>NC_143391.1:12789654-13456442 GCF_980474605.1 Leiobunum rupestre | reverse complement strand
CATTTAATTATAGTGTTTTTAGTTCGTTTAATTACAGTATTTTAATTCATTCAGTTAGTGACATTGAATTTGGAATTGAATGTTGCAAAGACAAAAGATTAACTAAATAATTTTTATTTAGCAAACTTTGATAATACTTTTGAAATTAATTCGCATAAAAGTATGTTTTTTTAAACATATTTCAGGAATATGGCTTTAAAATAGCCAAATTATCCTTCGTTGGATTTTGTATCATGAGTTACGGATTAGGGCGTAATTTTACAAATGATTATGTGGACTGTTTAGCCTTTGCCTATTGTAGTTAATTAAATAAAAATCAGCGGTTCGAAAGCGCGATAGAAATGAGATTTTAGATTTTATTGAAAGATTCTTTTATTGGATTGAAATTTGTTAAAGGCAGAATCCAAATAAATCTATTTATTTTTCTATTTTAATCTTGATCGAAAATGGGAATTTACGAGATAACGATTGACAAATCAGATAGCCCCCGGAACAAATTTTCCCCCCGATGCCGTAGTTTTAAATAATCGTTTTAATAAATTTAATCCCAGAATAAACGCGGTTTGTTTATTCATCTAGCCTGGACAAAGGATGACCTTCGAAATCACCACCACCACCCGATGGAATGCAGAGCCATTGGCTACAACGACTACACCATCTGTCAAAAGCAAATTAGGTGACATAAAAGGAATAAAAGGGCACCGAAATTGAGGTACCAATTTCAATATTAACAAATCACGCGATACTCGTGATAAAGTCTAATCAACGATTCATTTTTGGGTGCCGCAGTAGCCAAGAATCGTACGTGTGGAATTGCCGGGCGGAAACTCAACTGTAAGAAAACAAAATTCACGAAGCTGCGTTTTTCGATGCTCAAAACAAATATAATACGCGTGATAAGAGAATACGGATGAACGCAGCGTGCGCCAAAAATAACAAAAATAATGCGAATCGTTTTCGTAAGAAAAAAATATATAAAAAGCTCTATAAAGTAATTCAAACGCTTTTTTCCGCCGTTGTTTGGCGAGACGGGAAAAAAATACTTTCGAAAAAGAAAAAAAAAATATATTAAAAAAAAGCCGTTTCGAAATATTTACCTTTAAAAACGCGAAAATGGGAAAAAGGCTTAAAAATATCTTTTGCCGAAATATAAAACCGAAAAGAAGAAATAAAAATCGTTGGAACATTATTGAACAATTTCCCCCTTCCCCTCTGTACTACCAAAAAACATTCGCGCCATCTCCCAAATGGTATAAAAATTCAACAAATCAAAAAAAATGTACGTGTAAAAACCAGTCCACAGGATATACGTTACAAGATCTACAAAAAGAGACTATAGATTCAACAAAAATGAGGAAAAAAACCGCGCATTTTTTTCTATCTCTGTGCTCAACCGTCCAAACAATTTGGACCTTTGAAGATACGATATATAAATATATATAGAGACCTTTTCTCCGCCATTACAACAAAGAAAAGTATTCGAATCAGTCTTGAGTTTTGTTATTCTAGTGTATACTCTTTTGGGAGAATTTTAAAAAATAACGGCGCGTCGTATTATAATCTTGTATCCGTTCTAGATCTCAAACGCGCGTCTCGAAAAGAAATGTTCAAAGAAAATGGCAAATTTTACATTTTACATACGTTTCTCCCTTCCGGCTTTTTACCGTTTAAAGGCAGACTCGCGAAAGGTTTTTCCGTTTCCATTTCCACGAAGCTTATGTGTTCAAACGTAATTCCGAAAACAAAACATTGTAAATCGACGAAACGATGGCCCACCAATACGACATAGACTGACGCGTATGATCATACCAAATATTATATAGCTAAGGAAAATGATGGGTAAAAGAGAATGTTAAATAATAAAAAGTAATTTTACTTACCGCGCTAGGCTCGAGTTGCAGCCCCGCCGCGGTCCACCAACAGATGGAGGCTCCCAAAATTCATATTACGATTCGTTGTATACACATCGCCAATATCTGAAAAAAAAAAAACGGTCCGTCGTAAATAAAAACATATAATAAAATAGTTGGTTTCGGTTATTGTCTTAATTTCAAGTCACTCTGTAAAGTAAGCCTATTTTATATTATAACGAAAGGCTAGGAAGCGTCCAGGTGAAATTTCAGGGCTTACATCTACACATTTTCGAGAAAATTCTAAGTCTGTATGATCTAAGAGCAACAAACACAGCATCCCACACAAGGGGTACGTTCAGTAGCAGTCAACCGAAAAAAACCCCGATGGATTTGATATTTTCCACCGATGAGCTTTTTCGTCGTAAGTTGCTGAACGCTTTTATTCAGTCATCGGTGTTTTTTTAAAATGGCGTAGCTTTTATAGTAGTTTTACGTCAGTCATCGGAAAAACCGACTCTTCCAGCCGATGACTTCGGTGAGTAACCGATGACTATCGTGACGTCAAAACCGGAAACGCGAAAAAGCGTACAGTAGGAAACCGATGAGCGCTGCTGAACGTACCCAAGGTCACGAACGCCACCCGTCAGAAGTCTTGTGTATAGTTTTCATTGGTTAGACGCTTTAGCGCCTGCTGCCGTCGGAAGGGGAAAATTCGGAAATTCTATTCCCCTCCGCCCGTAAAACGTTCAGCGTAAAGGCCCGTCCAATGAAATTTGTACACAACACTGCGTTAGCGTGTTTAAAGGCTGGCTGCGTTCTCCTTGTGTTTGTTGCTACTAGGTATAATTAATATTTTTATAGTCTACCCTGAATGTATTTATTTACGTACTTAAGTAATTTCTATCGTGACCATAAACATTTAATTGTATTTGATAATCTATGTCATCGTTCATTAAAATTGATAATGAGCAGAAAGGTTTTACGCCTACTCCTTTACTAAAGAAAAAAACAAAGACTTAATTTAAGTTAGTTACGTTTTGTTACAACATAGCATTAGATAGAATTATTAGTTAACATAATCCTTAGCTCTTAATGTTTTGGTTGGTTAGTAATGTATTAATTTGGTTCAGTCAAGTGGGTAGTTTTTAACGTTGATAGTGTAGGTAAACGCACTTTGAGTAACAATAATACAAACTAACCTAGGTAGTATGTCGTTAAAAAGCTGCAGAGAGATACACCGTTGCTATAAATTCTAAATTCACTCTGCCCTAAAATGGATCAGGATTATTTTAAAACACCAAAGCCGTGGATATTTCTTGTTGCTCAAATAGCAGTAGTAGTCGATTGCCATGCATTTTTAAAGCGGATCTTGAATGGTTTATGGGGAAGGAAAACAAGTGGTTCCGAGATAATTTCATCCGCTGACTTTACAGATAGATCAATAATTTCGATAGTCCTATCACGGAGGAGTTAAGAGAATGCTCTCCGCTTTTGAGTCGAATGGACGTTTTCAAGCTCCTTCTATTGGTCAAAGTGACATTTTGAAACTCACCTAGAAAGAAAATTCTAGTTTACTACGGGGTTTTTTAGTATACTGGAAAGATGGTCTGGAAGTTAAAGACTCGATGAGAGACGGAAAAAGTGGGCGCAAGATATTTGGGGTCGTGTAACCTGGGGACCCAGGTTTGAACCCTTTTGCCAAGTTTCCCCATGGCAACCGGAAGCAATTTTAAAGTAACAACGGCGCTCTTTGAGCACATAGTTATTTTTTTATCGAGGCCTGAACTCTAAAAAAGTAAATTTTATTATTTCTGCTTTGAGTCTAGAGGGTCCATTTGTCAAAAGATAAAACACGAGTTAACGATTTTAAAATATACCAATCAATTTAAACTTCTATTATTAGTATTAGTTTAAGAATTTTTGGGCCCATTATCTTTGCTCCTAAGTTAATTTGGTATTAAAATATTTCTTCGAATTTTGTCCCTTTGGTATGGGAATATTTGCTCTACATAAATGGTTTAGTTCTTTAATTAAATACTAGTGCTCGGCTTTCGATTAATTTTTATCCATGAATAAAATAAGCTCGTCGATATTTAAATAATATTTATTTAAATAACCAATAGTTGAATAAAAATTGTAAAATGATTAAATTATCGAAAGTGAATCAGCCTATTATTAAAATAAAACAAACAATTATTTAAATAAATACCACTTTTATTCAAATAAATGCTTAGTTGCGTAAAAAATATAATTAAATAAGTTAAAATTATATTCTTTTTACCAACGTTTTTTAAATAAATCGGAAAATTTGTGGATAATGAATAAACGCTTCAGTCCCATTCGACCGAAATCCCATTCGGTCGACGGCGATTTTGGGTTCATCCCATTCGACTTAACGCCGCCAAAAAGACGATTTTTAGAAAAAGACGTAACCTAACTTTAAACCTAACCTAACCTATCCTTAAACGTAACCTAACCTAACCTAACCTTAAACGCATCCTAACCTAACCTAACCTTAACCTAGCCTAACCTTACCTTAAACGTAACCTAACCTAACCTAACCTAACATAACCTAAACCTAAACGTAACTTAACCTTAAACATAACCGAATACCGCCAATTGGGCTACATTTTAAAATTATTTCGGTTGAATGGGATTTCGGTCGAATAGGATTTCGATCGAATGGGAATATTCCGAATAAACAATTCCGAGCACTATTAAATACTTCGCCTTCTTAAACAATAATGGTTCTATCTCTTCGTTATAAATAAAATAATTAATGCATACTTTCAATCTTATTACCTTAAAGAAATTTCACATTCATGGAAACTTTTGTTATTATACCCTGACAAGTTATTCTACTTTGCTTATTTTGGAAGTAAATTCTATGCAGAACAAGCAAGCGTCTTAAAAACGTGTAAGTAGAACTTCTAAGAGATTAGATTACACCCAATAATGCGTACCCGTTTCCCCGTTCACGTTTTTAAGGGGTAGATGTACACGTCTAATATCTAAGAAACTTTCTTATTGCTAATTTGGCCCTTTAAGAAAATAACGTTCAAACTATTGCTTCAACTTAACGAAGCTCTTATACACGTGTTAAAGTTAAGCTTAAATTATCATACCAGTTTTGACAAATAATCAGTGCACTGAAATAGTAGAGTAAAATATTTAAAATATAGATTTTTCAGCATCAACAGAATACTTCACCATTCACACTCCCACGACCCACTATATTGAGGTCTAATTATTGTATACCCAGTACTCCCTTCTCCAGAGCTCAAATCATAAGTTTAATTTTTACAACAAAACTCCTTTGCCAGCCCAGAACTTGCCTAATAAATTTATTTTTTAAAACAAAACCCCTTTGCCAACCAAGAACTCGCGTAATCAGTGTAATTTTTTTAAACAAACCTTTTGCCGACCAAGAGCTCACGTAGTTAGATTAATTTTTAAAAAATCAAACCCCTTGGCCAACCCAGACTTCACGTAATATGTTTAATGGTTAAAACGAAACCCCAACTCAGAACTCGCTAAATTAGTTTAATTTTTAAAACAACCCCTTTTCTAATACAGAACTCCCTAAATAAGATTAATTTTTAAAACAAACCCCTTTGTCAACTAAGAACTAACTTTATAAGTTTAATATTTAAAACAAATCCCTTTGCCAACCCAAAACTCACGTTATAAGTTTAATTTTTACAACAAAACCCCTTTGCAAACCCAGAACTCAAGATTGCAGTTTAAAATTTAAAACTAAACCCTGAACCCAGAACTCAAGATTAAATTTTAAAATTTAAAACTGAACCCTGAACACAGAACTAGTTAAGTAAATCTTTTGAAAATTTAAAACTAAACCCCGAGCCCAGAACTATCGTTATAAGTTTAAATTAAGAAAAAACCCTTTGCAAATCCAGAACTCACTAAATAAGTAATTTTTTTAAAACAAATCCCTTAAACAACCCAAAACTCGCATAATAAGTTTAGTTTTTAAAACAAACCCCTTTGCCAACCAAGAACTCACGTAAGTTTAATTTTTTAATCTAAGCCCCAAACTAGCGTTATAAGTTTAAATTATAAAAAAACGTTTACAAACCCAGATCTCACTAAATAAGTTAAACCCCTTAACCAACTCATAACTCACATTATTAGTTTTGTTTTTACAACAAAACCCCTTTGCCAACCAAGAGCTAACGTAATAAATTTTTTACAACAAAACCCTTTTGCCAACCAAGAGCTAGCGTAATTTAATTTTTAAAATAAAACTATTGAAGTTTTTAAACACCAATGATATCAGCAAAGCCTACACTACACTAAACTGACGAACTAGTAAGAAGTCATAATTTATTAATTAAAATAACAAACGTTTAAACATATAAATAGCGAATACTGTACAAGATGATATGACATAACAAGTGACACAAACGCTATAAGCGGATATATATATACTAGGTTAAAAAACAGTAAACATGATTAGCAATAATTAAAAAAAGAATATCTTATTTACATTTAACATTTTAACCTGTTAAAAAATGAAACTGAAAAAGCCGATATCGTTTCTTATCTTCAACAAAAACCCTTTGCCAATACAGAACTCGCTAAATAAGATTAAATTTTTAAACAAACCCATTTGTCAACCCAAAACTCGCGTAATAAGTTTAGTTTGTACAACAAAACCCCTTTTCCAAACCCAAAACTCTCGTAATAAGTTTAGTTTCGCCACAAACACTTTCTGAAAAGACATTTTAATAAATAAGCAAAACGAAATCCAACTACGGGAAAAGAGTTTTTAGGCGGCAATTTATCACTTAGGTCTACACGAAAACGTCTAAAAATATAAACTTAAAATTCGATATAGCGCTCCTAAAACGGGGCTAAACCGTAAAAAAAAAATGTCAACGGCAGACGTGAAAAATAGCGCGGGGAAGGTAACCGTACCCGTAGCGCGATGAAACCTTTAATTAAGCAAGAAAAACGTCTCTGTTTGGACTCCAGGGAGTTATGGTACGCTGCGAGATCCGCGCGAAAAAAAGAAATAGAGAATGAGGTATCTTCCGACGAAGAGTTAAAAAAAAGTAAAAAGTAAAAAAGTGAGCGAACGGGGAAAAGTGATTCTTAACCGAGGTGAGCTCCGTTCTCCCTCGATACGAGCGGGAATCGCCCGGGAGAGAGGGAAAGAGTTACGAGCGAGCGAAAGAAGAAGAGCAGCTGCTTATTTCCCGGCTCTCCTCCCCGAGAAGGAAAAAAATCAAAGCGGAGGCGGAGGGGTTAATGTCGCTTTCCGACGATGATCCACCGTCCGCCCAGGGTTAAAAGCGCCAGCCTCGCTATACGAACCAAACTGGACGATGTTCCGAGGGAAGTACAGCAGCCGCGCGCTTTCAAAAGCCTCAACGCGGCTTCACGCGTCGACTACAAAGAGGGAACTTTTCAAAGAAGGATACATTTGGCATTTCAATAAAAACTACTAAAGCGTGACGGGAAAATTGCCTGTTTTGTTGTTTAAAAAATTTTCCAACTCCTCAATTATTGTAATATTAGTCTAATTTCAATTACGCTAAATTACCGTGTAGGTTATGAAAGAAATTAGCGTTGGTTGGGCATAAATTCCACAATGTAGCTTCGGCTGCCATGGAAAACTCGATACAAAACCCGAATTTAGAAGCTATACAGGGTGTTTCAAAATATTATGCAAATATTTTAAGAAGTTGTAGGGGGTGAGTTGAGAAGTATGCCTGTTTTTTCCCATTTTCCTACGATGAGTTAAAAGAGCCCCAGAGAGCTTCAAAGCGTGGCTTACTAGTTCCTGGAAGTAGGCTGCAACACGCGCAAAATCAAGCAGTAGGGACTTTAAATACTGTTTAAGTTTACTTTTGTACGCTGGTTACCTCGATTTGTTTACAAAGTCATTTTTTACCTATCACATGAACCCAAACCTTAATGTTCGCGTTTCCCTGCTGTTTGGTTTTGCGCTTGTTGCAGCCTACTTCCAAGGGCTATAGGCCACACTTTGAAGCCATCTGGCGCTCTTTTAACTCATCTAGTGTTCGGAATTGTTTATTCATTATCCACAAATTTTCCGTTTATTTAAAAAACGTTGGTAAAAAGAATATCATTTTAACTTCTTTAATTATGTTTTTTACGCAACCAAGTATTTATTTGAATAAAAGTGGCATTTATTTAAATAATTGATTGTTTTATTTAAATAATAGGCTTATTCACTTTCGATTATTTAAACATTTTTCAATTTTTATTCAACTATTGGTTATTTAAATAAATATTATTTAAATATAGCCGAGCTTATTTTATTCATGGATAAAAATTAATCGACTGCCGACTCATCGTAGGAAAATGGGGGACAAGCAGGCATACTTCTCAACTTACCCTCTACAACTCCTTAAAATTTTGCATAACCTATTCAAAACACCCTGTATATTTCCATAGCATATTTTAAATAAGTAAATACCTTTTCTGCGAAGGCTTTGTTAGGGTACATCAAAGATATAAAATGCCAGCGGGAAAATATTTAAATTAGAAACGGCTAGAATGAAGTCCGTGTACTACCTTGGACTAAAGTATTACGGATATTTCGGCCGCGTAATCGATACCGGTTCCCCTTGGATAATTTAATCCCCGCTTCGAGTCCGAGACCCATTACAAATAGAGTCAGTTTGGGGAAGAGTAACTTTTGGAATTGAATTTGAAGCCACTATTACTACGTATAAAAACCCCCTTCTCCAAATACGAACTTCTTAGTAAGATCTTGAAAGTTAATCTAACTTTTAATTCGAGACAGACTTCGAGAGCGCGGCACGCCATGGATGAATACCAATTACATTTCGAGGGAACGCGATCGTACACACAGAGGGACCACGTTTCTCTTTTAATCCGTTGAAGAAAAATAGCAATCTTCTTTTTTTCATTTCGGATTTTCTTCTTTTCCAGGCTCGTTTCGTAGTCGTGATCCAACTTTTTTTAACGTGTTCGCCTCTTTAGGTTCGTACAATTATTTCGAATCGAGCGACTCCGTACCTTCTTTTTCTCATTCTTTTTCAAGTACCTCGATCTCGAGCGAAAGAAATAAGACGCGTGGGAGTATAAGGGGGGGTTGAACAATTGGTTTCCTCCCCCATTCAATTCGGAATAATCCCCCCACGCCCACGTATAAATCTCCCCCTATTGGGCTCTACCGAAGAATAATTGATGGAGAAACTGGAATGCAGAGTTCCGTAATCAAAACGAGGGGAGCCGAAGTAAATAGGATATACGGAATATTGGCCTCGGATCTCTCTCTCTCGGCGCGTTCTTTCGCTAGAAGCGATACTTCGAATAGAAGGGTTTCCCACGGCTTCGCAGAAATTGGACATTTATTTTACCGGGCGACCAAATCGGCAGAGAAGGAGAGAGGGGTTACGTAATTGCTCGCCGATAGATCTAGCTTCGATCCGGCCGCCGCAGGCTGCCTGCTTTCGTTGGCGTCTCTCTAGAGATTAATATATCACTTTCTGGTTTAAGCTAAATGTAAAACTTTGCCCAAAAATCCGCTGTCTATATAAATAGTCGAGGATAGATATATTTTGGAAGCCGATGACGCGGTCTCGTATATAGGATCGTTTCCAATCGGCAATAGAAAATTTCGGCCGTTTTTTCACGCGGCCAATCTAAACAAGAGCGATTTGGCTCGCTCGATTTCGGTTTCGAGTTATATTTTCACTCTATATTAAATGGATATCAAATATAAACCAGCCTTTTGGGATACGCATCATTCAACGGTACGAAGCTTTTGAAATCGCGACAGAGAAACGTGCCTTGGATGTAGTAATCTGGATTTACGTCAGCCCGGTAAAAGCTTTACGACTAATAAACTTCATCAAAAATATAACCCACAAATCTAATATTTACAGCGCAAGCATTTATTCATACGCTTGAATGATAAATATACTTTGCGAATCAGGATATATTTCATCTCTTGGTGGTCTTGTTCAATATTTAAAAGAAATGTTTTCAAAATCCCAAAGGTACCACCAATGCATTTTATATATAAAAATTGTAAAAGGTGAAATGAAATCTACTTTTGCTTCACGGTTTCGATACGGCCCCATAGGAAATAAATACGAAAGACTTTTGGATACCCGGATTTAAGTGGTAATGCCAACCAGTACTTGGAAAATATGGAATTTTCTTCGGTGCAACTTATATTAAAGGGGTGAACTGGGTACGTGTAAGAATGTAACGAGTTATATTCGGTATCAGGTCCTGAATATCTGCCAAAATCTAAGGGAAAACGTTCGAATATTTGCCACCCAAGTGCGAACGTTATCATTTCTCTATAGGATCCGATCAAAGTCCAACCCCGAAACTCTTTCGCCAACTAATCAATCAAAATTATCCTACCATAAAATCTATGACCCGTTTACACTGACCACGTCACCCCTTTCGTACGCCGAAAAGATATATTTACGAATTCTTAGTTACAAAGAGCTCCAAATTCTTAGATGCGTGCAAATTTTAATGAAGAGGACTTTGAAATTATACCGTGATCAAAAGATGGCTCTGTAAGATTCATTGTTAAAAGCTCCCTTAGCTCTAGAGACTGTCACCCGCTATGCTAGCGTAAATCGGCTTATTTGCATTCTGGGAATTGCTGCTTTAAATTATTAATTTTAATCACATTGATTCAGCGCAAACGTCCTTTGAAGCTTGTACCGATATTGATTGCGTTATTAATTAATCTAGACCATAGAAATGTTATGAAAAATATTTAAGATAAAACGATGCAATTTCGTCTACAGAAATAAACGTTTCAATTGAAAACCGCGCCATTTAAAGGCCTAAATGGCTAGCATTCTAATCCACCACGTTTAAACCGAAAATGTTTTAACATATTTGGAAAGTCATATAAATTGAATTTTGTAATTATGGTTAAAAATTTATAATAAAATTAAAATAACACGACTGATACTTCATGGTTTTGGAAATTTCATATTATTTTTCTAATTATAAATTAGTGTTCAGCAGTCAATTAATTTTTATCCATGAATAAAATCAGCTCGGCTATATTTAAATAATATTTATTTAAATAACCAATATATTGGTTATAGTTGAATAAAACTTGTAAAATGTTTAAATAATCGAAAGTGAATAAGCCTATTATTTAAATAAAACAAACAATTATTTAAATAAATATCACTTTTATTCAAATAAATGCTTGGTTGCGTAAAAACATAATTAAATAAGTTAAAATGATATTCTTTTTACCAACGTTTTTTAAATAAATCGGAAAATTTGTGGATAATGAATAAACAATTCCGAACACTATTATAAATATACTAGGTGTTTAAACGGAAAATTTGGCCCAATGATCTACTACTACTTTTTATTAGCATATTTAAAGATGAATACTAAGTTAAATATTGACATTATGCCACGTGGTATTACAATATTAGAATCCATTTTAATTATGATACAGCATAAATATGAAAAACCCAATTTCCCAACCAGTTTGTTTTCCATTAACGGATATAATGCATTATTCTCCCGAGATAGCCCTTCAAAGGGTTTTCATTTTTCAAACTGGAGTATCCTTCAAAGTACTGAAGATTATATTTTAATTTTAGGGAGAACGCGCTCCTATGTAAATAACGAACTTTTCATTTTAAATTTTCCATCGAAAAGCGTAACCTTTATACTATTTCAATTCGGGCTCTCTCCGAATATAACAATCTCGATAATACAGCAAAAATATTTCCAGAAATGTTGGATTATCTAATATGGACTTTTATTCCGAGAAAAATTTGTATTATTAATACGCAAAGAAAAAAGCCCTTTTATTTCTAGTCCTTTTTTAAATAAAATTCAGAAACGCGAAACCGCGAAGAAAAACGTAGAATACGTGACGCGGAATAGGGCGATTCATAATATCGCATTTTGTTACAATAGAAGCGCTGGCAGGGAAAAAACAACATAGCCGAAGTCTAATCTAGTTTATCAACTCGCCGCTGCGGTATAGATAGCGCCACGTTAGTTTCTCATGGGTATCCGCTATCTGCGGAGGCCCAAATGGCCCAGTCATAAACAAAGTTAACACGCTTTTGCCGAAATGACTATTTTGTATTCCAAAGTCGTTGCATATTCCTAACACGTATTTCGCGTATATAGTTTCAACCGTTCTATCCAAAGTAGACGAATGCTTAAGCGGTAGACCAAAACGCCTGTAGAAGTGTTCCAACCGCGGAATTTCCGCGTTCAGGGAGAGGTCCGCTACCAGGGACAATATTAACGGTTGCTCCATTAGCTATACAAATCTCTCGTACGGTTAATGAGGAAATCTCGGTTAGTTTTTTGTCTGGCAGTTCCGCCTTAAATTTAGAAAAATTTTATGAATACCAGACACTAATAATACGATTTTCAACGTAAAAAGGACGCCGTTTTTGTTTAATTTCTTAAAGACAAAGAGATTTCTTTGGAAAGCTTACGCAGTTCCATGCTTATTCCTTTTTATATTTGGAACAAAAAAGGGTTGGAATGTCTCGTAAAAGACACGAGGGGGCGCGAGGGAGCTACAAATAAAAATGGTTGCCTCCCACGCGCGGACTCATCCCATCTCGCTCCCGTTTGTTTTGTTTCTACTTTTTCTCTCTCTCTCTCTCTTTCGCTCATCCCGGGCCTCTTTCATATAGCGTTAAACGAAACTTGGAAGCCATCTATCATACGGGTCAGTTCACCTAAAAAACGCCACACATTCCCAGCACGCCAGCGAGCGCCAAAAGCGGGAGAGGGTGGGCTGAAATCGCTTAAAGACGGACCCGGGCTCGCGCTACGTTGTATCGCTCCGCCACTGTTCTTAGGAGGAAGGAGGAAAGAGAATCGCGTCGTCGAACGCTTAACCTTCTTCCACGGAGTACAAACGACTACGAAGCGCCGCGCTTATGGCTCCGAGATCGATGGTCTCTCCGCGTTCCACCAGCGACCAGAAGGAAGACAGAGTCCCATCTCCCGGAGGCCATTTACCGGTTATGGCGGCGCTTATGGGACCTATAGGAGCGCCGGAACGGGCCACATTCGAGATGGAAGCGCCGCCGAAAAAACTGTCCAAAAACTCATCAGAGAGAGGAAGTTTCTCGAAGTCAAGCCCCAGACTAAACTGTCTCCGATCTCGACAACGTGAGCGAATAAAAAATACACACTCACTCCAAGTATTTCGGGTTTTTTTTGGTCGTCCCTCCTATATGTTTGTTTGCCCTCATCTCCGAAATAGTGACGTTACGGGTTACTCGTTGTATTTTTTTCTCCCGGGTGAAGGCCAGAAACTGCTACAAAAATTGAAGCTTCGTACTACTTTTCTCGAAAGTACGAACCGAAAAACAAAATACAGAACCTAATAGATCAGTCATATATTTTGACAGGAACTTAGCTTTAAAACTACCGGTTGTTAGACTATAGCTTTTTTTACCAGAATCAAAAACCTCTTCAATTCTACAATAAAAGGAGCGCTACAGGACGCTTAGAAGTTTAGATAGACGAGTTGATTAAGTAAGCCTATCAAAGTGAGACAGAGAAACGTATGTAATGGCGGGGAATCATTTATAGAGGAACTAGGGTGAGAAAATGTTTTACAAAACTAAAATTGAAATATAAGAAACAACGTCATTTTGTATATCAACTTTAAAAAAATCCGTAAAAAAAAAAGGGCAAAAAACTATAAATTACATTTTCGATCTAAAAAACGGTATAAAGGTTCCCAAAAAAAAGTATAAAATAGTTTTGGAAAACATTTAAGGAGCGTATATAGGCCTGGTATTTTTATCCTAAGGAATAGACGATTATCCTTCAGGTAGCTATTAGGGGAAGCTTTCTCCTTTGGCATAAAAGGGAGAAAAGAATGATGGAGCTATCGAGGCAAAAATAAATTCACCCCAACTTTAAAAGCTATATCGCGTCTACGTAGCAGGAAGGAAGAAGGCCGGGAAGACGAGTCGAAGGGAGGGAGGAGAGAAACTGGGGTAAGAAAGCGATAGGAGGATGCGGGGCCGGGAGATTCCCTTCATAATCGAGTATTTCACGGTTCATCGTGCATATTCTTTGAGACGATTTATCCTCGCGAGCCGTAATTAAACGACAAAGAACAAAACCATATTTGCTCCGAAGATAATTTACTCAATGGGGTCTTTAAAGTTAATCCATCAAGCGGGAAAAGAATTTTGCGAGCGAGATCTCCTTCGTTTCAATTCGTGGCGGATACGGTTCGAAGCGCGAAGGCATGGGAGGGTCTAATAAGAGTACTGGTTTCGATACTGAATGTATTAAGAATACCGAATTTGTAATTCGATAGGGCTTTTACCGCTATTATAAATATGGATGATCTTGCTCAAAACTCCGTCGAGGAAAGATGATAAACGCTCATCTCGATGCTTGGATAATTAATGTAAAATTTCGGCATTCTTTTCGGTACGCGTTGCGGTCAAGCCTTTCCAGTCTTTCGAGGAGGAACTTAATTAAAATATAGGTACAAGTATTTGGTAAAAACGCGCATCGACCATAAGGCCTATTAGTCATACTGCATTTTCGACAGCCAGAATTAATTTAGAGAAATTTAATGAAGTTTCCAGCCTACGGTATTGTTTTGGAAACTAAACGTCCTTTATTAACTGATACGCTTGGAGGATCAAACCGCTTTTGACACGAAAATTTAGAATACAGCGCCGCCTTCCGGACGTTCTCGAATACATTGTGAACAGGCGGCGCTTTCTTACGTTGATAGGCTAAATCGATACCGGGGGAACTCTTGGTAAATAAGGAGAAACGAGCGGGGGACATACATGATTACAGTTTGCTTTGACTCACGCTAGACACGAAACATAAGCCTAGTAATGATAACCATAAGGTATACTTGTACATGATATAAACTGTAGTTTCCAAATAAATAAAATTACTATTATTCGACTCTCTCAAAGACTGCTTTGCCCGTAGCTTAACGATTTAAACTATGTTCAGTTACACAATGAATGATTGTATACAGGGTGTCCACTAAAAAATGAACCAGGGCGAATATCTCAAAATCTATTTTAGGTACTAATCTGAAATTTTCAGGTCGCATAGAGTGTGTAGTGAGAACACCTACTATGAAAATGTCAATGACCTTGAATCATGTCTTCAAGGTAATCCTAAAATTATAACATGCCCTTCTTTACAAAAACTACTTTGCCCAGTTGGAATCCAATTCTGTTTGGATCAAATATTTTTAATAAAACCGGAATGAAGTGGAATTTCATACATTATAAATGGCAAATATATTACACATTTTGGATTCTAATTTTAAAATGTAAGTTGAATTTGAATCTGGATATAATGTGATAATCACATTTGATCGACCATTTTCGTAAGAGCCTAAGATTTACGAACGTCTTGCTGTAGAAGTGAACACCAAGACACTAACTTGTAATTTAACGATCACATCATGATCGGGAAATTTAAAGTACTTTTATTCTAACTCAATAAGTTTCATCTTGCTTTTTCAAACTATGCAAATTAACATTTTGTAACGATCCTTAATTAATGAAATAGGAATAAACATAATCAGTATTAAATTTAGTACTTCTACCGTTCCTATTATCTTTATTTCTAAGAAATAAGAATCAAATTACAATCCTCCAATAGTTTTTATTTAAAGAAAAATCCAATCATTAGAAAATTATTTAGTTCAGTTCTCGATATATTGTAATACAACCATGGTAATTCTACAATTTAACATTTGTAACAAATTGCGCGGTTCCCAGAATCCAAAATATCACATCAAGCATGGAAAAAAATTAAATCAGTTTCTATTTTTATCCGTTCCTAGAGTTTCGAATATCAGGAGCGTCTTTCCTTCCGTCGAAAAGGCAAAGAAATATAAGGATGCGAAAAAAATGGGGAATCCAGGAGGCGCCACTGCTCCGTAATAAGCTCAAACCTATATTCCCTATACTTTGCATAAAGAGTAAGAAGAGAAAAAACTACTTCTCCGAAAACCTTTTTTCTTTCGTTCATTTTTAAATCTTTTTTTTATAAGCGAGAAAAAGTCCCGGACTTTCTTCATTCGGCTACTTCGGATGAGGGGGGGGCGAACGATAGGGGGAGCCAAAAACACTCATTGCCAAAATAAAAAAATGCGACTTTTCACCTAACTCTTTCTCGCTCTCTTTTTTCTTGAAATATAAGTTTTTTTGTTTTGGCGAGCAAGACGAGCGAGAAAGAAAAGATGTATTTTTTTTATAAAAATATATTTTGGTAAAGTTAAAATGGAGAAAAGGATGCGCGGATAAAGGTGGAGAGGCTCTCGGAAAAACCTCATTCCTTCGGGGTGGCAGGGAGGGGTTTCATCCATATGGATGACCCGGGGGCAATCGGCGTATAAGACGCAAAAAATCTTTTCCTCTCATCCCGGGATCTTTCAAGCAAGGAAAAAACGAGAAGATTTTGCTACTCTCTATCTCTCTCTCTGCGTGAGAGACTGTTTCGAGAAACCCGAGAGTTTGGATATTTCACGAGGAGCTGCAAAAGGACGGAAAACGCCTGGCGTCAAAATAAAAATGTAAAATTATTCAATAAGATTTTTGCGGGACAACTGTTTTAAGCAGAAGTCAGTGAAGCGACGAAGGGGTATACCGGGGGCTTTTACAAACTACAGTTTCCGTTATCTCCGCTCGGATACTTTTGTCGCTCCCAGTCATTAAAAATGGCCTATTTCTTAAAAAATGATACAAGCATATTTGTTTTCCGTTTATTTTTCTCGAAGAAATAGAATAATAGAATAATTAATTCTTTTTAGATTTTGTTCAATGAAACTTTAAATAAATTTAAATAACATTGATTAAACATTTATATTTTGATTAAAAATAAAATAACGTTAGCATTGTAGAACTTAATTCGATTCCAATAAATTATCCGTAACGTATTAATTTTCGTTTATAGCGACCGTGTCTTGATAGAATTATATATCCTGGAAACGATTGTCGAAACGATTATTGCCTTCCTTTGGAGACGAAAATGGGAAGCTCATTTATAATTAGTGAAGAGAGAGATGATCCGAGAGGATCTGTTGGGAACTCAGAAAGAGAACTGGCCGAAGGGTCCATCATTCTAACCCAATTCCTGGGCGCGTTCACTCCGGATAAGAGCGCAACCCTTTACGAGATTATCCCTGTCGTCGGGGGTAATCCGAGCTATCTCTTCCTTCGGCGACAATCTTCAATCGGGCCAACTTAGAAGCGTCCATCATTATTTAGGCGGAAGCGCACCCGGCCGCTAAGTCGTTAATGGCTGCAGGTGCTCGCTCTAATCCGAGCAGAAACTCGATATACGCTTGATCAGTTTCCAGCCGGCTGTCCCCGCTTCCTTTCGCGCGTTGTTCCTTCCAAAGAGAAATTTCGAGTCAAAGCGCGTAAAATATAAATTGCGCGTTAACATTAGACGCGAACAGTTTCCAGAAACTACGGATAGAACGTTAAGGAGAGGATTGGGGAGGGGTGGAGACATTTGCCACCCACCCACTTCTTTGACAACGGCGATACGTCAGCCCGAGGAAGAGAGGCGCGTTGAATCCCAGGACGGATTGAAGTAGAGGGTTCTTATATCATCAAAGTGCGAAATGGCAAAGCGGGAATTTTAGCGTCAACGAGGCTCGGACGAAATCCTTTCAATATTCATGCCCAGATATCACGCGCGGAGCCTATACGCCAGCCCGAGGAAGGCCCATTGTAATTGGAGCCCGCGTCGCTCAAATTCCTCGGGGCAATTAGCGTTAGCTCGGCTAACGGAGCCATTTACCCGGACGTAGACGACGCCGAATTACACGTGTTACTTTGATCACGGAGCCCAACGGCTCTGCGTATACGTTCGTACGCGACCAGCTCAATGGCGAGCTAACTCGCGTATCAGAGCCGCGAAACTAAGAGGACGTCTTCTACGGCGTCTCGTCGTCTTCGCTAATCGAATAGGTTCCTCTTCGTGATGCCAAGAACTAAGACGGGTTATGGGGTCCGGCTAACATCGAAAATTCAGGAATGAAATAAGGGATAATCGGGTACGCAACCCCAAATTCCCTATTATTACCTCGCTACAAATTGCGTATAATACTAGATTAGCTCTTTATCCCGCCGGAGAACGAAAGAGGAGGAAGTAGATTAAACAGGGCGGATGTATTAAATAAATTAGGCCTATTCCGCTTCGTAGCGAACAAAGTTTCTTTCTCTTTGAACAAATAAGCTAGTTTTCTCGGGCGAGACAAACAGCGGAGAAGGCGGCCGAGGATAGGAAAGAAGCAATTAGAGGAACGTGTCGTCGTCCGTTACCTCGATGAAAGGGCGCGCTTGTTGTTTCTCCGAGTTAATGAAAATGTAACCCAGGAATACGGTCGGGACGTGTTGCTCCAGAAAGGATACGCGCGGATTCGGAAGGTGAGAGGGGCGAGGATGGCGTACGATGAAGGAGAAACAACTGCAGCCAAAGAGACGTAGAGGAAAGAGTGGAATAGCGAAAGGAGGCTGAGGAGTGGGAGGAAGAAATGGTTTCCAATTTTCTTTTCCGATCATAACCCGGCTCGCTTCGTCGCTCCAGTTCGCTTCATAAAGCTCGCATTTTCATTTAGAGCCGGAGAAGATCAATTTCGGGGGAGAAGAAAACAGCTTGCATAAAAGGCGAGCCGTGTCAGCGATTTCAGATACACAGAAACGACTCGGAATTTGGCTCGCTTTCTCTTTTTGTCCGGCGTGTACGTAACCTCTTTTCCAGTCGACAGTTCCACCCTACACCGAAATAATGAACTTTTAAAACAACGCTTGTTCCTACGATGGCGGAAAATAATCCGCGCTCTCGTCGCGTTAATAAAGTTGGCGAAAACTAGTTGGCTGACTCCGTTCCTGCCACCGCGAGTTTTATTTACCTCGGCACTCGTAAAACTTTTCGCCGAGTAAGTACACCAGGCGGAAAGAGAAACGAAATTGGTAAGAGAATACGAGATTACCGGGACTCGAAATTCCGAGAGCGGTTTTGGCGGAACAAGGCAGAGCGCGGTCTATCCAGTAATCCTAAACTCGTTACGTTACAACATCGACTTTTTCGTTATTTCGAGCGGAGAAAAAAAGTGAACGGGGGTTTTTGCCTTATTTGGAAGAGACGGCTTGGCTTATTAGTGTCGGTTTACCGTAGAAACAGCTGCTTCCTTTCCGAGACTCGGCTTAGTACGGCCAGCGTCTCGCGGTTTGGCCCGCAGTATCGAGGTTTTATAATAGACTTTTAGTTTTGGTTTTTACGGTTCAATCTAATTGTAGAAGACCTTACCCCGTGTTCTCCCACCCACGCAATTCCGGCTAAATTCCCAACAAAAAAAGTTACAAACTTTCCCGTAAACTCAAAGTATATTGTTTGGATTATCGTTCCGATTCTATCCCAAACACACGCAGTGGGTAGCTATTTAGAAGCTTTTAGAATCGATAAAGGGCAGTCTAGATGTTGCTATAGCTTAAGTCAAAATATAAAATTGTATACGCACTCCCCAATAGATCTGTTCATAAAATGTTCGTTACGGTAAGAGGGGGAAGGAAAACTGGTTTTGCAAGGATGATTTAGATCAACGTTATATATATAACTCCTTGTTTTTACCCTCGCTCGACTCTTGAGCTCGGTATGTCGTCCGCTACCGAGTGTAAGTATTTACAAAACACGGCGGATTAAAATTAATCCAAGTAATATTAATAAATTTGTTATATCAAATGTTTAAAGTAGGCCTATAAAAGTATTTCTTTTACTTAACTAGTCATATAAGGAGAGGATTTAAATATTTAAAATAACGAAAAATTCAGCACGGTTTCGTTGATGTTTAACAGTTAATATTTAAAGCATTGTGAACTAAGGCTTAACATTTCATAATCAGCTAGGCTAATACCCAAGGCACCACCTTAGGCCTAAGTCATCAAACGACTTTTAAAGCCATTTATCCATTGACAGCCACAGTAGTGTACCAGGTAAAGATTGTTGTTTATCAAAAAATACCAGCTAATAAATATCTAAGTATTTACAATACTTTCACAGAGTTTATTGGAGTTTTTCAATAATAACTTAATTAGTATCGAAAATAAATTAAAATCAGTTTAAACTCCGAAGTCACTAACAAAGAGACATCCTGAAGTGTAACCCACCGATTTTGTTCAAACTCGGGGGATTGGTAGACGTTCATGTATGATGAAAAATCCTAAAGGGAATTTATTCAATGGGCAACCGTTTTGCCATGGCAACGAAAAATGTTTTTGACAACAAAAAAAGGAAATTTTCCCATTGAAAATAACATGGGATTCTGACCGATTCCTAGCCCCCCCCCCCCCCCCTGTGAAAAATTTAAGCAAATTTCAAAATTTCGAAAATGCCAAAAAAAGAAAAAATAAATAAAAATTGACAATAAAAACATCAAAATTGATCAACTTTTGATCAATTTGAGGTCAAAATCCCATGTTATTTTCAATGGGAAAATTTAATATTTTTTATTATCAAAAACATTTTTCGTTGCCATGGCAAAACGGTTGCCCATTGAATAAATTCCCTTTAGGATTTTTCATGATTCATGAACGTCTACCACTCCCCCGAGTTTGAACAAAATCGGTGGGTTACACTTCGGGATGCCTCCTTGTAAGCCTACCCGAGCTCCGTGTAAAATGTTTGGGGAAATCTTACCGAAAAATACGAAAAGTACAGCCAACTTTTTGTTTAGTTTCAGCAAAAAATAGTGAAAGCACGTAGAAATATTTTATAGAAAAGCCTATTCAATCCAATTTCACGACGATTTTAAAACAGTTCTACAATACGTGTAAATAACAGACAAAAATTTAACCACTGATTACTGTTTAATTTCAATGTTAAATACAATATTATTTAAAACTCGATCCTCACGCGCAAGGAGCGTAAATTTGAGCCCTAGTTTTTTTTTGTAGATAGGAGAAACTCTATAATTCCGTTCTTCGAATAACAGTGTAACACGTAGAATAAACATAACAGAGGGGGCCTAAACAGAAGGTGACTAGCGGATATAAAAGGGTGCCTCAGATTAAGTGAGAAAATCGTGAATGATGAATGTAGGTAAATATTTATTCGCAGTAAAAAGGAAAGAAACCGTATTCGCTTTCTCCTTGGATAAATACGGAAAGAGCCGTTCCTTTTCTTCGCTCGAATAACAACGTCTTGGCGAGAAAGACGGATTCCTCGACGTACCACCGAAGACGGGGTCGCGCTGCTGATGAAAAATAAGCTAGGTAACTAGAGCGCTACTCCAAAAACCTGTTTGACTACAGCCTGTTTGTCTCGAATTTGTAAAACACATTTTAGGAATTTTTCGCGACCAGAATAAATCTGACCCCGTATATAAATAATATATATCAAAGAAAGTAAACTTAACTTTAAATAATGTTTAAACTATTCACGATTCCATTTCGTTCTTTACGACTTCATTTCGCGGGGAAGTCGCTATTTTAAAAAAAAAAACCCTACAGGTTTCAATTATATACTCGTCTATAGTACGACAACTAGATACAGCTGGGAAATAAGTCGTTTTTATGGAAAACTCGCGAGCCCACGGCGCTACTGGGAAATGTATAAAAAAACACTGCGCGATGATTATTTTCTTTTGCCCAAAGCGCCTAAAATCGTTTAGCTTGTAAATGTCCCTAGAGACGAAACTGGCTGCGTGTCTAGTCATTCCTTTTTTATTCTCTCGTAGCGCCCTCTCTCCTCAACTATTGTACGAAGAGCGGAATCGGGGGTAAAAATACGAACAATATCCGCGGTAATACGGCAACGCGCCCATATATGATATCCGACCGAGGCAACTCTCAGACGTATACTTTTCAATTGTTCTACACGCGACAATAAAGCGTGGCGTACGGCGGGATAGATACGTTCCGGAATGGCAGTGAGAGGCTAGATTAAGGAGACGAGAGAGATTCGTAGCCGAGAAAAGAAGAAGAAAAGATAGCCCGGGGAGAGATTCTAACGTTTCTGTATGGCACGACGCGGGGTTATGCTGGAATGGAAGCCGGCCCGATTGTCGGGTCGTCTAAAAGAGAGGGCTCAACACGTGTTACGATGGGAGGGGCGGGGTGGCCCCTAAAACCACGCGGCGGGGAGAGAACCCCCCCTCCCTCGCGGGAAATAGGTTCGCAATCTCTCACTCCCACTCGTCGCGAGGTCGGCCCTTCCCTACTTCAGCTTTCTTCTATAATTGCGACGAACCGAATCGGTAACTATTCCCGGCGTCGAATCCCGTCTGTCATTACGCCAACGTACCGCTACGAAGCGTTTCCAAAGGCGAAACTAGTACGTTAAGATATCTCGAAGCGCGGGTAGGTACACTATAGAACGGCCCCACTTCGTATTCCCCATCTGGGCTACCTCGGGATTTATATAGGACCCTGAAGGTTGGGGTATGAGTCAACTATCCAGGGTCGGGGCAACAGGGGACGCCCGACTTAAGGTGGGTTCATAATTGATAGAACGACTAATCCCTAAAAGGCCTTTGGCGGTGCAATATCAAACTAGCAGTGGGCGAAATTCCCCTTTTCATTTATTTGGAACCCCTTCCCACCACCGCGTTTTATCCTCTTTTTGCTCCTTCGCTGGCTCTCTTTCTAATCACGCTGGTTGATAACGAATTAAAATAAGCCTTCTCTTTCAACATTATTTTCGTAGAATTCTAATCCCCTTTCTATTATAGGCAACGAAGCGTCGGCGCTACGCGTATTAATATTAAGCAAAAGCCCACCCTTTCCCCGCTAATGGAATTAGGTCTAATTAGCAAAACGATGAGTCATCCAGCATCCCGGATCGAGATCCCGGTTCCCAACCCACGCGTACTTCCTTTTAAACTTACATTTTACCGTTTGCCCTCGTACGCCGGCCAAAAAGAGGGGAAGTTTTATTTATACACCCGACTACGCGAATTAGGACGCTATCAAGGGATTACTTTTCGTCTATTTTTGATCTACTGGCGCCTGTAAAAGTGTTCAAGCCGCGTTACTTCAACGTAATGCGTGGTTGCCTCCTTTCAGAGTTTTCAGTCAATGAGGAGGAAAAAAACGTAGACGCCAGCGGTTTTAATAAGGAGCGGCGAACAAGGTGCCCTTTGATTATTTCTTCATTATCCACCGCTTAATCATGTCCATTAACTCCTGGTTAAAAATTAATTAGCGTTTCATCGCTTAGAGGTCAGCCTCGGATTAAAAACCAAGAGAGAGAATGGAGTGGCAAGAGGAAAAGGGTTATAAAGCGCCTTACTATCATTACGAAAGGCGGAACCGCTTCTTCTGGCTTTTGTGTTTGGGATAAATAGCGAAATGGCGAACGCACGCTGACTCCCATTTTTTTTCCCCAAACCCCGCGTGCTCCGTCCTTTCTGGCAAAAAGTAGAGTAGAGAAAGATGGGCTGAAGACAGAGGCTCCTTTCGTGTCAGAGTTTGGGCGCGGTCGGCTGCTCTCATATAAGCCAAGACATCGATCCCGGGCGCCTTTAGACCGCGGAATAGAGAGTGAGAGAGAGAGAGAAAGGCTGAACATCACGAAAGACGCGTCAAAACCGGAGAGCGTGACAATAATACTCTGACGTTAATTTTCTTGCCCGATTCGTTCCGCCAATGGACTAAAGAGAGAGAGAGAGAGACAAAAGAAAAGGGAGAAAAGGTTGGCGACAGTCTCGCGTTACGGAATTTCAAGGGAAGGCTGTAGCGTAAAGGTTATAATACTACTTTCATTACGGCAATGGCGTCTAAAATAGACGGCAAAAATAATGGCGCGAATCTATCGTCGCATAAGCCGAGATTCGATAGCACGGAATGCCAACGGTCTTTCAACCAGTTGACGCGTCGAAACCTCTTCAGGGATTCGGAGTCGCCATTTTTTCTCACCCCGTTTTTTCCAGTTTTATAGGGGTCTGTTTTTATACGCGTCGGGATATTTTTGGAGGGAGGGCGTCCTATAATAAGGCGCAGCTGGCTGGAAGGCTCGAATAAATCTTTTTCGCACGATAGTCTTGTCAACAGCGACGCTAATAACGTCAAGGGAAATGCGTAGAGCCGGAATAGGAAACCCCGTGGAATAAGAGGATAGGGGTCGACATACAGGGGCACGCTCTGATATCGAACCGAGTGTAGACAGTATATCAGAAGGGGAAAAAACTTTGTTTCTCTTCGATCACACGAATGTATAAATTATATCGGTAAATAAGCGATAAAGCTCAACTTTCTCTGCTCCGTCAACGCCCGTTTCCCACCCCGCGTTTTTACGCGCCTAAAGAGAATGATCGATTATTTGGAAAAGGCGAAAAAAAATTATCGAGTGGTTCAATGGTCCGGATCATAGTTGTCGAATATTCAAATATTGGGGTTTCTTGCGTGGTTCGTTTAACAATTATTGCATAATAGGCGGAAGGTATTTAACAGAGTTCGTACCAAATTCCCAGAATTAAATTCCCTGACATTTCGAGGTTTTCCCTTACGAAATTGTAGAATAAATAAATGTGTTGAGGTATAAAATCTTGAAAAATAATGATTATGTATTTTGAATAAATCTTTCAAAACTTTATTTGTCTGATTTTTTTGGACCATTTTAAAATTCCCTGGCTATTCCCTGACCACTTGGAATCATTTTCAAATTCCCTGACTTTACCCTGACCTTTTGGAAACATTTTCAAAATTGCTGACTTTTCCAGGTTTTCCAGGTCGTGTACGAACCCTGTTTAAAGTTATTCTGTATAAAGCTAGCGTCTATGGGTTTAAAGCTGGAATAATTTTTTCCTTTTTAAAATTTAATACATCATTGGGCGATAGTTAAGTAAAATTAAATTTGTAAATTTTGAAGAAAAAAACGAATATTGTACTTTACGTTTATATGTACCTTCGCAGTCTCGAAATTGTCTCCATATATATATATATATATATATGTTTGTCCGCTACAGGAATCTACAGTTTTACACTTAGGTCAACCACATTTGGTATAATAATAAAATAATAATCAGCTAGGCTAATACCCAAGGCACCACCTTAGGCCTAAGTCATCATGCGACTTTTGAAGCCATTAATTCAGGTGGCCGGGTTACAATGCGTAGGAGGGTGGTGTCAAGCCCTGCATGCCACGCGTTCGAGCCAACAGCTCCCTACACTAACTATTACCGTTAACCTCAACAAGCTTTTGTGGAAGGGGAAACCGAAGATCTCAGGGGAAAACCCCTTAAACCAGTGGGGAGAAAACTTGCAAACTCTACGCAGAAGGAGTATACTATCTCATGATACCCTGACAATTGTTTTCGACGGTTACGGATGGCAAAACAACTTTAATTAATTGAATTAATATAATAAATAGCTTATACAAATTAGCATATTTACCCGGGAAATATCGGGTACCCGGGCTAGATACTACATTTTGACCTTACCCAAAAGACTGAGTTTCTTAGTTAAATTGGCATGCACACAACAAAAGCTTAAATGTTTTTAAACACCTTCTTCTTTAGACACTTGGCCGTATAATAAAAGGCAAATTATTACGTAGTCAACATATAATTGGTTAATATTAGGCCAAAACTATTCGCTCGCTTTGGGACGACCTTTTACCGCAAACTACCAACTTCTTCCATACTATAACAGCCAAACTGTATTTTGAAGTTGCTCGCTATTTCCTAAAAATTTACTCCAAAACTAGCGAATAGTTTTCGCCTATTATCATTAACCAGTTTGTTATATTGGGTACGGTGCCATGCGTGGAGACAGTTATTGCAGCGTTCTATTTTCGTATTGAATGTGTCGGAGTTCCGTCTCTAGCGCTCTTACCTTGGTCATAAGAAGAGACACAGTTCCCCGAAAAATACCGGGTACCCCAGCTAGTGTATAATAATTATAACAACAAATTAATTAAATTTATTTAAAACATTTAAATTTAAAAACTAAACCCAAAATGGAAATATACAACCAATCCATTTTTAATAAACTTTACATATATCCTCAAAAGTAAAGTATTTTATTGTTTTAAAATTAAAGACCTAAGATATACTTATATATATATCGGAAAAAACTCTTTGTTCTAAATCAAATAATAGAAAAGGAGCTTTCACTATTTTTCGAGCTAAGACGGTTTAATTTTTTATTCGAAATTTGAGACGAAAGTTAACAAAACCATTCTTCTAAAACAAACATTGAAGATTCCCTTTTCGATATACGAGTGTTATTAAACCGTATATTATTCCACTGGAGGCGCTGTTTGACGCGCCTATACTCTCCGCTTCCCATCTCGTCACCCCTCGAGGTCTCTTCGTGGCAATAACGTTATTGTATTTGTGAAAACGGGGAATCGAGTGGGGGCTCCGCTACTCTAAATTCCGAACGAGGGGAGAGCGGGGTTCGGAAGGCAAAAAAGGATTAGGCGTGACATTGAGTTTATTTTTCTAGATGGTGTAAATTGAATGGAGGAAGCGTCGGCTCCCCGGTCCTAATTAGCGCGCCGCTTCTCTTCGGCGAGCGTCCTCTTGTCGCGATTGGGTTCCCCATTGAAATTTCTCTTCTTCCGCTCACACGGCATATTTTTTTCTCCATCCTCTTGTTTCTCGCTCTCCGCCGCGTGGTATCCCCTTGGTGACGAACGAGAGAAAGATGCTGATGTCGTGTTTCGCCGCCTCGGGCTCCGAAACTAATTTAAAAATCTTTGTACCAAGAGCGCGGTACCACCAAGGAGGATATAGAGATAGAGAAAGAAGCTAGTATTGTCGAAAAGATGGAATAAAGGTAGAATAAATATTTCTTTTTGGTGAGAAGGCAAAGTGGAGCGGGGAATTGGCTCAGAAAGAGAAAATAAATGACTGTCTGCCAATGGCGCTTACATTGACGACTTTCTTATACGGCTATTGGGTTTGTTAATAAAAATTAAATTTTCATTCGTATTTTTCCAACGCTTGTTGCCCAAAATACTTGTTAATACACGAAATGTTCGTTTTCACCGTAGACAGAGTAAATAGCCGATTTAATTGAAATTTTTAATTAACAATAAATCACGAAGAAGCACGAATTTTATAATTCAATTTGTGATTTTCTATATTTGAAGTAAATAGTTACACTGGATAATTATACAGGTTTCTTTTAATCAAGGAATATTTCTTCGCGTGTTTCCATTCCAGAGTTTCTGTGAAAAATCGTATAGGAATTGAACCTACAACCTTTGGGTTATCGACCCAATGTCACTACCATTGGACTACCGAGGCCACGAGTAAGCAGTTCTTGGACTTCCAATTTCAGAATGATTTGACGGGAACGGGATATATTTAACCCGTTGTTGACATTGTATCGTAGCTGACGGTGGCATAATTGAACCGTTGTAAACTATTCAGTATTTATTGGATTTAGTCACATTAAAACTTATCAGATTATTTTATTATCAAAACTGAATTCATTAACCTTCAATGGACGCTTCAATAAAAGATACTCGGTTTTTAGACTTTTTACTCCCCTCTCCAAATTCATCTGGGAAGGAACTATTTCCGGTCGGTCGGTTAAACGGTTAAAATGGCTAGCCAAAAAGTCATATTTAAGCCATATGGAGACGCGTTTTTGCCCTCATGAGAATTTTGCGTCAGATAAGAAATGCGTCGACTAATGTTAATTTTCGATAATATATTTTAGGGTAAAATATATAATGTTACTAAAACTAAGTAAAAGAAGATAATATTATTATTATTATCATCCTCTTATTGTATAAATAATTAAAATTATACTGAATATTTTTATATTACCGGGCAATTTTAAGGCTTCTCATGGAGGCAGAGTTAATTAATTTCGTATAAAATTATCTTTCGGAAAAAGATGAAAACTAATTCCTTTAGAACTAAACGAATTACTTTTGCAGTACGGTATGCAACAAGTGTTTCCTTTTAACCAGGTAACTTTTTTTGCCATGTTAAGGCTTAGCAAAAAACCGATGTTATGTTCGAGAAAAGTTTCCAGCTTTCTAATATTTCAACAAGTACTATATAAATAGTAACTTATGAGTCCTGGCTGTCGGAAATATTACTTCTTGGCAATTTCTGGGAAGATGTTTTATTTAAGCGCCTATTTATCGGCTTTTGATTTGTCAAATTGAAGTCAAATCAAAGTTATTTGAACTAATATGGCGAGCAACAACTTTCAAATAAGAACCAAATCCGTAAACCCAATGACCTTGTGACATGGTTCAAGGTCATTCAATTTTACATTAGTAAATGTCCCCCTGCACGTGGGATGTTCCATATAAATTTGAACTTAAAAAAAACTTTTTTCAGTTATTTATAATTTTTCGTTTTTAGTGGACACCCTGTATACAAATAATGCTCATTACACTGGCTAATGATTTGCAAGTTTTCGTCCGACTGCTACCAAAGCTTTTCGATTTCCCCTTTTTGAGGTTAAAGGTAGTAGTGAGTGCAGGGAGCTGTTGGCATGAATGGCTTTCCACCACCCTCCTACGCATTGTAGCCCGAACACCTGAATTAATGGCTTTAAATGTCGCTTGATGGCTTAGGCCTAGGTGGTGCCTTGGGTATTAGCCTAGCTAGCTGATATGTAATGAAGTACGATGGTCTTCTTGCCGTTGGGAACTGTAACAAGCGAGCCTTCCCAAGAAAAATGCTAAATATCCTACTCACACGATACTTAAATTTGAAGTAATAAAATTACCGGAAGTGAATACCTCTAACATATCCAGTGAATAATTTTCAATTCTTCTTAATCCTATTTTTCAGTTAAATTTTCACAATTAACTTTTCTATACAAAAAATTTCGATATTTTAAACTAATTGATCATCTTAGCTTTATACGCCTTTCTAGTTGGCGATGAAAAATTACAAATTAAATGGTACTTTAATTTCCTTTACAAGCTGCAAATAAAATATTCTGAATACCAATAATAGAAAATGGGGCCATATTTTGCCTCGAAACAAAAGTCTAATTCACGAAGTATTTGTTGGAAAAGTTTACTAAAATGAAACGGCCAAATCAGATAGCAAAATTATTGTCATCGTTGTAAGCATATAATCGTTAATCGATTTGAATGAAATAAATGTGACTAGATCTAGAGAGATATTCCACGAGTTCCGATCGACTTACTTAAATTTTAACATCAGGCGCATTACCTGAAAGAATTCTTAAATTATGGGACTGATATTCGCGCTCTTCAGGTCGGGTCGCTAGACACAACTTTATGTATAATATAAGTGTATTTGATTAAATGACATTATAGATGTAAAACCAACAGGGTTGATTTAAACGGTCTATATTGCTTGCTTGGCTTCAGTAACCGCGGAATAGTTTCATTAAGATATAAAGTGCTGTCGAAATGCTATTTGCGGGTTTAGTACGAAATATATTCCTTTCGTGAGCGATCAAGTTTTTGATATTTTTAAAAAATATTTTATTAATCATATCAAGAATATATTAACTCATACTTAAGGATAATAAATATGTTAAGACGATCATTGTGTAATTCTCTTTTAGGTAACCAATGATATTCCGGTTTGTTTTTTTAAGGGGAAGGAACTCGCTCTCAACAAAGTAATTATCCTATCCTTGCTTATCTTAAAGTAAAAGCTTAATTTACTCTATTCCCCTATAGATTTTGTTTTCACAAAATTTGTAGGTAGTGATTTTGGAAAATTTATCCCTTGTTCCTACTATCATCGAACGGGCTTCTGCTAGAGGCAATTACCCTCTAATAGCAAAGGCTTGACTATATTTGCATATGTAGATAAGTGAGACTTTCTGACCGTTAATTTAGAAAATAATGAATTAAGGAAAGAAACGATATTTTTCTTAGTGTAAGCTAGGAGCAACAAACACAAGGAGAACGCAGCTAGCCTTTTAACACGCTAACGTAGTGTTGTGTACAAATTTCATTGGACGAGCCTTTACGCTTAGCATTTTACGGAAAGGGGGAAGACAATTTCGGAGTTTTCCCCTTCCGACGGCAGCAGGAGCTAAAGCGTCTAACCAATGAAAACTGTACACAAGAAAATACACGACTTCGGACGGGTTGCGTTCTCCTTGTGTGGGGTACTGTGTTTGTTGCTCCTAGGTGTGAGTATATATTCGCGGCCGAAAACTATCGCTACGCCCCTTGTAGCTCGCCATTGAAACCTAGATAGGTAGCGGCTAAAGCAGAGGCTATTAGTATTTGCTCATCGTTATTTGTAAATTTGTTTTGATTTTTTTATTTTATTTTATAATGCTTATTTAAGTAAAAATGTTCTTAAGACTTTTAAATTTGTCGGTATCAAACGCTAGATCATAGGAGCTACCTTTGATAAACTAGCGCCACTTAAACTCGTTTCGGTCGTGTGTAGATGCCAAAAATTACTGTCTACAAAGAGAGATTCATGTTAGTAGTGTTGCCGGTCATAGTTAGGTTAGTAAAAATCAAAGTTTAATTGCATATAACAAGTATCTGAGAAACCCAAACCCTTTACAACTATTTTGAATGCTTTAGCTTGAATAATAACTGAAATTAAAAACCATTATTCCGTTGCTGCTACTTTCATTATCCCAATATTACAATCGGTAATAAATCGCGAGATGACTTCAGCCCATAAATTCTGTAAAATTACCTAAATACTACTACTACTCAATAAAATTGAATTGAATTGAACTTGATACGGTGGTACCTTCGCGTCTAATTTAACAACATTTTTCTTAATTGCCACCTTTCATAAAAATATCCATTAATTAATCAATCATACGTCATTCGCCATTAATCGAGTGAAATGAATGATAGAAATCGACTATCACCGAGCTGTTCCAAAAAGTGCGCTACGAGGGAATGTGCTAGAACACGCGCTAGCTTATGATTTATTCGCGGGGCCTGGCTCACGGCGCGAAAACGAACGAAACCGGATTCCACAATCAAGTCGCCATGCCATTATTACATTCGCAACATTGAGCCTACCAATAGCGGGGGCTCTGGCAAAAACGATTAACAGAAATTTGACGTTAATGTTAGCGTCGTAGTTGATGACAAAATCAGTTCTCCCCTTCTATAGCGCCGGAGAAAAAGCGAATACGACTATAAGGAACGAGCGGGAAATTGGGTTTTACGTGATATTTTCCACGAGGAAATGACGGGGTTTGTCAAACGACCCTCGCAACTTCCTAGCGGCTGTACCAGACGCCAAGCATTCCCTCCATATATACCATAGCTCTGTGGTTCTCTTACGGTCGGATTTTTTCCGCAGTCTCGTTCAATTTCCACGCGAAGGAACCATTATAAGAGCGCGGGGAGTAGAAGTAGGACGAACCGTATCGCGCAAATATCCGAAGGCAAAGAGAGAAAGTGGAGTGAGATAGAATTCTCTTCATTTACAATATCATTACATTTCATACGTTCCTCTTCCTCATCTGGAAGCCGTATCACGATCCGGCTCCAAATTCTTTTACACTACAATGGCCAAGTTTATTAGCGTCCCCGCGAAAGAGCCGCGATACGCTCTCTACCAGAAGCGCATTAAGCGAAGAGCTCTCTAACTGAAAATCCACGTCGAGGATGATTTTAAATTTCTATCTCGAGCGCGAGGAATGGGCTCTCTTAGTTCCAACTACTTACGCGCTTAAACGTAGGCCAAACGGAAGAAAGTCGTTAGGGAGATAATGCACCTAGAATGGTACCCGCGAAAATGCTTAGTTTGAGTCCGAGATTTGGCGTACAAAGGCTAAACTTTCCGTTATGGATTAGTTCGGGAACGAGGGTGAGCCAATAAGGGGCAAAAACACCGTATACCGTACGAAGCCCGACATTTTTTAGATGCTTTGTTTTCAAAAACACACAGTTATTGGAAAAGTATTAGAAGAAAACAACTTTATCCGAACTCGCGTTGAGTTCGGATATTGGTACGTAAAAAAGTAGTGGGAAGTGTCCCCTCTGTTTTGGAGGTAGATTTGTCGACGAAGCTATTCTAGGAAAACCCGCTCCTCGTATAGTCGTCATGCGAGACCAATTTTGTGTCAGCGATCCATTACGCGCGCTGACATTTTTCCAGCACCTTCGTGAGCGATACGCTTGTAACAGAAAACCTTAGTTAAAGGAGTTGGTCCACCCACCGCTACGTGTCCTTCATTCCCGACCAACCCTTCGCCCTCCCTCGAAGCGGTGCCAAAAGAACGAAAGGTAGAGAATTCAAAGGTGAATACAAGTGGCGGGGGCGGAAGATCCAAGCGTCGCTCGAAGAAGGTTGTGGCACCGCCCTCGCTTTAATTCCACGGCTGAAAAAAAGATATGCCTTACCAGGATTTCTCGGCAGGAACCGAAGGCGGAGTTGTTACTGCCTACGTAATTGCTCTATTGACCCTGCACGTTCGACCACGGTCCGATGCCATCCCTTTTCTCAGGCACCCCCTTAATCCCTCGCCTTTCCCGCTTAAGGCGCGATTTACGAGGCGTCCCGCCAAAGCCCGTGTTTTCAAGAAATGGGGGAAGTTTTTACGTGTTCAGTGTACGAGATATAGCTTGACGCTGCTAAAAGTGTGAAACTGCGCTGTCGCCAAAGCGTCTCTGCGGTAACGCGTTTGAATATTTAAGCATTTATTCGATATACTTCTTATTATTATACTAATTTTACTAGTAAAATGTTTCTATCAAAGAAATGGCAATAAATTATAAAAAACCATGTTTAAAATTGATTACACGCGCAAACTGATTAAGCGGGGATTCAAAATGTACGCGATTGTTGTAAAACTTGTCGTGACAAAAGGGGAGGAAGATGAGATTAGGGTTATCGAAACGGACCGTGGGAGATGGCTGGGCTTTTGAATCGGGGATTAAAACGATGGATCACGGCTCAATGTCGGGGCCAAACCGCATCGAGAGAAATTTCACGGCGTGATGCCTTCATTTTACACGATTGCATTGTATTATAAAAGCAGCGGGGCGGCTCGCTCTTCTACAACTAGAAATAGCACCTACGCCACCTCTCCTCTATTACGGAACAAAACGACACTCGCTCCTGGTAGAACTCGATTTTTCCCGACCTCGTATTTCCCCGGCCTGTAATAAATTCTCCATACCACTCTCGTACGGGCTGGATGACAGATTTCACAATAGAGACTCCTATACGCGTCTTTAACAATTTCCATATTTCGTGCGCGGCTCGCTTTCCCCAAATGATAATATTTTCAAGCAGTTCGCAAACTACGCGGGAAGGCGTCATTTCCACAAAGGCTACAGTTGAAAATCCGAGCGGAAATTTCCTATAACTCTCGATTTATTTTTCAAAGTGAGCGCTATATCGGTCTCTTCCGCTTCGTTCAATCTGTACGGTCTTTAAATAATAGGGCGAAACCAATCGGTGAGTGGTCGAATGAGTGCAGACCGCGGCCTATTCCAAACTCCGATCAAAGTGGCGGGTGAGCTTCTACTCGGGATTCGCTTCTAAGGACTGTCTGTTTCTCCATCTTAAAGCGCTTCTGTCGATGACTCTAATCTATGGAAATACGAGCGGCGTGCGGAACAAATTTATTCAACTCGAGAAAATTTCCGCCGGTGCGTGGTTATAGTCTTAAACGGAGGATTGAGCAAACATCCGACGATAATTAAAAGGAAACATGTTTCGCTCCATCGAAGAGCTCCACCGGAACGACTCGAACCTTACCAATGTTTGTTTAAATTGATTTAAAAAAATGACTAATAACAAACACGGAGGACCTCCCCGGGCTCCCGTAATAAGAGTCGGTAGTCGCGCGCAACTATGTCAACAAGAAAGGTTCCCGCCTTAGACAGCTGAGCGCTTATTGAGATTAAATTTATTTAGCATCCCCGTTGGACACTAAACTTTTAATTTGGTTAAATAATAATGATAAGTACTCGAATCTTTTACCAGTTCCAAGACGAAAGTAATTTAATTCAACGGTATTAAGAGTTCGGTTTTAGTTTAAAAAGCAACATGTTTAGGAATTTATTGACTTCTTCCCTATTCCTAGAATTTTGGATTGAGTAGACGTTTTTTTATTTTATACCGTTCAACTAAAAGTTAACTTTATTTGAGACGATGAATATTTAAAAAAAAAATCTTGAAAGAAGCGTAGCTCGAGGAAATTTTCTGGTGGTGACCCCGAGACATTTTGCGCTGGCCGGAACTCGGCGCGTCATCAATTTTTAAAAACGTGATGGCTTTTTAACCCTATCGCAACCGGCGGCGAGTCAAACTAAGAATAAAGTATGGCGGTAGTACGATACTAGGAGCGTGTCCGAGCCCATATATCTTACAAGGTACCAAGTACGTATAAAAAGATAGAGAAGCCAAAGACGGATTCGACCTAGAAAAACACCTTTTTCGTACGAGGATATTCCCCCATCTTATCCCTTCCGGCGGCAGGGCCAGCTCACCCCACCCGCGTACTATCTATATAAGAGTTACATATATGTATGCCTTTGACAATTTCCTAGCGTATTAGTGTAGCGTAGCGTTGGGCTCGGGCCCTCGGTACGCGGTCAAAGCCCGGACGGATAGGGGGAAGGGGTCGAGGCGGGAACGGTAGGTGGACTGTAGTGGCAAAGTCGTCGCTTCGGCGGAACAATCTGTCACATCGATGTAAAAGGCGCATCCCGACAGCTTAGCCAAGGAACATTTGGCCTCGTTTGGCGAGCTAAGGATGAAAGAAAAGAAGCGCGGGATGGGAAGGACCGGACGATTTGATTTTCTCCGTCAACGCCAACTCGGCTAAATCCGCTGTCGCTGCCCATATAAGGTCTTTCATTCGAAAGACGCCGACGGGTGTGAAGAAATGAGACTCGCCACCGAAGAGAGAGATAGAGCCCGAGCCTATTCGCGATGGCGAAGGAGAAGAGATGAGAGGATTCCGCTATTGTTAAAGAATATAAAAGATGTAGGACTGCTCGGACTTAAGAAAGAACTTTCTCGCTCCCTTTTTTGGGCAGGGGACCGTCAGTTTAAGAAATTCATCCCTATATAGACTTTGGCCATCGCCAGCCGGGACTTTCGCGCTCCTCCTATGTCACCCTCGCTACGTCCATTTCTCCTAAATGCCTCCAGTTCATCGATTCACCGCTAGGGAGGAGATTTCTCTCTCCTCTTCAGAGAGAGAGTAAGAGAAAGTGAAGGGCAAAATAAAAATCCCGAAACTTTCATTTGAAAAATGACGCCCAAAATATAGGGCACCAGTGACCAATAGCGGTCCCCCTTTTCTTATTTTTTACCCGTTACCCTTTGTGTCAAAACTAATACAAATACTACCAGAACCGTTTTATATAAATCATTCGCGGGGAAACAAGACGTAAAAAAAAATAATATATATGAGCTCGGAAAAAAGCAGATATTGGGAAGGAATGTAAGGAAAGGAAATAAGTAGGAATGGGAAGCGGCCGGGAAATGGCTTAGCCCTTAACGACATAATCATAATTAGGCGCCAGCGCCATCTTCCTTTAAAAAAACACGGGTGCGTGTCTCTCTATCCCTGTCTATATAAAAGGGCGAATGGAAAAGAAAGGGAACTAATTTATCGCGGAATCAATTGTATTTATTGCTAAATCGAATTATCGGGTGGCTAAATCGCGGAGAGACAGTGAAGATGCTCGCGGGAGACGGTTTCGCCGGGCTATTCTTCGAGAAGGCCGCGGGTGAAACGCGTCAGAGTCAGCGATGCCGCTATAAGGAAAAGAAAATATTCGGCTTCCCTCTCCAGAAACCAATAAGAAGGGGTTAAGGAACAGACGCTCAATTCCGGGACTCGCCGATGATCTCGGCATCGATCCGATTCCCGATTCTTTCTCTCTCATTCGGAAGATTTAGCGCGGAGGAGCCTCGTTGAAGGATTTCAGAAGAAGGAAGCCCCGGCAACAATGTCTCGTTGGCGGTGGTGGTGGCCAAAAGAACAACCCGTGTTAGAAAAAAGGAATTAAAAAACTGGGATGAAGCGTGCGGGATAAAACCTTATGTCAAATGCGGGCGTTGGAGAGCGAATCGACAATCTTATACACTCTTTTTAGAAACGTTTACTGGGCGCCGCCATTATCGTACAGGCAACCGACCAGCAAGTGCTTTACCGCAGAAACTTCATCCCCACAAAACCAGTTTTTTCATCACCCTCCCCGTGGACTGTAAGGTAATGGCGTTCGATTGGGGAGGCGCGTTTAAGAGTCTATAGAGACGCGGTTGTCTGAACAGGTATACGAGGAAGCGAGGCGAGAGCCCAGAAGGAAACTCGATTTGACCAGTGCCACGAGAGAGAAAGATGTACCGTCCACTGGCCCCGAGAAACAAAAACTTCTTCGACGGAAGAAAACGGGAAAGAGGTTGGTTGTAAGTGAGCCAAATTGACAAGACGGTGAGCCTCGTACCTACGACTGGGGTTCTTATCGCGTAAAAAACGCTGGACGAAAATGAATCGACGAAAGGAAAACGCGCGTCTCGGTTTGCCGCTGGTCAACAGCGGGAAGAAGGCGTCTGCTTAGGACCACTTCGCCTTCCGAGATAATTGGCTTGTCAGGAGCCAGAAATAGGCCGGAGTCACATTCTTCAAAAGGCCCTCGCCGCGGCTGTATCCGTATCGGAAAAGCCTAACTGAGACGCGTTCTCGTCATTATTTGTAGTCCGCGGAAAAGCGTCATTCGGACGGTAATCCCGAACATAGTCTGGTTATTGTGTCCAGGAGGGTTATTGGCCTCAGACAGTCTGACTCTGAGCCTCGTAACAGACTGCCGCTAGTCTTCCGCTGACGGCTTGGCCTTTAAAGAAAGACGTCAAAGAGAGGAGAGCGCTCCCTTCTCTTTCTTTTTTCCCCGAAGAAGCTATATATCTCGGGGTGACGTTCGCTTAAAATCGACTTCTAATATAGCTACGAGAGAGGACACTGAAAGATTTATAGTTAAAGGCTTTAACCTTCCGAGTGAAATTCCTGGCTCGTATCAAACACTCCCATATAAAAACTATACAAAAAAGTTGCAAACTTGTTGATAAGAACGTTGACACGAGGTCGCATTCCCTTTAGCGTAAAAAAATAAGGCTTACGTGTCAGTATTTTTAAGTATATCAAGCTCTCGGTATTTCTCAAATAGTTTTTATTTCTCGCGGACGGTGAGATCCTATTCAGATTTTGGTCACCGAAGCGAGCCAATATTTTCCGGGGTTACAAAACCCATCCGACGCGGGAAGAGAAGCTAAGAGTGGCGGGGAAGCTTTTAAAAAGGGACACGAAGAGGATTGTAGTGTGGGTGGGGGAAGAGAGAGACCCTTTATTCCTCGTGACCCCCGCTCTATCGGCGCCACGAAGAAAGAGTGAGAGGATGAAGTTTGGGCGCTGGCTTCGGAGAACTCGGGCGCGAAGTGACGGAATAGGGCCGGCTGTCGCTCGCACGTGCCGGCCATCCGAGACAAAAACACACCGCCCCGCGATGTTTCGCCGTCATCCGCTGACAATCGAATCTATAGGGGGACCTAAAGGGGAGCCCGGCCTAAAGAGAGCGGGATAGATTTAGGCTAGCTAGTACAGACAGCAGCTGTCGCCTGGGCCGCGACTGAATAAGAGGAGCGCTGCCCATTGGCGGGGGATTACTTTTGAAAACAAGCCGTTTCGCGGGAACAAAGCCAAAGGGCCGAGATACGAGCCAGTTAGAGACTATCCGGAATCGTTAATGTATTCCTAAAACGTAAAAGTATCGTATAAGTACCCCCGGGGAGCGAATAGCGCCGCGCTTGACAACGCGTCTAATATCAATTTGTCGAGTCATACCGTAAGTTTATAATTACGGTTCGTAAGTGTCTTCCCTTACGGTGGATCAAAATTGAACAGATCAAACGGGGATCTAACTATTATTGGATCAAAAATGAGACAGATCAAATGGGGATCAAATTTTTATTTGATCCAAATTGAATCTAATGTTGATATAAATTATTTGATGCACATTAGCTTAAAAGAGGATCAAAATATTATTTAATCCATATTGGATCAAATTATTACTCTTCGAAATTGGATTTAATGTTGATTTAATTATTTGATGCACATAAGAGAAAACTATTATTTGATCTACATTGGATCAAACGGGGATCAAATTATTACTCATCGAAATTGGATCCAATGTTGCTATAAATTGTTTGATGCACATTAGATCAAACGGGGATAAATTATTACTCCATCGAAATTGGATCCAATGTTGCTATAAATTATTTGATGGGCATTAGATCAAACTTGGATCAAATAATAGCTTGTACAAGTTTTAATCCAAATCTGATGCACATTTGAATACAGTAAAAAAAACAATAGTGTGAAAGATGCACAACAGGTTGAGCTATAAACAAAACTATAACTGAGTTGCTGTAAATCTGAGGCATTGATAAAATTTACATTAAAGAAAGCAACCAAACTTTAATCCATTTTTGATAAATTTGTTGGAAGTATATGAAACAAGCCACAGTAAGGAAATATTCTTAATTCCATAAAAACTGGATTTTCTTTCGTTATCTGCCAAATATTCGGAACGAAAAATTAGTTCTTGTTATTCAAGAGTCCCAAGAATTTACAAAAAAATTACGGCAAATAATAATGGGAGGATTTCGTGGTTTCATTTAACAAACGGCCATGATTTTAATAATTACGAATTTTAAGTTTATTTTTCGAATTTTTTTAAGAGATATTAATTAAACACTTTTAGGGGTTTAATGCAGATTGGAGAAGGTTAAAATCTCGGTAAAGTTTTGATTAGGTTTTGATGCTACGAGGACAAAATATGAAAACACTAATAAAAAATTAAGTAGAACCATAGTACACTTGTTCCTTATTAATAATTATAAATAATATTATCAATAATTATAACTAATATTATTAATAATTATAAATAATATTATCAATAATTATAAATAATATTATTAATAATTATAAATAATATTATCAATAATTATAAATAATATTATTAATAATTATAAATAATATTATCAATAATTATAAATAATATTATTAATAATTATAAATAATATTATCAATAATTATAAATAATATTATTAATAATTATAAATAATATTATCAATAATTATAAATAATATTATTAATAATTATAAATAATAAATTGTAAAAGTACATATATAATTGATGTTTTCTTTGGTGTGTACTTTTGATCCAATCTTGATCAGGAGTTATTGGATCCAAAAATATTTGATCCCTTCTGGATATGACTTGATCCAATGTTGATCAAGATTATTTGATCCTTTCTGGATATGACTTGATCTTACTTATCTTGATCAATTATTTGATACCTTTCTGGATATGACTTGATCTTACTTATCTTGATCAATTATTTGATACCTTCTAGATATGACTTGATCTTATCTTAATCAAGATTTTTTTATTCTAAATTATTTAATTCAAAATTATTTATCCTTTTTGGATATGACATGATCAAGATTATTTGATCATTTCTGGTTATGACTTGATCCAACGTTGATCAAGATTATTTGATCCTTTCTGGATATGACTTGATCTTACTTATCTTGATCAATTATTTGATACCTTCTAGATATGACTTGATCTTATCTTAATCAAGATTTTTTTATTCTAAATTATTTAATTCAAAATTATTTATCCTTTTTGGATATGACATGATCAAGATTATTTGATCATTTCTGGTTATGACTTGATCCAACGTTGATCAAGATTATTTTATTCAAAACTATTTAATCCTTTCTGGATATGACTTGATCCAATGTTGATCAAGATTATTTGATCCTTTCTGGATATGACTTGATCTTACTTATCTTGATCAATTATTTGATACCTTCTAGATATGACTTGATCTTATCTTAATCAAGATTTTTTATTCTAAATTATTTAATTCAAAATTATTTATCCTTTTTGGATATGACATGATCAAGATTATTTGATCATTTCTGGTTATGACTTGATCCAACGTTGATCAAGATTATTTTATTCAAAACTATTTAATCCTTTCTGGATATGACTTGATCCAATGTTGATCAAGATTATTTGATCCTTTCTGGATATGACTTGATCTTACTTATCTTGATCAATTATTTGATACCTTCTAGATATGACTTGATCTTATCTTAATCAAGATTTTTTATTCTAAATTATTTAATTCAAAATTATTTATCCTTTTTGGATATGACATGATCAAGATTATTTGATCATTTCTGGTTATGACTTGATCCAACGTTGATCAAGATTATTTTATTCAAAACTATTTAATCCTTTCTGGATATGACTTGATCCAATCTTGATCCAGTTTCCAAAATTTTTTCAAGTGATTTTCGTAAGGGTTATTCAGTCGGAACCATTTTCTTGATAGATGTAGACGTAGAATTCACGCCATACCCAAAAAAACTAGCGTTTCTAGAGATGAAAAGCAACATGAACATGGCGTGGCTCCGTGAAGGCGCTCACCATGGCGACAAACCAAAGAGAGGCTGAAAGAGTCCGTATTATGCGTGGGGCTTACCACTTTCCGATAGACTGTACACTGATTACCCATACTCAACACTGTTAAAGTACATAATTTAAAGAGTACGCGTACTCTCATAAGTACGTTTAAAGGTACGAGCATATACCCCGTTTACGTGGAATGACTAGCCCCTCGGTAATATGTCTAAACATTTAGTCTGAAGAATTGTAACTAGCCGTTGCATTGGTTCCCAAATTTCATTGGTCCAATATCGTCTAGCAAAGTAGTTTTCAATCAAAGACCTTAGTATTCATACAGTAACGTTATTTATTTACCTAAGCTAATCTAAACAAACCTAACCTAAACCGTTACCTAACCCTTAACCTAACCTAACCTAAACCTTCACCTAAAGTTTATCTAACCTAACCGAAATCAAAACCTTACCTTAGCCTAAATTATTCAAAACCATAACCATCAATTCGCGATTTTCATAGATCATAGAAACGAAACACGATGAGGTCATCCGCAGCCAAGTTAGTCGTTTTTGTAGAATGTCCTCTCAGTAAAAATTTAATATGTGAGATTTAAATAAACTTATAGTCACACTATATTCTGGTAAAAAGAGTGAAGGTCATTTAATTTTAGTAAGAGACCAAAATGTGATAGAAACTATTCAGTCTACGAAATCGACGATTCTCAAATAAAACAAGAGATGCGGAATGAAGATTCCATTCGAGGCTTGGGCAAGGAGGAACGTTGCAACTGTTAAAAGTAATTTTATTTTGCTTGACTGGCAGCCCGTTAAACGTCTCGGTCACTCGCCATGTCCTTCCTACACTGCATTACAGCGCAAAAAAAGTACAATAAAAGGCGATCCTTTCTCTCTATCTCGCGAAACGTAGCGACGATTCGCTGGCGAAGAACGTCGTGCGGGCGATAAAAAGAAAGGGCAAAAGATTAGGGACGACACGCGCCTTTCAAATATTCCAAAAAGCAACGGCGTCTTGAGGAGGTAGAACATTAAAAAAGGGAAGAACACGAAAGAAACCGTCGTTTTAGTTTTATCGCGGCTCTCGGCTTGTGTACCCTACATCTCAGTCTCTGTGTAGTGACTTGTCTAAATAACCTCCCAGCTCATACATTTTCCTTCTCCATTCTTTTTACAAAAGAAAGGAAAATTCCGAAAGGTTGAATGGATCAGAATTCAAAAAATACCTTCTTTTTATAAACAACAAAATACCTTCAAAGTTTTAGCGAAGTATTAACGTTTAAAAATAAAATAAAAACTTTGTAAAACTATATATTCGGTATATTTGGAGACCGTTTAAAGTAATTTCCGTGATTACATAATCGCTATAAAAATAATCGTATCAAAGGCTAATAAAAAAAGAAGGTTTCGAGAAAGGCATTTAAGTGAACGGATAATTATAGGCGCGGGGGCAGTTTATCTGGTTCGATAAAGGTACTTAAGAGCCGGGTATTATAGACCTAATTCCAGAAGAGAGGTATAGAGGGCGCTCCGATAGTTATTATCTTACCGGGAGGTATAGTCGCTTTAAAAAAAAGAGCCGAGACATAATGAGCGGCGGCAATTAGGGGCCCTGGCCTATTAGATAGAGGCCCTATAGAACGCGGCCCTTTTCGCTACGTCCGAGGAAAGATCCGGAAAAGGTCTACGAGGCCCCCCGGTTGCCCTTTCACACTCGCACGGCCCTTAATGCATTTCTCGCGTGTAAACAGAACCGGCGCACGTGCATGAATTAATCATTAACCGACTTGTAACAACTTCATTTTGGGCGTCGGGAGCCCCCTCGACGCCTACGGCTCTAGCGTACGCGCACCGAGGGAAAGAGAGAACTAAGGGGAGAGTCGCGTTGGAAGGCCCGCGCGACCAATAAGACCAGGAACATTCTTAAAAAATATCGCGAGTGTAAAGTCTCCCTAACCGCTCAATTCTTTCCTTCTCGCGCGGCCAACCCAATGTTTTCGCGGGATCAACGACAATTGGCAATCGAAGCACGTCAGCTAAAAGAAATAGCCCCGCGCGTTTCGATTGAGACTTAAGCCGAATAGCGTCTTTCGGCGGGGACTCAACCCTTTGTCGGCTCTTCGCCTCTCAGCCTCGCCACCCCTTTACACCCATTCGACGCCCCATCTACCGCAGATTCCGTCCGCGAATGAATCGTCAGAGGCCAAAAGTTAGACCACCGATATCCCTCTGCCAATTTCCTTTCGCTGTCGACAGACCCACCAATCCTTTCTCGCTTTTTGATAGTTTTTTATCGCTTTAATAAAGTGGAGAGTTTCGTTCCGAGAAATCCCTGACAGATCGCGAAATCTTTTATCATCTCCATTTCATTAGCTTCTGACGGAATCGACCAGAAGATGGCGGTAGTGCGGTATAATTATTTAACATTCCTGTTGAGGTCATGAGATACGAAATATGGAAAAATGATCGGGAAGAGCATTCTTTTAATACGACTAAAATCGGGGTGATGCGAGGCGTTCCTTAAGATTTTAAATGTCAAATACGCGTACATACGTTTGAAAAAGAAAGCTAGTTATTAAAAAGATTTAGAAATGGGCTAGAAATACGTAAAAAAATGAAATATTTATTGGGAGGCATTAAAATTTAGAAATCAGTTCAACGGAAGGAGATTTTTTCGTTCAAGCCATTGAGAAATTTCGTTCCAAACTAAAGTTTTTTTTGATTTTCTTTCGTTACTCTTTACCGCCACAATCGAAGATGACGTTGCAATCTTCCAAAAGTATTTTATTTCAAAGTTATAACAATTCACTTTTTACAAATTCTAATGATTATAACTTTTAAGTAAAATACTTTTAACGTCACGAGTTTTTTTAATATTGGTCATTTATTATTTTAAAAAAAGCACTAGTTAGAGCTGATTTTGGGACACCATGACCAGAATTAGCCTCTCAACTCAGTAATGTTTCTCACACTAATAAACATTTGACTTGAATGGTTTTACTTCACAAGGTTGAAAATGTTAGTCGTAAGAAGCAAATCAATCAGAAAACTAAAGACATATTTTAAGATCTACCCATGATTTGTTAATTACAGCCACGATCAAAACCTGAATTCGATTATCATCTCTATTTCGCTTCCAGAGTATGATTTACGGAACAGCCACAAGGATGTGTAATCGACCCCTATGCAAAATCTTTCAGCTAGGTTAATATCTTAGGCCTTAGTCATCGAGCGACTTTTAAAGTCATTAATTCAGATGGCCGGGTTAGCAAAGCCCTTCGTGAAACGGGAGCCAACATAAACAGTGGCGATCCTGTGGGGCTCTGGGACCCGAGGCCCCACAGAAATTTAATTGAGGATAAATAGCAATGAGGGAAAAAATTCTAATCTCACCGATTTGTCTTTTTATAGAAATTATTTTGAAATTGAAGATCCAAGTAAAATTAAGATGAACTAGCATAAAATTGATTTAGTTAGATTCGTCCAACAGAAAGTCGGCTAGTCGTGTACCCTGTTTTACCCAAGTTATGTTAGATAGCCTAAAATGCCTTCGTAATGTATTTGTGGCCAAAAAAAGGCTTAATGATCTAGCCATGTACGCTAAGATTTTTCTGAAAACATCGTCTATCAATGATTTCATTGACGGAGAAAGAATTTTTTTTTAAATATAGTAATAAAGTTTTAGAGCTGTACATTTTCTTGCTTAAGTTTTAAGTTTTTGAATTTTTCGATAAAATATAATGGCCCGGGCCACCACAGAAATGCTTTCCTATCGAGACCACTGGCTATCATATCAAAGGGGTATGTATAAGGTTCAACTTCATTTACTCGCGGATCGCTAATGGAAAAATTTAATAATAGTTGAGTTGTATTCGAATTTTAATCTTGTTCATACTGCTCTTTTCTAGTCATATTTTTCTGGTTAGGCTTAAAGAAAATTTTGTACGATCGAAGCGTGGTGATTTCAGTTTTATTAAACGTACAGTTTTCACAAATTTTTTTGATTTTTAGTAACCTAGTAATTCGTTTTGTTCTGTTTGTCATTTATTTGTTATCATTCCAATTTCCCCAGTATAGGCTTATCGAATTTCAAAGCTCCCCAAAACGCGTCACATTTACAGGTAGAAAACCAAAACTTTGAACTTTTCGTTGACGTGTTTATCATTAGTGGATAAAATTTCCACGTAAAAATATAACAGTGAAGCGTTTACGCGTATAACAAAATGATTAATGCCCGCAACACGTATTGTTAAATTAAGAAAAATTGGCAAATAACGAAGGAATAAATATAATGCAAATTCGACTCTTTGTAATATTGCAAAAGCGTCGAGTGGCGATTGATTCGCCGAGATAGTACGCCTGGAAAACGAACAGAATAGAGGAAAACAAAGAAGGTGTATGCAAATGAAAGATTGTCCTAACACACAAAAGTTATCCTCGACGAAGCGCGAATTTTACGATAATAAATAACTCGTTCAGCCTAGCGTAAAGCTGATCCGTCGCATGCACGAAGAAAAGCGTGAGAAAACCTATGTCAGGACTCGATTCGGAACAGCCCCCTCCCAAACTTCTCACCAACTGACACAAGGGAGAAAAGAGCGCGTGAAAAATTGATCGGAATGAATAATAAAATTACCAAAGTACCTTTTCATATAAACACAGTCAAGGCGCGCGTCGGAAGCCTGCACAGGTATGCCGTATAACCGAGCTAATTATCATAGCACTCCAAACGAGGTTTGAGTCTCCTCCGTAGTGGAATGGGAGAAAACGGCCAACCCAAAATCTGGATAATTAAGAAAGATACGAATAGACCGAGGGCGGGAATACGCGAGCTTCTAGCCAATAAAATATTCCAGTCGTCCGGGTCACGCAGACTTCACGCTCTCCACCCTTAACTATAAACTATCTAGTGATCCGTGACTTAACTATAGTTTCTAAATTAAGTTGTCAGAGTGTAGTATTGATCTTTTTTCCACTTTTCTCACTGTGTGTGTGTGTGTGTGTAGGGTTACGAGTCGAATGGGTAGTAACCAGCGCGGCACGCGATTAAGGCATTAGAAATATGCAGAATGCAGCCTGCCAGCATTAGTTCCAAATGAATCCCAAATGTTTATGACTATATACCGTAAGACCATTTCGACAGCGCACCCGTTGGTTCCGAAGCTATTACGCCTAGCGAGACTACAGTCTTCTATACACTCGTTTTGGACTTTGTCGGCTGGCTGGATCATTTATAAAAGCGCGACACTAAATATAATACGGCTAACTTCACATCGGAGACCATCGAAATTTAACTCGGACAAAAAGCCTAGTTTCATTTTATGGTTGATGGGATAAATCGCGTACGCGAGATACCGTGGCCGTTCTACCACGGCTTATTTAAAGAAGCTCTCGAGAGAAGGCGACACGCAATTAGACCCAAATCACGGACTCGAAAGATGTTTCCTAAAAGTATCGCGTTCCTTCCGCTAAAAGCTTTTTACCATAAACGTCATTTCTCTCGAAGAAAATCTTCGCTGTGACAAAAGCTTTTCGCGAAAAAAAACACCAAGTGCGAAACGTATTGGAGCCTAACTATTAAGAATATTACGTTAGAACGATCTTTTTATGCAAATATTGGTAGTTTTGTAAGCATATATAAAAAAAATTTAAGATGTCCAGAAATAGGTCAAAATTAGACTAAAACGCCTGTAAAAGTATTTCACCCGCAGCACTCCGAAGCCCAGGAAGAAGCGAGCTACCACATTTTGCGGGAAATATAATATTTTAATAAAAGGCGAGTAAAAATAATAATTTTATAAGCTCTTTAATGGCTGGAATCTTTGAACGACGAGCGGTTAATGTTTCCCGCCCCTTTTTAAGTAGTTCATGACACTTTCCTAAATGAAGGCTCCGTCGGCCAGACAGTGAAAAAAGTCCCTCTCCTCCTCGAAAAAGATAATTACTCTTTTTTTTTGCCTGGCAAACCTGTAATCGCGAAAAATTAAGGCCTTGTATTTTGGCGCGTCGGCTCGGGAGTGTTCCGCGAAATGACCGCGATTAGCTGCGGCGGGAATTTAATCGCCCAATTATTTAGCTTTTTTTTACTCCGGGGGTGTCCAACAGGGGTGGGCTAGTGGCACTTGACTGACAATGACGGGAGATTTGTTCGATTCGAGTTTCAAACTCTGATGGCCACGCAATTTAAGGTTTGTTCCTACACGGTCAAAGCAACTAGGTATCGTGGCTTCCACGCCTTGGATAAATAGGAATGGAAGGTGAGTGTGCTCGTTAGAGAATTGCTTCATACGGCGAGACTTAATTGCTACATCCTTTCTTGAGAATAGGGCAAAAAAGGAAAGAAATAAGAAACGTTCTCCCATCAGGAAGATCCCAATTAAGAACGGGACCAATAATTACCTGCAGCTACGATAATTACCGGCTAAGACGGAAATCGCTTTTAGGTTTAATTCTAATATGGTTTTATATAGATATACATTATTTTATAGAATTATTTTATTTGAAGTAGTGCTTCAGGTTATTCAGGTTGTAATTCTGTGATATTTGGAAATAATCAGTTATTCTTTTGCATTAGCTCAAGTAGCCGATCTGAACTAATCTGTTACCAATAATCTCATCAGATTCAGTTATCTTATAACGGCTAAATAAACTCCTGTAAAGAAAATAAAAATAAACAAATTAAAATTTCAAAAGAAATTTAATCTATCATCAATAACTGCACATGATGAATCTGAAATCCTTTTACACTTCATTTACAATGAATTCAGAATAGTTTGAGGTTTAAACTACACTGAGAGAAAAAAACTGTAGAATTTACAGAAATATTTTACAGCACCCGTTCTGTATCTTTTTTAATACAGTACTGTACTGTTGAAATTACTATATTCAAGAAATATTTACAGTATAAATTACAGGATGTTTTTAGGTTTTTAAAATGCAGGGGCTTCATGTAGTATTTATCGTTGAATAGTAATATATACATACATTTTCAGTATATATTACAATTGGTTTTACAGTATAAATTACAGGATGTTTTAGGTATTTAAAATACAGGGGCTTCATGTAGTATTTATCGTTGAATAGTAATATATACATACATTTTCAGTACATATTACTATTTGTTTATAGTAAAAATTAGAGGTTTGTTTCAGATATTTGTAATAAAGGACAGCCATGTAGTTTCTATGGTAGAAATGTTATATATGTACATATTTGTTCAATACATATTACTATGTATTTACAGTAAACAAATGAAGACGTTTTAAGGTATTTAAAATACAGGTAGTTCCTGTAGTTATTGTGCTCGAAGTTGAATTGCTACCAAATAGTAATAATCCATAAAAATGAATTATTTGTTGTAAATCAACTAATATGAAGAAAAGAGTTTTAGTGACATCTCGTAAAAGCATAAATGGAGTCATATTTTTAATAACCCATCAAATGAAAACAAATTAATGTTTATACATTTAAATGCAAATTCATCGCGTTAGTGTTTGTGGTTTGAACTAAGTTTAATAGGTGTCTGGATTCCGAGCCGATGAGTTGCATTACTATGTTGTGCACGTGTTTATGTCCCTTGCTTTGGACTCTAGCTCTGCTGGAGCTTATTGGTATAAATTTAGCAAATTTGTTGAATATTTTTTACAATTAAAGTACCTTATTGGTTAAAAATGAATAACGGAAATGTTTAGTGTACATAAACTTATTTTTAAAAAGGGTAGTAAGAACAAATCAAATATATAATATTTTCTGGCTATATTCACGCAGTTTTTAAATGTAAATTCCGTAAAATTTTAATTATTATTTCAGTTGTATACATTACAATATTTCTGGCTGAAATTTTTACTATGAGCTAATTGTATAAATTACAGGAATCTCAAGTAAAAGATATTTACGAATTTTTCTGTAAAAAATACAGGACATTCCTGGCTACTGTGCATCCAGGAGTTCCATGTAATTTCTACGCAATATTTTTATCTCAGTGTATCTGGTCTGCATTTTAATACAACTCAACTGATCGGAAATTGTCTGAGCATAAATGTATATTATCTGATACCTGATCTATAATTGACGTAAGGCAACTGTTATCTGAGAATCAGTTGGAAACACTAATTTCGATAATGTATTTACTTATACTAATAGAGAATGACTACATGTTGAGATGGTGATAATGTATTTCCCCACTAAATGGCGGAGTGTGTTTTAGCCGAGTCGGAAGACCTAAGATTTAGCTACCCGATTTGATTGACACTTAAGGCCAAAATTCCATATTAATTCTATCTATGTACAATTTTGGTAATACATAAGATAACTATTATAATATATAGATAATAATTCCGCTATACACATAATTATTACACACTCGTAAAATAAAATGATAGATCGTTTTCTTCCCCGATTAGTTTTAGGAAATAAATTTAAAAAAGCAAACCTATAACAACTGGAACTTTTATATATCGGTGAATAGCGTTTTATAAGTCCTGAACGTACTAGAAATTAAATAAACCAAACCGAATGAGTAATCGAAGGGAATATATTTAGGACGTGGCATCTATATTTAACGTAAAGTATTCGGGAGTGTTTGTGATCGAAGGACGGCGCGGTAAAGGCGATCGTTAGCGTCGCGAGAGACTGCAAAGAAACAAAAATTCGGTCGCACGTCAATGTGGCGGGTCGCGACCATTAATATTTAGTGAGGCGAACCCGACCAGAAACGAAACAACAGAGTGGAACTGTTTTGGGAAACATCGGGATGCCTTGTCAGAATAGAGTGGCCGCTTTATTTTTAATCGACTTTTGAATAGGCTCTGGCTCTGGCTCTTTACCGGAGGAAACCGCCTCTCTCGCCTCGACGCTTTTAACGGGCTATAGCCCGGTCTAAAAGTAATTGACAGTTCGGTTAAAGTCGGGGGTTGGGTGAAGTTGACGGTGCAACTGCGGGGTATGAAGGGACTATAGAGCTGAAGCGGGACATCTCTCATCCAGTCGATTCTAAAGCGCGCATTCTCAACGCCTCCACTAACTTTAAAATCGATATCTGGCACTGCTAGCGTAGATAGAGCTTATGGCGAGGCAGCATTCAATCGCTCTGGGCACCCACGGAGGACTCTATAACAACGCAAACAACAAACAGGCCGTATTTCCCGGGTGCCTCGTACCAAAGGCCCGTCGAATAAAAGGAACGGAGGCAGGCTTGAACAGAGAAAATTATATCTCCGGAGGCCGAAGTATACCCCGATGGGAGGCCGAAGTTTTCCTATACAGACGGTGGCCGGGGACGGACGTCGAGATGGACTCCGTTTAATTAGCGCTATTTATCAACGCCCGTCGCCGTCACACGGCGCTGGCTAAAACTTCAACACGCTGTAAAACGCTAAACATTTGTTTCGGATAGTTGGGGCATTATTTTCGTTATTCTATACTCGCGCTGCACTTGGCAGCGTCTCCAATGATTTGCATTATATCGTAAGTAACATAATCACAATAAGTACGACACTCGCTATTGTTTTGATGCTATTTTTCTTAGCGAAACATTTTTCCAACAGTGACATTTTCAGCCAGCTTTGACTTGGACTCGCAACCAAACTGAATAGTTAATTATCGTTCTAGGACATAATTAACTACCACAAAGATCTGTGAGGAACTTATCGTTGTTTGCGTGATAACTCGGATAGCTTTTGATGATTGTCATACTTTTGGTTTTTATGTTACTTATGATGATATTTAATACTACTCATTACTAGGTTCGACGTTCGACTCACTCGAGATCACGTATACGTATTTAAAAAGGGGAATAACAACCCGCTCGGGTGTCCCCGGAGATGAAGAAGCTATAGTTGCTAATATAAAAAAACACAGTTCCGAGATGGTTGCGACATCGGGGAGTACACGGCTCTTTCGGTACTCCCTTATTCCCATTTCTATTTATAAAATTATTCCAAACCTGACTCTTTTAATTACGATTGGAGAAACGGTCGTCTCGTGAGAAGAACGCGGATTTTCTCGAAAGTAAATGAATAAAAATCACTTAGAACCGATTAGACTAAAGGTAAAATATTAACTTTGGAGTAGTGAGTTACTTAAGCATTTAAGATAAGTTATACAAAATTGTCGGGAAATTCATTACCAGACTTAAGAAGTCATAAATATTTAGTACTCAGAAGTTTACGTTTCCGGGAACAGCAACGCATTTTGTTGAAATTCAGCTTCTCCCTGCTTACATCAAATATTAAAGGCGTTTGCATTTTTAAACTCGAATTTAAAATGTTCATATTTAAAATTATCCCAAATTTCATTTTTACTTTGAAAGGAGCTAATTTGGGAAAGCTACGCTCGCGGCTTAAATAAAGAATAACCAGAAGAGAACAGTCCGTTTTACGCCTAATCCAAACACAAACTGGTAACAATAACAACCGGGTGACCACAGCTAGAGGTCGGCCGAGGTCATAAGACAAACAAAAGACTCAAATACGTGCCATTTAGTAAAGACGACGTTATCAAGGGTTTTCCAGGTTAAAATAATCCGAAAGAAAGAATTTTAAATTGCATTCAGAAATAAAAAATCACGTTCGGTCGTGCATTATATTTTAAAAACCTTTACTACGTAAAACCCTTAGTGGTACCAAAGAGAGTGTATACGTGTATGGAGGATAAGCATCGAGGAAGGGAGACTACACCAGAAGTACAGAAGTCCTTTCTCCCTCGTCATTAACTTGACAAACGACGTCTAAAACCCAGCCTACTCTATATAAAAGAGAAAACTAAACCGACATTCTCACCCCTGGCTCCTTCGGATCACTATTTCGAATACCTCTATATAATATACAGGGTGTTCCCTAAATGGTGGTAGGACCGAGTGTCTACGGTTTCTCCAGATTGTTTTCAGACGAAAATGTTCTATGGCATTTTTTCGATTTAGGCCACTATTTAGAAGTTACGAAACAATTGATGTACGGACGACCCCTTCATTTAACATTACATTTTAATACCTTAACGTAAATTAGCCGAAATAAAAAAGTTATCGACGAAGGCAACTTTTTACGGATGAATAACATATTCACGCGCTCACTACAAAAACAATTTGTTGGGATAATGACGATTATTTATTTATTTTGGGAAATAAGTGAAAATAAAATTTACTAAAATCCAATCAAATTTCGGCCGCGTGCCGATGTCTTCGAATGAAATAGCTAATTTACGTTAAGGTATTAAAATTTAATGTTAAGTGAAGGCGTCGTCCATACATCAATTGTTTCGTAACTTCGAAATGGTGGCCGAAATGGGAAAAATGTCGTCTTAAAATAATCTGTAGAATCCGTAGACGCTTGGTCCTACCACCATTTAGGGAACACCCGGTATAAAGATAAAAAAAATTGTCGTTCTCTTTCATGGGGAGGATTAACGCCGGAATTTGCTGAGACCGCCGAAGCTCTATTACAGAGCGCGTAAAAAATAGAGCTGAGAGAGTCGCGACGAATGAGAGGAGAACGACTGGGGAGGATGTCGGCGCGAGATTCCCTCGAAACAACTCGCCAATGAAACTTTTGGATTATTGAACAATCTTCCGGACACGGACTACCGCGGAGGGCCTACAATAATTTTCGATCTACGGAGCGTACAATATAGCCCCTAAGATCGTGGCTTCCCGGCATTGCCCCCTTAGCATTCTCCTGCCGGCTTCAAATCTTACACGCGCGCGTATACGGTATACGCGGCGGGGTGGTGGCCATCCTCCCTTCTCATTTCTCTGTCACGGCACGCGGCCAATTTCATTCGTGACTAGGAAAGGCAATGAGGGTTGTGACACGGTGAGAATATGCCTCTTACGCGCTATAGGAACCCCGCTGCAAAAAGGGACAGTCACCTTCCTTCCTATTCCCCGCTCTCCAATCCCTAATATTCGTTTCATACCGTCTACTGGGAGGAACGGTAGACGAGCTCTCGCTTCAGATACGTTACGAGGGGTGGCGCGTGGGATTCCAGTTTATAATAGTACCCCTACTTTCAACGGCGATACGGAAGAGCACGCGGGTTACCAGAGTAACCTGACAAAGAAGTTAAAGGAATCTATCACGAACTGTACCCTCTACTGAGGTATACGGATACCGTGTTAGTTATATATTAGGTAAGCGAACGGAGGCTAGACAAAATATTACTCAAACACGACGACGACGCTATCTAAACAAGAATATTAATAGGGCAAACGCTATGTACCATCCGCCGTAAATCTGCCTACTTTACTACTGATTAATAGCGCGGTAGAAGCCGAATCGAGGTCGGGCCACGGACAAGGATACCTCGTAAAAACCGCGAGAGAATTTAATAACTCGAAACTTTAAACTAAATTAAATCTTTGATTAAAAAAGGTTGCGTTACAGGGCACCTAATATGTCTACAAGCCTGTACCTTAATTGTGCTCAACTGATAACAGATTTTTTATTATCAAATACACATGTACTCAATTTCATATGCCTGTAATAAGTGTACAATCCTCTCCGTTTTACTGTAGGTATTGAATAATTAGTGAAACATGAAATTTAACCATAATTTCATTTAATTGCTCTTGTTCCACTTAAAAATGAAATTACATGGTTAATTTTCCTGTTTTTTGTCATCACTATTTCTTCAATAACTTTACAATTTCGATTCCGACTTACAAAATGGAAATAGATTTCGTTTCTGAGTGTGATATAATATATTCATTTTATCGTGAAGTAATTTTGGAGGGGTTTTTCTATTTCCGCTTTTGCTCACGCCGAATTGATGCTAGCGCATTATTTTTCACTGCGTATTATTTCGTGAAGGTGCGACACTTAATTTTATAATTCTTAATTTATTAAAATAGTTTTAATTTTTCTATATTCTTAAAGTCACCATTGATTTCTTAAAACATATTGCGGAACTTAAATTTAGCTTTTCGATTTTCCTACCATCTTGACTTTTAAGTTTTCCTACGCATAAAGCATTCTCATTATCTCCTAGCAATTTTATTTTAAGAACTTTTATATTTGCTATCCCCGTACGACTGTCTAACCCCAAATGTTTCTCATTAGTGTCTTATTCTTACAAAAGTATGTTCTTGTTCGCAAAAGTCTTACTACCCCAACTTACTGACAAGTGAGTGGAACTTGTAGTAAGAGTCCGGAGACGATTAGTCCCGGGTTTATGTCAAAGGTCGAGATTGTGAACAAAGAATTCTGGCCGAGTATCAGGCAGAGTTAATAGAAGTTTAAATTATAAAAGACTTTAAAAATGTGAAGTAGATTTTGAGACTCGCGTACATCAGCCAACATTGCGGTACGAACGGAAGTCTGCTGGAGCCAGTCCATATACAAGTCGCCAGGCAACAAATTTCAGCTCACCTGACACCAACCCAGTGATTGAGTGAACAGACTGTATTCATCTTTGGTGAGCCAAAGCCAAGAAAGGGTTTAAATTAATTTTATTTGCATGCCCTATTAAATTTTATGATATATTATTATGATATATTATTTTAGTGTCGTGTATGTTTTATGTAAATTTATTTGTTAGCATTGGGTTTTATATTATATTACTTGGACACCTGACATCTGCGTACTTATTTCTGTAACGTATATTATCATACCCCCTAGACATTCTTATATTTGGAATAGTATTGAACGGCCAGAACGATAATCTTTCTGGCCTTTGCTGACACTAGGGGAACCTAGAGCCAAAAATAATTAATGAATAAAAAATTGCGTTGCAAAGGTATTCTTTCCAAAAAGGCCCAGTCGGTTGTCTAAATAAAATAGAAACAAAATGGCTGCCTAGACAAACCTTTGATCGGGACTGTACAAGTAGAGCAGTTTGCAAAAAAATCATTACCTAAGCCAGACTGGAATTCGCAATTCAAATTAAAATTGTTCTAGACTGTCGCGCCGCGAGTGAGTATTGACGGAATTTTGACTTTCCCTCCTAAATTTTTAAAACATTTTAGCAACTTATTAGTTATATAGCTTTTCTATTGACAGAGTTTGTTTTTAGACAGTAAGGTCACGCTAGCTGGTTTAGAAAGTAGACTTGGACGTTCTCAATTATCTAACTAGGATATTGGAACTTGGAACCTATTTTTTAACTTACACTCGAAACTTTTACAAGTAATTTGAGCAAAGCCATCTCACGATTGAATTTGAAAGTTGATTATAGAGAATCTTAGATTTTTTTATCTCCGAATACCAAAGACTCGATGGAACTAATAGAATATTCAAAGTGAAAAAAAAATCTCCATAACCCGACACCATCTTGATATCTGGTTTCTCATTTCTGCGTGTACGTTTTAAGACTGGGAGGATGATGGGAGTTGAGAGAAAGAGGTGAAATTACCCGCCATGCAGAAAAAAGGGGGAAAAGTCTCGACTTCAAACGGTTATTGAATTTTTCAGTTGGATTCGTACGTGCCAGTCTCAAAAAGAAAATCGCGACTGCCACAGTACTTAAATAAAAAATTATTAAATAAGAGCTATACGTATAGAGTGAAATCCCGCAACTAAATTCAAAAGTTTACTAAAAGTAAATTTAATTTCCAAAAAAAACTTTTAAATCTTATTCGTGCATTAGTAAATGCGTTTCAAATAAAGGCGACAACGTTTATGTATACCTCCTTGAAATTAATTCAAAATTTTTGAAATTCGAGCGTAAACATTAGCAATGGTCAAATGTTTACTTAGAAACGCCAGCGTGTCATTTAAGTTAGCGGCTTAAAAGTTGGGTTCAATCAGAGCGCCCTTCAAATGCCTTCCAAGACGTTGGAAATCATTATTCGTGGAATATTACAAACAACCTTGGAAAATGACGAGGATAATTAGTTCTATTTATAAAGGAGGGCGAATTTGAATATTTTAAAAGGGGAGACCGCTGAATGATAGATTTCGGAGGCCGGAAACGCGAGCGGCGGACCCAATTAATCGAAGACTAAACGATTATGACAAGAGGATTTCCATTCGAGAGAGTAGGCGTCAAGCGGCGGGCCGAGGATGGTGCTCTACGTCGGGCACAGAAACAAAAGGAACTTTTCCATTCCGCTCTCGCTCTCTTAATTGGTTTAAGGTTTCAGTGTTGACGAAAATTCGACGTAGCCGCGAACCTTATAGCCTCTAGGGCCGCGAAATTTACAAGTCGAGAAGGTTGGCGTAAATTTGCAAAATAACGGTAAATGAAGGGAAGCGGAGAGGAAACTCTTTCGTGGGAGGAGAGAGCCAAAATGGATGATGAAGCGAGAGAGAGAAAGCCCAGAGGGTCAGTCGTTACGCTCCGCCGCTTGTTGTCAATTAGAGTGACGGACCAAACAAAGCTCTTTAGCCGAAGTCAATGCTAACTCGAGCAGTTTTGTATTTACATAATTATTTTAGGCGCTTCAATACGGCGCGGCACCAGCGACTCATTAGAGCAGCCTCTCTGACACGGCTCTCTCGCTTCTCTCACTCCGCGCCGGAAATCCGCGCTCCCTATACCTTCGCCAGGACGCCTAACTACGCCTCTAAAGAGCCAAATGCTTCGTCCCCGTCACATTCGAGACTCTAAAAGGATACTTCTCTCATCCCTCTTTCCGTGCGTATCTAGGCGCTTATTTGGCAGCGACTGATGTCGAGAGTCCATCCGCTTGACTGCGGCCGAAGCGAAACGACGAAGAGATTGCGTCACTGGCTTCTAATTAATTACAGATTAAATGCGGTTACCGGTAAATAATTACTTCGTTAATCCCCGAGAACTGGGCGATAAGAGGATTAAAAGGCGCGATCTTCAATGTTTATCACCGGTCTGTCGCTCTCTCTCCCCGTCCGTCTCTCCCCATCTCGCCCACGTCTGCCCACTCTACCCCCTCTACCCAATGTCCAAAAATAAACTCTTTTTAGAATTTCTTACAGATTTCATTTTATTCTCTCGCGTTGCATTTCTAAAAACGAGCTGGACGGAATGTACTTTCGGGAAATTTTTAAACTATCATCTCCTGCATTCTAAATTCGTATTTATCTTGGTACGATATTTCTTAATTTCGTAAAGTAAAACCAATGCAAGATTTTTATCCATGAGAGACATCAAGTTTCTATGGAATTGCGGAAGGCGTAAAAGGCACTAACGTAGTCGAAAAAGCAAATTACAATAATTGGGTCATTAAACACTTTAATGGTCGTGAGAGCTTGTAACGCGTCGGACAGCGGCTCGTGACCGAGGTGACTGGAGTAGTAGCGCCAATGACTCGCTAATGACGCGTTGGAAGTTAACCCAACCGGCCCAGAGTTAAGTCCGAAGACTATACGGTTGAGCCTGGTCGGCTAAAAAGCGCGTCTAATCGCGGGTGAAAAAATTATGGCTTAAGTCATCGTCGAGTAAGCGGCCGAATCTTTCTGGAGCTTTTCAGTGAGCCAATTACGCCACTGACCATTACTCGCGCCGGTTTTTGTCGATCAAACAAAAGCGACGAAAATATATTTCCGAGTGAGCGGCGTCACCTGGCAGTAATGAGCGAATATAAAGTTGTCAAAGTCTGAAGCTGGTAGTGCTGGATTATTTATACTAATGCTCCCCGGAATTTCGACACACGCGAGACTTTCATTAAAGAGCCTTCCGCCTTTTACCTTTTTTCCCCGCCAGAATCACGTTTTCCGAATAAGTTTAACCCTATTTCTCACTTAGACCCCGCAAGCTTATGAGCTGATGAGGAAAGCGATACGAAAAAGGGCGCCAGGAATTATCGGACTGCCTATTCAGTACACCATGACTTTACGGTTTCTTGAACTATGCGAGCCAAAATTTACTTTTGTGTTATTTATTAAGACCGCTATTACTCCTAATCCAATATTGAGAAAATCCTAGATTTGTAAGTGGGGAAATCTTCCGTATATTTCCGAAAAAAATAAAAAAGGTTTCCATTTTATGATTAGCCTAATATTGTTCGCAAATTTAAATTTCACGGCATTGTCACCTCATTTGGTTCAATCCAAAAGTAAAACTAAACCACTAGACTAGGCTAGAATAAAAACCCTTAAATGTTATATACACAGGGTGGAAGCTTCAGCCGTGGTCCAGCCTTGGTACTTCTCCTAGTACACAAGAGTGCTGCGGGTCGAACACTTCAGGCGATGGTTCTCGAGATAATTTTAGAATGACCTTGAAGACATGTTTTCAAGGTCATACAATTTCCCGAATATTAAAATCTCCTACCATGATGCGATTGTCTAGCAAATTTCGATAATGTAGCACGACTCGTTTTGGAGTTATTAACTTATTAGCGCTGTCTTGCAATTTTCCCTTTTAAGACCTTTGTGATTTTGGTAACATTTTTATCGACTTACTATTTGTCGAATCCGATCATGCTCACGCTATGTGGACATAAAACGTGACGGGGAACACTTTTCTAATTGGGACCAACTTTCTAACACTTGCGGTTCTCGAGATAGTTTTTGGATGACGTTGAAGACATGGTTCAAGGTCATCGAGGTTATCATTCTTCTTTGGCCCCTGCACGAGCTACGCAAAATAAAAAAAATTAAATTCCTAGAGAAAATGGTTTCTGAGATATTCGGCCTGGATCGTTTTTTAGTGGACACCCTATATATATTTATATATATATATATATATATATATATATATATATATATATATATATATATATATATATATATATATATATATATATATATATAATTAAATATTTTAAAACCAGTTAGGAAGTATCTCGTCTTTTAAAATCATAAAATTTCTAAAATATTATTCTCAACCATGACTTCAAAACAATTTTAAGTGAAGTATTAAATTCTATTTCTAATACCTTTACAATCTAATCATTATTCCTAATGTATCCATCACCGATTTCTTTCTTTTTAATCTCGTACGCAATCGCTCATATATTAGATAAATTCGTTAATACGGCATTTACTATTACCATTCTCAGCAGCAACTTCAATATATAATAATTGTCATTACATAAAGTTATAATTTTAATTATAATTTATATAGACGTTAAATATTAAATTACGTTCGAACTGCGTGTCGTCGATAATTAAAATCTGTAATAGGTTTAGGAAGATAGACGGATGCCGTGAGGCAAATTGTCTTCTATATGATAAAAGCAAGCCAAGGGGCCAAGTTCAAGTCAAGTCAGCGTCCGAGACAATCTGTATCAATGTTTGTAAGAGTCAGTTATGTTCTAATGGCGTGTTACCAAGAAAACTGCCCAGCCGAATGCTGCGTGAATTAAAGCAAAAGATGGACGTATTGCAAATGTCAATGGCCAATAAATAACTGACTAAACGGAAAGACAACTGACTTCACTGGTGGTCGTTGAATTATACAACTTTTTTCAAGTCGAATATTTTACGAGTCAAATGAACAATAGACATTACATATAAATTGCATACATCTTTGCTCTCCCGAATTGCGATTAAAGTCTATCATTAAGCAAAATGTTCATATTTTCATATTCATAGAAAGGAAAAATTATTTTTTTTCTTGAGTGTTGCGCAAAGAGCTTTTTGAAATTGTCATCACAATGTAAGCAAAATGTTCCGAAGAAGCATTTCTCCAAGTATTATTTTGTTTCAATTCCAAAAATCAGATAATGAATTTAAACATTAAACTTCAATTCAGGCATATCATTAACAGAGATTTCCCTAAGCGCATCGATATCTATCAATAATTTACGGTAAAATAATCAATTGACTAACTTTAAAAATATCACAAAGTGTTTATTCTTAAGCTTTTAGCCCAAGAGTAAGCTAATAATTTCAAGGAGACGACCCGAGTTGTAACACACCGATTTTGTTCAAACTCGGGGGTTTGGTAGACCTTCGTGTTACTTGAAAAACCCTAAGGGGAAATATCTCCATGGACAACCGTTTTGCCATGGCAACCAAAAATATTTTTGACAACACAAAAGGGAAGTTTTCCCATTGAATTAAACATGGGAATCTGACCAATTTTAAGGGTACCCCCTGTAAAAATTTTAATCAATTTCGAACTTTTTTATTATATTTCATTGATTATGATAAATATGGAAACGATTATAGATTGGATTTTTGCGCATTAATCACTAACAAGGAGACGACCCGATGTGTAACACACCGATTTTATTCAAACTCGCGGGTTTGGCAGACCTTCATGTACCTTGTAAAACCCTAAAGCGATATATCTCCATAGGCAACCGTTTTGCCATGGGAACCAAAAATGTTTTTGACAACACAAAATGGAAATTTCCCCATTGAAAATAACATGGGAATCTGACTAATTTAAAAAAAATTAAAAATTTTGAAAATGCTAAAAATAGAAAATATAAATAAAAATATAATGAAAAAGTTCGAAATTGATTAAAATTTTTACATGGACTAATAGATACGGTACGGGGGTATACAAATCCATTTTGTGTTGTCAAAAACATTTTTGGTTCCCATGGCAAAACGGTTGCCTATGGAGACATAACGCTTTAGGGTTTTACAAGGTACATGAAGGTCTGCCAAACCCGCGAGTTTGAATAAAATCGGTGTGTTACACATCGGGTCGTCTCCTTGTTAGTGATTAATGCGCAAAAATCCAATCTATAATCGTTTCCATATTTAGCATAATCAATGAAAGTTTGTGTGAAATAAACGAAATTTCTTAATAAAAGCTTGTTCAAGGGATGTGAGATATGATTTAAAACTTTTTAGATGAAAATCGGGAGCTAGGACAAAGGTCACCCAGAATTAGTATTTCCAGGAAATGGTTATTCGGGTCTAAATTTTCAGATTCCTGATATAAACAGTTATTTCTGTTGAAGATAAAAAGCGTTATCGGCTTTTCTCGTTTAGTTTTTTTAATAGGTTAAAAAATGTTTATTGTAAATAAGATATATTTTTAATCACTAATCTTATATTACTATTTTATTAACCTTATGTGTATATATATTCGCTTACAGCGTTTATTATTATCGTCACTCCTAATATGTCGTTCATCTTGTAAAGTATTCATTCTTAATAAACGTTTGTCTTTTTAAATCACTACGTTATGATTTCTTACTAGTTTCATTAGTTAGTTAGTTAGTTAGTGTAGGGTAGCTCTGCTGATTAACATTGGATTTAAAACTCTAATAATTTCCCCCACCCAGAAATCTGAAAAAATTAATTTTCCTAAGTAACCGCTCCGACCTGATTTGCTACAGTTACTTTCACCAGATTATGTTAGCTGAGCAGTTATCTGGTGTTCAATCCTTTGGAAGAAAATCAAAATAAACAGTGATTCAATTTCGAAAGGAATTTAGTCGGAGGATATGCAAATTCAATAACTTTGAGGCATCTGATATCCGTTCATCTCCGGTCTGTCGTTGAACAATTACTTCAATGTAGTTTCAGGTTTAGCTATCTGGTTTGGATTTTAAAGCACATCAACTGATCTGATAAATTCTGAACGTTCAACGTAAATGCTGATAATTTCGTATCTGATTTATTACAAATATTTTCTTGGTTCAGATATCGCAATTATTATCTGAGACTCGGTTTGGGAAGCACTACTCAGAATATTTGGTGGTTTGGACAAGAAAACTGCGAGATTCCATTAACTTTTCACTTTTTAAATAGATTTATGTTTGGTTGAATAGTTGGATACGAAAATAGTGGATCAAATTGGATTTCAAAATTATATTCAAAATTTGGAAGATCCAAAGATTTTGATTGAAAATTACGATTCAAAATGTGTTATATTTGTTTTAATGAAAATTTATGAAATTTAACTTTATGATTATGTGAAATGTGAGAACTAGAGCCACTCGCTTTTTATATAACTACATCAAATCTACAAACATTCAAGGGTCCTTGCGAAATAGCAACACACCTACATTCCGAAGTGGGTCTAGATAATGCAATCAAAAAGTAGCCATTCAATCCTCTAGAGGACTGCCTTGAATTACGGAATTGAAACGTGACGAAGAGAAATAGGTGACCCATTCAAAGAGAATAGGTGATGTTCCGATCAAAGCCGACCAAACATTATTCGGAGGCACCTTCGGCTTAATGAATCAACGTTACCTGGAATTTGTTCGTTCGCTACGAAGTTATTGGTCTGAATCCGCACTTAAAGGTCGAGAGAATCGTTTTAGCGCACAGCTTGGATTCTCAATAATAAAGCGGCGAAAACGGAAGCCGTGCTCGAGTGACCAGAATGTATATTCAAACGGCGGCGCTTGACAAGAGGACGATACACATCTCGCCATTTCATAGCTACACGACGACGCAGCGTCTATCGAATATTCCGAGAATAAATTTGCAAACCTGGGAATCATTAAGACACGATTTCCGAGATAAACTTCAAAGCGAAGACGAAACGTATTTAATCGTTTTATGATGGAGTTCCGCTCGCGAGATATAGCTAGCGCGGGGATTAACCAATCAAATTTAGATTGAGCTTCTACGCGTTAAATTACGTCCGAAGTTTACGGAAACTGGGAAGTTGCTGTTATGACTCGAAAGCATCGGCACGCGACGGCTTACCCGAGCAGTCAAATTTTGGGAAGAGCTCTATACGTTCAAGCGGAGTTTTGAGATATAGCCTAATCTCTACTACTGGGAAGTCAAAATGCCGATCTTTTACCATGAAAATGTTTGCAACTCTGATGTTGCGTATGAAATGATTTATTTTATATAAAATCAAAAGTTTAAAATAACTTTATCTTTAATTTGCGCTATTTCTTAGCTAATAATAATGGTGCGATCGAAATAGTTTGAAACCAGAATGAATAATAAACTAAAGCTACGAGCGGGCTTCGTGATAAAATCTAAATCCCCAGATAATGGTTTACAGATTTTGGAAATATTTTGGAAATATTTTCAGTCTATTTCTTTAGAAACACATTCCTAACTGTAACAATGCCATTTTTGTCCACAGAATCGCAATGTTTTCTTTGAATTTCTTTACATTCGCGCAACAGACTTTGTACAACAAATTATTTATCTATGTCTACTCCAAAGACAATCGGTTTTTTACATCCAAAACGGAAAAGAAAGAACTCGAATTGAATATTCGCAAAAGAGGGAATAAAAAGTAAAATATTTCAGTATTTTAATTTCCCCAGAGAAATGCGGAAAAGAACTAGAGCAAACGAATAGAAATTGCTCAAATTCGATTTAAGAATTGGAAATAAGCTTCGTGCCAGAAAAAAAGTGATTGTGTTGAAACAGCTTCCACATTTGGTATTACCTAGAAGCTTTATAACACGAGGAAATACGGAAAATATTCCGCTTACAAAGTTAAAAAATTATACCAAAAGTAAACTAAGTACTATATCAAACCTGAGCTAATATTATCCAAAGCCCTAAGAATTGTAAGCATCGCGTAACGCGTAACTTTAAAAGCTTATCAACAGGTAAATTTATCCCTAAATAAATATCACTATTCCACGACTTACAATTGTTAGTCGAGCAAACCTTATAAAACAAATTTGTAAATGGCTGAAAAGAATTGAGTGACCGGAAAGCGATATATACAGCAAAAAGGAAAAAATAAAGTCTAAAGCTTCTTTCTTTGTTCCGGATTTGAGTGTGGAAAAAATGGAGAATGTTGGAAAAGAAAAGGTCAGACCGGTCTCGATTCAAAATTACGAAGAGAAAAGATTCTTCGCGCCACCGAAAGGGCTCTCGGGGTTATAAAGAAATAAAATCGAGGGAAAATAAAGCCGGCCCGAAGTATTAAATGAGAAAGAAAGGTCTCTCCTATTCCGGCCCGGTGGCCATAGACCAGAAAGCGGAATTTCGTGGCGGTCAACGTTTCTTGCCGCGATCTTTGGCTCCGTTTTCCTTCTCCTTTTCAACTCTTTTAGAGACGAAGCAGCCTATAGAGTTTCTTTTACGACTATTTCCTCCAAAAAGTCAGGAAAACTGAGTGCGGGGGCTCAGCCAAAAGCGATGAAACGAAAGGGTATTATTTCGAAGAAATCGACGCCATTTTTCAATCCTTCTATATATATCGGAAATACTTTATACGGAAAGAAAAATTGCCTCCAGAATCGTTAAGAACTTATTTAGAAACTTGATTTTTCTAGCGGGTTTCCTCTCCTTATTCGTTTTACAAGCGAGGAAATGTATAGAAAAGAACGTAATTTGCTATAGCTCACAACCCAAAGATGTTTTGGAGTATGGGGTTTTTTAAATAATATAATTTTCTTATTAAATGTGTAAAAAAATCCAAAATTCGGTAACAGATTTCGTTAATTTGATTTCCTTCTACCGCCCTTAAATAAAAATCTTTGTATATTATTTACAATTCTGTCTATACAATCTGAAGTAATAATGGAATTGCTAGCAGGTCCTTAGCGCTACAACCTGATTAGCTTCTGCCTGGGTAGCTACACGTGAGCAGCTACACCCAAACAGCTACAGAGTCATTAACTGCTACTGGCTCGAACTTCTACAAAATAAGCATGAACGCATTTCAACCTTAAATCAAGAATGTATTTATTTATACTTTTAGCGTTTCTCGATTTCCACCCGTTGGGGCCCCCGGTATGCTCCTCCGCTTTAATAAAATCAAATAATACGGCAATTTCATTGGTTCTTAAAAATTACGTTTTTCGACGCGTTTAACGTTGCTGCGAGGACGCAAAAAATAAGACCACCTCCTGTTTTCTCCCACCTCCCCTTAGCGTGACGGGGTTAGGGCCTCAACGTGTCCGTCGATAGTCTCGACATATTAATTCTCCCTGAGTATAAACAAATACATTCTTGCTTAAATCAACTTTATTAATGTTTTATTATTAATTAATTATTAGTTTGCAAATGGCGTTAACACATTCTATTCTTAACATGAAACGAAATAGATCAAAACTTTCCATTCATTCGTTTTTTGTTAAACTGTAGCTGTTCGATCCTGTAGCGGTTTTTTACTCTGTAGGTGTTCGGGTGTAGCTCTTCTGGTGCAGCTATTCAGGCTGTAGCGCTTAGGACATGGAAGGAATCGAATTGGGTATTTTAGAACTACATAAATATTTAGGGAAACCTTTGAAATCAAGCTAGAAACCGAACCGATTATGCATTATACAAAATCCGTATATCATTACTATTCAGCTGGAACAGACCTTCTCCATCCATACAGATTACGAAAGCTTTAAGAAGAAGAAAAACAGAGTCTCAGCCAAGACGCGAGCTAATAGAGTCCTCGTGTATTTTTAATAGACAAGCCTGCAGATTAGGCTTAGGATGGAAATGTTACAGACTTATTATTGGAGAAAGTTTTCCCAGTAGAGCTAGCAACCCCCCATCGCGACTACAAAGTAAGATGGAACGACGGAACAAAGCAGCCCTCTCAATTATGCAAAATGCAAATGGATTTTTTTCCTGGCGCGATAGGAACGGGAGGAAGCCCTATTGGGCCAAAAACGCGATCCGTTTTGGGGGTTATCAATCATTTCTATCTGACGCGAGGAGCATACGTACGAGGGGCGTATATAGACGGGCTGGCGGAGGGATATGGCGGAAGCTTGGGCCGACGCTTAGCTTTTTACAATATCAATTACGCTTCGAAACATGTCCGAAATTTCAATTTTATTACTTGATGCCCGAGTATCGCGATATATCCCGCCACATAATGCGAAATAAAGCAGAGATATGAATGGGATTAAGGACATTTTCACGGTGGAAGGGCTTCGTCGTGTTTTTTGATGGCTCGAAAGAAATAGCGTGTCCGTGCCTCTTAGAGGACAACAAGCGTCCGTTTAATTTATTTTTCAGAGGTGCTTAGCTCTCTCACACTATAAGTTTTAAAAACTGCGGGTTGAGGAGGTGGAAAGAGGGTTCGGGACGCCGCTTTCGAGGGTGCGGGTTGTGTTTGTTGGGCGCGCCATTGCAAAATCGATAAACACATTTCCCGCGTTCATGGCAGGGTGCGCTCTCACCGTTCGCTCCGAAGAAACTCGCGGTAGCGGAAAGAATTCCGAGGGCCCCAGTTTATTGCATGACTAAATGTAAAACGTTCTACACGCGAGGTTTATGTAAAAAAGGGCGCCGCGAAAGCGTCCCAAAAACCCGAAAAGAGATAAAACGACGTTAGAAACGGTTAAAACAATTGCCGCCGGGCCGAGGTACCACCACCAACAGGGTGAAATCTCCCCTAGCAGCCAGAGCTCTTTCTTTTCGTACGTGTAAGAGGCCACGTTCGTCGACGATTCGTAACCGACACCGTTCTAACGCGTTAGCTGGACGGCGAAAGGCGTGGCGAATGGAGCAGTCTCTCCGAGACTAAGTTGCAACGCGTGGCGATCTTCATTCGAATGAGGATAGCGATGAAGCGCGTCAGTCCTTTTCTTCCTCTCCCATCTCGGTTGGATGAAATTAAAAAGAAGAGAACCAACGGTCGAGAAAAAAGAAAGATAAAGGGCGGAAGATTCCCCGAGAATAGATCATCCGAGCAGTTAAGCAAATAGGGTTGTTAAAGGATAGGCGGACTGGAATATCGAGGGCCATTTCGCTGATATAGAGAACGGGGTTTCAACCCGTTTCATTAGACAGACCCTGCCAGCGCGTAAAGGAGAAAGCTAGTAACGTCAATAGAAGGCACGCGCGCCCAGGTTCAGCGGGTACTCTCCGTACACCGTCTATCGCTGGTAGAACAATCTCACCGGTGGTAGGGCGCCCATTGGGTTAGATCGTAGTAAAGGAAAATTACGAGGTCGTTTCGAGCCCCGGGGTCCTAATGATACTCAGGGCCAGAAAAGAGAATCGTAAATTACAGTTAACTCGCGAACAAACCGATCCATTTCGGCGATTTTTATAAGTTGCCGCCGACCACGCGAGACGAATATTAAAAGCGAGAGAGAGAGAGATTTGGTCAATGTTCAAAAATCTCCTTCATTGATTTCTCTCGGCCCGACTATCGCTCTTTGACGCATCGACCCTTCCCGGTTGGTTGGATACGCTGTCAGCCTCTCGATTCGCCAAGAAAAATAAAAGGGTAAAATTTTATCGATAAAGAACAAAATTTAATCGAATCCGATTCTCCAATAACGATTCCAATATACCCCGAGCTAGATCTACTTACTACACCAGTGTAAATAACATTTCCAATGGAAACTCGTCATTGGTTGGTAAACATTGAAACAAAGAAGCGCGGAGAGTGTATATAAACCAAGTAAGCACCGAGTTAATGTAAGAAATCTTTCAACAAAAATCCGATACCGAGATTATTATTTTCCGTATCTTCTCCAACTACATCGGATACTAGTAAAACATATATGGATTATAAAATAATAAAAGTGAAATAACTTGAATCGAATTTTAGCTTCAAACAGAAAGAGTTAGAATAATAGAAATACGGAATGGAATTCGCCCAATTAAAACAGACGGATATTTGAAAAGGCCCGAAGTGAGAAAATGAAGTAAGGCCCTTCTTCAAAAGGGGAGTCGGAAAACAGAAGAGGATTAGGCCTTTGTGGCCCGGAAGAATGGAGCGTAAAACTGGCGGGCCGCAGAATCGGCAGCTCCCGCTTCACCTCCGAACCATTGGGCTCTCATCGCGCCACCGACTCCTCTTGGCTCGATCGGCCGAGCTAATTAGCCATATCTTTCCCCGGAATCGATTGACTTTTCTCTTTTCAATTCTTCGACATTGGAAACGACAGTCGCAACACGCAGCTGGGGTCCTCGTTCTGGTCTCTCTCTCTCTCTCTCCTCTTCATCCCGACGAATTTTTCCATTTAAATGTAAAACAGTATCAAACGGGATAAAGTTTTCGGCAACAATATTTTCCATCAGCGCGCGCACTGTCTAATCCAATATAGCGCGGCCACAAAGTTTAGCGAGCCATATAGAAGCGAATATTTAAACCGGAAGACTTTGTTGACTTTAAACTTTTAAACAACAAATCTATTACTGCCAGTAAATTTCACTTTTAACCCCTCTAGAGATAGGATATGCGGCTGTTAATTTTTGGTTTATATTAAATGTTACGTAAAATAATTTAATACCAACAAAATTAAAATTACGCGAATGACCTGTCGCTATGTTTAAAAATTTTAGCAAAAATGTATACAAGTTAATATAGAACACGCGGGCTGTGCCTTGTTCGCCTCGTGATTTGAACGTAGGTCCGGAAACGAAAGTGCACTTTAAGCTGATTAAATCAATTCCCGCTTTTAAATATATCACAATTACGAATGAACCCAAATTTAGCGTGGGGCATTTAGCGAATGAACGGTGGCTTAAAATTTACATACTTCGCTTCTGCTTTTAATGTGTTTGGGAAAAAGGACACGAATCTAGGTTCGAATTCTTCGCTAGTTGGCTGAATAATATTTGGGTCTGAATTTCGAACTTAACGTACAAAGGAAATAAGCAATTTAATACAGCCGCAAAGTAGCAAATTCCTCCGTTCCATCTTCATTTCAAACAAAGAGTGTAAAGATCTTATCGTGACATAAACCTAACTCATTAATCAAGTGTTTTGGGTAGACCCTTAAAAAAAAAGGAAAATTCTAAGATGAACCTTATTCCGAACCCAACACCTAACGCAAAAAAGGTGATTTTAAACCAGAGTATTTTTCGTCGCAAAACTGGCTTACGTACCAAATAAAAATGTCTAAAAAATTAATTTAAAAAAGATTATCTCTTTATAAAGACACAACTTCTTTCAAGATAGGAGACGGTAACGGAACACTTTTAGGGCGCAATTCATTTCGAAATACGTGCGTCGTACACTGGCAGCCACTTTTATTCCTCGCTAGAAAAATTCCCTTTTGAAACACGTTGAAAAGAAATACAGGGGAACGAATGGGTTTAAAAACCTAAAACTAGCTCTGAGGAAGGCTTGCCGGGGAAGGGGGTTTTCCTCTTCTAAAGTCATGCATAAAATATGTTTTTCATAATTTGGATAGCGAAGCGTCTACCTATTAAGAGGGTCATCCATCAAATAGGGCCTGCAGCGGGGAAGAAGAAGCCCTAGCTCTATTTCCTCTTTTCTCCCTTCTTACGCTAGGATAAATCGCGCCATCTTTGGGCCATTTCATCCTCCTCCATCTCCGGATGTTTCTAGCCCGAGGCTTATTTGTCTAGAAGATTTTCCCAGATATGAAAAGCTTCCGGGATAAAATGTGGAGCCCAAATTTTACACCAAACCGAACGACAAAGTATACGCTTATATTTTTTTTTACTCGCTCGCGATTTCATTTCAGACTTTTAAAAGCGCGCAACATTAAATATTTATCGATCTGTTTTGATATTTAGTAAATTGTTTATGCTCAGTCATTCAAACCTAATAACACTATTACTTCACTGAAACATTTCAAAATACTTTGCTTGGATAAAACCTTAATATTAAAAAAAAACCCCCTAGTAGTGCGCTACTCTTAACAGTCTAGGCCAAGTCACTCCTCCGGAAATTTCTAGGCAAATCGCTTTTGCAAACCATTTCCAGATTTTGTTACGTTTAAAAAATAGCCCATGAAGAAGGCATTTATTTTTACTGAGGGAGAGTGAGTATGTTGACACGATTTTTAACTTTGCTGCCGATCCTCCCCCATGCTCGAAGACATTTTAAAATTAGAGCTATTTTTTACGGTAACTTCGGCAAATTCAGTAGTAGTCAAATTACGTTACTTAGTAATTTACTAATTAGTATTTAAATATTAAAACCTAGCATATTTTACAAATAACGTTTTTGCTGATTTTAATTAGTTAAATTAATGTAAACCAAATAACTAATTCATTAAGTCAACTAGTAAGTTATTAAATTAAATTAAGTAAATTACTCATTATAATACAAATTGTCTAAATTATACTAGAGCATATATAATGTCCAATTTAGAAATTATTTTATTACTATTTGGAAATATTTACTATTAAATTGTTGTAACGAAATTCCATAGTATTTGAATATAGACAAATGATTTCATCCCAGGGCAGAAACCAAATGATTTTCCTTAAATGACAATACTACTTGGGAGACGGAAATGATGAAAAGCAAGTTGTTTTCCCGTCCTTTCCCTGTTTACTCTTCGATCACGGGTGCGCCAGCTAAATTACGTTGCTATTTAAAATTACAAAATTAAATATGCCTAAAATACAAAGCGAGTTTACAAATATGCCTAAAATATATATCCAATTAATTGAAATATAACAATTAACCTTTGTTTCGTGCTAAAATGTTCGCAGTTGTGAATGTCATGCCATGCCCACATCGATACGAATTCACAACGAACACATTTTAACCTTTTTGTAGGGTTTTAATTGAACTCACCAATGGGTTGATAGTAAGTAGTCTATGTACATCATTTTGTGCTCAAATTTGCCCTGGTATTTATATAATGCAGGATTAACATTTTACTCGGGTAAGATAATTATTTCCAAAATAAACTACATGTTCACGCTAAGTAAGCGTGTTTCTATGGTGTATTTCTTGTGGGAAAGTTTTAAAGGCAGCTACTGATTAGATGGCGCCACTAAGTACCAGGTAGTTTTAGATATTTCTACCAATGGGAGAGCAGGTAAAAGGTTATTGCCCTTTCCCCTTCTTTACTATTGGCCAAGGAAAAAACGTGGCCGTTCACCCTCTTTAAAGTTAATGGAAATTGCTTAACTCCGATAGTACTTACTGGCGCCATCTAATCGGTGGCTGAGGTCTCTTAAACATTTATCTAATTTTAAATTGATCATTATTATTAAATCTTTTTGGTACTATCAGATCTTTGTTGTTAAGTTTAAGGTTTATGCTTAAAAATATTCATAACCCTATACCATAACTGATTAGTGTTAAATTATACTTTGTTAACTCCATTTGGTAATATCATTGCCATGATTACGCGAATGAAAGCCCGGGATAAAATTTTTACAAACCCTTTTTGCGACAAAACTTTAGTTGAAGCTTGAATTGGGACACACTTATAATTAAATTATAATATGACTAACAATTTGCAATTTGAAATAAACGTCAGGGCAAATTAGACACTGATTTGTAAAGCACACACTATTTCTGGAAAAAGCTAAATCTTAGCAACGTCCACCATGTCAAATTCGTTCAAAAAGTTGGAATACTCGTCGCTTGAAGAGTAATTGTCTCTGTTTAATTTAATTAAAATTTGACACCTCTTGGCTGGCTGGTTTTCCGATTTCCGCGTACATCATTTACAGATTTCATCAAAATCAATTAATTGGACAACAAGGTACAGAAACCGCCACAAATCGAACCTGGACCTCTCTGTTTACGAGTGAAACGCACGAATGCCTACAGTCACTGAACCTTCGAACACTTTCAATGCATAAATTTCCCAATGATTGCTAATGTAACATACAGGATATATTCTTACAAACAATTGGTACACACAAGTATTATTGCTACGGACTATTCAGCTGTAAATACTTCGTGTATAACGTTGTGTTCAGATTCGGGAACATTAATTATTTATCATTAATAATTTTTATTACAAGTTTATTCTCGAGGGATCGATTATTTTTCCGTGATCGATGAACGTGCAAGTACCTTTCACTGTACTAAAGTTATTACGTAATTGATTACATATTTAGCATTACCAAACATTGCACACCTATATAGTTTGCTGGTAATACTTATTATGAAAACGTGTTGAAGACACTTAATTAGATTGAGTTTTTGAAGATATCTGATGGAACTTGTACAATTAAAAAATGTAATAACTCTTGAACTATTGAAGACAGTTGATTATACGGTAACTTGTGAGGACACTCGATGTTAATAGTACACGTTATGCAACTTGTACAGTTCAGGACAGTTGATTGTTCGGTAACTTGAGAGGACACTCGATGTTAATAGTACACATTATGCAACTTGTACAGTTGAGGACAGTTGATTATACGGTAACTTGTGAGGCACTCGATGTTAATAGTACACGTTATGCAACGTGTACAGTTGAGGACAGTTGATTATACGGTAACTTGTGAGGACACTCGATGTTAATAGTACACATTATGCAACTTGTACAGTTGAGGACATGTGATGCTACTTGTACAGTTGAGGATATATTATGCTACTTGTACAGTTGAGGACATATGATGCTAGTTATACTTATGAGGACACTCGATGATAATAGTACACGTTGTACAGTTGAGGACATGTGATGCTACTTGTACAGTTGAGGATATATTATGCTACTTGTACAGTTGAGGACATATGATGCTAGTTATACTATTGAAAACACATTATGATACTTGTACCTAGGAGCAACAAATGTTAGAAAACTACGTGAGTTAAATAAAAGTTTGAAAGAGCGAGTTACGATATAACAGAATGCTTTTATTTACAACAAAGACCGAAGCGAGTTACACTTTATAACAGAGAGGAGAGACAAAGTTTTACTTTCAGTTTTGACTCATCGAGCCCCGCCTATCTATAAAAAACATAGAGGTTCCTTTGACCGAGACCGTGGCGGTATCTATGTCACGATTCCGGCATACATATACATTTAAAAAAAGGCGCGTCTTTTAGTCTCTAAGAAATATCTTAAATCTATGTGCCTGCTTCTGTCGGAAGCTATCTGGTTTTTGGCCAGACACATAGCGCCTTGATTGTCAACGTTGATTCGCAAGGGTTCTTCGAATAGCGTTCCGTCGGTTATTTCTGAGAGAAGGGTTTTCAAACCAAATCGCTTCCTTGGCCGCTTCACACATAGCCAGATACTCGGCTTCTACCGTTGAGAGAGCTGTGGTTTTCTGCTTCCTACTTCGCCATGATACGGCGGTGCCGCCTAGTGTGAATATGTAGCCACTGAATGATTTTCTGTCTACTTTATCCCTAGCCCAATCTGCGTCTGAATAAGCTGATAATCCTCCTTCACCACCTTCGAAAGTTAACTTGTAGTATTTGGTCTTTTTGATGTAACGCAGCACGTGTTTAACACTTTTCCAATGTTCTTCCGTTGGTCTTTCGTTAAATTGGCTTAAGTACGTAGTCGCGTACGCTAGATCAGGTCTCGTAAGTGCTGCTAGGTACAATATACTTCCCACAGCTTGGCGATACGGAATATGTTTACTTTTGGGTTCTTCTTCTGCCCAGTTTTCGTCTGACACTTTGCTTAATTTAACTCATGGATCTAATGGCGTTGTTAAGCCTCGTGAATCGACCATTCCAAAAGTGGACAAAATTTCCTCGGCGTATTTAGTTTGATCTATTGATATTGATCCGTCTTCTTCTCTTTGGATACGAATGGAAAGCAGATGATCTGCTTCTCCTAAGTCGCGTATCTCGAAGACCTCTTTCATTTTTCGTATAAAACGATCTCCAATTTCATCGTTTTTAACGATCATGGGTGTATCATCGACGTAAACGCCTATGATTATTCTTTTGTCCAGATTGTAGTAAATACAAGTATCAGCTTTCGATCTCGTTAAATTTGACTGTTTTAGAAACTTGTCTAGACAACTATTCCACTCTCGCCCAGCTTGTTTTAATCCATATATAGCTTTGGACAACTTGCAAACACAGTCTTCTTCTCCCTTTTCGGAATACACTTCGGGTTGCTCCATATATATTTCTTCTTTGAGAGTTCCATTCAGGTACGCCGTCGTTACGTCTAATTGTCTAACTTGCCATTTCCATTTTGCCGCGAGAGCCAGCAGTATTCTTAACGATTTCATATTAATAACGGGTGAGTAGGTATCGATATAGTCCATACCGGGAATTTGCGAAAACCCTTTTGCGACAAGCCTCGCTTTGTACCGCTCCAGAGTCCCGTCGTTATTTTATTTCTTCGTAAAAAGCCATTTAGAACCAATGACGTTCCTGTTAGCTGGTCGTGGTACTAATTCCCACGTATCGTTATTTTTCAGATGACCAAGCTCTACCTGAACCGCTTCTTTCCAGTTTTTAGCATCTTTCCCTGACATCGCCTGTGTAATGGTAATAGGATCTGGATCTAAGCTTTGAGTATGGTTTGCCGAATAGCATTTCTTCTCTCGCGCGGCTATCCTTTCTGATCTCCTTGGTGGTTCATCGTTGATAATCCGTTCTTTTTGTTTTATCTTCTTTTTATTTGGATTTGGTTCAGTAATGGTGTTTCGCGCTACCGAATGAATCACAATGTCTTCCCCTGATTTTCAGTGGTTGTTTCTTCTTTCGCATCAGTTTCGTCGTATTGATTCATTGATGTGGATTCACTCTTTTCGTCTTCCAATATTTCTTCTCCAAATAGTATTTCTTCATCATATTGTTCATCTTGATTTCGTTTGAGAGGGTAAAAATATTCGTCAAACACGACGTCTCTGCTTACGAATACTTTATCAGTTCGAAAATTCCAGAGTTTATATCCTTTCACCCCGTTCGGATACCCGATGAAAACGGTCTCTTCTCCTTTAGGATCTAGTTTACTTCGTTTGTCTAGTTGGCTTCGTACTGCCCAGACACTGCATCCAAAGGTTCTTAAGTGTTTGAGTGTCGCTGGTTTACCTAACCATAGTTCTTCAGGAATACCGTTTTCGACTGATTTTGAAGGGCACCGATTTCTGAGGTAACACGCGGTGTTCATCGCGTCTGCCCAAAAGTACTTCGGAAGTCCGGATTCTATCAACAGACAACGCGTCATGTCCATGAGGGTTTGGTTCATCCTCTCCGCAACTCCGTTCTGTTGAGGTGTACCAGGTATCGTTAGTTGACGTGTGATCCCGTTTTTCGCCAGATATTCGTCGAAATGGTTACTGACGTATTCACCGTTGTCAGTTCTCAAGGTTCCTATCTTCAATCTGAGCTCATTCTCCGAACGCTCTTTGTATTCTTGGAATTTAACAAGGACTTGATCTTTACTTTTCATAAAGAAAATCGAAGTACGACGTGTAAAATCATCAACGAAAGTTACGATGTACTTCGCGCCTCCCTTTGATTGTGGACTTATTTTACCAACGACATCGGAGTGCACCAGTTCCAAGGGCCGTCTTGCTCTGGTTGCCTGTCCCTTTGGAAACGGTTTCCTCCTTAATTTCCCCAGCATGCACGTCTTGCAGGGTGTGGTTTCTTCTGGTTTGCCTTGAACCTCTTCCTTCAAGATTATTTTTAAGGCGCCGTCGTTAACGTGGCCTAATCTCTTATGCCACTTTTCTTTGTCAGATGTTTTGAGCAGTTTTGCCAGAGGTGCACTCTTAAAACAAAAGGTGTATTTTCTTGTCCGTTTTGGTTACTTTTTTATACAGTTTGTGGTATAAACCTATTCCCTTCAGGGTACAAGACTACTCCTTTTTGGGTACCAAACGACTCCCTTCAGGGTGCTACAATACTCCCTTTAAAGTGTTAAAATACTCCTTTTAGGGTACTAAACTACTGCCTTAAGGGAGCTACACCCTTACGAGGTGTTAAATCACTCAATTTACGGGGTAATATAACACCCTTTATACACCTTTTCAAGTTTTTAATTTGGGACAATAAAAATCCCTTTAGATCGTTTAAATTAACATTAAAGAGTGTTTTTTTACAGATATTACACCCTTAATATACCATTAAAACACCCTTTGTTTTAAGAGTGTGGTACAATATCTTCTTCTATTTTGTAGAGTCGGCCCATCCTTGTCGCTGTTAAAATGATTTCGTCTTTCTCCTTTATGGTGGCCATTCCATCTTTAAATTCGATGGAATAGCCCATCTCTTCTATGCGACCAACGGACATTAGGTTTCCGTCTAATTCAGGTACGTATAAAACCCCTTCTAGCTTGATAATATATTTATCCGTCGCAGATTTTGGTGTGAACTCCATATCGCCTTTTCCTTCTACCTTTATGGAGTCTTTGTTAGCAACTTCTACGCTAGACTTGAACTCGATAAAATGGGTCATCTTCGCCTTCTGCGATGACATGTGGTCTGTAGCTCCACTATCGAGAAACCAGGTATTTTCGTTAGCGTCGTCTACTTTACGATTACCCGAGCATAGTGCTTTATGGTTTTCTGGAATAGTCGCCTTCTTAGCTACGTTTTTCTGACCTTTTTCTTTCTCTACGTCGGGACACTCCCTCGCTATATGGCCGAATACTCCGCAACAGTAGCATTTAACATATTTAATCTCGGCTTGACCAGTCCTCTTCGTAATGTTTTGCTTCTGCGGTTTCTTCTTGAACGTTGCGCCTTCTTTATTGTAGTTGCGCGTGATAAAGGCCTTATTAGTGCCTGACTCCAGCGTTGCCAACCTGATTGAATAGAATTATCGTACCAACACCTGAAAATTATCGTATTTCAGTTCTATTTATCGTACGCTTCAAAAATATCTAGAGGTCTGACTAGCGAGTAGAAAAGGGGGGCGAAATTAAAAGAGGGAACGGTTCTTCTCTCTCTTTAGACATAGAGGAATAGAGAATCACCGGCAGCGTTCAGTAGCGGCGCTAAGGGTGGGCTGAAGTGGGCCTTAGCCCCCCTGCATTTCTGAAAGGGGCCACATATTTATATTGAAAGGGCCACATATTTATATTGAAAGGGCCACATATTTATATTGAAAGGGCCACATATTTATATTGAAAGGGCCACATATTTATATTGAAAGGGCCACATATTTATATTGAAAGGGCCACATATTTATAATTAAGAGTTCACATAAATTATTTGAATTTATGAATTTTCTTTATCTCTAGAAATTTGTTTTATTGCCAAGAAACGTTTTTCTGGAAAAAAATCTTTGAAAATCAATTCGTTTACTCAAGAAGATACTAGACCATTAACAGATAGATTCGGGAGGAAGTGAGTGGAAATTGAGAGAAAGTTGAATGGACTATAGAAAGAAAAGAAAGGGATTTAGGGAAATACCCCGGGAATGCACGTGTCCCCTCTAGGTGGGATACAAGGTCAGTGTGTCAGAATTTATAGCGCGATGTACCTAGTAAAAGAGACCATACCACCGGAGGCCCATCATCATAGGGCCCTACGCCAGCGTCCACCTAGCCCGGACAGGTGACCAATCCAGCATGGGTAGCAGTACCCTACTACTGATGGTCGCACCTTTGACGCAAGCCACTCAACCCAGCAGAAGGAGCAGCAATGGGGGTACCAATCCCCACTTCGCACACAGCAGTGGGAGTAAGAGTGGATGCTGTAGCAACTCCAGCCGACACCCTACCTACGTAGGTAAAGAGTCAAACCCTTTGGAGAGAGCTCCTAAAGGGGAACGACGAGCACACAGCAGTCCAAGTAACCCGGCACAGCTGGCAAAGGAGATCCCAGTGTGACTCCAAAAGGCCTGGGAAACAGGACCGCCGTACTCGCATATGGAGGCCCGCCGCCCCACAGCAGGCTACCCAATCCGCCGAGGTGGCCAGTTTGCACGGACCCTCTCCGTTAGCCTGAGCCGAAGCTCAGTATCCAGCCCAAACCTGACCGAAGTCGGAGGTGGAGATAGGACCATTTGATCAGAGCTAACATCTCCCAGTGCGCCACCGCCCTTATGGGTTACAAGAGCCAGACCCCGACTCCCCGATAAAGCCACCAGTTATTGCACACTCTAACCCATTTAGGGCCTGGATACAAGGTCAGAAGGGGTCCAGTAAATGCGACGAGAGCCGCAACAATAAAATGACCTCACTCTTCTGGCTTCCTAGAAAATTTATAAGGGGTCACTAAAGTTGTAAGTGCCACAAAATAATTAGCACACCTGTGAAAAAACCTTAGCATAATATTATGGTACTATTTTTTTGAGAGCGTACTATAATATAGCGTCAAAACTGGTATTTTTAAACAACGTACATGTACATAACAATAACTCATTCCTACTGAATTATCGTACAATTGTCAATATCGTACGTTGTAATATTGTACATCCTACTGAATTATCGTACAATTGCCGATATCGTACGTTGTGATATCGTACATCGCACGGAAGGTGAAATTATCGTACAAAACGATAATTATCGTACAGGTTGGCAACGCTGCCTGACTCTCCAGTGTCATTGTGACTGTCTTCTTTTCTATCTTGCCTCTTTTCTTCGACTGCCAGACGTGACTTGACAATGTTATTTACATCATGTTCCAACGTCAGAATAAGACTTTCATAGGGCGGTGGTAAGCCCATAAGCATGATCAAAGCAACTTCTTTGTCCGAAAACCCATAGCCACACGCTGTTAACTTTCTGTGTAGGTCCATGATTCTTCCCAAATAAACTTGTATTCTTTCTTCATTTCCCTTATTGATATTGAAAATATCGCGCAACAATTGCAAAACATGCAGCAATCCATACTTCGTATGCATATCTTCGAGCGTTAGTCATGCATCTTTAGCCCTAACGTGACTGCCAATATCGTCTAAATAATTGTCTTCGACTAAAAGGTATAAGAAGGAAAGAGCTTTTTCGTTTACTTTCCTTTCTGCGTCTGTCATTGCGGGTCCAAATCCTGGGTCTATGGCTTCCCAAATTCCTTTGCTGATCAACGCCGCTTTAGTCCTTACTGACCAGGAATGATAATTTCCTTTGTCAGCCGATAGTCTGGTGATTCTGTATTCGTCATTAGTAGCCGCCATTCTTCTTTACCAAAAATTCAAACTTTATGTCGCTCACGTTTGTGACGATTTCCTTCTTCTGTAGCACTAATTATTAAGTAATGTCGCCGCTTACTTAATCTCCGACTTAATTTGCGCTAGTGAAAACGTCGCGAGCCCATAACCTGTTAGAAAACTACGTGAGTTAAATAAAAGTTTGAAAGAGCGAGTTACGATATAACAGAATGCTTTTATTTACAACAAAGACCGAAGCGAGTTACACTTTATAACAGAGAGGAGAGACAAAGTTTTACTTTCAGTTTTGACTCATCGAGCCCCGCCTATCTATATAAACATAGAGGTTCCTTTGACCGAGACCGTGGCGGTATCTATGTCACGATTCCGGCATATATATACATTTAAAAAAGGGCGCGTCTTTTAGCCTCTAACAACAAACACAAGGAGAACGCAGCTAGCCTTTAAACACGTTAACGAAGGGTTGTGTACGAATTTCATTGGACGAGCGTCACGAGCCTTTACGCTGAACGTTTAACGGGCGGGGGGAAGACAATTTCCGAATTTTCCCCTTCCGACGGCAGCAGGCGCTAAAGCGTCTAGCCAATGAAAAATGTACGCAAGAAAATCCACGACTTTTGACGGGTTGCGTTCTCCTTGTGTGGGGTGTTGTGTTTGTTGCTCCTAGCTTGTACTGTCTGTTTAAAATTAGACTGTTGAAGACTATATCAATAGAGTGCCAGCAGCTTGAAACCTTCCGACATCACCAATGTTAAACGTCTATTGATAAAAACGCGAGTTTTCATGACAACCACTACGGAAGCTACGGCTGTGACGTCACTAACTTTTAAAAACGCATCAACTATCTATAGCTCTTTATATAAAATACGAGAGGTCACGTGATTACGTTAGATTCATCGTGCAGTTAAAGTTAGAGAGCGCGCGCATATTTTTGTTTTGTTGAGCACGGAAATATTTGGAAGCGCGCGCTCCAAAAAATAACACTTTTTATACATGTATGCGTATATATTATTTTATATTATTGCTACTATCATATGTAACATAATTACTCATAAGTATGCCTCTGTATAATATTTCCATTGAAAAAAATTCAATGAGACCTTGTTTCACGCGGAATATACATTGAGCGGACCCAAAAATGCAAAAATGCTTATAAACCTTGCGCTATTGGAGAGGTTACCATGGAAATAAAATCATGTGATCGCGAGGCACGAGCTAAACTTGACATTGGCCAAGCCAGAAACGCGCGAGGAATTCTCACTAACTTCCGTTTCCCATCAGTAAAGTTGATGACGCATATTTCGTCACGGAGTAGTAAGTGTCGCAATTTACGTCATATCCCGTGAACAAGGTTTCATTAACGAAAATGCTTTTATGGCATACTTCCTTTGGCCTGGTACTTGCACTATTGAAAACTGGTATAACGAACAGACGATTGTTTTGGTGGATTTTCGGGAATGTTTGTACTTTTTGGTAGTTAAATATAGTAAAACATTATTGTGTTCTGAATTCATAAATTATGGAAATTCCCGAGTTAATAAAGTTTGAAAAGACCAAAATGTCAACGTAAAAGGTATAGTGGGTTAAGAAAGTAAAAACTAAAAAGGGCCATCTCCTCAAATCTCTTTGATCTTTTGGCATTTCGTTATCTATGGGGAATAATCCATTTTGGTAAAATCTTCGGTTTCAATCTCACCATCTTTGTAGTTTTGGGCTATTTTCGCAGCATTTATGTAACCGATTAAGCTAAAAAGGGTCTCATTTGAAGGATATTTTTACCACGCACCATAAGAAGAAGATTTTTAATGTAATTGTAATTTTTAAGTGAGACTTCACAAAATAAAAAATTGTTTTGGGTCGCATTTTCAACCTTTTTTCAAAAGCGTTTATCAAAAAAAATCCTAAAATATGGGGTTAATTTTGGTTTTTCCGATTAAGCTAATTTGAAAGATATCTTAGAAACGCCCAATTTTAAATAGCTTTTAACATTTCTGGCTGAATATAGTAATTTTTAATAAATAGTTTTTTACAATTTTTAAGTGCGACACCACCAAATAAAAGATTAATTTTTGTCACACTTTTAGCACTTATGAAAGCCACTTAAAGTATGGGAGTTAATTTTAAAAAATATATAAATATATATTACTCGACGTTTCTTCCAAAATCATACTAAATATTTTCAATATTAATTTTTTTGACTTAATAATTACTCAGTACTTTTAGAAAGTAGAGACGAAAAGCTAAAAGAAAATCGTTTTATTCTATTGAAATATCCCACCAAAATTTAAAACAATTTTTACTTTTATAATTATTTGAAAAATTTACTAAATATTATTAATTATTTAAGAGATCTGATAAAATTTGTAAGTAGTCCTATTTTTTATAGCATTTTATGTTGAATTAACCACCAAAATGGTAGTAAATTTTTTGTATTCTCAGGAATTAACAAATTATTCTGTAGAGTTAGGAGATAATTAAAACCATATTTATTTGAGATTACGAATCATTCTTTCCGTAGTCGTCGTGTATCCCGCTTTAGGTAGGTAGAGTAACTACTGCCACCGGTGACGCGTTATGTTTACTCGAATGAAATGCTTTCTAACAAAGATTTACCGAAACGGGTCATATAAATAGGAATTCGTTTCAGTAGTAGGGTGAGTCAGTGACTAACATAGTTTTACAATTATTTAATTAGTGGGTTGAATTCTACTTTATTCCAACTTCCAAGTAGTTGCAGTTTTTGATTACGAAAAGTTTTCGTCACGATTGTCTTTTTAACGTTTTTGGTAAAATTGGGAACACGACAACGGAATTGTAAGCAAAGACTGTAGTGATAAACTTAACCCTGACATAAGTGTCTTTTTACTAACATTTTGGACTTTCGTGCATCTTAACATTTTTTTTAATTATTTTTCACATTTTTTTATGTTAGATCAGCGTTTAAGTGTTTCTTTCAATAGCAAACGTACTGGGGATAACACTAAATGTGCCATTTGCGACGTTTATTTCAAACAGATTTCAGATAAACGGAGAAAAGTCATTCAAGATGATGTTGCAGCTTTGAAAGGTCGGGTTTTAAGTAATAATGCTTGTATATTTAAAGGCGATGAAGTTTGCAATTCATGCCGAATTGAAATGTATAATGTCAATGTAAACCTTGATGTAAGTGAAACGTCTCCACTATTGGAAATTGAAAAGCTAATACACTAACGTTTACCGCATCTTCGAGTCAAAACACTGAGTTTTCAACAACTTTCAACATAGGGAGTTTGTAGAAATGCGGTTTTTTCGTGTCATATCAACTCACAACTATTGTTTTTTTGTGGTTTTAAATGTCGGAATAATTTAGTTCAGGTCCCACTATCAGCTATAGATAACAAGTTTTTAGAAGACGCCGTCGGTATGTTCCACACGGAAACAGATGTTTCAAAGACCATTTCCTTAAAAAAACGTTTATATAATAAAGAAATTGATGACCTTCGTGTTTGTTCGAGTAGTAGTTTAATGGAAGTTACAGAAATAACTGAGTTCTTACAACAGTTGTCAATTTCGGCTGACAAAACATTGATGAATCAAATTGGAGACTTTAATATTTCTGATGAACGTCTTCTCACTTTAACTGGGCTAAGTTGGGAACAAATTGTAGAATTACGTCACATGCTAGTTTCCTTAAGAAATACTCATTCGTTTTTACACACAATCCTAAGGATTGCCGCCGTGTCGCGCATATCTCTTCAACGGTTAGGGCTAGAAGAGTCAATGATATCTCGTTCGAGTGTAAATATCTCGCCATTGATAGCCTTTCATAAATTTTGGAAATCGAAGCCCAAGAAGTTGGGCATTTGCCCAATTTACCGTTTTCGGTAGTTTGGCTTTGTGTGGTTGATATTTTGTTAAAAATTAAGTCCGGTAACGTTAAAAAAATATTATTGGATAGGTTAGGATTCAGCGGAACTATCCCTTCGGTTATATCAGTAAATATTAATGTTAAGTATGGTTTCAGGGTAATTTAAGGGACCCCAATGTTCGTGGTTTTATATTTCCGCCTGAAAATCGACATAACGTTCCTTAATTTAAGTCCGATTTTCATGAAAGTTATATTTTTGAATAGCTGTGGTTTCCATATAACCTAGAATTGCAATTACGTTGCTTAGTTTTAATTATAACTAACGTTTTTCGGACAGCGTATACGTACCCCCCTCAACTTCCAACATTGGAAATACGCGTAGTTATAGAGACTATACGCGAATTTTTCTCTGTCATTTTCCAAGGCCTTTCTAATATGACCCAAAGTAACAAATAAGTGTGACACTTATACGCGATGCTTAGAACGTATGACCTGAAGTAACAAATAAGTGTGACACTTATACGCGATGCTTACAACGTATGACCTGAAGTAACAAATAAGTGTGACACTTATTGGAAGCCGTTCTAATATGACCAAAAGTAACAAATAAGGGTGACACTTATCGGAGCAGTTCGTGATGCTTGCAACATGTGACCAGAAGTAACCAATAAGAGGGACACTCAACGTGTGACTATACATGTAAGTAACAAATAAATGTGATACTCAACGTCTGACCAGAATTAACAAATAAGTTTGACCACAGAAGAAACAAATAAGTATAAGTGCAAATAAGTATGGCCGTGGATATATATTGGTTATGTCACCGGCGTTGCAGGTTGCTGTAAATAGCTCAAACAAACTTAACACATCAGGAGGATTGTGTGTATTCCGACCGCCGTACGTCTTGTTTTATTTAAGTTGAGTAGTGGCAACTCTAATAAACTCGTCGCTTCGATACTGGGCTTACAATATGAGCAACAAGTATCAGAAATTAAGAAATATGTCCTTTGAAAATGGTGTTCTTCCACAATATTTAGGATGTGAAATTAATTCTCGTGAGAGCCTTATAAAAAAACCACACCTCGACAACGGCCAAAAGTTACTTATTTTGGAAAACAAATTGGTGCTTATTTGTGATGGTACATATATCCGACATCAAAAAAGTTCAAACAATGAGTATCAAAGAAAATCGTTTTCTGGGCAAAAGAAAGTACGTTTGTGTAAACCGTTCGCAGTATGCACGACTGATAGCATGTTGTGGATATTCTCGTTCCCTTTAGACCTGGCCAAAAAAAACCGATGCTGCTATTCACAACAATGTTCTAGAAAAGTCAGATTTGAAGAGAAAATTTCTGCAAAAAGGAGATATTTTAATCTTAGACTGAGGTTTTCGTGATGTGGTTCGTTATTTTGAAGAATGTGGTTACGAGGTCTTGATGCCACAAAATAATCAAATGACTTTCCAAAATAAACTACATGTTCACGTTTAGTAAATATGGTGTATTTTTGTGGGAATTCTTTAAAGACAGACAGCTACCGGTTAGATTATGCCACTAAGTACTAGGGAGTCTTAAGCTATTTCCACCAATGAAAAAGCAGGTGAAAGGTTATTGCCCTTTCCCCTTCTTTACTATTGGCCAAGGAAAAAACTATCTTTAAAATTAATGGAAATTGCTTAACTCCGATAGTACTTACAAGGAGACGACCCGAGGTGGTTCTCGCCGATTTTGTTAAAAGTTGGGGGATTGTTAGACCTAGATGTAACATGAAACTTGTTAAAGGGAAAAGTTACGCTGGGCTTCCGTTTTGCCATGGCAACCAAAAATGTTTTTGACAACATAAAATGAGAAAGAGTCTATGTAAAATAACATGCGAAAATGATAAATTCTAAGGGTCCCTCCCTGTGCAAATCTTAAAATTTCTACATTACATTATCTGAACGATGTAAACAGATTTTTAGATTTCGATAGAAAAACTACGCCATTTTATAAAATGGCGGATACAAATATAAATCATGGTGCAATAAGTTAGGTAATTTGTATCCGATTGACCTGAGATTTTCTACATTACATTATCTGAACGATGTAAACGATTTTTAGATTTCAAGAGAAAAACGACGCCATTTTATAAAATGGCGAATACAAATATAAATCATGGTGCAATAAGTTAGGTAATTTGTATCCGATTAACCTGAGATTTTCTACGTTTCATTATCTGCCCGAATGAATTCGTACTAAAGATTTTAATAGAAATCCGACACCATTTTGAAATATGGTGGATAAAAATATAACTTATGATACGATAACTGCCGAAATTATTTGTCGATTTACGTGAAATTTTCTTCATTACATTATCTGACCGAATAAATAAGCCCCTTACACTGTGATAGAAATCTGACGCCATTTTACAAAATGGCAGATATCCATATCTCATAATGCGATAACTGCCGAAATTATTTGTCCATTAATTTGAAATCTGCCGTTTGCAGAATAGCGCATTGATTGTTATTAGAAAAATTATCGGAAAATGTATTTAAAATGGGTATATTTCGGCAAATTCAAATAATATTGGATAAGTTCTTATATCATTGGGTTAACTGAAATAATTAAGGTTAATTTTACATTAAATTTGGAAAGGAATAAATTTAGGTAAATACTTATTATTTGGGAAAATGGAACTACATTAAATTAGTTCAAATTACATTGTCGACATTCATATAAATTGGGAGAAATACAAACTATATTTGGTGTTTTTAATAATATTGAGTAACTTCAAATAATTTTGATTACATTGGAACAATTTTGAGTAAATTCCAATAATATTTCGTTAATTGAAATAATAGTATTTTGTATATTTATATAACATTGGTAAATTGTAATAATATTGTGTATATTTGAATATATTGAGAAAATTCCAATAATATTGTGCAATTGACATAATTTTGTTTACACTCTATTAATTTTCACTAAATCCAATTTATATAGTGTAAGTTCATTTACCATTGGGCGAATTATAATAATTTTGGTAAGTTTATATTATAATATATTATTTAGTTAAAATAAATATCGGAAAAATGTAAATTATATTTTGTAAATAGACGAGTAAAGAAATCAGCTATTAAATTTTTGCAACGATTTTCCTAGGGAATTATGGGAACTAGAAGATAAAGTGATTGGCTATTTCATTGGTCTACACATAACCTTACTAGTCTTTAATCAAATTAGTAAATATGTAGACCAATATTACGCCTCCTATAGGTGATACTTTAACCCTACTCTTTTGCTGTAGTGAAGTCCAAACGTTAAAATATTTTTAATGAGTTCTACCTTTCCTTGGCGCATAACTGATTTTGACCATGTTTTGACATATTGGAATATAATATCCCGAATTACCAATAATTTCCCGAGTTACCAATAATTTCCCGAATTACCAATAATTTCCCGAGTTACCAATAATTTCCCGAGTTACCAATAATTTCCCGAGGTAATGTAAAGTAGAAAATTTCAAGTAATTGGACAAATAATTTAGCAGGTATGATATCTGCCATTTTGTAAAATAGCGCCAGATTTCTATCACAGTGTAAAGGGGCTTATTTATTCGGTCAGATAATAAAATGTTGAAAATTTCACGTAAATCTACAAATAATTTCGGCAGTTATCGCATCATAAGTTATATTTATATCCACCATATTTCAAAATGGCGTCGGATTATTATTGGAAAACCCATAGGTCTAATTAGCTCCGGCAGATAATGAAACGTAGAAAATTTCTGATTAATCGACGAATATTTACCGAACTTATCGCACGATGAGTTTAATTGATATCAGCCATTTTACAAAATGGTGTCGGATTTCTATTAAAATCTATAGTACGAATTCATTCGGGCAGATAATGTAACGTAGAAAATCTTAGGTTAATCGGATACAAATTGCCTAACTTATTGCACCATGATTTATATTTGTATTCGCCATTTTATAAAATGGCGTCATTTTTCTATCGAAATCTAAAAATCTATTTACATCGTTCAGATAATGTAACGTAGAAAATCTCAGGTTAATCGGATACAAATTACCTAACTTATTGCACCATGATTTATATTTGTATACGCCATTTTATAAAATGGCGTCGTTTTTCTCTTGAAATCTAAAAATCGTTTACATCGTTCAGATAATGTAATGTAGAAATTTTAAGATTTATCGGCGAAAATATATGGCAGTTATCACGACAAATATTTTGTATTATACCTAAAATTTCGACCTATTTATTCAAATTAGCTCGAGTCCACGAAAAAGGTTTTCATTCCCCCTATTTGTCCTAAGTGATCCAAAAATGAAAATTTACTATTTTTTTAATTTTTTTACAAATATATATTTTTTTTATTTATTGAAGTTTTGCACAGGGAGGGACCCTTAGAATTTATCATTTTCGCATGTTATTTTACATAGACTTTTTCTCATTTTATGTTGTCAAAAACATTTTTGGTTGCCATGGCAAAACGGAAGCCCAGCGTAACTTTTCCCTTTAACTGGTTTCATGTTACATCTAGTTCTAACAATCCCCCAACTTTGAACAAAATCGGTGAGAACCACCTCGGGTCGTCTCCTCGTTAGTGGCGCCATCTAATCTGTGGGTTCTCTTAATAATTTCCCTAAATATTTTTGAATTTATCATTATAATTAATCTTTTTTTCTTCTTTCGGATCTCTGTTTTTAAGATCAAGATTTATGCTTAAAAATATTCATAACTCTATACCATAACTTATTAGTGTTGAATTATACTTTGTTAACTCCATTTGGTAATATCATTGCCATGATTACGCAAGTCTAAAATATTGACAAATCCTTTTTGGGTTGTGGAACATACCGTCGCATTGCGTCGTTTATAAATAATAAATTAGGCAAACGTCTAGACTCTGACATTGCTATGACTCTTGTAAATCTGATGAAATCTAATCGTGAAATTGAAATCACTTTAGCCAGAGAAATTGAGGAAAATCGCGGTAGAAGGCGTACCTAGAGCTCGGCGTTTGGATAAAAATTAACCACTTATTTTATTTTTATCCATAACCTACAATTATCCGAAAATATAAATTATTTTTTGCATGTTAAATCGTTGTTTATCCATGGATAATATCCATAAATAAACAGTTAACCAAAATATTAACGATTAATCGAAATTTTGTCAGTTAATTTATCTGTTACGCAGAGCTCTAGGCGTACCATTAATTTCAAAAACATGTCATCAAATGATTTTCAGGATTTGAACGAACTTACGAAAAAAGATTTGATAATTCATTGCTCCGGCACCTCTCAAATGAAGGAAACAATTTCCAACCTGGCTGAAATGCTTGATGACGACCACCAATTGAAGGTCGAATTTTTTAAGGAACTTGTCAACTTTTTTAAGGTATCGGTTTGTTTTCGGCACATAAACAGTAAACGTACAAATGCTTTATGTGCCTAATGCAATAGAATATATACTATATTGAAATAATGCTGCGAGCGTTATAACGGTAATCACACCGTCGGTTGCTGTGCACATGTAGCTGCCATTATTTACTACCTTTCGAACGGTAGATTTGAAAATAGAATACTGAGGCCAACAGAATTATTATCAAAACTTTTCATTAATGACGAAGTTATTTTTAGCATTAATGAAAATTCAGATGATTAAGATCAGTTCCTACTTCCAACGAAAAATTACTAATATAAGTTCCTTATCATTATAGTTAAAATATCATCTATAATTTAGGTAAAAAATTTAAATGTTTTATATTTTATATATATTTATATATATTATTTATATTTATTTATTATATATATATATATATCGCCAAAAACTACAAAAATCTACAGCTGTCCTATAATATCAATAATTCCAGCACAGTACTATTTAACCCTAAAGGTGTACTGTGGAATCTTTCACTGAAAGTTTATTTTGTTGGTCAAAAACATATTTTAGTGTAAAAGAAATCTCGTACTATTCTTTTCGATTGGGACTAAAGTAACTGCGAATAATTCAAATTAAATGTAGACCATCCTATTTTCAGATTAGATTGCGACTAATATAACTCCGACTTATTCTACTGCAAGGTAGACTAAAACAAATCTCCTATTATCATTCTCCCGACATAGTTATTCTCCTTAAGTATAATTTAATACATTATTGATGTGATCAAAAGAACACTGCGCTAAAAACCTTCCCCAGACAGTCTGACAGCGAGAGGCATGTAAGCGTCAGCTCCGGTGAGAGTTAGATCATTGTTTTTTGGAATTGTTTGAGAGGGTTTTTGTTCGATCCATCGAAGTTGATATGTTTTCTTGAAGTTTTTCAGAATTACACCGAAATTACAACTAGTTTTGATTATGGCGATTCTACTTCTCAATCTCGTGCGCTAATTATGGCAATGGAAACACGTAAAACATACATACCAGTGCCTCTTTTCAATATTTTTCCTTTTCCTTTACCAGATTTCCTTTTTATGTTTCACCAAACACGAGTGTTTTTATCAGCAGTATTACTCTTATTCATTTTAAGTACTAAATTAAGTTTTAATCTTACAAATTAATATTCGAAATTTCTAATTTTATAATGACCCTCTAGCTGGCCACTCAAACACTGAATCAAAAATGACTACTTTGTTCAGCTGCCATCATATGCCATGCTGGATTGCGAGTTTTAAAATCTCCAGACTTCATGGCTGGCTCTAGATGCTAGGCTATTTTTGGATCAGTTCAGTTTATTTACACACTCATACTTAGAATTAATTTTACTTGAAATGAAATATCCTAGTTTAAAAATTTCAAGTATATTATTTAGTATACTTAAATTTTTTAAACTATGTTATTTTACTACAAAAATTTTAATTCTAAGTATGAGAGGGTTTCAAGGGAGTTGAGCTTAACCAAAATTAGCCATCCAATCCCTTATGACCATTTTGTAACCAAGCTTCAAGATTCAATCCGTCATAGCAGTTGAACAATGAGCTTTTATATTACCTGTTTAATATTAAACTTAAGGGGCCATTACAGTAGAACTCATGAACACGAGTTCAGTTGTTTGGACTATACTACAACAAAATTATAATAGCATAATTCAGAAGTATATTACAGTAGAGCAGATGAAATATTTGGTGTATTGTATTACATTTATATAGTGGGTGCCTTACTGCGCCGTACGAGAATGAAACTCATTTTAGAGAACACTACAAAATAGCTAGATAAGATAATCCAGTCCAAAGTTTAATTTACGATAACTTTTATTTTAACTTCAAATTGTAACCTCTAAGCAACTCTCAATTAAGTCTCTTTCAAGTCCCCAAAAATTAGTCTCCAAATATGAGACTAAAGTGAAGTCTTAAATGACTCTTATTTTAATCTAAAATTGTAACCCACAATCAACTCTCAATTAAGCTTCTTTTAAGTTTCCAGAAATGGGTCTTCCCAAATGAGACTAAAATGAGTTTCATTTAAATATATAATAATAAAACTCTTTTAGTGAGACTAAAATAGATTTTATTTTGGACCCACAATACTGGTCTCATAATACATAAAAATCCTTGATCCTACTTTGAGACTAATTGGCGTCTAAAGTTCAAGTTCAAGTTCAATTTATTAGTAATTTTAGTTTTTAGGGCCAAGTCGAAGGCGACTTATTATTAAGTAAGACTTCCATTTTGGTAAGGGTACTCTTCAACCTACAAATAAAATTTGTTCCATCGAGAAAGGTAAATTTTCACTTAGATATTGGTACAACTTAAAATATCTTTTTTATTCAATCAAACAATTAGACATTTAGGACTTACTAGAAGCAACAAAATATGTTATGATTCAGAAGTCATTTCGCAACATGGTTACTTAGCCGAAATCTGCATAACAGCAGGGGGAATTATTGAACCATACCTATTATTAATTATTTCAGTTTTTAACTGTTTTAAAACTTATTTCCTTAATATCTTTTGTTTAATATCAATAAAACACAATTTCATGGACAAATAGCATTATCTTTGAGGTCTAAAATGTATAATTGTGTGATTGCATAAGAAACGTATTATTTGGTATCCTGAATAGGGTTTTGCTTATAACTTAATTTAGAAAAGGGCTCCTTAAAAGCTATTTTATGTAGTACCAGCTGGTTTTGTTCATGACGTGAAAATTAAGTAAAAAATTTACCCTTTTCGATGGAACCAACTTTGTTTGTAGGTTCGAGATTACGCTCTCCAAATTTATCATTGACACGTTTTGTCTGATGCCTATCGGTGAAGAAATACTTTTTTGAAAAGTATGAAACCTTTTTCGATTTTCAGAAATTTAAAAATTTTGAGGTGCCCTTGCTAATAAATATACCAGTGATGGGCGTGCTCCGATCATTTTAGAGAGGTTTTCAGTCTTAATGAGCGGTAACTTTCAAATAATTGAGAGGAGAAGAGCGGAGTTGCCTCTAGTTAGTTATTAATGAGCGAGAGCGAATGTAAAATTTAGCTTAATTAAATGTACGTAAGAGAGGAGTGTGTCGTTCGACCGGAAGGTGAGCGGTCCTTAGAGATGAGCGCTGCACTTACAAGGAGAGTACCCGAGGTGTTTATTGCCGATTTTGTTCAAAGTCGGGCGTAATGTAGACCTATATGAAATATGAAATTTCCTAAAAGGAGACGTTGCACTACCCATTCGATTTGCTATGGCAACCGAAAATGTTTTTGATCACTTAAAACAATAAAATCTCCATTTAAAAAAGCATGGGATTTTCTCGGTTTTGAAAAATTTTGAAAATCACGAAATGTGTAATTTGGACCACATTTAGGTAAATTTCATCAAGTTTGGTTAAATTGAAACATTTTTAGGGTAAATTTGTAACAAATTTTGGGTAAAATAAGGAAACAAATCTTATTTTGCTTGTAAGTGGTCAAAAACATTTTCGGTTACCATGGCAAATCGAATGGGTAGTGCAACGTCTCCTTTTGCAAAATTTCATATCTCATATAGGTCTACATTACGGCCGACTTTGAATTAAATCGGCAATAAACACCTCGGGTACTCTCCTTGTTAGTCATAGATTAAGAGAGAGAGAAGAGCCGAGTTATCTTTTTCAATCTAAAATTAACAACAAATTGAAACGGGTAAATGAGAATTAGCCTAAAAAGCATGAATTCTGGGCTAATAAATCTACGCTTTTACGTTTATTTTTCAGAATTTTATATTATTTTGATAGCTCTAGAATTGTATTTGTTGATTGTATTGGCAATATGATAGAGTTAGTTTAGGTTATGTTATGTTCATTGACCTGTATGATGAGACTAGCGAAACTTATTTTATTTTATTTAAGCTGAGCGGGAGAGAGCTTTAGCAGAATTCAATTTGAAAAAGAGCGAATGAGAGCAGAGCTGAGAATGCATTTTCAAAAAATGGCCATCATTGAAATATACCCTGAAAATTTCGTTTTTTCAGTAAAAGGCGAGGGGCAGATCACTTTGTTTCAGGGTGTCCTAATAATCATGATTAAAAATTTAATCATGATTTAATCATTTTTAATCTTTGTACAGCCATAGTGACAGATTTAATTGTAATCTAATCTAATCATGATTTAAGCACACGAGGGTGTCCTAATAATCATTGGAGTGAGCTGCCCCTCGGTAAAAGGCCGTGGTCGATCGTCCTTATACATCCGGTACCATTCAATGAACTTGCATATGCGAGTATAAATTACTAATTTATAAATACTTTTTATTGGTCGTAAATGTATTATCAAAACCAACATGTTGTGGACCTATGCCGGATAATTTTAGTACATGCAATAATAAATATGTAGACTCAGAATGAATACTATGTCAGTATTACTAATAGCACGATTTTGGTATATTGGTCTTGTAATCTTGATTTCAATTTTCATTCCGTTTAAGTTTAATATTTCAGTTGAAAATAGCTCATAAATTAACAATTTTTGTATATCATCTCAGCGTTGCTGAGCTTTTTCCTATAATATTTCTTATATAATGAGATATATAATATTTAGATAACTACTTTAGGCATAGAAATCAGAGTTGTAAAATGTAGTATGTATGATGCAACTAGTTTATAACTTCAATACCTTATTGAGGAAGGAGGTTGAAGTGTTTATTCTTTAAAATCAACCCACAATTAGTATTATCAGAAGACTATAATAAGAAAAGCATCTAACTCCCTATACCGCCAACGTAAAACTTTTGAGACGTCTTGTTTTCGACACTGAGCAAAGAAGAAATTAACGTGACCTAGGACTAGAAAATCTAGTGAGCGCTATATTTAGTCTTTGTAGCGAAAAGGTAGTTTGCTCTCCAAAACGTCGGTTGGCAAACCTGAAACGTAGGTATAGATCATCCTTGGTTTAAAACTTTAAACGTGAAAGGCGGGCAAGGCTGAAGGTTTTTCAAAGCGTATTGAGAAAATTATACGGAGATATCACCTTCAGAATCACGATTATTGTTCATTAGTATGTATATTTATGACAGCAAATAATAGTTTTCTCATTTATTACCTTTATAATGTAGAAATTACCAAGATCAATCAAAACGAGGCGAGTCTCAAAATTCAAAATCCCCAGCAAAATTCTATGAGCTAAAATGTAAAGAATCGTCTGCATTTTTCAAATGTTTTCTCCGCTACTGCTCTCGTATGAATCGAGGGGCTATCCAATCATTCCAATGTTAGAAATTTTGTATCTCATTTCAGATTTCGAGTGATTTCAATATTTAATTGATTAAAGTTATTAAAGCTACTAAATTTACGTGATTTCAAGTAATTTCACTGCTGATTTGTACACCTGAAGTGCCTAGGTATGAATATCTCGAGACAGTAGCGGCGCCAGGATTTTTTAGGAGGTAGCCAACCATTTGGAGGTCCCACCAAAATTATGGAGGTCCCCCACCACAATTTTTTCAAATCCATCCACGTGGATTATTTAATTTTTTTGAAGCAAGTGGTGAAATTTTTGGTAAAATGGGTACGCGACGACAAATTAGAGTTAATTATGAATTTAAACATTACTAAAAACTGAGTGTGTGTTGATCCTTTTTTGTGTACCGATAACACTTAACAAGTGAGTGGTTATTTACTTATTTCTACCACTTAATTCCAGTCTATCAATTTACATTCATTCCTTCGGTACTTCGCATGTACATCCCTTACATCAGAACTTACAACTTTACGAAAATGAATGTACGTAGGTACACTAACAATTGTAAGTTAAGTAAGTTTAAGAACCATTAATTTGTAAAGATAAAATTAAAGATACAATTTGGATATAGTAGCGCTCGCGAAAAATTAAAACTAAAAAATAAACTACTGTCAAAGAAAAGTGACTCGTACCTTTGAAAGGAATAAAAACAGCTGTGTCGTTAAGCCAATCACTCGCGTTGAATATTGGAAAATTAATAAATAAATAATTTCGCAAACAAATTACAGAATGTTTTTATGTTAAATTTTGGAGGCCCATATATTAAATTTTGGAGGCCCCTTAAGACGACTTTCGGTGGCCCCTACCAAAATTTCAAGTAGGCCCAGGCCTACCCCGGCCTATTGCTCGCGCCGCTACAGTCTCGAGAGGACTATATTTTCTAGCCACATATCGCCTTAACAAATCTGTATCCCTCCGAATGCCTCTAGTTCGAAAACGAGACGTTTCACGATTTTGGGCGAGTTAGAGGATTCTCTTATTATAGGCTTCTGGTATTATATATTATGTATTAAAAAATATAAAAATTATGTTAGTTAATTTCTTAAAAAAGCTTATGCATACGTATATATCTATATCTTAAGTTGTAGAGCATAATAATATTGATGGAGGGATAAATCATCATCTGACTAAAAGTTGTAACAAAGTCATTCATATCATGTAGCTAGTCTCTATTGTCGATTAAGTTTTCAGGGCAGGGACACGCCCTTTGAGCTGTTACGAAATAAAAAGAAGATTGTATTGCTAACTTAGGGTGGGAAACTTTGGTTTCTTCTTAATTGATTAAGACACGGTTCTATCGGAACCCATAATATTGCAGCAAACGAAAGCTAAATACAAGGATAAAATCGTTCGACATTAAGCTGAACTATTTTCGAAGATCGAAAGTTAGTTTTTGTGCTATGAACAATGGAGCGATCCCGGATACACCGAAAGATTTACAAGTGAACGGATATCTTATTTGGACCTCACTCCTTCTCTGGTGGCCATCGTCGTGTCGTCACAGCTTTATCCTTGGTTGCCTCTGCTACCCCTTCGTTGTCTGGCCCCAACTGCCTTTCCATGGACAAAAAGAGGCTTGCAAGCGGTAGTAGAAGTTAGCTTATCTCTTTAATTTTATGATTTTTCGTACCGAATGTCGGATATTAGATTTTTCCTAGGTTGTAAATAGCTGTGAAATTTTGTAAATGTTTATTTTAATTATTTAGTGTTAAATCTTACGCTATGACTTTAAGTGCAAAACGTATACTTTAAGTGTAAAAGTGAGTCTTCCTGATTAGCCTCAAATAAAAGTGCATTCGTTCATTCTCTCGCGTGTGTGGAACGCTTTTCACAAATGTTTCCCCAGAAATTGGAACTGCGACAGCGTGTTTTTTCGATTAAGTAGTTTTTAATTATTTATAATCAGAAAACGGCATTATTCGTTTAATATTTGAGATTGGTAATAGACATTGTATCAAATATTAGTTCTGAACCGGAAAACAAAACGGTGAAAAACTTCAATGTTTGTTAAATACAAATGTTTTTATGACGAAAAAACGAAGCGCTGAGAGGTTACAGCAAATCGGGCCGTTAAAATTTAACTGCGACGTTCGCCGCCAGAGGGAGTAACGGCCTCCGAGAAATTTTTATCACGCGAGAAATTGCTCGTAAACGTCTTTCTTTGTTTTCATTCAATTCTTTGGCCGATGCCCGCTTCTAACGACCAATTTCTGCTGATTTATCCTTTGGCTCCGAGAGCGGCGGTCAGGGCATCCCGCTCTAATTTAAACACTTGAGCCTCCCATTCTGGCCTCCTTCCGTTTCCCCGCCAGACTCCGAGCAAATATCAACCACTAAGAAGAAAGGCGGTAGCCCGGAGAAAAAAGAGAAGCGCTAATCTCGAAGAAAAGCCCTCCTTAAGACGTGGCCGCCGCCGCCGTCGAGAAGGCCTTCTAAAGACGCGCTCATCTTCATTCCCAAATAGCCCATTTTAAATAGCCATTATAAGCGTTACGCTTCTCTAGATTCCACTTCGACGTCAACCGCGACTCCAATTCCTCTCCGAAAACGTCCCGAATACGCGGATATTCCAAACTTTCGAAGATTGCTATAGCGTACGTTACGGAATAGCGTCCCCCCGGGAGGAAATGGACGACTGAGTTTCTGTTTTTGCGGTTGTAATGCGATATTTTTCCACTCGTTCGAATTGCGCAAACTATCCGTTCCGAGAAAGCTTTAATTACTTATTTTATTTCTTAATTTTCGTTCTCTTAAAACAAAGCGTAATTAAAATAAAAGTATTCTTTTACGTCGTAAGACCACTTTACTTAATTTAAAGTCCATAGAACCGCAATCAAAAAAGCGTCTTCAACGTATAACGAAACATTAAAGACGGTTTTGACTAATGGTACGCGATATACGAGGCACGATTCTACAACTATAATTAAACCGTACATCATTAAAATAAACGAGTGTCATACGCTTGAAAATGGCACGTACCAAAACGCGATAGATAACGCGGCAATTTCGGTAGTGCAACCTCCAAGACGTTTCATTATGGAACGCGTTTAAAAAGCGGCTCCGCAAATCAAAGCTACATTAAAGAGAATGACAGTTGAAATATTGCCCATTATAGGAATATAGAGAAAGAGCGGAAAAAAACCAACTGGGGAATTTCATCCGTACAGGTTCGGGGCTTTAATTTAGCCAGTCATAGCGGAAAGATGGTGCTGCGGGAGAGAGAGCGGAAACATTATTTCGAACACGTCTTCGCGATAAAAAGAAATGGAGGACGCGTCGTGAGTGGCCGCGCCATCGTTGGATTCTAGCGTCGTCGTTTTCTATAGTTTTTATCAGCTCGCAGCTCGATGATATATATTATAAGTATAAAATAGTGAAAAGAAAGGAGAAGGCAAGGACGAGAGAGAGAGAGAGAGAATAAAGGAAGGATTTTAGCGTCCCGCGTCCCTCCTATCTTCGCATTCTCGAATCGTGTCCAACGTGTTCTACGCTTTTCAGATTGGGGTTATATAGGGTTTCGCTTTTATACCACCGAGACGAAACTATATTGGAACCCCTTTTTCCCGTCCTGGTTTTTGCGCCACCGTAGATCCTTTCTTTCTACGAGTACGTAATATTACATGCATAAAACATGGACTGGGAAGGGTCTTATTCTCTTTCTCCGGATTTCCAAACCACCGTTGTCTTTCCAGAGTTCTCGGGCTACTTTCTTATTATCCGGGACTTTCATACGGAACATCTGCCTCGTGTTCTTCCCGGAGAATTACAAAAGTACCTCAATTCGCGGACAATCAACTCGCTTTTTAGCGATCCACCCCGACGATAGTTCCGCTCGAGTAACTGAGAAGTGGCTACTTTGAAAAGTTTCCTCAAAGTTGGTTCGAGTAGGAGGGGCGATAGTAGACATTTCGACATCGACAAACTTCGAAAAGGAAATGTAAGGACGTTTGATCTTTGAGTAACGATCGTCCGGGGCAACCACTGAATATTAATATTATTATAAACAAAACAGTTAATTGTTTTGGAGAAATAATGTAGATTAATCTCGACGGAAATTTCGTTTATTGGGTGGAGTCGGCGTGTCAATTGATAATAAAATATGACAAGTAAACGACGAAAAAGTAGAAACGCAACCTGTCACAAACAATTCCTAGATGCCAAAGCGACACCGCGTTGTCAGTTAGCGACTAATGTCGTAAAGTTTTCCAGGCAACAGATGAAAGTACGAGAAATTGGATTACGTCTTGAGAGTTTGAGACACGATATACAGGATTGAATTGAATCCATGGCTGACGAATTCAAGAGTGAAAATAATTATCAGTATACGGTAGAAAGTCCTCGGTCGCTGGGACGTGCGTTGCCGCTGGAGAAATATACGCGCCGTTGGGTAATTTGAATGATCAAACGCCCATGCAAGATCCGCTATACAGCGCGAGAGAATGGGTTAGGCCCTTGTCGGTTTCCGAATTTTACCTCTAGCTCGGGGCTCGTGACCCGCGCCTGACCCTTCCCTCTCTCTCCGGATGCCCCTTCATCATCTTGGACCACTTCCGCGTTCTAGCGCGCTTCTATTTGCAAAACGCTGGGCGAGTCTTACCAGTTCGTATACACGCGGAACATTATACCCAAGGCGGAGCGGGTGTATGTATGGTTGGATTTTCACGCAACGAAGATCTACAATTAGGAATTTCGGGACTAATGTTTACCAAATATTTAATAATCCGTGGAACCGTAAGTGCTAATTAGCTTCGAGCGAAGGTAATTAGAAATCTCCCCATCCCAGTGGCTTCTCCTTATTGTTTATCCTCGGTTGCATTCTGCCCCTTCTCTCAGTCGCCTTCCCCGCACGCCTCTACTTTATAAGCCGCAGCACCAACAACTAAACAGAGAGAGTCAGCCACGTCTCCTCTTAACGCCATTATGCCTTTAATGGCACGGAATTGTTTTGAGTTAGGGACTGATGTTCGACGACTCCTTAAAGGCGGCCGTCTTGCCGAGAGTGGGTTTCTTAAGAATGATACACGAAGAAGGAACATATTCCATAATTCGATAAAGAAAGCGCTTTTTACATTTTTATTCTATTCGGATTATTCTATAGCCTTACAAATAAACGGGTTTATGTTATATCAAAACCGTCCAAACAATTGTCTCAATATAGTCATTTTCCTTAAGTATAAATAAAAACTTTTATATAGGGTGTTTCCAAAGGTTATGCAACAATTTTAAGGAGTTGTAGGGGGTGAGTTGAGAAGTTTGCCTGTTTTTTTCCCTTTTTCCTACGATGAGTTAAAAGAGCGCCAGAAAGCTTCAAAGTGTGGCCTACTAGCCCCTGGAAGTAGACTGCAACATGCGCAAAACCAAGTAGCAGGGACTTTAAATACTGTTTAAGTTTACTTTTTTACGCTGGTTATACCTCGATTTGTTTACAAAGTCCTTTTTTACCTATCACACGAACCCAAAACTTAATAATCGCATTTCTGCTTGGTTTAGCGCTTGTTGCAGCCTAATTCCAGGGGCTAGTAGGCCATACTTTGAAGCTCTCTGGCGCTCTTAACTCATCGTAGGAAAATATAATAAAAAACAGGCATACTTCTAAACTCACCCCCTACAACTCCTTAAATTTTTGAATAATCTTTTGAAACAACCTGTATATAGCTATTCTATTGGACTTTACCGGGAGGGGAGTGGTCCTATTCCCAACACTAGAATCGTGACAGAAGGTGTCGTCCTTCTTTAAGGTTTTCTGAGATAAGAAAGCGAGTAAAAGCCAGAAAAGCGCTCTTAACTCATCGTAGGAAAATAGAAAAAAAAAGGCATACTTTTTGCATTACCTTTGGAAACATCCTGTATATCTACCAAAATAATTAAAAACTAGAACCAAAACTAGAAAAAATAAACGCGGCAAATTGGGAGTTGATTATTTCCGCGGATTTAGGAATTTTCGCTTGTTAGCTTCCTGTTTCCTTCGGAGGGGCGAGAGGAAGCGTATAGTGGCGAGCCAGAACTCTCACTCAATATCGGAGAAGCCTGTTTTATATATATATGAAGTTCCGGATCCGAGGCACAGGCCGACAACGGGTGGCAGAGAGAACTGTCTCCACATCAAGAATTCCGGGATAGTGAGCGAAAAAAGAGTCGGGAGAAAACGAGCTAGCGCGAGCGGATATTTTTCTTTCTCTCCCCTTTCTTTATCTTTCGGCGCGCTCCGCTTACAAAAAGGCCCATCGAAAAAGGAAGGAGAAGTATTCCGCCGAGAGAGCTTAGGACAGCGCGCGCCAGAGAGAGTGTGTCTAGCGCGGAGGAAAAGATTCCCTTTCGGGGGTTGTCCGTTCGTCCTTTTTTCGGCTTCCCTTTTGTTTCGACACCTTTCTCTACATTAAAAGGGATCCGCGCGTCACTGGCGCCGCGGCGAATAAAGGCCAAATACCATTAAGGACCGCGCCAGTGTTGACCCAGGCATCTCGGAATTCGGATCCCTATATATAGCTAGGGACCTCGCGGACGAAAGAGTGGGCTTTACGCCGCGACAAACTCAATTGCCCAATCCTCTTTACGGCGCGCCAGCTGTATATTGGAAGGGACCACCATCGTCGCGTGGCGGCCAGCCGCGACGTAATGGTCGCTTTAATGGCGGAAGAACACGCTCATATTTGCTGGAAAATGTCCCCCGACCAAAAGTCGTTCTTTCGTAAAAAGCTCGTTAAAACATTCGAGCCCCTTAAAAATCGAAACCGAATCCAAGCCACCGCCCGCCCAGCGATGCTCCGCGCTCACCACTGTCCTCGGTGTACCCAGAGGAAATGCCTTCCGTATTGATACGTATATAAAAGGCTGTTCTCGACCATTAGTACCTCGCGATAAAAAGCGAATAAAATTATTTAGATAAAATGTCGTAATACAAGACGGATCGATTATAACAGGTACGGTTGGAAGCTCGCCTAAACCGACTTTGAGAAAGAGCAAAAAATTGCGCAACTCTGGCGGCGGATCTTCCGTTTTCCACTAAAGCAATATGCGGCTAATTGTTTTTGACAAGATACCGGCTAAGATAAAGTCAATAGAGAGGAAAAGGCGGAGCCCCAAAGCGAAAGCCCGCCAGCATCCAAGACGCCTCATTAGTTCACCGACTCGGATTTTTCCCCTTTAATGGCGGTAAAAGGGGAAAAAAAGATGGATACCTCGAAAGAGCGGACGGCGTTGGTTAGCAGAGCGGACGAAGAAATATTCATTCTTCGGAAGAGAGGAGAGAACTTGGAAGGGACGCAATTAGGATTCTCAAAATCATAACCCCCCCGTTCCCCAATTCACCGCTTCTCCCGTTCTAGCTCTTTCATTCGAATAAGGGTGCCGGTGGTGGGGAGAGTTATGGGGGCTCTAGAGTTGGGCCCGCGGCCATGTTTGTCTTGCCAAGAACTAAGAATCGGGGGTTTTCGGGCGGGAGATACATGCATTATATTGGTAGAATGGCAGAACTAGATGTGATGAGAAAAAGTTTCTCCCTCCAGCGCCGAGAAAGAAAATGGTAAAAGAGTATAAAAATCAAAGCCCGGTAAAAAGTTTTCCCTTTCGCTCTCTTTTTAACCCTCGATCCCGAGAAGCTCGGGATGGAAAATTGAATTTTTATGTAGATGAAGAGCGACTCCGAGATGTTCGTCACTGAGCAAACCGGCACTTACTCGGCCACTCCCGTCTTTCGCCCTGTCGCTATATCCTCGTATTAGCCGGGGAGGGGGTTATAGAAGAACCGTTTTGCGATGGATCGAGCTCCCGCCAACGGCTTGGTCAGCGAATTTTCGGATTAAATATCGGGGATACAGTTTCCAGCGAAACTGATTGTTTTATAATGGAAGAGAAAATTGGAAAATAAAAAGATTCCTCCCTCCGCCGAAATCGTCGACGAAAGTGAAGCGATTTTTCCCTTCTCCTTCCAACGGGGAACCCCTCGCGGTGTTTCTTCCCATCCTCACATTTCCCTCCCTCCCATCAACCCCTAAAAAATTTGCCGATACGATACTTTTAGCGCCATCTCCGGAGCTAAACATTGATCCGCTACCACTACGAAGTGACGGGTATTTTTTCGGCGTCGCAATAACGAACCAAGATATGACAGGGTGACCAACCCGATTGTAGCCGAACTTTGGAACCCTAATTAGATCCGAGAAAGATTATCGCTTAGTCTGACACCGCAATTTTCGAACGGCTACTAACTGTCGATAATATTGGAGATTGTATATATGTCGCTCGTTTGGCGATTGGCAAATCCGGACGGGGTGGTTCGAGGCGCGGAACCGCGCGTTCCAGGGTGGACACCGGCTTCGCTAATCTGGCGCGTTTGAATACCGCCTTGATCCTTTAAAGGTTTAGGGAAGTGGGATTTATACTTTGACTAATTAGGAGAAATGTTAATGACGGCGTCCCGTGCTTCTCATTCAATAATCGATTTCAGCGTTTATCGATACGTTCGGGTTACGTCTCCACCGCCTCCGCGACCACGCTAGATCCATCTCGTAGATCTAGCCTACATTACGTCTCCCTTCCCTTCGACGGTCGACACTCCAGTTTGACCTACGCGCGATGGAAACGTCTATTATATTGAGCGGTCGCGACGTCTGGCGTCGCCATCAACTAAACAACATAAAGCTGGAATTCTGCGATTTCCGCTTACTGATACGAGAGAACAGACGCGGGATTTATTCCCTCGGCGTCCGCGTGTTGAGAGATGACGACATTGTTTATCCCCCTTACACTCCACCATGATTCTACGAATATATAGACGCGTACAATTTGTATACGCGCGGCTCTCCGAAATCCGAGTTTAGCGGTAAGTGCCAGTCCGGATACGTTTCGAACTGCCATTTATCGCTCAATGGAAGGGACGAGAAGTCTGTAGCTCTATGGCGCTAATGGGCGCGTCCGACGCTAGAGCGAACTCAAACCCGCGTTAAACTCGGCTCCTATACGTGGTAAAATGAGATCGTCGACGTTATATTAAACTTGGCAGGCTGTAAAATTAAACGCGCTCCCTCGTTAACACTACTCCGTTACATAGTTCGCCTATCGAACACGAGTCCAACTAACGCGGACAAATAATTGGAGCGAACTCTATAAATTCCAAATATTTTAATTAAGAGGAAACACGCGAGCAAATACGAGAGTGGGCCGCCGATCGAGTGAGAACGTCCGTCCCGAAATGATTGTTTATCGACTTTGCTCTCGTAATTAGCGGCTGTGGATGTCGCAAAAACAAGCCTTTATTCGCTTTGTTAGCTAATAAACGGCTTTCGCCCTAATGACGGCAAAACCAAGTAAAGCTATCGAGCGAGTCAAAATTTCGACGAACTGAGCGCGACGGAGCGGTAAAGATTGAGAGGGCAAATCGACAATTCGACATTCGAAGGACAACGAGGTGGAGTGGGGTCACGGCGGAACGGCCCGGACGAGAAACTAAAAGAAGCGGGTGGGTGACAACTCTGGACTAACAGTCGCGCGCCGAGTTAGCGCGCAATAAGAAAGGTCAACGTCGCGGCGAGTCGTAGGCTGGCCGCTAACTGATCGATTGAGGGCCGCCGGTTATTAGGTGAGTGCGGATAATGAATATTCAATAAGGGCGACGAAATCTGTCAGTTCCTGCCTTATACGCCATTAATAATTCACCGGTTCCGACAAAGACCGGATCCGAAGCCCCATCTACCGGCGACCCCTTCTCCCTGGATTCGCTACCTCGCCACTACCGATCGGAGCGTACGCCAAGCGCAGCCTTTACGAAAAATATCACGGAGATGCGAAATTGAGATATCGCGTTCATCGACACTCGCTAATACCAATTTTTCCGCATTAATATTCCGAGTAGACAGTTTCCCCGACTCCTTCTTCGCTTTTTCGCCAAAGCTAATTTACTAGTTTTAATGCTTCCGTAGAGATTTTTTCATGCCCGACAGCTTGCATTTACGATACTGTTGAAAGATTAATGTTTCTACTCTCTACAGAGTAGCGCCGCGACACTTTTAACCTGGTTTGAATTTTCTCCAAATTTGTTTTTAGGGTAATACGGACCGCAGACACCAAATTCCCAATTCTCAGATTTAGACGAATAGGAATTTTTACGAATTTTGGCCATCTCTTAATCAAATGACTCGATAAAATTTCCCCATTTAGATATAACTTATATCAAGACATCCATTTCGAATCCAATTCATATCGGAAATGCAATTGAATGAAATATAACCCATTTGGATGCCGTTTTTTCAAATCCCTTCTGATTAAAAGATATATCTAATTTAACCAAATCGATTTGATTCCAATTGGATTAAAAATATTTGATCCAATCCCGTTTGACTTGAAAAAAAAAATATTCAATCCCTTTCGATTTGAAATCCAAAAAATAATGATTCAATCACTTTTGATTTGAATACAAAAAGAATAATGATCAAATCAATTTTAATTTTATTTCAAAAATAATATTGATCCCATCCCTTTTAATTTAAATTCAAAAAGTATGATCCAATTCCTTTTAATTTGAATTCAAAAAGTATGATCCAATTCCTTTTAATTTGAATTCAAAAAGAATAATGATCGCATTCCTTGAAATTCGAATTCAAAAAGAATAATGATCGCATTCCTTGAAATTCGAATTCAAAAAGAATAATGATCGCATTCCTTGAAATTCGAATTCAAAAAGAATAATGACTAAATCCATTTTGCTACTCAAAGAGAATAATGACTCAATTTATTTTAATTCGAATTCAAAAAGAATAATAATCCAATTCCATTTAATTTTAATTACATAAGAGTAATGATCTAATTAATTTGATCCCTTTTTATTTGAACTCGAAAAGAATAATGATCAAATCCCTTTTGATTTGAATCCAAAAGGAATATACCCCTTTTGATTTAAATTCGAAAATAATAATGATTAAATAATTTTTTATATGAGTTCGAAAAAAAATGATCAAAACCCATAATGATTAAATCATTTTTTATATGAGCTCGAAAAGAAAAATGATCAAATCCCTTTTGATTTGAATCCAAAAGGAATAATGATTTAATCCCTTTTGATTTGAATTCCAAAAGAGTAATGATCCCAACTCTTTTGATTTGAGCTCAAAAATAATTATTTGAATTCAAAACGAATACAAATTCTATTCATTTTGATTTAAATTTAAAAATAATAATGATTCAATTAATTTTGATTTATATTTAAAAATAATAATGATTCAATTAATTTTGATTTATATTTAAAAATAATAATGATTCAATTCATTTTGATTTATATTTAAAAATAATAATGATTCAATTAATTTTTATTTAAATTTTAAAATAATAATTATCAACTCAAATTTGATTTAAATTCAAAAAGAATAACATTTGATTCAATTCCTTTGGATTTGAATTGAACAAGACTAATGATCCAATTCATTTTTATTTCTAGCCCCTGGCTTAAATAAATAGGTTTCATTTAAAGAAATAAAAAAATTAAATAAAAATTTGCATATGCATATTTTGCTTTTACCCAGGTTCAATATTTTATTTTCACTGATTTTCAATTACCGTGTTTAAAAGTATTGGTAAAACTACGTATTCCTTTCTGGTATTTGCTTCTATATTTTTTGAAGGAACACTAAACGGGAAAAAATAAATACACATTGACTGTTTAGTTATTCATTCAATCTTTCATGGTTTCGTGGTTATTGCAGAAAACATTGCAAATATAACCCCCAAAATATTTGGATCGAAGACGAAATTGCATCTGCTCAATTATTGAGGTAAAATATTTTATTCATATTTATTCTGTCATTTTCGTAAATCCTTTTTGCTTTGACCCCAAGTACATCTCTCGAACGGTTTCGCATATGCGCAGAGGTTTATTTCACTTTGTAGGTAAAGAGAAAATATCAAAAATAATATAAAATCTTAAAACTTGGTAAACAGAATTACTTTCCCAAGGTTTTAAAAGAGATTTTCGAAAAAGGTCTAAGTGTTTTATATATTTTTATAATATTATGTTTCGTAAATTAAAATTTCAAGTGCTAAAACGAGAAATAAAAAGACCCCGAGGTACTAAATATAATCAAGGTAAAAGGGAAAAAAAATTGCGCGTCGCATTGATCGAGTTGAACAGTTTTTATTGAGCAAAAGCAAATATTTTCGCAGACCAAAATATTTTGTAAAGACTTCGGCTGACGCACTTAGGGATTTTTCACTTGATCGACCTCTTTCGAAGGCTCCACGAAAACCGACTAATTAAAACCCGAGAAGATAATCAAACACGGGCCAGCTCTTTTAATCTTTAAAAACGTTCGCTAATGCAAAAATTTACGCGAGCATAAAACCTACGGGAGGAAATTAAATCGGACCACGTCACAAATAGAATAAGGAAAGCGGATTTCTCCAAAAAGACGAAAAACTTTCGGTTAGGAACTCCAACTAGCCTCGGGAACAACTATAAGGTATTTTTCCTTCGAGGGATTGCCAGATTATGTTCTTCGGGCGCGGAATATTTAAGGGGGACACGGGCATTCTTGTCGTCGTCTTCGGGGGTGAGGGGCGCGACTGGGGTGATCAGCGGGCGTGGGACGGGGAAAAACCTAGTGTAGCGTGAACCTTCATTAGGAGGGTTTGCCCTAAATGAATCTTTAACTTCCCAGATTACGCTTGGTGGGTTTAAAGTACAACGAGCCATGTTTAAAAGAGGGAGTGAGCGCGCTCCAGAAATTGTCTAACGAACACCGCCCCCCGCGCGACAATCCCCGGACGGAGGGCTGGCAAGGTGTTGGGATATACCGTCACACGAAGAAAACGACGCGTGGTCGATATAGGGAATGGGAAGAAAATCCGCGCTCTCCCTCGGTTCCTCCTCGGCTCCCCTTCGCTTAAATAGGCCTAATAATTTCGCATTCGCTTTTCTCGAAACTCGGGGGACAAACGACGAAAGAAAATTAATTAAACTGGAAATGGAATTTCTCTCGAGCAGCGGCAGATTCTCAAATCCCCGCGAGGCTAAGAAAGGATGGAGAGAAGATTCTATCCTTCTCTTTGGCTGCTTTTCTGGCTTTTACTCGCTTTCTTATCTCAGAAAACCTTAAAGAAGGACGACACCTTCTGTCACGATTCTGGTGTTGGGAATAGGACCACTCCCCTCCCGATTAAGTCCAAACGAATAGCTATATACAGGGGGTTTCAAAAGATTATGCAAAATTTTTAAGGAGTGATAGGGGGTGAGTTGAGAAGTATGCCTGTTTTTCCCCCATTTTCCTACGATGAGTTAAAAGAGCGCCAGAGAGCTTCAAAGAGTGGCCTACTAACCCCTTTAAGTAGGCTGCAACAAGCGCAAAACCAAGCAGCGGGGAAACGCGAACATAAAGGTTTGGGTTCGTGTGATAGGTAAAAAAGGACTTTGTAAACAAATTGAGGTAACCAATGTAAAAAAGTAAACTTAAACAGTATTTAAAGTCCCTGCTGCTTGGTTTTTCGCTTGAGGCAGCCTACTTCCAGGGGCTAGTACTCCCCACTCTAAAGCTCTCTGGCCGCTCTTTTAACTCGTCGTACACTGTTAAAAAAATTCGTTCAGAAGACGTTCAACTTAAAACAGTCTGTTCAAAAATGAACGATAGCGTTCTAAAGGTATGTAACAGAGAACGGTGTGTTCAAGATATTTTATTTCGTTCAAATAAGAACGAATGCTCTTTCGCCCTCTGGAGCAAGGCTTGTAAACTACACAATAGAATAGATTCGTTCTAATAGCTAGAAGGTCGTTCCCCTATAACAGGTTTTACACACAATCCTATATGGATTTCTTTGTGTTGGTTTGATGTTCATGTACTAACATATAAGTGACACTTTCAACGTAATACCAAAAGTAACAAAAAGGTGTGACACTATTTTGCGGAAAACTTCGTATGACCCAAAGTAACAAACCAGTATAACATCCATAAAGTAATAAATGAGTGGTTTAGAGTGCGCTTTGTTATAGGTAGTTTTTTCGTACAATATTATGTTGTTTTAAGTTAGTGTACTGGTTGATTAAAATATTACTCGTAGTCATTTATTTACAGGGTGAGTTAGAACATGTTGTAATGAAGTTGTTTTTGTAGTTGTATGTACAGTGTGTTTGGAAATTTACCGAAGATTCAATTTCATTGTTGGAGCGTAGCTCCTTCACTAGCGACTGAAAGTCTGTAACGCTGTTTCTCAGAAACTACGCCATTCATTCAAAAGAAACTTCACACAAATAACGATTTAAATAACCTCCGTGTCCTAACGAAGTGGAAAACGAAAAAGGGTTGTGAAAGGTCCGAATTTATAGGACACGCAACGTTTTTTTTAAGTATATTTTTATTTGATTGGCGAGGTAGACGAAATTCGTTCGGAAATGTAATTGCCCAAGTTCCAGAATTAAAATTTACAGAAAATATTTCGTTATATACTGCAATTTGGTTTGACGTTTTCAGCGTAAAAATAAATTCTTAAATCGGTTGTTCCCAGTTCTCGGCCTCTCGGTTGAGAATAAAATATAATATCTTCCGCGTTATGAAAAGGTTTTATTATTTTACGCATATCACTTAGATATTTTAAGCTTTATAAGATGGTTGTAGTGGATGTTGGAACTAAATTCAAATAATCTAGTTATAGGCCTGGTTTTCCTTTTCGGTGGACAATGGGTTAGATTAGGTTACTTTTATTAATTTAGCATGATGAACCGCCGGCAGGAGACATGAGCTATAATTTTGAAAGCAACAACTTTATGTACTCTTTGTATTGGATAACGATAAAGCATTCCGCGGCGAACGACAAAGCGTTCCACCGCGAACGACAAAACGTTCTAATTTGAACAAAGGTTTGTTCAATATAGGACATCTAAGTTCAATATTGAACCATCAACCATCGTTCTTTATCGAACGAATATTTTTTGTTCATATTAGAACAAAATGGCGTTCTGTTACAGGGACAGCCTTCTGAACGGCGATTTGTTCAAATAAGAACAATTTTTTTAACAGTGTAGGAAAATGGGGGAAAAACAGGCATACTTCTCAACTCACCCCCTACAACTCCTTCAAAATTTTTGCATAAGCTTTTGAAACACCCTGTATATACAAGCGCAAACACAGCGTCAGATTGAAAAGGAAAAAAAAAAGGCTCTTATTTCTTCAGCTCCGTCGTAGCTTCTTAATCTTAGAAGACATTGCGGAATAAGAGTTAAAACATCTCGGTGGCAGCGACGAAGGATAAATAAGATATGTCAACGACAGACGAAACTTCAAATTGACGCGCTGGAAGAAGGTGAAGCTGGTTCGTCATTACTCGGCCAATGGCGGAATCCCGACTTCAATTTTGCCGAGATAGAATTGGAAGCTTCCAATATGACATCCCTTATAGATAGCCGCGGTTCATCATCATCCCATCCCAGTAGATCGAGTTCGTAGTGGTTTTGGCAAGCTCTGCGGCCAGGACGCTCGAATGAATGACAGCGCGGTATCGTTACTTTGGGCTCCTGCGAAAGAGCAAATCTCGGTTAAAGGCACTTTTATGTAAAGGAAAGTGACGTTCCATCCGAAGATTTATCGCGTCACGACGATAATGTGACACGGATACCGAGACCCGATTTCTTCTTCCAGGTTTTGGACACTCACTCTCTCTCTCCCTTCTAGGCTACGAGGATTCTTCGCCTCTCACGATTTCTCTGGCTAGAAACTCTTTGAAAGCCAAACGTATATTTTCTGTTTTTCCACATTTTCCATCCCATCATCATCGTCAATGATGCCTTCGCTCTAAACCCTTCAATACGGATAGATACATCGTGGATAGAAAAACGTGGTCGCTTCTATTCGAAGAATATCTAATGATCCAAAATCGAGCGCTGCACCCGTGAATATAGTCATATTCCTAAAAGACGTAGCCACGCGTGGTCTAAGGTTTCTGATAAACTTTGCAAAGTTTTTTCTTTGAGAGAAAATCCATTTGGAAAGATGTAAAAAGATTATAGAGTGTCAACAGAAGTACACCCACCTTTCAATGGCAACACGTTTATACCATATACAAGAATATATTTTGAAAGGTACACAATGAAAATATCAGTATAGGTCAATATATCAACAAAAACAAGATAAATAAACTTTATATATTTTACGATATTGTGTAATAGCGATTGTTAATTTGCTCAAAAGAAGATCGTTTCTTGTCAATTTGGAATTTACTTATCTTCTCAATTTAAATATCTTGGTCATATTTTCTCAGATACATTACAAACTTTTAATAAAAGAAAAAAATTGGTATTTTATTTACACGGTAAAATTTTTAAAAGGCATCATCAGGTCTGGTTTCCTCTGAACATAGCGCGAAACTAGCCGCCGTGTACTACACGTCCAATTTAAAAATTTTACGGTGTAAATAAAGTAGCTATTTTTATCTTTTTTTTAATATACGCAGGTGTCTTTTTACATTATTAATACAAACTTTTAAATTGATTTATATATTAATTTGTTGCTTAAATTGGTTATTTAAAAGCTACTAAGCATTAAGAAATTTCTAACCTTTGAAAGTTACATCTTTTGATTTATTCGGATGGCAGTAAGTCTACAAATTGGCGGATTTAGAATGGAAATGTATATTTCAGATCCACCGCGAAGAATTTGCAAATAGAAACCTTCTAAGATATTCGAGAAAATATACAGGGCTACGTCGCTATATCCCCCAATTTAACCGGGACGTGCTGGCCAAAATTCGAAAAACTTTCGCACGCAGGTATCAATTCCTCAACGTCACGGCCAAATATGCAAAACATTTCTAACGGAAGATATTAGAACTTTTAGTGGATACATCGCGAATTCCAATATCGAAACTGAAACCGGCCTGAGAGATAATACCGCGAGAAGAGAAGATATAGCCTCCTCTTCAATTCGCCAAAAAGAAGAAAGAGTCAAAGACTCCATACTTTACATAAAAGGAATCCCTTTATTTAACGCTAGACGATTTCATATTTTCTCTTACGTGCAAAGAAAAACGAAAATTTGCTAGAATGGAAAAAAAAAACGCGATTTCATATTGAAAAAGGTGAATAATATTAAAATACAAGAGCGAGCAGGCACTACAGCCGAATACGGTTTTTTTTGCTTTGAAAAGTTCAAAAATATATTGGCGTTCGGGTCCACTGAAAGTCGGTCGCCATAGTCGGACGCCCATTATAATACTGGTAGCGTCCAAAAAATATTGAGGTATCAGTTCCGATCCCGGCTATTACTTCCCACTACTATCGTCTTATTGGATTTCTCATCCGCTCCTCCATCCCCAAACTCTTCTAGTCTCTTCCAAAAAATAGTAGATTTAAGACTATATCGGCCAAAGTTATAAAAGATACCGGTCACGGACATATATATTCCTTCTCTTATAAGGGAAAAAAGGCTTCTCGACGGGTTTTAGAGAGAGCAGAGAGATTTTATTCATGATGTCCCGATGCGCAATTGCTACGCTATTTTTCACGCCCGCTACATTTATATTTTATACAGCACGCCGACGGGGTTCGGGAAAAAACAGCACCTGTCTCGTCTATAACTATCCTAAAAGCCGGGTAACTTTTCCAAAACGCTAGCTGGCCACATAACGCGAATGGGGAATAAGAAAATTTTTTCCTAGTCTTCGCTTTAATTTTTTTTTGCCTATAGCTGATTCGAGGTACAAATGTAAAGTGGAAACCAACGGCGAGGTATAACGCGCACGGTCGGTTCATTTTCCATTCTAGTTTAGTTCCTATATTACTTACAATATAACGTCTGGATGAAAAGAACGAAGAATAAATGGAGAGACTGGTTTAACCCTTTTAGCCACGACGTTCGGAGTCCGAGAGTTTTTGAGATAGAATACCACCCCGAAAGAAGCTACCCTTATTTTCAGTTTATAGTGATCGAGAAAAAATGAATACGTTCAAAGCCACCACACGGAAGGATATTTTTGTTCACTTCCAATTTCGAAATACTCGTTCAATTTTAAAAGAAATATTTTAAAAGCTATTTTTGGATCGAAGGCTCTTATCGCTTTCTGATGCATTCATTTTTTCTGGTCGTCTTTACACGGAGCGTGTGAATATTTTGTAATATTCGATGTATTCTTATATATAAGAAATAGAGGAACCAACCGAGGGCCTGATTCCTACATTTTTAAAGACAAAGTTCGAAAATGCTCGTATATAAGAACGTATGCATTCTGAATAACAGAGCATATGTATTCCCGGAATAAACACCGAAGTGTATTTATATCCTTACCGAGAAAACGTGCAAATATTAAGCGAATAAGGGTGGAGAGGCGTGGTTTTTCTTCCGGGAATCATCGTATATAACCGGCAGGGTTCGTACATGACCTGGGAAAGTCAGGGAATTTGAAAATGTTTCCAAATGGTCAGGGAATAATCAGGGAATTTTAAAATGGACCAAAACAAATCCAACAAATAAATTTTTGAAAGATGCATTAAAATACATACTAAATATTATTCAAGATTTTACCGCAAAACATTAATTTATTCTACAAAAATGGTCAGGGAAATTTGGCAATTTGGTCAGGGAAAACCTGGAAATGTCAGGGAATTTAATTCCGGAAATTTTCTACGAACCCTGAACCGGTTCACATTAATACATTCCCAAAACAACTTCGTAGTGTAATATTTGCGTACTAGGAAGGTAGATAATAACAAATAAAGCTAGAAACGTTTGATGCATATTTGACTACGAGAGTAAACTAAACCTGATATTTAAATAAAGACCTCAAAAATTACATTTTCTAACTAATAAATCGTTTAAAAAGGCAGACGGAAAGTTGAAAATTGGCGTCCGAGAACGCTTTTAAAGAGACAGTGTCGAGTCCACATATACGTAGGAACATTAATATCCCTACTTAAAGAAAGTGACACCGCGGCTTTCCGCGTACAGAAGCTACCCGTCGTATATTTCAACTTTGCCAGCTACTTCGGGACAGTTGAGAAGCAATTTTCAAAACTGTCAACATTTTGGAAAAGGTTGCCATCACTCCCAACCCCGCGTTGTCTGCCCGCGAGGAAGAGGGGGAAACGGAACGACTGACTCTGCAGTCGCGAGTTTTCGAAAACTTCTCTACCAGCTGAGAGCAAAGAGATAGAGAGGCCAACTTCTTATTTCCTCAATCGCTCTCTCGCGCACTCTCCTTCGTCCGGCCCAAAACCGAGGAACTGAGCCTAAGCGCTTTCTGCAATATCCGGAAAGAAACTGTCCGTGGAAAAAAAATTAATGTCGAAAAAATATTATTTATATAAATATATATATATTATATATATAAGATGCACTTATTTCGAAAGACGATGTAGGCACCCCACAAGATGGGAGTGAGAGAGTATGGGCGGGTGTCCGTCATTGCCAGTTAAGACGGGAAGAGAATGCTCGGATCCGATCCTATTATTTTTTCATATTTTCTATTTCTTATTAGAAATTTCGCGACGTTTCGGCGAGGGTCAAATATAATAGTAACGAGGAAAGGCGAAACTAGGGCACGAACATCAAAAACTTTGCTCCATTTGATATATTGGAGGGATGTATTTTTAACGGAAGCCCAAATATTTTATTTACAACGGGAGCCAACCGAGAGATAAATGTGATTTCCGTTCAAAGGATGCGCTTCGCTCCAGGAAGTTGCGGCAAAAACCAAAACTAAAATAAACTTTGAAGTTTTCGCGTCGACTAAGCTGGTTGGATTTTCCCAAATGCCGTTGCCAGTAAAAGTTTCAAATATGTCGTTTTACCGCGGGCGAGGTAACGGTGATGATACGGGAAAATATCATCTCTAAGGTTAAATGGATATAATAAGGCGAATTTTATATACGTTATGGGCACGATGTTTCAAATATGGGAAGCCAATTAATAAATTTCTGATACACAGCGAAGTGACGAATAGAGATGATAGATAACTTCATATCTTAAATATCTCAATAATTCGCGTTGTAGGCCCGGGTAATACCTAATTACGCCCATCTAGACTATCGGAATTTACGGATTCAGATGGTTTGCTTAATTATTTTGAGAACTGGATGATTAATTATTCTTAATTAAATTTTGAACATTTCAACTATTCGCATTCCGTAATTCGATACCTCATTCAAGTTTCAAGAAATAGGGGTACTCTATAATTGGCATATTCGGAAACGTCAACCGGCTAAATTTCCCGTCACACATTAAACATGAAAGAGTAAAATGGGACTCAAATACATTATTAGACCCTTTTTAGTACCGAAATGGTTCGAAATAAAATAAAAACCATAATTTTTAAAGGTGTCCATCACTCACAACAGGGGGAGGCATAGGGGTAACATAAAATCCAGACTTGCAGTGTGCTTCAAAACCAGTTTTTTTGTGACACCTATGCTGTCGTGAACAGCGAAATAAAAGACGCGAACTTTTCCGACATAAAAACCGGTAAACCTTTTTCCTCTTATTTCAAAACAGAACTGGCCGTTAATTTATTTTTACACGCGCAAAATAACACCTTTTTTAACAGCAACCAAAAACTCACTTTCACGCGCGCGTGCGCTATATAAACATTTGAAAACGAATATAGGTACATGTACTATACAAAATTACGATGTGTACAACCGAACATTCCGCCCGCCTTGAAATAACGAATTTCAAATGAGATAGTAAAAGTCCGAAAAGTTACATTTGCATACATAAATAACCCTTAGTAAACAGTTTGAATACAATTAAAATCAGTCTAGTGGTAACTGGCATAATTTAACTACGGGTCTTTTCAGTGATTTGTCAGAGGTTCTGACAGTTACGACGCGAACTTGATTGTCTTGTCCTGGATGAAGTTCAGTGATTCTTGCCATTCTCCACTTGGTTGGAGGTAAATCTTCATCTTTGAGCAAGACCAAGTCGCCGACTCGTAGATTCGGTTTTGGTGTAGTCCACTTTGGACGTTGTAGAAGGCGAGAGAGGAATTCATTTCGCCAACGGTTCCAAAAGTGCTGCAGTACTTGTTGGCCCAATTGCCAACGTGACAGGCGGTTGACGTTTTCAGAAGTGAGATCGGGTTCGGGTATTGCGGTGAGTGCATCTCCGATTAGGAAATGTCCAGGTGTCAACGCATTGAAGTCGTTTGGATCCGAGCTTAACGCCGTTAAAGGACGTGAATTTAAGCAAGCTTCGATTTGGCAAAGAAGCGTTTGCATTTCTTCAAAGTTTAGAACCATGGTGCCAAGAACTCGTTTCAGATGACACTTGACGGACTTCACCCCGGCTTCCCAGAGGCCTCCAAAATGTGGCGCTGCAGGCGGGTTGAAGTGCCAATTAATTCCTTCGTCTGCGAGCCATCGTGATACTTGATCGTTGTTGTTTGTAGACACTATGAATTTGATGAATGTTTTCATCTCTCGATCGGCTCCTGTAAAGTTGGTTCCACAGTCGCTGTAAATGTCGGCGCATTTTCCTCGTCGAGCAACAAAGCGTTTCAATGCTGCCAGAAATGCTTCGGTGGTCATGTCACTGACAAGTTCAAGATGAATTGATCTTGTGGTAAAGCAAGCGAAGACGGCAATGTATCCCTTAAACCTGAGGTGACTTCGTCCCTTCATTAGTTTAAGGGTAAATGGTCCGGCGTAGTCGACTCCACACTTCAAAAATGGCCGAGCAGGATTTACTCTCGCTGGTGGTAAATCGCCCATAAGTTGCTTTACAGTGACTGCCTGCTGTCGTACACATGAAACACATCTTCTGATATGGAAACGTATGGCATCACGAAGACCGACGATCCAATAACGTTTCTGTAAGACAGAAGTTAGTAGTTGAGCACCTCCGTGAAAATGTTTCTCGTGCTCGTGTTGTATTAGAAGTTCTGTTAATTTGCTCTGTCTCGGTAACAGTGCCGGATGCCTTTGTTCGTATGGTAAGTTGGAGTGGCAAAGTCTGCCACCAACTCTAAGAATCCCATCTTGATCGATGTACGGACGCATCGAAAGGATTTTACTTTTCCGTGGTAATTCTTTGTTTTGTTTAAGGCAAGCTATCTCTTCGTTAAAACTGTTGCTTTGGACGACCCGAATCCAATGGGATAGCGCCTTTTCGTTCTCTTCCTTCGATAAAGGTCCAGTAATCCTCAATTCTGTCGCATTTCGCGAATTGAAGACAAAACGTAGAATGTAGGCGGTGATATGAATGAGTTTTTTAAGCGCTGAAAATTTGGAAAGGAGCGTGAAATCCATTTGATGATGTGTTACTAAAGAAATAATTCGTCTTTCCTCGGATAAACATTCATTTGGCTCTGAGAGTTCATGTAGTTCTTGCGTTGTTGCGGCGAAAATAAGGCACTGCGGTCCATGCCACCAGAGACCATGATTTCCCAGTTCACTAGCTGATATTCCTCGAGAAGCGCAATCTGCAGGGTTGCTGTCTCCTGAAATGTGATGCCATTGCGCTCTCGGTAGTTTCTCGTGGATTTCTGACACTCGATTGGCTACGAACGTTTTCCAACGTTGCGGTGGAGCTTTCAACCAAGCTAGGACGATTGTTGAGTCCGACCAGCAATGAACATCAGCTATATCCAATCTCAATGACTCCCTGATCAGTTGAATCAGAGAAGCCAAAAGTAATGCACCAGATAATTCCAGTCTCGGAAGTGTGATTTGTTTGAGCGGAGCGACTCTGGTTTTCGCAGCGATCAGTTGTATTTTGATTTGTCCGTTGTTATTCACCGTCTTCAGGTATACGGCAGCTGCGTACGCTTTCTCCGATGCGTCACAAAATCCATGCAGGCTAATGTCTGTAGCATTAGCTTGCGAAATGTGCCGTTGAACCGTAATGTTTTCAATTTCTGGTAAATCGGTTCGAAACGACCTCCATTTAGCTTGAAGTGGTTGGGGAAGTTGCTCATCCCAATTCAATTTTAGCTGCCACATTTCCTGTAACATCAGTTTCGCTCGAACGGTTACTGGTGCCAACAGTCCCAGAGGATCGAATATCCTTGCTGTATCCGAAAGAATCGTACGTTTAGTGATTGAACTTCTTGACGCTGGAGAAGTAACCATAAACGAGAAATTATCAGCCGAAGGAGTCCAATATAGGCCGAGAGTCTTGACTGATTCGTCGTTCTCGATGCATAGTGGCTTTTGTAAATCCTTCATGTTGGCTGGTAGTGTATCCAATAATGCAGCTTCATTCGACGCCCATTTTCTTATTTCAAATCCTGCTTGAGATGTAGCTTGAATGATTTCTGACTGAAGTCTTAAAACGTTCTCAATCGTTTCGTCTCCTGTCATTAGATCGTCCATGTAGAAGTCATTTTGTAAAGCCGAAGATGCCAACGGAAGTGTCTCTTTCACGTCATGGCCGAGTTGCTTCAAGACTTTAGTTGCTAGGTATGGCGCTGATGCGGTTCCATATGTAACCGTTAGCAAACGGTATTCGAGCAAGGGTTCGTGTGAGTTGTTTCGCCAAACAATTCTTTGAAGATCGGAGTCGTCTGGATGTACTCTAATTTGACGAAACATTTTGGCAAGGTCTGCTTTCATTACAATGCAATGTTGACGAAAGCGAATAAGGAGGTTGACCAAATCATCTTGAAGTTTTGGCCCCACTAGCAGATGATCGTTTAGGGAAACTCCAGTTGTAGATTTGGCAGAGGCGTCGAACACCACACGAACTCTCGTGGTGGTACTGTCTTCTTTGAATACCGCATGATGAGGCACGTAGTAAGATGGATTGGTTTCGATTTTTATTTCATTCGAGGGAATGAGTTCCATATGTCCAAGGGCAATGTATTCCCCCATGAACTTGCGGTACTCCTCATAGAGATTCGGGTTAACACGTAGACGTCGTTCTAAGTGAGAGAATCGACGGATTGCCATTTGTTTAGAATCTCCAAGTTTTGGTGCATCGTTTATCTTTGGTAATCGTACAGTGAATCTTCCTGTAGAGTCACGTGTATGTGATTCTTCAATGTTCTTTTCACATTGAATTTCTGATGGAGATAGTATTCTTCGAGGCTGGATGTCTTCTAGCTCCCAAAGATGTTTCAAATCTGCTTCCAATGTACAATGGTGGACCTTTATTTTCGAACTTCTTCCGGCCATCAGCAATGGACCGGAAACTGCCCATCCGAAAAGAGTATTAAAGGCACCTGGAAGACCTTCTTTCCCCTTGCAAATGCCATCTTGTAAGAGCTCTAGATACACGTCAGCACCTAGTAAAATATCCACTTGTCCAGGGCTATGAAAAGTTGGATCAGCAAGTGTTAAGCCTTTCAAGTGTAGACAATTTCCAGGATCGAACGGACTGTTAGGTAAATAATCCGTGACCTTTTTCAGGACGATTGCCTCGACGATGACCTCCGACGTGTTAATGATATTTGACTGAATATTCACCATGACACTGCCTTGAGAGGTGTTCATTCCGGTTGCTCCAATTCCGTCAACTGAGACGTTGAAACGTGTTCGCTTCAATCTTAGTTTCCTCGTGAATTGTTCCGTGATGAAACTGGCTTGAGAACCCGAGTCCAGAAGCGCTTGGGCTGGATAAAGTTGCTCGTCAAGTCCCTTGACTTGGACCATTGCGGTTGCCAAGATAACTTGGGTTGATCCAATTATTTCACGAGATGGGCATGAAACTACACCGGAGGTTGCCTTCGTCTTCGTTAATTCCTTCTCTTGATGTAGAAGTGTGTTATGTCGTGCGTTGCATTTCCTACAATGACCAGATTTGCAGTCATTGCTTTGATGACCGGTTCGTAAGCAATTGAAACACATGGCACTCCTCTTGACCATGTTCCAACGCTCGTCCGAAGATGCATTCAGAAAATTGGTACATTTGTATACAGAGTGTGTTTCGTTGCAAAAGTGACACGTCTCGCTCAGAGCACCATGATGAGCCTTTGTACTCGGTCTCTGATGTAATGGAGGCTTCGACTTGATTGCAGTAGTTGTAGGCGGAGCTGCTGCTAAGGCTCTGGCCCGTTGTTCAAGAAATGTAACGAGATCCTCGAAAGTTGGTCTTTCGGTCCCCCTCAGGGAAAGTTCCCATTGTCGGCGAGATTCTGAATCCAGTTTTTCCTTTACAAGATGAAGTAGTATGGAGTCCCAATGTTGTACTGGTTCTTTGAGAACCTTGAGCGCCCTTATGCAGTCGGCGGTGGTATCGATGAGCGTTCGTAAAGCGGATGAATATTCTTGGATGACGTTAGTTTGACTGAAGAGACGTTTTACGTGTGCATCGATGATTTCCCGGGTATTGTTGAACCGATTGTTTAAGATATCCCAAGCTTCCAGATAATTAGCGTCAGTTACCGGAATAGATTGAACTAGGAGCGCTGCTTCGTTTCGTAATGATGACTTCAAATACTGAAACTTCTGAGCTCCGGTGAGCGATTCGTTGTTGTGTACGGTGGCCGTGAAGAGATCATGAAATGGAAGCCAATCGACGTAACCACCGCTGAATGATGGAAGTTCCAGCTTAGGTAAACGTACATTACTAGCTGGTCTGACTTGTCTCACTGGAATGTTTGCTGCTCTTTCATTCGATTCAGTGACGAGTAGGATTGTCAGATCTTCGAGTCGAGCGACTAGAGGGTTGTATTCATCTTCGTGATCCGCGAAGTCGTCGTCGTCGGGATCGATATTTGCAACTACGGCATCGTGAACCTCATCCAAGTCTTTCGATAGTTTTTCCACCTTGTCTACATACAGCTTCAAGGCGACGTCAGATAGATTCGTTGCTGTTTGACCCACCGCATTTTCAATCCTGGTGATCTGTCCCTTGATAGCTGCTCTTCTTCTCACCAGAACATCCATGATGACTTATGTTGATTCGTTTACGATCGGGATATGATCGATGGTTTAAACGGTTTCCAACGGAGAATCCACGCTAATTTTCACTGTCTCTCACGGAAAGAATGTATCCGGCTCGACGGACCAAAAAATGTCGTGAACAGCGAAATAAAAGACGCGAACTTTTCCGACATAAAAACCGGTAAACCTTTTTCCTCTTATTTCAAAACAGAACTGGCCGTTAATTTATTTTTACACGCGCAAAATAACACCTTTTTTAACAGCAACCAAAAACTCACTTTCACGCGCGCGTGCGCTATATAAACATTTGAAAACGAATATAGGTACATGTACTATACAAAATTACGATGTGTACAACCGAACATATGCCTTCCCCTGTTGTGAGGGAGGGATCCCTTTAAAAAGAATGGTTTATAAAAGTATAAAATTGGACTTTTAATTTCCTTTTTGAATATTTTCTTTAAAATAACACAATGCCAAGAAATTCCAATCACCTGGAATATTTAACGACAGTTAAGTCTTTAAAAGCTTAATTACAGATTTTAAATATAGGGGATATTGATTAAGGCGTCAAACTATGGGTAGCCAAATAGGGCGCCGAAAATTGTTGGTATAAATGTATCGAATTCCTAAGTACTTAAATATCGAAACTCACTTTGATTCGGCGACTTCAGGGCAAAGAATATAGACCCCAGGAATCGAAAGAAAAACCGTTAATGTCTCGGCTTCGAGTTGACGGTAGAGCTTCCGGCTAGGCAAATCAATAGAACCGGAAATAAGCGCGTCAACCTAGGTTTGCCTTTGGAGGCTAGAGACAAGCAAATTATACTAGATGGAACTGCAGTTTCCATTCCTGGGGTCTAAATTCTTTGTTCAGGGACGTTCCTTATTGCCTCCAGACGAAAACCAGCCTAGTCTGGCTATATTCATGGTTAATGGTTAAGCCGTATTAAATAACTGAAAAATATTGGAATAAGGGCCTAAGAAGGACCGAAAATAGAGTTTGAAAGGTCTCACTTGTTACTGTTTATGAAGTAAAATGGATAACAAAGTGTAAAAAAAGTACTTAAACACTCCTTAAAAGGACTGAATTTGGAGAGCAGAAGGTTTAAATATTTTCTGTGGCAATACTCTGAATGGTGCCGGGAGTAGTGGCGTACTCCTGTAATCCCAAGCGTCTGGGAGGCAGGGTTTGTGGATGGCCGTGTGAGGACGACCACCAATCCCCCAACGGGTGGTCGGGATACTTCCGCCGCGGGTGTCCCCACCCTTGTCCCCACGTATCCCCTGGTTGGCGTGGCCGTTTCACATATCTCACCCTGATTAATCAGTTATTGTGTGCTGGTGTCTAAGGCCTTGGGTCGACACCGATGTGTGGATGTCAAAAAAAATACCCTGAATGGTGTTATTGGAAAACTTTTTAAACACTTTAGAGACCTAAAATAAAACCTTTATTTCTATCAGTGCCGAAGAGTCTGAATAAGAGAAAGCGCAGTTGCGAATACGGTTCTTAAACGCGTTTTTTAGCTGGAAGATCTTCCCGAACGTGCCGAGAAAGGCCCCAAAGAAATAGCATTAGCGTGCGGTCAGAGAAAGGGTCGTCGCCACACGAACGGGGATGAATGGTCGCCGATCCGCGTTATTGAGCTCTCTGTTCGGAAGTTGGGAGCACGCGGTCGACGGGCCGCGCACCGAAAAGGACCAACGAGGGGCGTCCAAGAGGGGGGGGGGCAGAAGGGAAAGGTGTGGAAGCTTCTTAAAAGGGCGCCAACTCGCTTCGTGAGCGATAGATGGTGAAAATGCGATACATCATTCCGACCACCTCGCCTATCGATCAGGCGCGGGCAGCGGCCGGCAAAGGGCTTTTACCACGGGCCATACTCACGAAGCCGTATCCCAAACGCGACCAAATACGATCTCCTAAAGAGCCCATCAAGATAGAAACCGCGTTTGTATATATGGCAGACCGCTAATTCGATCACGAGTAACGGCAGTTATCCGCTACAAACGTTCGCGCCAATTTACAAGATCAAATTTTTGATTATTGTAATAAGTGTGTATTAGTTTCGAAGCACGTATTACTAAGTTACAAACTCGCAAAGGGAGTATTGAGAGTAATTTACCGCGCAAATACGCGTGGTTAAGCCGTTCAAATACGACGAAAACAAACGCTCCCATCAAATAATTACCGGATCTACATAACGCCTAAAACTTTCGACGCGGCAAACTAGACTAAAGGCTAGTTCCCACTTGGCGAATTTTTGAGACGAATAAAATTTTCGCGCAACGAAAAAATACGCATTTTTTCGGTCGCTGGGGAAGCGGTTCTCACTTTAGCGCGAAAATTTAAAAACGCTGAAAACAACTCGTGCGGCTTTTTAGTAATGTTTTAGGCCTAACATACAACATCACTTCAAAATGAACCTAATGGATGTTCCTGTTGATAATTTCAATAAATAGACGATTCTATTCGTGAGATAATTACCTTTACTTCAGTATCTTGGTCAAGTTGGCTGAGCCGCTTTTCTAAAGACCTAGGCTTAATAAGTGACGGACGGGAGGGGAAGAGATCGAGGGAACGCGTTTTCTGATTGGCTGAAGCTTTTTATCGCCAAGGTGTGGACGTCAAAAAATAGAACATTCGCTAGATACCGCGGAGACGCGACTTTGAAAAAAAATCGGAAATTTTATTCGCGAGCGTCAATTTTCAGCGCGAAAATTGGTTTTTTCGCTAAGTGGGAACTAGGCTTTAATGGAAATATGGAAAATCGTTTGTTTACGCTTGAAAGGAGAGTATATATTTAGCGTAACGATCTAGGTAGCATTGTTCGTGACGTCATTAAAACTATAAGATGGGTGGTCTTTTATTAAAGTTTCTTAATAGCCGAATAAAAGTGAAGTTGGTGGTTTTTCGGAACAAAAATTCATAAATGCGTCGTGGCTTCGTCAAAAGTTTATTTTACGAGCTATAGCCCCTATTTGCCGGACGAGCTCGTAAAAGTTTATACGCGCCTACAAACGCCGTCCTTATCTCGCAGAAAGCTCTACTCGTAAATAAGCTAACACGTTTCGAAAAACGTCAACCGTGAAATGTACTATTATAGCTTAACTTTGAATTATATCTCGACAAACTTTTCTGCCGATAGCTATTAAATGAAGAAGTTATTACTGGCTCCGCAAAAGGTCTCGAGCCAAGTTTCCTTTTATTTAGAAGTATCCTTCCGCGTCTACAAAAACGATTTACTTTAAGTATTACCCTGAAGAAGTTTATCTCAGTAAAAATAATTTTTCAAGGAACAAAGAACTACTGAAAATGCTTATCTCACTGACAACGTTATTGCCTTACATTCGCTTTGATTTCTTTAGCGTGTATAAACTACTCTTAAGGGGAAACCCACTGGGTATGTTTAGTAACGATTTCTGCCACTAGATGGGGTAAGAGATCTCTCAGCGTCACGTTTTGTTGATAAACTTAATATTATCTGACAACTGTGCTCCTGAGGCGAATAAAAACTTGAACGTTTTGAAATCATTGATTTTTAAATATGTAATATAAATATAATGGTTGTTCCGTGCTTAGAAAGGTTAAAAGTGAAACTGATTACATAAAGAAACTAGACAGAGTCTGTCTAAAAATTTTTATGCTGCCTCTTTAAAATTATAAAGAATTTAAATTAAATATTTCCTTGTTTCGGATCATGTTTTACAGTTAGATAACCATGTTAAAAAAACTTTGTTTAGGCTTGTCATTAGACCAAAGCTTCAAAATAAGCAAAAACTGTTTTTTCGTGTTTAGAATTAAAAGATAGCTAAAGAATTTTTAATCCGTTCTGACAAGGACTGATAATAAGTAATGCAGGTTTAGTTTAATTTAAAGTCTACCTGCACCCAAAAATTAAAATTAAATATTTTATTAGATTATGTATAGTTGTCAACACTGTCAAAATTTCATATTAATTATTTTATAAGTTATTCCAAATAGAAAATGTGAATTTTAGCAGACAAACTTCCGCTTTCAATTGACCCGAAAACACGAAATTTTGAATGTATGACGTAGCAGAAGCTAAATTTTACTCAAACCGCCAAATTGCCTAGATAAAAGCCAAATTTCCAGGACAAGTTATGTCGCGTTGTACGATTAAAACAAGAAATAGAGGGCTCTGATTACCGTATCATGGTTTTAAATACCAGTGGATGAAACTATCATTACCCCATCTGTATGAAAGAAACATTTCTACCAGGGAATAATTATTTCACGGTTGGCGCTGCTGTAGTCTAAATGAGTACATTAGCGACACGAATTAAATCTTATTTACATTCGAGCCCGCCAAATTAACTAGCATCTGTGACCTCAGTGATGCTATAAATTAAGTCACGCGCACTTTTAAAAACGGAATTAATTTCTATAGAAGGTGCTATAAGGAGATGCACCGAGAAAATAGGAGACAGTGCAGGTAGACTTTAAACGAAATTATTGCGTCATAACCTTAACTCCAGTAACAATGAATGAGAAATGAAATAAATTATTAAATTGCCACCATGGACTTGTTAATACCGGGACGTTTCGACTCCCCTCTGCCGGCAAAAAAATGCGTAAATCAACCGGCACACGATGAAAGTTCATACATTAATATGCAATATCGAAAGTTTTTGCGTCTCTTTTCGTTAAGAGTTGTAAAATGGCGTAGTTGGAATGCCTGTTTTACCCGATAGAAGGACGGGTATAAGCGTTTTAGAGTTTCCTAGGGATATTCCTAAATACCACAAGTAAATAAATAACAGAGCTATATTTTTACTCTTAAAAAAACCAACGCAAAAAATGTCTAGCAATTTCTTCAGCACTCTGGGATATTTCGCGTTCATTTTATCTAACGAATTCGAATGTTACCCTATTTTACTCCAAGCCGCTGCCGCCATCTATATAGCAGCGATGGAAGATATCTCGGCATATATATTTCGGAACTTATAGATCGATATACCGGACGCGAGGAGAAGACTGGGTACTGCCATCTAGCATCCAACGGGAACAATAAAAAAGGAAAGAATTTGCTTTTACGTTTGGCTAATAGGAGATGCTTGCCGCCTAATATGATTCGAAACAAGATGAATCGATGAAACAGGACTTTGCATCTCAAAGTAATCTGATTCTATATCAACAGAAATCCGTGAAAGTAAGCTTATTAAGATGAAAAGGAAAATTTAAGCTCTTTATTCTCTGATATAAATTATGTATCAACTGAAATTAATATTTAAACAATTTTACAGTAATTTGAACCTGAAATTAAAATCGATAATAAAAGTAAAATATAAATTTAATCAGGCGCAATCTTTAAATGAAAGTTTACGGGTATAACGCGCTCCGGTTAACGAAGGCTTCAGCTACCAGAATTGATCGCTTAATTAGCAAAGTCATAAAATCTCGACTTAGTTGACTAGAGCTGCTAGCCTTTTCGCGTATGAAAGCCGTCGATAAAGATAAAACTAATATTACGGCGTAGCGTAGATGGACAGGCCTTAGTGCCTTATTAATTTGTCGTTATCGGAAAAGCAATCGCGGAAAGAGCGGCAGCGGTGCCATCTAGCCACTGGAAATGATTTCGCAGCTGCTCGCCCTATCCAGTAGATGGCACCACAAGTTCCGCGATCTAGTTAAAAAGAAAAGTACTAAGGGATATTGGTAGCGTCCGAGCTTATTTCTCCGTGAACGAATCTAATCTAAATTGTTCAGTGACTCGGAAATAGGACGCGCAATGCGAGATTGGGATTGGCTAACAACGCCTAACTTGGGAAACTGCCAATTTTAAATCTATATAACGCTTTTAGTAAATACGGTTCAGTTGGTGAGTTTATCTGATACAAAAGGGCGAAATTTATTACTTCAAACACAATGAAGATAATCAAACTTCGTAACGGTAGGAAATATCATTGTTTCGATAAATACAGCGTGCATATAGGTAGGGTTCCCAACGATTTAACGTATTCAATAATTTAAGCGTACGAATTTGACCTAACGCCTATATATCTTCGAAATTTACGCCCACTTTTTGGAGGACAAAGCTCTTAAAGAAGACTCCTAAATTTGGAATAAAAATGAAGACAAATTTGGTTTTGCCGGGTAACAAAAGGAACCGCTCTTGATTTTATCGGGAAAGCGTGATTGAAAATGGCCCGCAGTAATGCCATCTAGGCATTAAAAGCGGAGGTCGTGTCTGCGAGCGATTCCGTTGGATGGCAGTAGCGTCTCCAAGCTCGTGCCGGATCGCGGTAAGGTTCCGAATCTCGGTGAGAAAGAGAGGAGGTTGGGCAGCCACCCCATCAGTGGGGTGAGAGGGAGCTTAAGTCGACGTCATTAGAGAAATGTCGCTGTGTTTCTGACACCTAGATAAAAGAAGAGGAGATACTCGGGGCATTTTTCTCGGCCGAAAGAGGCGAGACTGTAGCGAAAGAAAAACTTTCGATCTTCTATCTCTTTTGTTAAAATCGCCATTCTTTGATAGCACCTCGTGATAATATTTCTACATCTGACAAAATAGAAAAAGGCTCCGAGATGAAAGACGATAAATCAAACACTTAAATACAATCTCGGGCTCGGCTCGGCTCGGCTGATTCTGAAAGAGAGATAGTGGAGGCCTCTTCCGTCCTTCCGCGGATGTTCCGAAAGAGCGAATGATAAAGTTCTTCGCGGGAGGGTAATACATCGGGGCCGTATCGAAGAACTTCTATTTTCAAGAAAGGAGCGGCGGTGGGAGGACAAGGAAGAGTTATTCGTGAACGCGACCAGCGTGGAAAGTGGTTGCCTCCGCCGGAGCTTGACCGAAAAACGCCCGCCACCGAAACCCGGAGAATTATTTCTCTCTTTCTACATTTTTTGCTGTACCCTTTCGTACATTTTTTCTTCATTTTAGATGGGATTGGAATCGCCGCTTTTTCGCCGAGTCAGCCATTTGTCTAGAAATGCTCTATCGGGGCATTAATCCTACTACTCCTTAGACGCGAAAAGCGAAAAACTTGGAGAATCTTAGTATATATCCTTCCAATACTACTGGGAAAAATACTTCTCCATTATTCGACGGAGTGAGAACGACTGGAGACTTCGGAGTGGCCTCTTGACCTCGTCACTGACGCGTGGAAAGTTCCGCGTATAAATATTAAGGCAAATCTCGGACGTGGCTTGGAATATACTTTACTGGCAAGGAGACTACCCGATCTGTTTATCTCAGATTTCGTTCAAACTCGGGTGTTAAATAGACCCGAGCGTAACTTGAAAATCCCCAAAATCGTGGACAAGAATGGGCTTTCGTTTTGTCATGGCAACCGAAAATGTTTTTCACCACTTAAAACCTGATTTTCTCTACGGAACTTTACGTGTATTTACCCATATTTCAACAAACTTACCCAATTTACGTATATTTACCCATTTAATGTGTATTTACAACAATTTACCCAATTTAAATATATTTAGGCAAATTTACCCATTTAATTTGTATTTACCCCAATTTACCCATTTAATTGGTATTTACCCCAATTTACCCATTTAATGTGTATTTACGACAATTTACCCAATTTAAATATATTTACCCAAATTGACATGTATTTACCACAATTTACACATGTTCTGAATTCTGTTTCTAATTAAACTTTTAAATTTTGAAGAAATATTCAAATATTAGATTTTCCCATGTTAATTTCCATACAGAGAATCAGGTTTTAAGTGGTCAAAAACATTTTCGGTTGTCATGGCAAAACTAAAGCCTATTCTTGTCCACCTTTTTACGCGAAGGTCTACTTATCACCCGAGTTTGAATGAAATCGGAGATAAACATCTCGGGTAGTCTCCTTGTGAGTAATAGTAATTCTAGAGTTGTAAGTCGGAAAATTTTCCGGAAAATGACCGAGACCTTTTTTCCGAAAAAAATCAAAAAAGTGTTCATTCCATGGTTAGTCTAATAATGTTTGCCAATTTAAATAAAGCGTCATTTTCGCCTAATTTTTTCGAATCTAAAAGTAAAAATAAACCTAGAGCTAGACTATTTTAAACTGTTAAAAATGTAACACTATTAATTTTCTGTATTATATTTACATTTTACATCGATAAAAAGTTAAAAACATTAAAAACCTTTAAAAAGTAATTTATGTTTCAATTTTTATTTTTCCGATTTGCGGAACATTTTCCACAATTCGGAAAATTTAACTGGAAAATATTCCGCATTTTATTTTTCTGTTTATAGAAAAAAGCCTAAATGAATTTAATTATAAATGAATGTGCTTGAACGACAGCGTAGGACGAGACTGCACGAGGTTGACCGGTCTTAAGACGTCCCGAATGGAGCGCGCGAATAAATTTATCCTTACCAGCGGAAAGAAGGTTCCGTTCGACGACCGAAAGCGATACATCACTCTCGGGAGGAGTAACCGATGCCTGATTGCAGGACAGATAAATATGTTATGGTCCGTTCTAACAAGTCGACCAGATAGTTGGACGGCTGAAGTTCGAAGGTTTAAGAAGGCCTCTCTTACGCAGAAATATTCCTTCACGGAAAGGAAATAAAAGATTACATAAGTTTTTTCTTTTCAACCAGTGCCGTTTTTGAGGTTGAACAACTGTGAAAAGTAACGCGAAATTGATAGTATTTCGTTAGTAATTTTAGACCACCGATTCGACTTTATAGCGGGTACATGCCTTTACGGGATCCATTACGAGTTTGTTACAGCGAACTACGGTCGGTACTAAAGGGATTTTGTATTGGAAAACCTTTTTCTAACCGTATGGAGAAGCTAATGGATGCAGCTCCATTTATAGTTGTAAAAAATCTGCCTCCTTTTTTCAGTTAAGGGATAGTTCTTAAGAACTCCGTTCCAACTAGGGTATACAAAATTAAAAGGGTCATAATTAAGTTTGTTATGACAGGGGAAAATATAGAAAAATTCAAGGAATAATATTTTGGCCTGGTTTATACCATCCTTAAACTAGCTGCCTCACTTTCCTAGGTTACGGGATACGGGTAAAAATTGTGAAATATCGTCTAATATTTTGCTATTTTGAAGTCAAACTGTATGGCTAAACTGTCAGAATCTAAGGAGCAAATCTAAGTAGACAAGCCATACCTATTTGCAAAAAGGGCAATTTTACATAGGAGGCGTGCTATTGGGAAATAGTCGCTGAAGAATTTCCGAAATGGAGATAAGACGTAGCGAAATGTAAGAAAAGCTGGCCAAGGACGAGAACGCGTCGGTGGGAACGAAGCTTGAAAAAAAAAGAGGTTAACTGAAGGAAAGTGCTTACATTATCGGGAACTTAGGCTGTTAACGTTATCGGCCAGAAACGAGAGGCGAGTTTAGAGCACTAGTTTCGAGGAAAGAACGGAAACCGCGTCCGGGAGGATAGGGAAAGAGACGTCGGGAAGCGGCGGCAATTTCTGCGAGCTGAGCTTCTACTTGTAATTGCTCTTATAGCGATAAAAAATAAAAGGAAGCTACGACGAGTGCGGCGTTGCGGGAGGAAGAGGAAAAAACAGCGGATGGCTGTTAATGTTTTGTTTTTTTAGGACGCGCGCTCGTTCGTTGATCGCCTCACGGGTATTCCTTCAATCTGGCCGCTGGGCCCTTTATCTACGTCCTCCCCGCAATAGCGCACTCCCTCCTTCCTATTCTCCATCCTCATCATGATCCTACCACTCTCAGTCCACCTCTCCTCCGGCCCCGGCTCCGAGAAAAAAAGACACGCATTTCTCCTCTTCCAACTCTTCCGAACGACAATGTAACATTTTTCCGATTCTTTAGTGACACGCTTATTTTTTGCAATGACCTCTCTCCAGTTGTATCGCCTCCACTTCTTCGAGCTCTCTCTCTCTCTACCGTCTCTTTCTATTACGAAATCTCTTTTCTCCCGGATCAACTGACGCGGGAAGCTCAAGATGGGGAAGACTAGGAGGAGTGAAACGCCCCGAGAAAAGGACTTTTTCTCCTTCTTCTAACGAACGCGTATAAATCTATAATTGAAATAAGGAGCGAGGTTAGCCGACTTCGACGTTCCGCTATTGTTCCTCCGCCTAATCTTCATCGCCGTCAGAACCTAAATTAAGTTATTAAAGACGTAACGAACCGTGATTATAAAACAATCAAGCGCCGTTGTTAAGCTTCTTACACTGCGGACGGCGATACGAGTAAACGGAGCAAAGCCGCGACGTCAAAACCAATTTAGAAGTCATATTTAAGGTCTGGTTATAAAGCAATTAGAGCGACGACGTCTGGAACGGTACATATGTGTGTGTGTATACTATGAACGCAAAAAAACGCCGCGGGTGCTCGTGTGCATGCTTAGCGCTTATTTCGGCGAATGCGAGGGGAGGCTTGAAGTGGCGCAAACAGAGGGAGGGTCACCAAACTCAAGGGGGGCCGAGGGCCTGTTTCGAATCGCTTAGGCCAATTAGGCCGAGACATTTTCATTAAAAACGAATAAGTAAGTCGTGTAGCGAGCCGAAAACGCGAGAGCAGCCAGGTTCGGGCTGCGTTAGAAACCACCACAATGGGTCGCGCGTGGCCACTATTAACGCTACACACACCATTTCGGTAATTTAGTTCTCGCCGTCTAAATTAAGTTGTAACGAGGAGTGCGTGTCAGGCACGAAAGCCGAATACGAAGGCTGAGCCCCCCGTCTTTCAATTCGCGCCCCCCTTTTCACTTACCATTCCCTCGTATTTGTTTTTCTCCGTCACATTTAAAGAGCTTTTATTCCTTTTCAGCGGCAAACCTTTTGTTTCGGAAAAATACGCTTAACGAGAGACAGTTACAATATCGCCAATTTCGAACCGAACTTTTGCAAAAGTATAAAAAAAAAAAATTTGGTGACGTTAGCAATGTAGAGGGCCAGAAGACGATTATGCAAAAACTTTTTAGCTTCCGATCCGAGAGAGAGAGAAGGAAAGGTGCTGGATGGCCACCTCCGGATTTTAATAAACTCTTCAACGGGCGCCCGGACCAACTGAAACTACACCCCTTCCTTCGAATCAGTGACGAATGGGGTGTCAAGGCAACGTGTCAACGCGTACTTTTGGCCCCCGGAATCATTTGCATTCCGAAGAAACGCGGGGGTTCCCAAAAGCCAGTACAGCCCTTCTCCATCCGCTCTTTTGCAAGCTTCACCGAACTCCGAAGGATACGTTTAATCTAGAGTATCTTTACAGTAAAACCCCGTCATTCCGAACCCGAAATCCTCACCTCATTAATAAATGTTCTTTCGCCAAAGCCTATCTACTAAGGTCATATATAATCTTCCCAAGGGGGAGAAAAAGCAATCGTTCCGGTCTACAATCTAGTGGAAACGTAGCTCGCCTCGAGGGAGAAAGTTTGGGCGAGTTACAGCTTATTATTCACCCACTTCTTGGCCTTTGATTAAGCCATTGGGCGAACATGTAACTGGGTATAGTAATAAACTAAACCGAATGACCGTGTCGGGCGAGAAAAAGCGAACGTTTCAAGGTACGGAGCGCATCGTAGCGGAAAGTGGTCAGAGCAGAAAATCAAGACGAGTTCCGAAGAGTTTACGAGAAAAATTTCTAGTTTCGGTAAAAGGAAAAGCCTAGGCGAACTTTATGGGGGCGATTTGTCTTGGCAGACTTTTCGTAGGAGCTAAATTACCCAAAGTTGGCGTTTCGGTTCGAGCCCAGTTTTTACGGCTCAATTTCCTCGCAGACCGGATTATAAAGTTTGCCTAAAAGGCAAACACGTTCTCTCCGCGTTTTTACCCCCATACAGTCCACTTTCGCTTAGATAGCGCCCAAAAAAATCGATTTGACGCATCGGTACATCGGATGTGCTATATTAGGTATGCACGCGAAGTTTGTCTGAGCCACATTTTTACGTTCATAGACGAAGGTCAGTAGGTTAATCGCCGAATTGCAGTACGTCACGAAGCTACGGTAAAAAGTAAATACAAAAATAAAGTTGTTCGAACATATCGCTTCGATTAAAAGACCGTACAAATACCATAAGTCTATTATATTATTCTATAAGTTTGTCACTTTGGGGAATATTTACTGAATATTTAAATCTCCCCCAAGTGAGGCGCTGTCAAAGACTACGTGTGACGCGGGAGCGAGCTGACGCCAAACGATGACGAAGCAAGTAACGCAGTCTCACAAGGAGAGTACCCGAGGTGTTTATTGCCGATTTTTTTCAAAGTCGGGCGTAATGTATGACCTATATGAGATATAAAATTTCCCAAAAGGAGAAGTTGCACTATCCACTCGATTTGTCATGGCGAGCGAAAAGGTTTTTGATCACTTAAAACCAAAAAATCTCTATTTAAAAAAGGATTCGATTTTCTCGGTTTCACAGGGTCCTAGTTACGAAAAAAATTGAAAATCACGAAATGTGTAATTTGGACCACATTTAGTTTCGGTAAATTGGAACATTTTTGGGGTAAAATTGTAAAATATTTTGGGTAAAATAAGGAAAAAATCTAATTTTTGTTGTAAGTGGTCAAAAACATTTTTGGTTTGAACAAAATCGGCCATAAACACCTCGGATACTCTCCTGTCAGTAAAACTTTTACATGTGAAGAATAGGAAATGTCACACTTATGTAAAAATATTTTACACTTACGAAAGAACTAACTCTTTTGTTTGATAAAATCCAACAACATCAGTGACGTCGCCAAGATTTTAACTTTGTTAAGTTTAATTTAGTCACACATTTTATCGAAGGAGGGGGCTTAATCATCGGAGACCAATCGATATTTGTATTGTATATTTGTTGCAGCTGCCGCAAATAATGTAATTTTTTTCCTCCTTTGTCCGAGCAAGCGAAGCGAGATAATATTTGATCGCTTTATATAGTAGTTTATAGAGATAAAATAGTTATTGAAAGGGAATATGTGTTAAGACTTGTTTTTAGCCTTACTAGCTCCAATTACCCATAGCTTCTGTTAAACTTTGTAGAGGAATTTAGTAAACGGATAGGCCTAAGCTATAGTAGCAATACTAAGCAATTAAAAATAAAACATTGGGTTCGTAAAGGAGAGCACGTTAGGCCCAATAAGATTATAAGCATATCTTAAAGTGTTGGTTGCACGAAAAATCGATAGTAATAAAAACGAATGAACGCGGGCTTGTTTTGAAGCCCAGGACGTTCTCTTTCCAAAAATGTCATTGTCGAAACTAATTTCCAAGCCTAAGTGTATTAACTTTGAGTCCGAAACTGACCTTTTTCGTTCCCCAAAATCCTGAAATTTTCGGCGAATTTCTCTCCTCCGTAGCACGAGCAATTTGGGGCAAATCAAAGCTGTAGTTTTATTCCTAAAATAGAATGAACTGAAGTGGAGGGATTCTGTTTACTTGTAGATGTTTTCAAACCAGAGGTTTATAATCATAATTTTAGGCTTATTATAGAAATAAAAGAAGAAAAATTTACAAGGAGCCTTCGGTTCCATATCGTTTTTCTACTACGTAGGCTTGTGTATGCCTATTTCAATTACTATCGCGTAGGACTTTTTCCTGGGTGTTAAATCAACCCGCTTTTAATCCCAGATGTAAAGAATTGTATTACAGACAATTATCCAATGATACGCTTCGCATTTTCTGGCGTCATGGGTGCCGAGAAAAAATTTAGAAGTCTGGAAATTCTCCGAAAAACTCGATTTCCACCATTTCGACTTCTTTTAATAATAATTCAAAGACCACTTAACCGATTTTGATGAAATTTTCTGTACTTGATATAAAATGTTTGCTCTTTCTAATGAATCATTAATTAGCCATAGCTAAAATTTCGTGCAACCAACACTTTAACCTCCACTTTTAAAATAATTATTCCGGGTCTGCTCGCTTAACTTTCGGGGTTAGCGGTATTAAAATTAAAGGAAAACGATATCTAGGGGAATTGATAAATTTTTAATAAAACCATAGATAAGAGGTTTGCCAAAATATTGACAGTTTAATGAAGCCATACACACTAATGGAAAAAAATACTAACTAGGGACTAATAGTAAGCGTGTGCACACTTAATTTAACGTTAAAATGATGGCTCAACTAATATTTTACATGAATACAAAAAAGAAACTATTATAAACGGTTTGATATTCGTGGTAAATACTATCTATACGGTTAGAGCGTAGTTGCGGGTGAAAGTTTTAGAGTATATGATACTTATCGGCGACGATCATGATGGCTGACTGATGTCCCGGAGCAAGGTAATGACGGAGTCGGCCCATCCGTGATGGTTGATATTCCACTGGTTAACACTGCTTTGGTGACACCGTTGAGGACGCCGTACCAATAAGCGGCAGCTAGGTGTATGCGGGTTTCGATTGGTCATGGACCACGAATACTTTGCTTCCTTTTTTGAAATCCGAACCGAGGGCAGATACTGGCATATAGCATTAAGTAGAGTTATATGGACCTGGTCGATTAAATAGCGTAGATTTTCAACCGATTGCAGCTCTAGGTCCAATGTCGTTCTCCTCTGAGTCTTCTCGAGAGTGCCTCTCATGTTTTTGGGTCCAGTCTATCTATACGCCAGCCCTATGGGCGATTGACGTCATCAGCGTTTTTCTCCCGCTCCTCGTGCTTTGCACGCACTTTGACACACACACACACACACACACACACACCCATACACCCCCACCCACAAACACACAACAACACCCACACCGACACACACACACTAATAATCGGCTAATAACCGGTTTATCGAACACATCAATACCCTTAAAATTAAAATGGCCATCGGCAAGCGACTGGTAAATAAAAACTTGACAATTTTAATAACAATGAAAATGTAAGTTTGGCAACTTCAATATTGGTTCTAAAAAATGGGAAAATACCTATGACCATGTGTTACATAATGACTCATAAATATGTCACTGTACCTTTATTCCATTCAAAAATTTTCAATAACGTTTTGTTTCACCACGAACCAGTAAAACGGTAGACTACGTTAGATTTTAACCTTTTTATTCATCATAGTAATTTTGGGAGTCACACTATTGGCTACTAACATATGAATTTAAGCCAATGGAAAACCTCTAAATTGATAAGAAATTTTTTTGACAGTATATTGTAGTTAATTTTAGCTCCTAAGCTTTGGTTGTTCAAACCAGTTTCATTACTAAAATAATAGCTGTCGGTTTATCAGACGTAGAGCTAATTGCGCGACGGCATAATCGGCATTTGAGATTTGATGACGTCAAATATTACGTAGGGTACAGATGACGCAATATCTGTGAATCAAACCGTTAGCGAAGAAATAGAGTTAGTGGCATACTTTTGGGTAATTATGTTACATATGCTATGAATGAATAGCGTAAAATAAAACGGAAGAAACCCACTACACTCCCGAAAAGAGAAAGCGAGCGGATTTCCAGATAGCAAAACTCCAAGGAAGGACATTGGTCAGGTGGTCCTGACCATCGCGAAACATAAGCAATGACAATGGGAACGCCGTATCGCCTCCCGGCCTATGCGACCAGCGCGCACAAAATCAATTCCACCAAAAGTTAATAGTAAAGTTATTAAAAAAGTGTTAATGTCCAATTCGTTGGGTATTTCTTAAAGGTGGAAGATTTATGTTGCCTTATACCATAAGTAACATAATAATAATAAGTGTGACAATTAACGAGATTTACAACCAAACTGATTGCGTAATCAAGATGTTTTCTCATCACAGAACCATCTAGTGTCTAAAATATGCGAGACTTCTGCTAAGCCGAAATATCTGGTTTCCGATAGATAGGCGGAATCATAGAGTAACCCACTCACATAGAGTGGAAGGCCCTATGGAAGCGCATGAAACATTAATCCTAACGAGCCAACTGGTTTTCGAGGCGTGAATAAGTATAGTCCGAAGAGCCATGGTGTTGTTTTTACATGTTTTAGAGTATTAACTTACTTTATTATCCAGATATTGTACATTACCTTTAGGCCAACTTGTTAATTTCACGACTCGAAAACAAGACGTTGCGTACGAAAAACGTTAACACGTTTCGCTGATAGCCTTCCACTCTATGTGAGTGGGTTACTCTATGGGCGGAATATTAGGCTAAAATGATAAAAATTAAAAAAGGTTTTCTCGGCGCCACGAGCTCATGTTTTTTTTTATAACGCGACTCCAGAACGTGCTCCCCGATATTAGGCTTAAATTTTTATCAAAAGGTAGTCATAAAAAAGGGTAAGTCACAGCTTGAAGAGAGTATCAGTGCCGAAAAAAGGTTCGGTTAGAAAATTAGCATTAAAGCAATAGGAAGTGTCATACTTAATGTTATTATGTTACTTATGGTTATACTAATAAACCATTTTATATTCTATCGTACCCCAGTTTTCAATTCATCTTCTACCAAGTAAGAAAGGTACTATACAATTTTGTTACGCGCAAAAATGGGTTGGGCGTCATTTTGTTTAAACCGTGACTACTATAGTTTTTTTTTTTGCAATATTTACAGCAAGAAAAGAACCATGCAAATTAAGTATTTAATAGATGGCCAGCAAGAAGGTCGATTTGGTGCAAAAAAGGCAATATTGTAAATAGAATATAAACACAACATTGATATATTGAAATTTTGTACCAGCTTTGACTATTGCGGTGGCTTATTGGTTTATTTTTTGCACCTTTCTGCAGTAAAAAATACCATATAATTTGATTTATTGGTAATAATCTACATTTTTAAGTGAGATAAGATAACCTTTTTGAGGGGGCTATGGGAAAATGTTTGGAGACCTATAGTTCCATGAAAAAGGATATAGCAACACCTGCCATTGAAATTTTAGGCCGCCACTTAAATTTCAGCTCAAAGAACTAACAATTTTGATTTTCTAGAACTAACATTTTATGGGGTAAAATTGGAAAACGCCAACCACTTACTTTCAAGTCTATAAATCTTCATCCAGTATTTCCAACAGAACACGCAAACATGGAATATTTCCTCTAATTATTGATACATTAAATATCGAAACATTCGATGAAGTGACACGCTATTTTCTACCTTAGGCATCATTATCCGTCACATCGATTACGATTTCTGTAAAATATTTTAGAATGCTATAATATATTTATTAAGAGAACGTCTAAATTTGCAGGCTCAATGCACTTTTCAATTAAAGTTAATTTTCCGCCAAATCACGGATGTGAACCCCGCATCACTGTTCAAATTTACCACGATTAAAAGTTTGAAATGTAAAAATTACAATCCGTAGGGCTCTTTACTCATATAAAATCTATATTTTCCGAATGTAATAGTTATTATATAACATATTTATCGCAGCACTATCTCTTATTCCGAAACCTATTTGAAAAATCAGCGGCAGCTTCCGAAGATATATGTTTAAATCATATAGAATTAGCAGCGTTTCTAGATAAATACCTATATATTACGAATCAAAAAAAATGCAGATGCATACATCATTTATTTTCGGTATTTTTACTAACCGGGTATTAAATCGAATGTAACCTGCAATGCGATATTTATGGAAGACCCCTTCAATTTTTCAAATTACCCTGTATAGTGGCGCCCAAACATTTTTAAGCGCAAAGGCAAGAGTGGCCGGAGCTGCAAACGTTGGCTGAGGTTATATTCCCTTTAAGTCCGTAAGAAAAATATAATTTCAACGAATAAATTACCCGTTATAATTAATTACTATTATGAGAGTAAAGCCACAGTAGAAGAAAGTTTAAAAGACGTACTTTTTACTTAACACTTTTTTTAGACATTAGAGAAAATTAATATCAAAGACAAATCTGCATTTCGACTGAAGATAGCATCTCAATTCGCGACCGAAACGAGTCTAGGTGGCGTAACGGCGCTAGCTTATCCGAGGTAGCGCCTATTATCTAGCGTCTGCTACAGTCAAATTAAAAAGTCATAAGAACGTTTTTTCTTTAAATAAACTTATCAAAATATAAGCCAAATATGTTGAAATTTCGTTAAATAAAATCAAATTTACCAATTTAACGATGAGGAAAAACTAATAGCGTCGGCGTTAGGCGCTACTTATCGAGTTTTCAATGGTGAACCAAAGGGGCTAAGCGATAGTTTTCGGTGGCGAATAAAGGCGTCAAAACTCATTATATCAATTTCGAAAGTCTGAAGTTGAAAATTCCATTCCCATTTCTGGTGAAGACTCACTTCCTCTACGTCATAACGTAATCTGATCCGTCGTCTTCTCTAGCACTCTCCTTAGCGTAAAGGAAGACGAGGGTACAAATGATGCTATGACGTAGGGGAAGCGACTCTTCACAAGATATAGCGATGGAAATTTACTTTTAGTTTTCAATTTTTAAATTGATATAATTTTTATTTGTTAAAAATTTGTTTTAAGATTGAAGAATTGTCTGTTTGGTGATGCAAAGCAAATTAATAAATATTAATAGATAAGAACCCAATTAATATAAGATTCTCTATACGAGTACATTCATGGAATCAAAGGTAGTACTCTACTCTCACTCTCTAGCTCTACTCTACAGGCTGTCTGATTTTGCTTTAACATCGTATTTTTCTCAAAAACTATAATAGATAGAAATTTGAAATTTCCAGGGTATATGTATGACGTAAGGAAAATTTTAATATCTAATTTTCAGAAAATCATAAAAGTATTTTCATGTTTTTCAAAAATTTATTTTTTCACCATGCACTCATTCGAAAAACACCGATTGTTCATAAAGAATAATACCTAGTGGTTCATAGGAGGCAATAGCTTTTTATACGTCATACTTTTACCCTGGAAATTTCCAAACGCTACCTATTTTTGAGAAAAATACGATATCAGAGCAAAATCATACGCCCTTAATATCATGGCAAAAGCAATATAACTATAAAGTTTTATGACGAGAAAAACCACCGGTTCAATCAAAAATAAATCAACTTAATAGACTATTAGAACTTTATACTTGATAGTCAAACAAAACCGAAATGGCAATAACAAATCAAGCCAAGTCATAAATCCGTACACAGCGACGTACCATTCATTTTAAAATTACTTCGATAAACGTTCGTTCTATTTTGGCGGAACGAACCACTGGCGAAAAAATAGAATTCACCTGCTCGTAAAAGAGCAATAAAAATGAAATAGGCTTACTAAAGCGGTTCTAGAAAGTGTTAAAGTTAGACAGCGCTAAAAGCCCTCGCTGGAGCTACCCCTCCTTTCCATTTTATAGGCCTGAATTTCGCCACAATGGTCACCTTAATTTGCCGATAAGCGTTGGTGGCCGAGAGTTTATTAGGCGCGTGGCGGTAGTGCAGCGGGCTCGCCTAAGAGAGAAAGAGTACGGTCCCCGGTGAGATTTGGAAACGTTTGTCGGCGCCAGTCGCCTGCCTCTAATCACACACACGCACCCGGGACAGAAAGAGAAAAAGTTCAGAAAGCGGCGCGTGCGGCAGCGATAAAAAGGGTTTCGCGTGAGAATCGCCAATTACAATATTACTTGTAAAATCCTCGTGGCCGGAGAAAGAGGAAGGTGAATTCGCCGGTTCCAGAACCCCCTCCCCTTGGTTAGGGTGGGGGCCAGGGGCGCAAAAGTGACCCCGCCAGGGTAGGTCATTTTAATGAGGTGGGACACACCGGGTTCTTTCCCTCCGCGTAGAAAGTAGCGTCGTTCGGATCAAACAACGATAATAAACGGAATTTATAACACGGCCTAATAGGTTAAATTTAAATATAATGTAAACGCTAGAAGGTGTAATACGGGGATAGAAGTGGTATTAAAAGCCAATTAGTCCTTTAAAAATCAGTTTGAACGGTAGACCTCTATCGAGCGCACTCCCTTCCGAGTCAAAGAATAGATGGGCGTCACTCGTTAAAGTGGCGGAAATTCGTTTTCTTTCCTCGCTAATTTCGAGCAATTTGGGTGGTCCAAAAGTGGAAGGTCTTTTGTAGTCCCGGTACTCGCTTTTTGATGCGTATTTAGTCCATTAATATTTGGCAAAGAGTCATTAAAGAACGCTATTTTCGGGTCGTTCGAGGTTCCAATAAGTTTACATTAACGCCGCGATTTACCAAAGCCCTAATAGCGCATGTTATATACGGGCGCTCGTTTGGGGAGCAGTCCGGAGAAATATTTTTGTGAGCAGAGGGGGGCCATTGTTCAGCTAGATTTGATATTATTATTATTATTACGGCGTCCTGGTATATCAAAAATTTACTAAAGGTTAAAAATAAATTCGAATACAGTGCGAACGGAACCTAAAATATTAGCGTAAAAGGAGGAAATAGAACATTTTTGAGCAAACTCTTACCGTATAGCTTCGTCGTCGGTGGCGATTCTGGCTAGCGCTGTATTATTAACGCGCCAAGAAGGAAGCCGTCGCGTTAAGTCCTATTATTTATCACCATTTCCATTTTGCGCCTGTTCGCTCCCTCGGGCTTCCACACGCCTCTGGTTTTCCTCCGGGTGAGCCGCTGGACTCATTAAATTAGAAAAATTAATAGACTAAAGGGCAACGGGGGAAGGAGAAAGTCCTTGACTACTAATGGAAAGCCACAAGTTTCGGCCGCGAGTTTAACCACCGTTACGCGGCTTCTCCGGGGAAAAACGCTTTTTCATTTAAAAAAAAGGCACGAATATATGGATCGAGGGAAAAGAAATTAGCCAAAGGGCTCATTTCGGATATTACGCCTCAGGAAGGGTTAGGTGTTAAGAAACGTATATATACCCTTCTTTTTGCCGCTGAAAAAACACGCCTCAATTTTCGTCGAGGTTTCGTTGACGGGACTCGGTTATCTTAGTCTCTACGAAATGTTACGGTAACTTAATACGTTAAGAGGTTTTTTCTTTAAAATACCGAGTAGTTTAAACAACGGCTCGTCTTATCGGGAAACCGCGTCTTAAAACAATCTTAATAACTGAACAGGATGAGCGAGAGAGATGGAAAGGGTCCTAGGGGCCAACGGAAAACCTCAAAGGCGCCGAAAGAAAGTTTATATTGTAAAATCGGCTTTTATCTCTTCTACTTGACGTCTTTAACGCGTTTACTTTAGCGAGAACGTTTCGGGGGAAATCGGTCCTGACAAGCCGTTATGCCGCGTTACAGGGGCTCGAGTTGCCAGACCAGATAAAGAACAGGCTCTTGATGGCGGACTAAGCTTAAAGCATCCGATTTCAAAGTCAACAAAGTCCCGTTAATAACCTACTCCTTCTTTTCAACCTCTAACATAATCGGGCGGATGTTATACTTCTAAATCCAATGTTTACTTGACGAATTAAAAGTACATTAGCCCTCGTAAATAACTTAATAAAATTATGTAAGAAATTAACCAAATAGGTCAAAATGCACGATGGGTTTTAGCATCCTAAAACCTATAAGAAACAAACACAGCACCCCCACATAAGGAGAACGCAACCCGTCAAAAGTCGTGCATATTCTTGTGTACAATTTTCATTGGTTAGACGCTTTAGTGCCTGTTGCTGTAGGAAGGATAAAATTCGGAGATTGTCTTCTCCCCCGCCCTAAAGGCTGGGCGCCCACTGGCTCTCCGTTTCGTATCCGTCTTGCCTTCCACAAGGAATTGTCTCCGTTCCGAAGCAAAGGCTTGTGGAAGCTAGTACGTAGACGTTACGAAGAGCAGTGAGCGCTTGGCCTAAGACGTTCAGCGTAAAGGTTCGTCCAATGAAATTTGTACACTACACTGCCTTAGCGTGTTTAAAGGCTAGCTTGGAAAAGTTTGATTAAAAAGTAACTGATGAAGTAGTTTTATTGAATCACTTTATCGAAAATGTTAGAAATTTGAAACGTTAATGTTTAATTATTTTTTTTAATCTATAAAATCCATTTGGCTGCTTTCGTAACTTTAAAAAATTTAAAATAATTTCACTAAAATTGGAATCATATTAGAAACGCCGTTTCTAATGTTATCATATTATAGCGACACCTCGCGGCGATTCCCTTACGACTTGAGAGGAATCCCTTAACCTAATAAAGTCCTCAACTTGATGGCTTGACAGTTGTCCCAATTTCTCACTCTTCTCTTTTCGTCACCCGGCCCGAGTGTGAAGGGACATCTTGTCTCTCTTAGATTTCAAAAAAATATATATATAACTACCCTACCCTTACAACGTAATAAGAGATTTGGTTAAAAAAATAAGGCCGGCAGCCTCCTTGTCATTTTAGAAAGAGCCTGGCGCTGATGAAGGAAGGCTAAAAGGGAAGAAGACAATCGCTCAAGCCGGGAAGCCGAAATGGCAGCCGTGTCATTCGCTCCGAGTGACACCGCTCATTACCGTGTTAGTGGCAATTTTTGTCACTAGATGGGGCTGTTTTTCATACGCCCCTAGTTACGTACTGATACCTTCCTCGAAGTGAGCTTTCAATCCCCGGGGCTCCGCAACCAATGATTATTAATCAAAGTCGAAGACGGACTGAAAGGGGAAAAGGGAAAGCGCGAGATGGCGCGAAAGACGGTTCTCTTTGGCGGCCACTGTTGCCTCCGAAGAAAGAAGATGGAAATTCATCCCAACATAAATTCTCGAGCCAATCGCTCTTCGCGAAAAGAACGTTCATTTTTTAAGCCCCACATTTCATTGATTAGGTCGTATAGATAGCCCCTGTCTAAAAGAATGGGGCCGCTTTATACCCCCGAAAACCTTCCTACTTAGTTCCGAGGCCGTTAAGGAGTATTCTTGATTGATTTTACCAAAATGAGGGGAGACTAAAAGAAGAGAGGCCGTTCTCATTTTCGGGGAGCGGAATTCCCAGCACGAGTTTAATGCTATTTTCCAAAGCAGAAATCCCGTAACCGGAAAAAAAACACATACATTTCGTTTTTCTTTCTAAAGGGACTTGGACGATCCGTGCAGGCTTAATGAAAGAGTTACCGTCATCCAGACAACCGTTCAACGAAACTCCACACCCTCAAGTACTATACTATACCAATAGGTATACAGGGTGTTTCAAAAGGTTATGCAAAGATTTTAAGGAGTCGTAGGGGGTGAGTTGAGAAGTATGCCTGTTTTTTTCCCATTTTCCTAAGATGAGTTAAAAGAGCGCCAGAGAGCTTCAAAGAGTGGCCTACTAGCCCCTGGAAGTAGGCTGCAACAAGCGCAAAACCAAGCAGCAGGGAAATGCGAACATTAAGGTTTGGGTTCGTGTGTTAGGTAAAAAGGACTTTGTGAACAAATCGAGGTAAACAGATGAGACACTTTCTTTAGCATGTTTATAAAACTAGGGAATAATAATTGTAAAGATAATAAATCAGTTGTCTAGGGGAAGATAAACTTAAAGTTAATTGCTTAGTGTCATCATTAAAAATAATCAAAATTAAATACGGGTTGGTCTCGGTAGGAAAATATTTAATGAATGGATAAAATTATATACATTGGGAAATTATCAATTAGTTAAGACAAATGAAATTAATACTAAATAACATAAAACAAATATTTCGCGTAAACAACAATCAATGGGCTCAATTAATATAAACTAATAGTTGAATTTCGCGAAGGCTGGTTTACCCCTTTTAAAATACGTTTTTCACTTACGATACCGTCGACGGTTTTATCGTTGGTCGTCTTCATAAACAAAACAGCATACGGCGGCTTGGAGTTCATCAGCTCGTAGCGTCAGCATCCAGTTCGTTGATAATGGTGGATCAGGTCACAATAGCCGCGATCGGTGAAAACAGTGGCCGAGCGCGTACTTAATTTTCCGCATAGTTTATTTATTTAGCGCGTACTTTATTATTTTAAAGTACGGTGCCGGAGAGTTGTCTGAAGCATTGGACAAGGAGGCAGGAGCCTTCAGCCGGTCAGAAAAACTGCTTTTTGTAGAGAGGGCCCTCGAACAAGTGTTTAACAACCGAAAAACGGTCTTCTTCGTTTTTCGCCCCCTCCAAATTGGGGTCGGATATTGGGCCTGGTCAGCGTGGTCGGAAAAAAACCTCCGACGTCACACATTCCAGTGAAAGCGATGTGTGGTTTCCAAATTTCGCAACACTGTGAAATTCGAGGAACGCGTAGCATATCTACAGGATAAACCAGCTCGGGGTATCACCAGCCTTTGTCAATTTTTAACATAAAAGAAATGAATACAAAATGTTCGAAATTTTCCAAGAGCCATTTAGAGTATATTTGGAATGTTTGGTTTTCAATATTTTTGGGAAGTTTTATTTTTCCTAATATATTTGGGAATGTGTATTTATTTTGTTACAAATTCTCCCCAACTCGATTTTGAGCGTCCTCGCTCAACATTCCAAATTAAAAAAAAAATGTATACAATAGGCAAAAGAAAATCAACGCGTGTAAACAATATACAAGAATAATACGAATTATAAACAAGGTACCTTAAATTATTTACATTGGCCAACACACAAAATTAAAAACAATAGTGAAATTCACAGGTCGAGACAATACATATTAATTAAACGCGACAAGAAAATAAATTTGAAGTAAATTCAAACGGACGCGAAAACAAAATCATTTTAAAACAAACTGTAAAAAAAAATATATCCTAAAACTAAGAGCAAAGAGCCCGTCCGGTAATAGGATCACGAGGTCGGAGGCTGCGAGTGTTACGGGACTGTTCATTGGTGCCATCGGCTAAGTCATAACTATCGCCTAACGCGCTAACAGGCCTACTGCTATCATTGTCGGCAATACGCTCGACAGGCAAAGGTGACAACACCTGATCATGGTCGGCATCACGCGCGACAAGTGGAAAAATTGCATCCCCTTTACGCTCGACATACACCTGTAATTGGCTTACATGGAAAGTGCCTTTTAGAACCCTACGATTTTTAAAATTTTTAAGCCTATAAGTCAAGGGCGAAAGTTTCTGAGCGATCTGATAGGGACCATCCCAACGAGGCGCTAGCTTGGAAGTAAAACGAGCGTCGGCGGATGACTTGTAATGTGTGCGCTTCAGAACCAACTGGTCGACCTCCATTTCGAAATCTCGATGATGTTGGTTGTAATAAGCGGCCTGTCTAGATTGGGCTGCTACTAAATTCGTTTTTGCCTGAGCAACCGCGGAATTTATTCGGTTTTTAATTTCAATAGCGTGAGCGTTAATTTTGCTACTATCAAGGGAACTATCGGGTTCGACGGGGTTGCCAATGTCAGACGCGGTTCGCAATTCGCGCCCGAAGTTTAAGTAGGCAGGGGTAAATCCTGTAGACTCTTGGGTAGCTGTTCGCAATGCCATCGCGTATTGCTGAATTCCCAGGTCCCAGTCTTTATGAGTCTCACCCACGAAAGTGGCGATCATGGTGGAAAGAGTGCGGTTGACGCGCTCCGTCTGGTTCGATTGGGGCGAGTAAAATGACGTGTAGCGATTTTTTACGCCTAAAATTTTGAAAGTATCCCTCATAATACGAGAGACAAATTGTTTCCCGTTATCGCTTACAACGGTCAGCGGTAACCCGAATCGTGTAAAAACATGGTCTACTAACAAATTGACAATCGCCTTAGTCGTAGCCCGACGCAATGGAAATATTTCTACCCATTTCGTCATCATATCAGTAATGACGAGGAGTTGCGTAACGCCACGCCTACTGGGGGTGTAGGGACCTTTAAGATCTATTCCGATCACCGTCCAAGGGTCTGTAGGAGACGCGGACTTCATAAGTCCCGGGGGCGCGCGCTGGGGCACCTTATGCCGTTGACAGGCGTCGCAAGATTGGACGTAGGTACGAACGCTTTTGGTCATCCCATCCCAAAAATAGCGCTCACGAAGACGACGCAGGGTTTTGTAGTTACCTAAATGTCCGGCCGACCTGATATCGTGGTTTAATTGTAGGACTGTGTTACGCAACGAAGCAGGCACCCAAATTTTGAAATTGGAATCAACATTAGCTAATTTGTTGGGAAGCCTATGTAAAACGCCATCTATGATCTTACACTGTTTAAGTACCAGCGCACTCTTAGCCGGAGCGATAGAGGGTAAAGGGGCACTATCAGTTAAGGATGTCATGAAAAGACCAAGGTAATCGTCCTTGTTTTGTTCGGCAACTAAAATATCCGTGGAAAAAGCAATGGGCTCAGAGGGAGCGCCTAAAGCTACGGCTAAAGTGACATCAGTGTCAGGAGGGGGGCTCGCCAGCGAAACCTCCTCCTTGACTGTGTCCAAACGAGAAAGCGCGTCCGCTAAAACGTTTTGGTCGCCGGGTATATGGTGCACCGAATAATCAAATGCCGCAAGAGACAGAGCGGATTTTAAATCATTTTCGTCAATTTCGACGGGTTCCATGTGACAAATTAGCGGATCGCTTCCTATATGGTCATCACTTTTACTATCGGAGTGAAAATGAAAAAATTCGGCGGGCTTATCAGCCCAGCAATAACGCATGTCTCTATAATTAGCGATCATGCCATGTTTCTGCAAAAAGTCCATCCCCAAAATACTATCACACACTAAATGTGGGACAAAATAAACTAGGTTAGAATCGGATTTCCCTGGCAGAACAAAAGTTGCATTGGCGGTGCCCGAAGAGGTAACTCGCGTTTTATTGGCTAGCTTAATGCCAAGCTTATGGCGGTGACGGACATTGTTCACGGGTGTTAATTTATCTCTAAAATTATCATTGACCAACGTAAATGTTGATCCAGGGTCAACCAGTGCCAAACAACTCGTGCCATCAATTGAAATCCAAATCCAAGCCAGTTTTGGGCGAGGTGAAACCTCACTATTTACATTATTTACAATAACGGGACTTATTGGGTCTTCCCGCTGGGAGCGCCTGTCCTTTCCCCCACGGTTCTCGCGTTTCCCTGCTGATTACTTCGCTTAGGGCAACGGGGCTTGATGTGACCTTTCTCGCCACACAAATGACATGTAGGAACAAATGGCTTAGCATTGGTGTTTAGTTGGCTAGAGGGCGCCACGGGCGGCTGGGGGTTCGCGCGCTTAGGGCAATGATTTTGGTAATGACCACGGTCACCACAGGACATACAGATGACGTCCGGCTTTCTGGGTCTAGAGTGGAAGGACGGACTTGCGCTATTTATGTTTTGTTGAGCAGCATTGCGACGCGGGTCTTGCGACGCGTGCTCAACCTTGACTGCATCTGCTAATAATTCTCTCACGCTGGAATAGGTACGGGTCGCTAGTGACTTCCTAATATCCGGCAGTAGGTTACGCCGTATGTGCCTAATTTGTTCTCGCGCGGTTAAGGGCTCGCTAAGTTTGCGCATAAGCGTAAGTATGGCCTCAATAAAATTGCTAGACTGTTCGCTAGGTTTTTGGAAACGACTATCTATTTGTTCGAGTAGGAAGTCGTCATCCGTATCATGTTGATATTCGGCCTTAAGGGCACTTGAAAAATCCGCAAAACTAGAAAATGGGTTCTGCTTTTCAAACCAATCTAGCGCGGCACCTGTCAGCATATTGGGCACCCAACGCTTTACAAAAATATCCTCGGGGCAATCTCGACTAGCTAATATCTGACGCGCTTTAGTCAGAAAATCTTTCGGACTCATACCCGTTGTCGAACCAGAGAAATTGGGCATACTAATCGAGGGAACCCACGACTTTGGCAAACCTATCGAAGCAGCCTGTCCATTACCTGCACTACTTCCGACCTGGAGACTGCCAGGGGAAACGCCTAAAGTGGGATTTGCGATGATAGGAACAACGCTAGAAACTAACTGATTACCTTGGGTTACAACCGTTAAAGGTGCGCTAACATTTCCGCCTAAGACAATACTCGAACTAGAAGCTAAATTAGCAGGGGTCGAAAAGGTTGGGACATGGGTACGAACTGGGCAGTACCTGATTGAGCCGAACTTGCACCCGGAAAAACCGTAACGGGTACAGGCTGAACTAATTGCACGGTGGGAGCTTGCTGAGCTGCTAACTGATTCGTTAAAAAAGCTACTTGGTCCATTAATAGTTTCATTTGCTGCTGCATTGCTAGCATAGGGTCAGTTACTGGCTGCTGCGGGGGAGGGGCGTTATTCTGCTGTTGAAACGGACTTAAAGCACCCGACGTTAATACGGGGGGCGTAGAGGGGGACGAAATACCGCCAATAGAAACGGGGAGACCAGTATTTCCAGTTGCACCCGTACTCGCCATCTTAGACGTCGTTAAAGAATTCTTATTTACGGAGGGCGGGGTACGAAGGCGACTACTTTGTCGTCGTTCAAATCACTCGTTTCGCTCAAAAACCTTAAAATCCTTGAAGCAAAGCTCGCAACTTAAATCTTTCCTATAATGGGGTAGGCACTTAGCATGCTTAGCTTTAAAAGGCATAAAGAGTCGCTAAACCTCTGATCAAAAAAAAATTTAAAAATTTTTACCCACAAAAATTTAAAAAAAAGTAAGAAAAAGAAATGTCAGCCTACTAACGCAAATTTTGGCGCCAAAAAGCTAAAATTTTGAATAAATACATATATCACTATGGATACGAATTAATAAATCAAGCTAATCGATTAAACAAATCGCCACGGTCTTCCCTAAGGTTCGTGTAAATTAAATTTATTAAAGCGACAATTAATCAAAAAGCGAGGAAGAAAAAAAAATAAATTTAGCGCATTATTTAGTTGGCTTCTACGGTTACGTACTTCCGGCCACAATGAACAGATTGAGAAATTAAAATTAAAATTTTAGGGACAAAAATAAAGCCTTCATAAAAATAATCCTGCGAGAGACCTAATCCCGGACGGGAAACCCCCAAAATGAGACACTTTCTTTAGCATGTTTATAAAACTAGGGAATAATAATTGTAAAGATAATAAATCAGTTGTCTAGGGGAAGATAAACTTAAAGTAAACTGCTTTTTGTAGAGAGGGCCCTCGAACAAGTGTTTAACAACCGAAAAACGGTCTTCTTCGTTTTTCGCCCCCTCCAAATTGGGGTCGGATATTGGGCCTGGTCAGCGTGGTCGGAAAAAAACCTCCGACGTCACACATTCCAGTGAAAGCGATGTGTGGTTTCCAAATTTCGCAACACTGTGAAATTCGAGGAACGCGTAGCATATCTACAGGATAAACCAGCTCGGGGTATCACCAGCCTTTGTCAATTTTTAACATAAAAGAAATGAATACAAAATGTTCGAAATTTTCCAAGAGCCATTTAGAGTATATTTGGAATGTTTGGTTTTCAATATTTTTGGGAAGTTTTATTTTTCCTAATATATTTGGGAATGTGTATTTATTTTGTTAAACAGAGTACAAAAGTAAACTTAAACAGTATTTAAAGCCTCTGCTGCTTGGTTTTGCGCTTGTTGCAGCCTATTTCCAGGGGCTAGTACGCCACACTCTGAAGCTCTCTGGCACTCTTTTAACTCATCTTAGGAAAATGGGGAAAAAACAGGCATACTTCTCAATTCACCCCCTTCAACTCCTTAAAATGTTCGCATAACCCTTTGAAACGCCCTGTATAGAAACGGTTATTTTAATACGTCTTCGAACTTATCTAGCGAGGGTCATTCCGGCAGGGGTGCGCGAAAAAAGCTCATTTCTCATATTCATCCCCGCTAACATCAATTAATAATGCTCGTCCGCGTCGCTTCCTCTTTTATCGGTGGCTGGAGATTTATAATTAATTAATTAATGGAACACCGCTTTCGTCTTTCCCTTCTTCGCTTTCTTTTCATCTCGAGCGCGCGCCCAGGAATACAATGAAAGCTCCCCAATCATTACTAACGACTAATCGAGAAAAATGGAAAAATAAAGCGGCCCTTCGTTATAGCCTATGCGCTCGAATTTTTCAGATCTTTCCCTCCCCTACTATTCCACCCCCCTTTCGGGTGCGGTCGAAAGTACGCGTATGTAAATACCCGATTCACAATTGAGAAAATAAATTAATTTTACGCTGTACAAAACATGGTACCTAGCTCGTTTATTTTGGTCTTAACGAATGCGGTAAAATATCACCCGTATTTAATTTCAATTTTAATGAGAGTTCTATAATTTTATGGGTCAAAAGTTCCAACGATTGCTAATATAAATAAATAATAGGGGTGTGCGCCATATTTAGAAAATAAATAAATTTTATGCTGTACAAAACATGGTACCTAGCTCGTTTATTTTGGTTTTAACGAATGTGGTCAAATATCACCCGTATTTAATTTCAATTTTAATGATAATTTATATTTCTATAGGTCAAAGTTCAAACGCATACCTATGCTGACATTAAATTAATAGTAGAATTGAGCAAGATATTTGGTTACACCGAATAATTCTATCAAATAGACCTTGAAAATGTTAGCGAATATTAGGAGAAAAATATTTCAAATAATTTGCAAAACTGGTCGAATATCGGGTTTTTTTCTTGATTTTTGAGTTTCAAGGTCGTCAAAAGACAGCGCTCAATCAGTTGTGTTTTTGGACTTTCCTAACAAATGAAAGGAAAATTATAACCAAATACATCAAATATATTTGTACTCGAAATTCTATTTCGAATTTGAACAGTCCAAACTATTCGATTTAAAAAACTAGTATTTGATATTCGATTCAATCTCTGAAAAATGGTATATTGCACACCGCTAATAATGAAGCTTCTATAATCAGTTGCGGGTTAAGAAAGTCAAAATATCTAGTTTATTTGGCGAAACGATACTAGCATGAATTTCCTGTAAATTGGCGGCGGGAATTGCGGAATCGACCTGTTTACGGTTGAATTTCTAAGTATACCTGCGAGCGTTATATAATTTGGGAAATTCCGTCTATTGCATTATATTTCGAAGTGACAATTAATTAATTAAAATAGATAAGATTTTAAAACAGTTGTATTAAAGGGAATATAACCTCAAGTCTTTTTTAGGGTTTTTTTTATGTTTTTTTATGTTAACAATTTAGGCGGGAAATCACTAACCAGCGCCAAAAATATCTGAAGCCATAGGAGGGAGCGGGAAATGGTTGAAGTGTGGGTGTTCCACACCAAAAAACCTGAGGTTATATTCCCTTTAGTTTATTTTTAGTACTTCAAGTGAGGCATACCTAAACAAAAAATTCGTTCGGCGAGTCCAGGGTCAGTATAGAATAGGTAATGGCAAGATACCGCATTCCCGTACATAACCGTAATGATTGTTTTATAGCATAATACTAAAAATATGCCACAATGAGGCTTAAAAATAAAAATCTACATAAAATATTTATTGACCACTTTGAAATTTACGCAATAGACATTTTTTAAATGTTACAATATAACACTTCCTAAAGTCCATTCCCAACCCCAAACATTTCCGCAAGGAGCTAACTGAGTTCCTAGAACTTCATATTTAACTCGTTTACATGTAATAATGTAATATATAACTCCTTTATTTTGTTTTATTTCCCTTGTATCTCCCTCACATTGTACTGTTTTCCTGTACATACAAACTGTATATATTTTTTCTCTGTATATGTATAATTTGTATTGTCCACTGTCTTAACGTGATGGGTCTTAGACCTCTTGTTGAGCAATAAAAGAAATAAAGAACTAAAGAACACGTGTAGGAACCTTTCGGAATTCAACACAAAAAATAGGCGAAATTCGCAATTCCCCCGCCGATTTACCCGAAATTCGTGCTAGTATCTTTCCGCCAAATGTACCAGATATTTCGCCTTTCTTAACCTACAACTGAGTATAGGCGGCATTTTTGGCACGATTCCACGGGTATTTAACACATACTTAACCTCATTAAAAACATCTTACGTCGCACTAATTAATAAATTTAATATTAAGTAAAGTAATTAACTAGTTCCTAATTATTAGGGTTAAGTATCTTCAGAAAGTAGCGTTATGAATTCCTGGTATCCGTAACATTTAATTAAAAGCATAATTGAAAATTATAAATTCATTATATAAAGTACTGTATCGCGTAAATTAAATCTTCATCAACAAAGTGGGGTATTAAGCCAATGGCTAATGCTAAATAATTCACTCGACCCGAATTATTTTTAAATTCATATCAAATCGGATTACACCTTCTAATGCGTTATTAATTGATTTCTGGATGACTTTAATGGAATTATTGAAGTAATTACTAACTTCTTCTAAATTAAAAATACGGTGTTTAAAAATTATTCATTCGATGAACTAAATGAATAATTTAACAGGTTAAGCCACGTTCAAAAACGTGTAGTTATAGCTCGAGGGAATGTAGACGAAGGTTTATTCCGCAGAGACTGTTTACTCCGCCGCGTTTTCTGTGGTAGCTTTAACACGTTCTCTGTGAATTTTGGAAGCGCCCTACTAACTAAAACTTTATAATATTCAGTACACCGGCATCATCGAAAATAGCCTGTGCTAGGCAGAATTAAAATAGGCTTTAGATCCCTTACGGAAATGGGGGATCAAAATTGGATCAAATTTTGATTCAACTTAATTGATCAAAAATTGGATAAATCAAACAAGGATCAAATTATTACTTGATTCAAATTGTATCCAATGTGGATCCAATGTGGATATAAATTATTTGGTTCAAATTGGTTTTTATTAAAGTTTTGATTAGGTAAAACAAAAGTTTTAAGTCGACGATTATAATTGCTTTATTTGTAATAATAAATTTAATATTGAGAAACGCCAGGTTTGATTCAAAAATCATTTAAATTTTAGTGTTAAATAAGATTTAAGGGGGAAGAGTACTGAGAGAAATTGCAAAATTAGACTTTCCAATTCGAGTCAAACTTCTCCTCTAGTGCTTAAAATAATTATGGTAATTTTTAACTTTATAATTTACTCGGTAGAATTATATAAGAAATGTGTGTTTAGTTCGAGTAGAACTTAAAGAAAAATCTATGTATATAACCCATTGTTATTGCGTTTGATAGAGCTTCGAAGCTTTTAGTGCTTAAAATATTTTTTATGAAGATCAAGAACCTAATCAAATTTTCCGAAAATTTTAAATACACAGAAGATGGCGTTGGGTATGCCTTTTTAGCTGAAAATAAGATTTTCGGAAAATAGAAAGTTTCTTGGTAAGTTGCAGTTTGTTTTTCTCTCAATTGCGCGTCGAAAGAGGGAAGAGTACTCCGCTGGACGTCTTTAGTAATCACCTCTGACAGGAGCGGACTGACCACATTACATTTTTTCCACGAAAATGTTTAATTTTCGGAAAATGATACATTTTTTAAACATCCTTCCAATACAACTTAAGCCTACCTAAGTAATATCTTAGGCCACGACATAAATATTCTTACGAGCGATTTTATTTTTAAAATGTTGACAATTTTAAATTTAATTTATTAAGGGAAAACTACTCTGAAAACGGCTTTTGATTTAATATTTACACCTTAAACTATATTTCCATAGAACAAACATACTTCTAGCGGCTAAGATATAATTATAATTTTTGGTTGATTTGTTAAATATATTTATACACGCCACTTAAAGGGCTATAAAGTTAATTAACTTTTGAATTTAAAATTGTCAAAACTATTTTGAGCGCGAGAGAAGGCATAATAATCTAGAAAATTAGCAGAGTCAACTTTGAATTGAATAGAAAAAAAACCCTCATGTGATCAATTTGATCCAGTTACAATATATTAAATTTAACTCTATTCCAATTTGATCAAAATGTAGTTGAATGTGTCATGATTCCAGTTGAATCCATTGCTAATTCGATTTAGTTATTTTCGTCAGGGATGTAGTTATCGTGGGAGGGAAGATGTTCAACTTCAACAAATCAAATTTAGAGTTATATGTAAGTCCAGAAAAAGTTTCTGGTAGCGCTGAATACACTTTTGAAATAGGTATGAACTAGGCTGTACCACTTTAAAAAGATTGCAGGTGCTAGTGGAAATTCAATTAGGCTGTACCCGCTGGAATAGACTTTACTTTCCATACGCCTTTGACGAGTGTATTAGATTACTTGTTTATTTTATCCATCCTTGGAATATACCAAACACGGTATTTTAGAGGAATTATCATAAATAAGCTACTACAATTTCATTAGTGTCTGTCTTAGCGACATCTAGTGTCAAAGATTCGAAACTCACCAAGGTACTGTTCCCCCTTATTTAAAATAAAATACTTTGTATCGAAAGTTCGTAAACTAGTAATTAGCTTAACTATATTCATAATTAAAAATAATGTAATAAAAATTGTTAAATGTTTTCTTTGATCTATTCTAGATCAGGATTTATTAGATCTCAAAGTATTTGATCCTTACTGGATATGACTTGATCCAATCTTGATCAAGACTATATTTGATGAAAAATTAATTGATATCTTCTGGATATAATTTGATGAAAAATTAATTGATCTCTTCTGGATATAATTTGATGAAAAATTAATTGATCTCTTCTGGATATAACTAAATCCAATCTTGATAAAGTTTATTTGATAAAAATGTATTTAATCTTTTCCGGATATAATTTGATCCAATCTTGATTAAGATTATTTGATCAAAAATTATTTTATTCTTTCTTGATATGACTTGATGACATATCGATAAAGATAATTTGTTGCCAAATTATTTGATATTTTCTGTATATAACTAGTCTAACTAGATCCAATCTTGATCAAGGTTATTTGATTAAAACTTATTTGATCCTTTCTGGATATGACCTGATAAAAAATTATTTAATCCTTTCTGGATATGACTTGATAAAAAATTATTTAATCCATTCTGGATATGACTTGATCCATTCTGGATATGACTTGATCCATTATGGATATGACTTGATCCATTCTGGATATGACTTGATCCATTATGGATATGACTTGATCCATTATGGATATGACTTGATCCAAAATTAATTGATCCTTTCTGGATATGACTTGATCTAAAATTATTTGACCTTTTCTGGATATGACTTGATCTAAAATTATTTGACCTTTTCTGGATATAACATGATTCAATCTTGATAAAAACTATTTGTTCCTTTCTGGATATGATCTGATCCAATCTCCAAAATTTAATCAAGTGATTTTTGTAAGGGATATAAGGTACATTGGGCGAGAGGTCCAACATTCGTAAATATCCCGTACACTCTAGCGAAAAATGATTTTATAAATCTTGAAATAAACTTGAAAATTCCGAAATCCTAGCGGAAATCAATTCCAAAATCTCGAAATCAGACTAAAAAACCAGAAATCAACCCGAAAATTGTGCTCTGATATCTCAAAATCTGTGTCTGATTTCTGAAACCTTTTTTAGATTAATAATCCCGTACTAAACATTTGCAAATGCCAGACCCCTCGACATTGGGACCTGTTAGTTAAAAGAAAACTATGGATAACCATAATTTCTTCATTTTCAGTTTAAAAATTTATAGGGTTATATAAGAATTTAGAAAAATATAATTAAATTTGACATAAATCTATGGTAATTAGATATAGTCATTAGACCAACTAAAAGTTTCTCTAAAAGGCGGTTGCGCAATATTTTTCAAACATATACGCGTATACGTTTTCAATATTCGTTTTAAAATAAGGGTAACTTTAAGCTTTCCCTCATTTTATCCGTCTACGGCAAACATACAATAAATAAGAAAAGTACTTTAGAAGCCAACAGCAGCTGCTGAGGCTAAATTTAAGGAAAAGTCAAAATTTTGTACCATTAAAGTCTTCATTAAGCGAGTGGACTTTGCCTTTAAACAATATGTTTACGTTTTTGCGTCGTTACGCTGGATAAATTTCAAAGAAAAGCCGCCATCGCCGCCGGCCTAGAAACGACAGACGTTTCTGCAATAACTTAAAGCTTTAGCCAAAGGCCGCTCTCTTCGCGATCCAGCGTATATTTAAGATACGGGTTCCGGCCAGGAAAAATTAAATAAGAAAGGCGGCATAGGCTTATTTTAGAAAGGGGGAATAGTTTCAAATTTTAATGGCAAATAAGCACGAAAAGCTTTGGTCAGCGTTTCTTCGTAATCTCTTTAGCGGGCCTTCCAAACACGACCGACATCCTTCCCTTTTAAGGACGCCACCCCGAGAGAGAAGCAATGGCTTAAGAACACGGAAACACGAACTTTAAAACTTATTGTAATTTCGAAGTAGTTACTCGTCATAATGAAGTTATACGGAAGCCCGAATTATTTCTATCAAAGTCTGTACGGAGCTACTCGACACAAACGTGATCGAGAACTAGAAATAGATACTTGGGTGACTACATTAGCGTACCATCACCGCCCTTTTACCTTTCTTTACCGCCTTTTGAGTAAATGTATCGTACCAAACCTCGGTACATTCGTTTTCGAGGCTTGTAGTAGGACAAAATAAAATTCCTAATAAAAGTGTCTGTCAGGCGGAAAAAAAAGAGGAGGTGAAAAGAAAGGTGTCGCGACGTTTTCCAAAGAGGGGGAGGGCAGTTGTCGGGGCTGGAAATGGCGGGGCGCCTCAACGAGGTTGCTGGCAATTTCGCGAGGTTTGGTCCATTTACGCTTGCCATTCAACATTCGGCGGCGAGATGAGCCAACCCATTCATCTTATTCAACGACAAGCGCGCGATTTCCGAAGGAGCCGTTCTCGCCAGAGAGACACGGCTTTCCTAGTCCCTCAGCGCCACAGTCCCTCTCTTCTCTCTTTTCTCTTTTCAAAGGAAAAGACGACGTTGAGGCCGCGAAATTTACCCCAAAGAATGTAGGACGAAGGAAGAATTTGTGACGGATACTGTCAAAACTTGGTCCTCGCTGGCGAAGGGAAGCTACCAATTATACGGGACCCATCCGGCGGTTTTCATTAAGTTTTCCAAATAAGATAGAAATGATTTAATACGGCAAGGCCGTCTTTGCATCAATTTGAGGCGAAACGAATAAGGAAGAATACTCCGGCAGCCACTCGCGACAGTCTGTCTTTTAAGGATTCCTTTCGAAGTCTACCCTCGGGTGGCGGGGCCTATTTGGGGTCTACCCTTCCAAAATTAAGTGTATCGTAAAAGAGCGAGCCTATTAGTCTTTGCCCTACAAACCGCCGCGAAGGGAGCTAGTGAGGATTTTTTGGCGGGTTCGAGTCAAATCTAACTTAGCTGGCCTCGAAGGGAGGCCTCCTTCGGGTGTTAAATGGTTGAGCGTGCGAAAGGGCGCGACCATAAGTCATCCACAGCTCATTTAACGTTTTGAGTAGAGGTGCCACCGGACCGAGCTCGCTTTCGGAAGCGAGAAAAGGAGGAGACGCCACGGATACGAAAGACTATGGCCAAGCGCTCGCACCTTCCCGAGTCTCTGGCTCGCTGTCTCACCAGCGCCAAAGTCGCTTAATTAAAAGCTATCTTCACGCGTTCTTCAGAGCGAAATTAATTTCGCGCCTTTTCAGATTAGCCCCTCAGATAGGAAAACTCTCGGAGTGCCGTTGTCAGTAAAGTAGGGTATCCACCAAACTAGCACCCTTCCACGTAACGCGGTACACTTATTTATTTCAACTCGGTGCTAAAAATACCAGCCGTTTCGAGCCATCATTAATAAAACGGAGGGCAATAACTTTCACTTAAATTTTGGCAATTTAGCCGCTGATGCCTTCTTCGGGTAAAGGCGGCCCGAAAATCTCATATAAGCAGCCAAAATCCCTTAAGAAAGACTGCTGGGGAGTTTGGAATTTAATTTTTAAAGTCTCGCGGGATTAAATATACGACGCTAGTGGGGACGAAAGAGGGCGGTAAAAGCGGAAAAAATCTTTCGGTTGATCGCGTCATATTCTTCATTCAGTCTCGAAGAGGCCCGGATGATCCCAGAAAGCTTTCGGCGCCTCTTTAGACGTCGAGAAAGTGGATTTTCAGAAAGGCAAGAAAAAGGGTAAAAAGACAAAAATGGGAAAGAAAACGCGATTATGCCATCCTCCTTTTCGCTTTCGCTCTTCCCGAGGGGGCCCAAATACGTTCGTTTACGTAAATAGTCTCCAGGGGTTGTACTCGGACTGGCGCTTTAGTATTTTTACTCGACTGGGCAGCGGCGTCTGGTCCGGGATAGATCGGGCGCCAGCCGACAGCGAACGAGAGAAGCGAGCTTCAACTTCCGTTTACAGGTGCCTTCTTTCTCGAGAGATGGTAATGGTTTTTCCGTGTTTCTACTCTTCCAAGTCGGCAGGCTGCGACCGAAGAAGATCCCTGGCAACCACTCGTGGGAGCTATTCCCGTGATTGATGCTGGAAGCACGTGTTCTCACTCGCTAATAATTGGTTCAGCCTAATTCCCATTGTTTTTCTTCACTCGAGGATTCCAGACCCAGCCCGGACGAAACGCCTGACTATCCCCTTCCTGGAAATATCCTCTAACACTCTAACCCCCCTCGAGGCACCACCCTAAACAAACGCTTTCGCTTATCGTATAGTTACGTACATGTAGAAGAGGTTGCCCTTCGCGTGGGAAATTCTAACGCGATAGACAACATTTTGGTATATAGAATGAAAGTACCCTCTTTCAATCTCATAGCCCGGAATCCGAAAACCCGTTACGGATAAATTGGTTTGTTTCCGAACTTTTCCCAATCTTTTTCGGTAGTTCTATCTCCTTTCCTTTCTCTCCCGCCAAGCAATTTCTCTCTAACTCGACTTTTAGCTTTTAGAAGAAAAAAAATTAAAATGGAATCAGTTTCCTTCCAGAATGAATTGCATCTTACCGTCAGTTGTATAAAAGAAACGCCGGACAAAAAATTAAAAGAAAATACAGATAATTTAAAATAAAAAGTCGAACTACTTTGACTTTGTTTCATTTATATTTTACTATTGCTAACCATGCGCGGGTCTCGCTCGGAGGTATACAGGGTGTTTCAAAAGCCTATGCAAAAATTTTAAGGAGTTTTTTTCCCATTTTCCTACGATGAGTTAAAAGAGCGCCAGAGAGCTTCAGAGTGTAGCCTCCTAGCTCCTGGAAGTAGGCTGCAACAAGCGCAAAACCAAGCAGCAGGGATTTTAAATACTTTTTAAGTTTACTTTTTTACGCTGGTTACCTCGATTTGTTTACAAAGTCCTTTTTTACCTATCACATGAACCCAAACCTTAATGTTCGCATTTCCCTGCTGCTTGGTTTTGCGCTTGTTGCAGCCTACTTCCAGGGGCTAGTAGGCCACTCTTTGAAGCTCTCTGGCGCTCTTTTAACTCATCGTAGGGAAATGGGGGAAAACAGGCATACTTTTACAACTTCTTAAAATTTTCGCATAACCTTTAGAAACATCCTGTATATAAAATTCCGCGTAAAACTCACGAGTAAATAGTGTAAAATAATAGCATTTCAAACGACCCAACGACCTATTTTATTTTTATCCTTCTTATATTACGCGAACTAAAAACACCCTGAGGGTAATTATTTTCAATTAATGCGGAGAAGTCTGTAGACTGGACCTCTTTCTCCGCGCTGAAACGGATGGCCAAAAAACCCGTCGTAAATAAAAACTAACGCTTTCGAAGCTTCTTACTTAGTATTCCGAGTGAGAATTATAGTTACGTTTTCGTGCTAAGTAGAAAAGCGATAAATAAAGCGTTCTTTTTTATTATTATTGCTTCTGCACGTTCCTTTTTGCGTCGCGTTCTACAAGCCCCTGATAGAAATAAAACGGAGAAGCGCTTAAAAATAGGAAACGCGTTTTTGCGGGGGGCACTGCCCGCTGGGGAAGAGAGGGGCCACTGAGGGGCGCCAGAATCGGAAAAGCCTTTCTCGTGTTGAGAATGAAGAACCGCCGACGAGCACGGCAGCAATCGGCCCTTTTCATACCTCCGTGGCTGCCCCAACCCCAGACCCCGCCTCCCCGTCTCACGTAACTATGAAAAAGCAATTACGCCCTCCTCTTTAGTATTTTTAATTACGAGTTTCCGCAAAAAATTACCGCGCTAAATTGTTATCAGCCCATTTTCTTCGTTTCTCGCGTTCCGTTGGTAGAAACGAAGAAAAGACGGGGATGGGACCACCTTTGATAAGGAATCGGAATATTGACTTTACCCCTGTTTTCACTTTTGGATGATGTATTAGGTGATGCGAAAAGCGACCTTTTCTCTAGTATAACCCCCGTCCGAAAATGATTGCCGTAAATCTATTTAAAAGAGAACAGGGACTCTCCAAAAGAGGCGAATTATATTAATTCTTTTCTAACACGGGCGGTGGGCGAGAAAATGTGCATTTGAATAATAATTGGAACACGATAAAGAGTGAAAGAAAAAAAGAATTGTTATTAGAAGAAAAAAATTAAGGAGCGGATAAGAAGAAGCGTGAAAGGAAAATTCATCTCCAGGGATGTCGAATGCTAGCCTTCCGTGAGCACATTTTTGACAGTTTCCGCATCGCGAAGAAAGGATGCCTATTCTTTTCTACCTTTTTCGGTCGTAGTTAAAGCAGCCCTCGTTGTGTGGGCTCTGAAAAAATTCGCTAGTTGAAGCTTCACTCCTATAATCAATTTTTCATTACAGAGCTGAAGCTTTTTTTTCTCTTCTCTCCCAAGGAACTTTCTTACCTCAACAATCAATTTTATTTCCACCCCAGTGGAAGACAGATGTCCGACAAAAATAAAATTATGTTAAATACTAAATTCAAAAGAATAAAATATGGGGGTTTTGCTGAATGTTAAAATGTGGTAAAATTAAAACTACCGTGTACATTTTAAAACAATAGACCAATTTGATCTAAAAACGCCCGTAGAATTATTCGACCTACAATGAATGAATATTTATTTGCTTCTTTTACAAAAGTCCCTTTTATAACAGGGAGGAATCTAATTTCAAATAAGATTCACAAGCAGAGATAAAGATGAAAAAGAACAAGTTATACACTAATAGAACTTCTCGATATAATACCTAAGTAGTAGTAAAAACTGAAGAATGTATAACTATTTGCATATATTTACAACAAATTATATTTACATATATTTACAACAAATACTATTTGCATATATTTACATATATTTACAACAAATACTATTTGCATATATTTACATATATTTACAACAAATACTATTTTCATATATTTACAACAAATACTATTTACATATATTTACAACAAATACTATTTACAACAAATACTATTTACATATATTTACAACAAATACTATTTACAACAAATACTATTTACAACAAATACTATTTACATATATTTACAACAAATACTATTTACATATATTTACAACAAATACTATTTACAACAAATACTATTTACATATATTTACAACAAATACTATTTACATATATTTACAACAAATACTATTTACATATATTTACAACAAATACTATTTACATATATTTACAACAAATACTATTTATATATATTTACAACAAATACAATTTACAATGTTTAAACTAGTATTCGAAAAACATACTAGCTAGTTGAGCGCTTTAAGCGCAGGCCACCCCAGCGACCGATAATTATTTTTCTTACGACTAAATCAGGCTAGTCTGCGCAGTTCGAACCTAAACCCAGCAAAAAGGCAACGCACTCTTCAGATCTTTCCAGTTCTTCGACGTATATGTACTCCTTTCGAACACTCTCAAAAGCCGTACACTCAACTAAAATATGCGCGATATCTTCCACTGAGATGCCACAATACACACCTGTTCAAGGAGAAGCCTATAGAGATAAATGAAATGTTTCGTTGTTTTATTTCTGATAGAAAGGAACTTTTTATATATGTGTAATCCCTACTTGGTTGTTAGCCGTTAACGGATATTTTATCCACCCATTCACGTAAGACGAAAGCTTCTCTCTTAAGACTACAAAAGTAGTTTCCAATCCAAGTTTTAAAAGGTTTTAAAGTTACTTAAAAAATTTAAACAAACAACTTTTCTAGATTGGGGCAACACGGCGCTGCCATGTCAGTTTAACTAAGGAGGGGGGGGGGGAGACACAAACGGGTAAGCAAAAACGAAACCCAAAAAAGTTTTAAAAAAAGGACGAGAGAGGGAGTCACTTGTTCCGATAAAGAAGCTCTAGAGTCTTGTCAGTGACCGGGACTACAAATCGAAGCAGTTGACGGCTCTACCTAAAAGACCAAGTTTGTATCTTCTTTTTTAACCTTACTCTTACACACAAAACAAACCTATAGCCTTTCGTATATATATATATGACCAATAACAGGGACCATTTCGTGAAGGCTATAATCTGGAGAACAAAAGAAGACTACGTCCATTGGATCGCGCGCTTCGAAAGAAATGGACAGACGGAAGAAAATCGTTGGCCGAGTTAAAGGAAGCGAATGAAACGGAAAAAATATGAGTAAAAGGAAACTGAAGTCAAAAGGTTTCCTTTATATCCGCCATAATAATTAGAAAAAAGAAGAAAAGACCGAAGAGTCCGTGAGAAAAATCGACGTCTTTATTTAAAGCCAGTAGAGATGTCAATGGTCGTCCTTCTCTCGCGTATAAATAAGAAAAACATGAACGAATCAGGCACCCTATATTTGGGAGACTGGGCATACACATTTTTTATATCGTGGTAGAAGGTAAAAATTGGTTCTTGAGCCGAGGAAAAACAATGGAATAGAAGAAGAAAGTACAGAATCGAAAGAGTCGATATATCTTTGGATTATATTGTGTTGGGTTTTTGGGTTAGTGACTTGGCAGTTCCGCGGTAAGCCGTGGATTCTTAAGACGTCTGCGAAGTGGAGGGTCACGTAACCACGGGTTCGAAAGTCAGCCAGCACGTCATCAGACTTATACGGAGGAGAGTCGGGACCTCCCCCTTCGGAAGACCGATTCCCAAATGGATATCGACTCGTGAGGGTCGCGATAGAAGCTAAAAAAGAAATATATAAATGATCTATATACCTCGCCGGCGTATATATATTCTGGTCGTACCTGTATAACAAATAACTACCGGTACGGTTGGCCAGAACTTGGGTTTTTATAACTTCATGGATATATATATAATATATATATATACGCTCTTACCGTGGTATGTATAAGGATTCTTCCTTAGTATATCAGTACTAGCCCGGTGGAGCGCGGGTAGGTGGTATATTGGAGGACACGCATAGCCTGGTTTTCCATCAGCCAAAATAGGAGAGGAGAGGGGGTGGGTGAGGAAGTCGAAATTGCCGGAGCTAACGGGAACGTCAGTTTTGACGAATATTGCAGGATCGGTTTGGTATATGCCGTACGGACGAGGTACGTCTCGTAGCACTCTCCATACGCGTATACCTTTTGGATTCTCCGAACCCAATATTCGACTCCGCATGGTCTTCTACGTTGGAGAGTCGCGTAATATAAGCCCCGAAGTTGTTCTCTCGCGTACGCCGGCAAGTACAAAGCGAAAGGGAATATAAGGAATCTCCAATTTCGAGGCGTGAATGATCATTTGGAGGGGGAATCCGCCAAAACGGACCATTGGTCCGAGTCGCCCCGACAAAACGAGAAAATTAGCCCGCGTGTCCCCGCGTATCATACTTTCATTTTTCATCAATGCCAGAAGCTCCGACCAGAACCTATTTCCGAAGCCCACGTCGAAACTGTAACACGTACGAGGCTGATCAGTTCCTTTTTTTTTCAGCTTTTCAAAAAAGTGTTCCTATACTTTGGTTTATAAACCAATTAGTTACAGCTCACGTACTATCCTCTACGCCTTCGCTAGAAGCTCGGCTTTTCTGGGCGATCAGCGCTGGACTTAATTTGGTCCGAGAATGTCAGCTACTAGATACTTTAACGTAACCGGAACTACCGGGGCAATTTAGCCGGTATCGTTTTCCCGAGTTTTAGCTTCTTCTAAGAAATATTACAGCTCCCGTAAAAGATAATACATCAAGAACAGTTCGGTTCTCTCGTCTTTCTTTGGTACGAGCGTAAAAGAATAGAGCGAAATCGATCAATTTAGAACCGGTAGGTGCCGCTAAAGAAGGACTATATAAAGTATATCTTCGAAGGATATACAAAAGAGTAAAAGGAAAAGGGTTTCACGATGTATAGGGCGAGCTTCCATCGATTTCATATAAAACGACGATATATCGAAATCTTTTATTTCGACATCATACATATTTATTCGGAAGAAGGTCCGATTGCTTCTGTACACAGTTCGATAGAGAAGTCTATATATCGGTAAAGAAAAAAATGTGACGAATGTTATTACTAGAAAGTATTAAAAAAAGTCTTCGTAATAATATTGATCCGCTCGCGCGGACCGTTATATAAAAGTCAATATTTGATATTACTTTCCATCGATTTCTCTAAATTACAATCGCTCCCGGTTCACAAACTCGAGAAATAAAAGTGGGTCGCGCGTTTCCCCGATGGAACTATCCATAAACTCACGGAAGCAATCAAAGTTCCGTCAGTATATACCGAGCAAGAAAGTTGGTAAATATTAATGATGACTAGCAACTTAATAAAGGGAATGCGTTCGAAGCTACTTAGCATCGATAATCGAGTACCGTCTAGATCGCGACGAGACGTATAAGGTACAAAGTTGCGACGGGAGTCTCTATATAAATGGTCGAATGGGGATAACATTCCCACTTGGTATAAAGAAGCTTATACCACTTCACCAAAACCACTTCTCCATTCGGATTTTGTAGACAAAAAGAAGAAGTACTTATTTCCAAGCATCGTTAACATCGTATAGAAATGAATCCAATTAATTTAAATCAGATGTATATATATATATATACATATATATATATATATTTATATATATAGAGAGAGAGAGAGTCAGAGGTCGGAATCGGGAGTCCGTCTGAACTGCAAAATCATTACCCGATCATTACTGTCGTCTGGGCGACGGGCGCAAACATCATTGACCCGTAATTATCGGTAATCGCGACGGAGACGATAATGCGCGTGAACCGATGCCGGGAGGGGAAAGGTAGGAGGGGGGTAGAATGGGGGACAACAAGGACCTCGTAATGCGCTGACAACTCGTATATACTTATAATAGGCCGAACTTAGATACTATACAGCTACACTGGAACGGATATATGTCGTGTCTATATCGTTAACGCCGTGGTTCGTGGAATGAATTCGGTCGTACCGCCCCATTAAATAAATTGGAAATTCCATAAATGTCGAACAAGTAGGATCGATAACTGCCGCAACAATTTAATTTTCTCTCTTCAAACACGCCCGGATCTTATTTATACGTCGAACTCTAAGCCCTCAACCCTCGGAACAAATTAAGCGATATTACAAACTTTGAGCTATCGCCAGAGGGATCGACAAATATTTGACTACCGAGATCAACTCCGCAGAGTTTTGGAATTAAAACCAATCCCTTCAGCCAATTTAAACTAGACTCAAATCCCCGGTTTGAGCTAATTATAATTTATATCCGATGTTTCCTTGAGGTACACCGATATAATAAGATTTTTTCCCCTCGTACCGAGTACTACTTATTTCCAGCCACCGTTCGCGAAAGCTCAAAGACAGCTGGCATTTGGATATGGCGATGGCGGTTCGGGTGTGGTTCGTATCCTTTTGAAAGTGGCCTGAGAAGACTGCGCCCCCGAAACCGCCTTCCAAGATCACTAACAGGGAAAAGGAGGTCTCTTCCTTGTTACGTACACCGTATGGCGCCCCATCGTTTTCTCCGGACCTAACAATTCTTATCCGAGCGTGGTTTAAATTTAAGTTGCACGCCGTAATCCCTCCTTTCTTATATTACCGAGAAGAGTCTATTAATTCCTATTTATATGCCACAAGCCTAACTTTATTTGGTTAGTTTGTTTGGTTGCCTTTTTCTAATAGTGGTTCGTCAATAAGTAAATCGGTCTAGTCGGTCCTTATTTTAAAAATTATAGCTCTATTCCCATTATAGGTGAAATAATATCTCATTAACTATAAACAAAATTGATATGGCTGGCGTGCTCCCGTTCTCGATCGATTTCTTCCAGACTATTATTTATACGTTTATTCCAGAACCTATATTAGCGCTGAGTAGGTATTCCGGGTGGTCGAACTCTTGATCAAAACTAAGGGACATCCTTCCAAAAATTAATCTATAACACGAAATGCGTGATCATAATTTTTAGGAGATAATTGTTTCGGTCGAAATCAAATGGAACTAAAGCTGGTTTCACACTCGGCGGAAAATTAGCAGCGTAAGGTTGAACGTTAGCGGTATATCGAATGGGAATCAATTTTAAGCTCGGCGTTTATCATCGTCTTTCCGGCATATTTTCCGTCGAGTGTGAAACTAGCTTAAGTTTTCGAAACGATGTGATGAATTCGTAGGTCTTACCGCGGATGGTTTTCGAACTGTTTTCTATACGAAATAAGAAAGTAAACACGATAAATAAAGAAAAAATACCAAGAACCGGAAGAACAAACAGTCTCAGTGCCGTAGACGCGAAACTTGCCCAGAAAAAAGTTTATTTCCCTATAAAGTACTATTTTTTTTAAAGAGAACTTCATTACCGAAGTGTACGGTAGCATTTTAAAAGAGTAGCTGCGAAATCGAGGCTAAGAACACGGTTGTAAACGGGGAGAGAGTGAAGGGCGGGAAAAGAGCCAGGTCGGCCGCCGAGTTAACTTAATGAGTGTAAAGTTGGTGAAACTTAATTTGCAAAAATGCTGCCCGAAATGGTCGAGAGGCATTTGGGAATTGTCGGAAAAGAACTGCCTATATATAGCCTCTAAACTAAAAGACTCAGACTGCGGACCTCCAAATACCGTCGGAAAAAACAGAGACTGCTAAAACGAAATTTAAATTCGGTACAAACTAGTTAAAAAAGCCAACAACTATTCCGTTAGGGGTGGGCTATTGGATAAACAAAGAGAATTCCATCGCTTGATGAATTTAGGCTTAAGAGTGTACATACTCCCACGCACGCGCCGTTATTTTTAAGCGGATTACGATGGAAAAATATCAAAGTGAATTTACTTACACGTAAGAATCCAATACGTGAAAACCACCCGTTAAATTAGATTTCGATTTCAATGTTTATGCCATTCGTTATTTATTTATTCGCCCGTTTGATTTTTGTTGTTCGGTATTATTCGGAATTATATTGAATGAATGCGTTGAGTAGCGTTATCGTTTAGGAAATGTTTCTATTTTTTGCATCAAATCGATTTCATCCGGGTTGCGAAAGGCGAAAAAACTGTCGAAGAATTTCAAAAAATAGAGTTAAAAAAGTCGGTTTCCGCTGGCATACCCACTCGCGATAGACTGCCTCCGAGAAACGCGTGTTTCTGAAAGATTCTTTTTCTTCTCTATTTTTGTCTTTATCCCTTATTTCATTCCTTCTCAAACGGATTACGTCGCGAACTAGTGAATCGCCGGGAAAATGACGGAAAAAAAAAGAAAAAGTCAATAGAGGTTTAAATCTTTCTTACAATCTTTCGCTTATCATTTTTTTTATTTCTTCTGGTTCCAGCTTTACCCACACATGGCGCTATACAACTCGTCTATATATGTATATAGATATATATATATATACAGGACTTATATCTCTGCGTGGAGCGATTTTTCGCGCACCGGTGAACAAGATCGCGGCTGGGAAAGAAAGCAATAAATGTAAGGTCACCGAAACTTTCGAAATTTACGAAATGTTTTTCGTTTCTTTCTTTAGTCTTACACAATTTAATGCGCGAAGCAAAAAAAAGGAAAAATAAACTATTTTCTTTTGTTTCACGACTGGAACGTCTTACGGAGCTGCTCCTTAAAAGGGTCTTTACATAAATCGCGACCAAATCTTAAACGAACCGACCATATACGTTTAGAAATAACAAAGCTTCGGTTTTTCTTTGAATAACGAATGTAGTATCTCAAAAATACAACAATGGGTGTACGTTTTGGCTAAAGCAACGCGTAAGTATGACTCATTACATACACGAAACGCTATTTTCTTTTCAAATAAAAGCGTGTTTTTCCAATGACAACTTAAATCATAACGTGGCTAAGAAAGGACAACTGTCTGGTCTTTGAAACTGCCAAGTAACGGTGCCCGACAAATCCCCGCCGGAGCATCCAAGACTGATAATTGACCGCTTTCTAAAGAAATCTAATTTATAAAGATGAATGTTTGTATATATGTTTATCCGCTATAGGAATCTACAGTTTTCAACTTAGGTAGTGATGTGAATTTACCGATAAAAATAAAAACGGTAAATTTACCGGTAAAATTACTGGTAAAATTACCGGTAAAATTACTGGTAAAATTACCGGTAAAATTACTGGTAAAATTACCGGTAAATTTACCATTAACTTTTTTATTTAATCAAAATAATGGTTTGATGTCAGAATAATTATTAAAATAATATTTTAATTTTACCATAGCCTTAGGTTACATTAAACTTAGAGAAACCTCCTATTACATTTAAATGTATGGAACGTAAAATCACAGTGAAGAGGAATTCGGAGTCTTTAACAGGAAAATGATTTGCTTTTTTTGGTCCAATGTAAAATGTAATTGTTTCTTCTTTTATTTGAAGTTTAACAAAATATTTTTGGGTGTTTTTTGCTTTATGAAAGTAATTGATAAATTTACTGGTAAAACCACTTGGTAAATTTACTGTAATTTTACCATTACCTGTAAATTACCTCGGTAAATTTACCGACTCACATCTCTTAACTTAGGTCGATCACATTTGGTATACTATCTCATGGTACCCTGACTTTGGTTTTCGACGGTTACGGTCAGCAAAACAACTTTGATTAATGTAATTAATTCGATAATTAGGTTATTCAAATTGGCATATTTCCCCCGGGAAATACCGGGTACCCCAGCTAGATACTACACTTTGACCTTAGTCAAAAGACCGAGTTTCTTAGTTCTTTAGGCATACACACGAAAAAAGCTTAAATGATTGCCGATTTTTTTCAAAGCCTTCTTCTATAGACACTAGAGGCCAATTATTATGTAGTCAACGTAAAATTGGTTAATATAGTCAATAACCAGTTGGTTATAATGGGTACGGTGCTATGCGTGGAGACAGTTATTGCAGCGTTTTATTTTCGCTTTGAATGTGTCGGAGTTTCACCACTGGCACTCTTTGCTTTATTACACAAATAGGCATAGTTTCTCGGGACACTTAACCGCATTTTTTTCTCGCATTAATTGGCAAACCTGGCGGTGATCCTACCAACAAAGAAAGCAAGGACTAATATCCTGTTCCGAAACTTCCGACAACGCAATCTGCGACATAATAACAACCATTTATCAGTGTCATACAGACTCATACTTATTTTAATATGTTACTTATGGTTTTACCAGTTAGATTTTGTGGGGTGTGTGTAACCATGGACTAATTAACAAAGGGACATCCCGTTCCCGAATATTTGCTTCGGGCGATTGTTAAATGTGCGCTCTGTCGGTATGGTTAATAACTAACGGAAAACTAGGGTCAAACGGGGATGGGAAAAGGGGGGAATGAACATAAAGCTAGTCCATGTGGCTACCATGTTGTGGCGCGTTAAGTTTCGTTTTTCGGATTTAAATTACCTAGAATTGTCCTTCTTAATTTGAAGTAAATACAAAATGAATTTTTCTTCATTAACTTATGAAACGATATTCATTTCTACACTTAAAAAAAGGGAAAAAAAGAATTGGATGTCGATTTTGTGTTTACCAAGGCTTAATAAACAGCCTTTTTATCGCTATCAATTTCAGACTTTTGTTTTAGGGAATGGAATAAAAAAACCACTCATATGCTGTTTACAGCTGTATCTAATCTTGAATCACTTTTACACGATTTACATACACAGTTTTTTTATTTTTCTCAATAAAAATATAATCTAATGCTAAAAAGCTATCATAAAACCATGAATGTATTCATTTCAACCATGAATATCGAACCATATCATTACCCTTTCTACCATCTGGGGCTAAGATGGACGGTTCCTTTCTGCGTTTTATGTAATCACTTGAGCCAATCAGGAGACAGACATTTGCCATTGACTCGATCCACAAAACGTTTCCTGGATTGCGCGATTTGGCGATTTAACCGGCGAAGAAAATGACTCGTGATTCTTAGAAAAATACCTCTGCTACTAAAAAATCAATTGATAATCATAAATAAATTCTTACCTATTTTCGTTCAATCAAAAAGATGTGTATTAAAATTTTAGAAATAAAATTTAACACTAAGCCTGAATTGGCACTGAAAGTTAGTTAAAGGAAAAGTCCAGGTTGGGTAAAACTTGGGTCTATTTGAAAGATCATGTTTAAATATACTAAAAAATATCAGTCGCAAAATTGTATCTTTTTTTAATGACGAGAAATTAATTTTTAAACGAGCGAAATTTACCGCCAAGCGAGCTGCCATTTTCTTTCGCCTTCCCTCCGCAGACCGCACGCAGAGCAAGCGCGCGCGGGGAACAGAGCGCTGTTAAAGCCTGTTATAGCGCGCACAGCGCGTGATTAAAGTCCTAAAACGTCACCCCGAAACAAAAAATGGCAGATCGCTTGGCGGTAAATTTCGCTCGTTTAAAAATTAATTTCTCGTCATTAAAAAAAGATACAATTTTACGACTGATATTTTTGAGTTTATTTAAACATGATCTTTCAAATAGACCCAAGTTTTACCAAACCTGGACTTTTCCTTTAAGTTTCAAAACGTTGCCCTTCAATACAATTTTTGAGCGCGACGTCATGATAGCTAAGCCCCTCCCATCCTAGCGACTGAGGTCAGACTACCTAATGCAGTTCGATATTCATGGTTGAAATGAATACATTGATTTACATTCATGATATAACGTATTGTCGCGGCAAAAATTAATACCGTTGTAAAAACTGAGATAAAACAGTATTCTATTTTGTTTCAAAATTCAGAAGTGTAATTCAAAATGACTAGATGGCGGTAGCCGTTTCCTTTTTGTGACGTTTTGACCCTGTGTTAATTAGTCCATGGTGGAACTAAACATTTATATCTTTAATGTCGTTAGAGCACAACACGTCGAACATGGTTAGACAAATTACTCATACAAAGATTACGTCATTTATACAAAAATTACGTCATATATACAAAGATTACGTCATGTATACAAAAATTACGTCATGTATACAAAGATTACGTCATGTATACAAAGATTACGTCATGTATACAAAGATAACGTCATGCATACAAAGATCACGTCATTTATACAAAGATTACGTCATTTATACACGTGCCTCGTTATCCCGCTTGGATAGCATCGACATCTATACTTGTTTCCAGACCAGCACAGATATTCCCCATGACGACCTTGGAACTATTATTGTTCACCTTAAGCCCTAACAGTTCGCAATGTCCTTTCAAGTGGTGCGCTGCCAAAGGCTTTGTCGACATATCAGCTATATTGTCGTCCGTACCCACTTACTTCAAAAAAATCTTCACCCACTTCTACCACTCGTAGGAAATAATAACGTCGATCATGTGCTGGCTTCGATCAGATGTAATTTTGATTTTTGGCCAAGCACATTGCACCCCGGTTGTCTACCTTGATTGTGAACGGTTAGTTTACCAGATTCTGCCTCCCAATTTAGGTTAATAGATTCCTTAACCACATCGCTTCTTTCGCGCTGGCACACATTGCCAAATATTCGGCTTCAACCGTGGAGAGTGCTGTCGTCTTCTGCTTCTTACTGCACCACAATATCGCTGTATTTACTAATAAAAATACGTAGCCACTTGTGATGATATTTTATGTAATATCAAAATTATTAATTATTGTAAATATTGTATATAGGCTTATTTGTAATTTTAAAACTTATTGGAAAATTAGATCTGTAGAGGTTACTGGTTTCTAGCCGTGGCCAGCGGGTTTTGCCCATAATCCCTTTTCAAACGCAAAGGACTCTTTTCTATTGTGTGCATTTTTCGTACGCGCGTATTTTTGGCGGCGAACGTAAAAACCCTGGCAGGAAATTGGTCGCTTCGTATAGTGTGACGTAGTGGAAAATAGGCGCGAGCCCCAGCGTCGTTGTTTGGTGCATTAGCACCGAAGCTGTTAAAAAGAGGTAGACTCGGACTTCCAGGATCAGAACAGAAACAACTCGTCCGAAGCAACAGTTCACCCCGAACTTTCGACCAAGGTCAAGAACGCTATAGTCGCGATATAAAATATAGAAGTCTCGTAATTCGTGTGGTGCTAAAGTCGCGTCGTGCCGGAGCAGTCAAAAGTCGCGGGCTATGTAGCTAGCCATTAGCCGCGTCGACAACGTAGACCTTCGAGCGTCAACCGTCAACGCGAGCTACGGTCATCGGAACCGATGAGGAAGCTAACGGAGACCCAGCCGCCGAATCACCAATGAGCCTGTGAAGCTAAGTACAATTTACGGGATACCCGTACTAAGCCGCGTAAGCCATTCGTTGGCGCCAACTGAACTTCGTGTTCAATTAGGAGTTCGTCTCCGAAGTCATTTAGTTACGCGCGATAGAGTGGGGTACCCCTGTAACTATTTCCACTACAAACTGAATAGAAACTTTGATTAATAATTATTCGTTAATTATTCGCCGCCAATCTATTATTAGTGTTTAATAACTTAGTGTTCCTTTTTAATGTTTACTTGTATTAGCCCATCATTTAAGTGTCTGTTGTATTTCTAATTTCAAGTGTATTAACTAACCCAAAAAGTCTTTATGAGAAGAGAGTTTGGCCAATTAGCGTTGAGGCTTATATTTTAGTGTCATGTAATTTTAATTTCCTTTTTAAATATTAAATGTTTTCCATTAACTAGAACTCTTTGCGTTTTAATATTGTCCTAATTAATAAGTTTAGCATATTAATTAATTTAATTTAATCTTAACGTTATTGACTACGCTGGTCGCGGTAGGTAATTAGTGCCTCGACTAGAAAAACGTTACACGAATTTCAATCAACATGATCGCGTGCCTAATCCGCGTCGAGAAAGCGGTAATTTCAGTTTAGCCCTTCTTGTAGATCAGATTATAGTCCTTGTTGTAGATCAGATTATAGTCCTTTGTCTGCGTAATGTAACGTAATACGTGTTTTACGCAACGCTAGTGTTCTCTCGTTGCTCTTTCGTTTAATTGACTGAGAAACGTTGCCAAATCTGGTCTCGTGGCGCCAGCGAGATAGAGTTTGCTTCCCACTGCTTGCCTCTTTTTCTAACCAAACTTCATCTGCAACTTTGTGTAGTTTCACATCTGGGTCTAAGGAGGATTTAACACCCCTTGAATCGCTCATATTGAAAGTTTCCAACCACTTTTCCACGTAAGCAGTTTTACTAAAGGCTAGCGAGGCGTCTTCTCCCTTTTCTAAGCTTATTAAGAGCTTTTGATTTGCTTCTTCTTTTTCTCTACTCTCAAATACTACTTGAATAGTTTGAATCAAGTCTTCAGCGATTTCGTCATTTTGTGCAATCATTAATGCGTCTTCGACGTAGACTCCTATGATAATTTACTTCTCTAAGTCGTTATAAATGCAAGGATCTGCCTTGGATCGTTTAAAACCGATGGATTTTTAAAAAAAATCGTTTACTTCAATCCATAAATACTTCTTCAAAAAGCTCAGACTGCTCCATATCTTCAGTTAGAGTCCCATGTAGATACAGTTCAATCCAATTGTACCGTTAGTGCAAGTTGTTGCTTAAATACTCGACGTTGTCTGTCCTTAGTTTTTCGATTCTCAAACCCAAAGCGTTCTCGGTACGTCGTCTAAATTCGTTGAAGTTGTAAAAACTTCAGCTAGTGTAATACCCAAGGCACCATCTTAGGCCCAAGTCATCTAGCGACTTTTAATGCCTTAAACAGGTGGCTGGATTACAATGCGCAGGAGGAACTTTTTTCATAAAAAAATAAAGTTGTGTAACGTATAAAGTCGTCGATGAATGTCACACCATAATTCGCGCCACCCTTGGACATTGGCGCAACCTTCCCAAGAACATCCAACTGAATTAATTCTAACGGTCGTTTTGCTCTTGCTGCTTAAATTTTTAGGAAATGGCTTGCGTATGATTTTTCCAAGTATACACGTATTGAAGTTGGTCGTTGCTACTTCCTTCTTCTCGACAATATCTTATGCCTTCAATAAGTGTCCTAAGGCTTGTTTATTTAGGTGCCCTAGCCTTCTATGCCACAAGTCTTTACTCGCAGCTATCTTGACCACATTTCCGGATAAATCTTTTTGAACTTTGTTCAATTGACCACGATAATTTTGGCTTTTCCGCCTTTACATACAACTGAATATCCTATTTTTATTCTCATAATTTAATTCTTCGGCTGATAATCTCTTAATTTTAAACTCGTCGCTTTGTGTACCCATTCTTAATGTTACAGACGTAAAAACAAAATAGCCTCGTGCTTTCCGGTTCCTCTTCGTATCGGGTTGGATATGTCAAGGTCAGTCGCAGCGTCCCGTATAAACAAAGCTTTGTTTCGTAGTTTATCAAGCCTTGGCACAATATTCTTATATTTTATTCTTCGATCGTTTAACTTTGTTAACTCACACAAAATAACTTTTCGTTCTGATGCGTTCTTCTTCCTACTTTACACAGTGGATAGCACATCTGGGCCCATAACCTGTTAGATTTTGTGGGGTGTGTGCAAATAAACAGCGAAATTAAACATTTATATCTTTAATGTCGTTAGCGCAATATACGTCTAACAGAGCGCGATTCCGAAACTAAAAAAATGGTTAGACAATTCAAAGAATATAAAGCCCCAGAAATGGAAGGTGTAGCTCCGTCTAGTGGAACTTTTGCGCCTCTCGTTTTTAAAAAGAGACTGGGTTGCGGTAACCGTTTCTGGTTACTCTGATTTGCTTTGCCGGAAGTTTCTACAGCAGCCAAAAGACGCGGCCAATAATATCAATCCTTCCATTCTTGGGGCTTTATATTCTTTGGACAATTTACTCGTACGTACAAAGAGTACGTCATTAATACACGTGACTCGTTATCCCGCTTGGATAGCATCACCATCTACACTTGTTTCGAGACCGGCCCAAATATTCCACTCTGTCATTACCTTAATACAAATATTCCGAATATTCGTGTTCAAAGTTCACGTATTCTTAAGTGTGTAGGCATTTTACCAAATGTAAATACGCAAATGTACTATACACATTTGGCATCCCCGTCTATAGATTTGCTTGGTCGAATCACTCATACCCTGAAAAACCCCAAGCTCCTCGAGACGCGAGGCTTTTAAGATAGTACGCTATGAGAGTAAAACTATGCTAAGAACATGTACGATTACATAGAGTCTTCATTTAAAATTTCAATTTTTGCAGTCTGGAAAAACGTGGCGAGGCTGGCAACGTGGCTAAAAAACGTCCCCGACATTACATAAATCCCTTCACTCAGTCACCGGCTGTCTACCCCGAAAGCTACCTTTATTCTCGTATAAGGAAACGGTCATGGAAGGTTGGCGCATTTTTTGGGGGCACAGCGCGACGGCCCATCTTTTACGGTCGCCTTCTTTCTCATCCGGAGCTTCAGAGACCGTGCCGCGGAGAAACCCGTAATGTTTGGGACAGCTTGGAACCGCACGCGATGGCTGAAACGGAACGAGAAGAGAAATCCTTCGGACGTCGAGAAAGTGGCTGCGGCGATGGTCTCGTCTCTTCTTTAGACGGGCGCCCGTTAGTCCTGTAGATGTCACCGATATGCCCCTGGAAACGAGCCGCCAGCCGCAGCAGTGGCGCGCCGAGGGAAAGAAATGCCTTCGATTTAGAAAGAAGACGTTGAATAATTTCGCTATCCCGCTAAAGCCTCGCCTTCTTATTCAGAAGAGCCGATTCTTATTTCTGAAGAAATCGAAGAGATCCGTGTCAAGCGCGGTTTCGATGCGAAAAATCTCTTTTCCGACGCGAAAGGATTTGCCCGTCCCTGATATACATAAGAGGGAGAGCGCACGAGGAAGCCATCCCAGATTTTCCTCTCGCGGCGTCGTCATCGTCACCAGTCCATTCCCCCGTCTTGTGCGCTATGATTATTTTTATACCATGGAAAATACTCGCGGGTATATAGGAAGCGCTGGAACTACGTGCATTTCCCCACCCCACAACCTTAAAAAAAAACACAAAATAATTCGTGGTTTTTAAAGCCATACCTTTTCGATGTTACCCCCGCGGGACTAGATAATGGAAAGAATTCCATTTTTTTTGATAACGAGAGATTTAAAAGAAAAAGACCCCCCACCGCGCTAGATCTATTAAAACCAATATATCGATCCACTAACCAAACGGGAAAAGGGTGGATGTGCGAGGGGCAAACTTCGGGGGTATAGAAGCCATTCCATTTCACCGCGTTAAAATCTTTCAACAGAGAAACCATTTAGATTAGGTATACTTAACCGAGTCAGAGGGTACAGATATTCTAGAAAATGTAAGAGTACGGGTAAGACATTTAAAGAAAGAATTCGGAAAGGTTTTTCAACTCTGCGATCTCTATAATGGAGAAAGGCGCCGCTAATGGTCGTTCCGGCCGAACGAGAAAGAGTGAGAGTTCGACATACGCGATGGAGAAAAATTCAATTAAGCCGGAAGTATAGCGTATAAATAAGAAATCACGAATGATAAATAAAGCAAAGTCGACGGGACTTTCAAAATCTCTTATATAGTCTCTAAGAGACGTTGCTAGAGATTAGGGGAGGCTGCCGGGGAAACGCGCGGAGAGAAGGGAAGCTCTAGAGCGATATTTCTCCCCATCGCGTATCTTCTCGGCTGGAAAAACATCGTACTTAAGTCCTCCTCTTCCGACAATATCTCTCCCCGACTGCGGAGGGGAATGTAAAATGAGATGGAGAAAGGACTAATGGACACGCGTTCTCGCTAGTATTTCATATTGAAAGCCATAGATCCACCTCCCAGACGTACCACCCACCCCTCTACCTCTCGTCATATAAAAGAAACCTATATTTGTTTCTACCCACATTGAAATTCCATACAGTCATACGGTACACTCAGGAAGACAAGTTATCGTACGTCAAACCGAACGATAGTGGAAAGCAACACGTACGTTATGGATTTGCGGTTAATGACTAACCCAAATCTGAAAATCTGACATCAACTTAAAACGCAAACCGGATTTTCAAGAAGGTTGTACGAGGGCTGGGTATGAAAAACCCGTCTTCTAATCATATTCTATCCCCCAAGTTTGAGACAAAAAAAACTGATATTTTTTTTATATTCGTCTTTTTATCCTCGTGCGCGGAGGCGAAAGTTAACTGCGATGGGCGGGGAGGGGGTCTTAAATCTATGGCAGGAAAATTACATCGATTTCCATACCGGTACATCGACGTCGGATAAAAGTCTTTGTCGAATCGGCTTAGCCGGGGACAAAATTAAGGCTGCTCGATTTATGGGTCACAGAATATCTCAGCTTCGGAGTCGTGCATGCACGGCTCGGCCATCGCAATGCGGGGAGATAAAAAAGGTACGTCGTTACGGGATAACAAAGGAGTTAATCCCTCCAAACGGGGCTGCGCGTGTCCGTCGAAGAAGAAAGGAGGCGAAAATATCTCTCTCGGGGGAATATAATGGGGACGTCAATAGGAGGCCGATTGGACGCTAATAGAAGGCTAACGCCCGAGAAGCCGGCAGAGTGTTAAAAGAACTATAAACAGCGCGCGCCCGAGAAAAGAATGGCTTAATTGTCCCCAGGAATCCCCGTGTTAGCCCGGAATAGGCCTATAAGCTTCCCTACCCTCGCCCTATAGAAGGTCACTCGGACAAAGTCTAAAGGTTATAGGCATGCCAAAGCGCGAGCGACATTATCTACAAGTTTGGTCTAAGTAGAGTCCCGCTTGGCCGGTCCGCTGGCTTTAATGATATGAGTAGGCAGCTTCGTCCTCCGGGAAAAGGTTTTCCTAATGGGAGAAGCGAAGAATACCGGCTTATGGCCACCGGTTTGGGGGGATTGGCTGGGAGAAACGCATTGTCGCGCGCCAAATTGGAATTAGTTCTCGGGGAGCCGTAGCTTTCTCCGCCAGGAAACCCAACTGAGACCGAAAGGGGCGAGCTCATCCGCCTTCCCCGCGCTCTTGTTTGTTATTAAGAGACAAGACGACGGAGAGCGTCTGGATGAGAGTACGGCGTCGCCAATGGGCGCGCTTCTTTTGTCTTCATTTATGAAGTCGAAAATCGAGGCAGGTAGAGGACTGGAAAGGTGTCCTTCGGCCTCGTCTCCGTCGTTATATATATATGGCATCGTGTTAGAGCGAGATAGAGAACGCCGGGAAAGAGAATCAGCGAAGGAAAAAAGAGTCGCAGCCGTCCAGCCATTCGCGGCCCGTAGTCTTTTTGTCGGGAATGATTATTACTCCTCTTAGGTATCGTATAAACCGTCCAAGGTTTTATATGTAAAAGGGTGATAACGACAAATGGGAAACGACTCTAATAAAAAGAAACACGTTGGCCATTGTCGGAAAATGGACGTGATATGGTGATAAAGAAGGATCGCGGAGCTGATGGAGAAAGCGAGCTCGTATACGGAATAAGAGCGGGTAGACCATCTCCAGCCTAACAACCGCCCTATTCTCGGGGAATCGCTCTTCCTAAAAAGGACCGCGACTGAAAAAGGATAAGACTCAAATAGCCTCACTTCCAAAAACACGCGCTGCCACACCTGGATATACAATATAGAAGCTCGGAAAAAACATTTATTTACCGGGGAGAAACGCTATCAAGGTTGAAACAATAAACGTCAGAGACTCGTTCTTTAAGAAAGGGCTATCGGAACCTTAACGACGGTACCTCCGCCGAAAGAAGCGCCCGAAAATGGTTAGTTTTAATAGGTTCAACGGAGAAAGAGTGAAAGTTTTTCTTTGTTCCTCCAAACGCGTATGGTATACCGACCATTAAACTTTTTATTACAAATGGGATCAAAAGAGATAGAGCGACCCTGCTAAGAAACAAAAAGAACTAAAGGAAGAAAAACAAAACTATCTCTTCTTCTTAAGCAAATTGCCCCGCGATTTGGCTTATATCAGGGGACAGGGAATTTAAGGTCCGAGACGTTAAAGCTTCGGAGGTTGGAGATACGTCTAACCTGGTAAGAGCAACGTCTAATGGATCCACGCTGCTACCGATACGAAACAAAAGAGAGAAAGAGAGGTATTACAACAGAAGCGCGTGCATTACAGAGCAGCCCTAAACTTTTACGACTTTTCCATCCCCTTCTTAGCGGCGTTTTATCTCCCTTTTAAGAGCGAATTTGCCCGAGAGCCCAGCATTCCAACTATTCCCTAAGAAGAAAGTCAAACAAGGGGATGAGAGCTATAGAGGTGGCCCTATATTAGAGCGTAGGAGCCGGCGTTTGGAATCTGGACGCGGGCGCGCTTGTTAAAGTCGCTGGCCGTAATTCATTTTCAGTCTTTTCGCGGGGTGACTCCCCATCCTCTTTTTCTACTCCATCCATCCCTCTCCGCGTCTCGATCTTCATCCTTATTTCTCCTCCTTTTAACTCTTCGTCTTCGTCCGCTCTTTATTCAGCTCGATAGGGAACCCCTCCCGCCCTCTATAAAGACTCATTTCAAGCTCGAGAGAATGGCTTTTCCTTGTTTCGAAGGTGATTCCGTCTCTTTTTAGAACTTTTTACCTTTTTCTATCCCAGCGACCTTTTTTTCCCTCTCGTTCAACCGTACCTTACCTCAGCTAAGTTTTTTTATTCATCCCTTATCTCCGTTTTTTACCCTACTTTTATAGGTAAAAGAAGACGATGTAGGGGTGGGAGGGATGAGGTAAAGTTAGCTTCGACCGAGGATGAAAAGGACACGAGCGAAGAAACGAGAGAAAAAATTATCCGGGCAAGAAACTAATGATTATTCATTTATACCGTTTTTTCTTAATAGCAATTTCGGGTAGCACTTACCTAAACTGCTCTCTAAACGACTCTCCGTGCTAAATATAGATTAATGAGTCGCGAGCCCGAGGAAGAGAGCCGAGAAAACTATTCTTTCCGGCGATTAATGGACAATCTTGTTAAAGACCTTGTCCCTGGCCGCTTTCGAAATTTCCAATTCTAGTTGGCGTGGTTGGTTTCGCCAGCGAGACATAGCGAGGATAAGAAATGTTCCCTGGCAGACGGTATTCATTGGTTATAAATTAATAAACCCGGTTTCTTAATGTCAAAAAACAGCCTCAATACCATACAACTACATTTTTTTGGGTCTTGGATATAAGAATTTTAAATAATCAATAAAAAAATCTGACGAAATAATCAAGTGGTTGGAAATTAATAAAATATCCCAAATAGTATGACTATTTCAATATAATTATTTAAAATACAAGGGCTATTGTATTCAATCAAGAATCCATACCTCTACATGGAATGGTTATCACGGCAGATTTTCGCCTCGATGTGGATGACGGTATGTTTGACGTCACTATGCAAACTTAACAAACAACAACGTGAGTGGGGAGCGCGCACAGAGGGGATTTAATTTTCTTGTAGGCGGGGCCAAAGCCGTCAGAGTGATCTTACCATACGCAATACGGCAGGATAAGCATTCCAAGTAGAGGTATATATGGATTCCTGTATTCCATTTGTAACACAGAGGGGGTACTTCCCAATATTAAGGCCTTTCTATAAAGTAACATTGGCTTTCTTGTTTTGATGTTGCTACTGCGTCACGTGTGACGTACCGATGACGTTTTACTACGAAAAACCCTGGGCATGAGGGTAAATTCTACGAGGTACCCTATTTTTAAGCATAAACTGAACTGAGTTTCTACGTATTTCGTGACGATAGAGCTACATAATAACAATTAGTTCAGCGAGCGTAGCTTATTTTATAAAAAGGCCTATTGGGTAACGCAATAAAGCAAATCTTTAATATCTCCAAGAATCGAAATCGCATCCGACGGCAGTGCTTTAATCTAGCAACGAAACGTATAAAGCCGCGCACGACCAAAGATCAATCGAACACAATAGGTAGACGAAAGAAAGACAATATAAAGTATCATCTATATAGGTATATCTGGCGCGAGATGAAAGAAAACGGAAACTACAATAAAGGAGAAAAACTTTGGAGAAAGTCGATAGAAGAAAAAGCTAATTTCGAGGGAAAAACGAAAATACTTTTTTCTCGCAATTTTTCTTATATTCTTCCTAAAAATTCTTGAAAGAAGAATGATGAAAAAAATAAGAGAGTGAGAGAGAGAGACAGAGAGAAAGGCAAAAGTTCAGCGGGGATGAGGAAAAAGAACCCAAAATTGTGACCGAGTCGCCGCTATAAAAATCGACATCATACTTAGGCATATTGGGTTTTCGGCCCCTCATCTTGGTCTTATACACTTCTTCGCTAAGTTGGTAGCTCGGGTTATGACTAGAGAAAATGTCACGCGCATTTTTAGAGGAAATAGTCCGGAATTACTGGTAGCGCCATCGGTCGGGAAAAGAGCGTCGGCAGCGCGCCTCTTATGAGATTTTCTTCTCTTCCTTCCTTCCTCGGCGAGTCCCATCACCAAGTTTGATCGTCGGCCCGCGCTACTATATATACTTCTGTTCAATTTCCACGCTCATATCGCGTCCGTACGTGTACCGTATATTTTGAAGCGATCTTCTGGCGCATCCCTCAGCGGCGCCCAACCCAACAGCCAGGCCTCTTTCTTTCCGCGCTGCCGCTTCTTCGTCGGAATTTCTTTCCTGTTTGGAACTCCATTTCCCTTCAATATTTCACCGGGGCTGAAGGACAAATTGAATCCGACCACGTACCGGAGCGTGGTCCTTTCCTAAACGGCTCGTCTATATGGTTTTCTCCCCGAGCTACGCGACCAGCCCCGCTTATAGAACCGCTTAGCTTTAAAATTACATTTTTACCCCCTCACTCTCGCCGTTCTGCAGCCTTCGTTTTCTCTCGCGTCGAGCTTATCCCGGCAACCCGAGAAACGCGTATTAGAGAACGTATATCTTCCTCGCAGACCCCCATTTTTTACTTCATATTTCAAAAAATATATATAGCGTCGTAATAAGTGGAATTAACGGTGTCCATAAGCTGCTTAATGCGCGGTTCTGAAAAGAGTCCCGAGGATTTCTAAATTGCCACGAAGACGTACGGATCGCCCAGAGTAAATAACAGATAAGAAACGTTTCTTCGCTTTAACATCCCCCACCATCCAAATGTTTTTACTTTCTCTTTTTTAAAGGTCACGCCAAGTATGTGGTAAGGGCTAATGTTTATCCAAGAGGGCTCTTTTCGTAATTTTTCTTAAGACTCACGCCTCCCTAAATATTATTATATATTCGGTTTCCCCTTCCCATAAAAACTTGTCGAGGTTAACGGTAATAGTTAGTGTAAGGAGCTGTTGGCTCGCTTGGCATGAAGGGCTTGCCATCACCCTCCTACGCATTGTAACCCGGCCACCTGTTTAAAGGCATTATAAGTCGCTAGATGACTTTAGCCTAAGGTGGTGCCTTGGGTATTAGCCTAGCTGATTATTAAATCAAATAAGAGCTCAGGGATTAGATTAGAAAATTATCTTTTATGTGTTTTTATTTGAATAAAATCTTTTTTTTTGCATATTACATCGTCTTATAACAGCGAATAATATCCATAAACAAACAGTGAACCGAAATTTTTATGAATAATCAAATTTGTGTAGGTTCATTTATCTGTTCCGCCGAGATCTTAGTCAAATTTTTGGAATTATGATTACCAACGCTTTCCAGTGTATCCATTGTAACTACAACGGGGCTATTTTTAGCTTCGATCTTCCTTATAGTTCAAAGAAGACATAAATAACTCGAACCTTCTTTTCTTCTTGAACGAGTATATGACAATGTATTCAACATCATTAGATGACTTATATATTCATGGGCAGTTAGGAAAGGTTTCTGATGAACTGGTGCGGCCTCAATGTTGAGCGCCATCTCACCCTATCACGTCAAAAGGAGGACATTTCGTGGAATGACTCTGAAAGAGCTGGATGCGTAAAGCGAGCCACACAAAGAGAGAGTGAGCAATCGCTCTCTCATACTAGTAGCACCCAAATGGCATTGACGTCCCCTTCAGATGATTTAACTAGAGGGAGTGCGTGAAAGTAGACATCCAGCTTGCGATATAGACGGGGAGCTGCTTTTAGAATATTTCGCGTAGCTATAGGGAGGGTTAACGCTCATCTACCGAAATGAAAAAGGAAAGAGTGAAAGAGGGGAGGGTGCGCATTTGCTTCTAAAATATTCTCGTGGAACAGCGTGGTTGGAGCGATAAGAAAAATGTCTCGACTTTACCGCTTTGGAATCTGCAAAATCACCGCGACGTTCGATGACAGCGAAACGACTCCCTAATCCATCCGTCCCACTACCTACCGGTTATGTCACGATAAACGTACGCGCCAGCTCATTCTAGTTCAAATCTAGAAGTAAAGGAGTCGCGACGGGTTAGGTGCCGAAGCCCGTCAAGCTTACTTTGCAGGAAAGGCCGTGAGTGGATATTCGGGCTAAATCAACCTCCATTTCGGGCTGAAAACCTTGGCGCGAGTGCATTATTACGTCATCAAGCTTTATTTTTTTAAGCAACGAGAGGAAAATCCGCGTTTTTTAAACAGTCCACCAAATTCCAGCAAGACCAAAATCCAATAACCAAGGCTCAGAAGGATTGCACAGCGTACGCCGGAGCGAGAAGAGGAGTAGCCAAAGATCGATACGCATCTAGGACACATTTTTAAAGCAATTTTTTACGCCTCGCTTGAAATTGCTTTCCTTTTTTTCATTGCGCCGTATTTTCTTTTTAATATTCGCTCTAGCCTTTTTCCATTCGCTTACGTACATTACTCTCTAAGCAACTAGACGCGCGTGTTTTTCTCGCGATTCCTTTTCCGCAATAGTTATACTTCATTCTTCATAACGTATAAAAATAGAACAACACAAACGTGGTTCCAAAACTTTTATATGCCCGCAAAAGGAAAAATTTGGCAAACCGAATTTTTTAACCGCGAAACATTAAAAATATATCAGAATTTAAACGCATTTCACTACGTTATAGTTTAAAAAGTTAACATCATTAAAAACGATATAATGATCAAGGGCGTAGGAACGTAATTATGCTAATAACCCTGGAACTCTTGGGGCCGGAAAGGCCCCTATCGCGATGGAAACGTTTTGCGAAAACCCAAAATGTTCGGTAAACTTCAAATAAAATTTTATAAGAAGGTAATATTTATCTAAACTTAAAGACCAAGTGTAGATCATTAAGCCTTTAATACCTTTAACTCGTCAATTTTAAGTTTTGAACCGATTAAAAACTGGAGGGCACAGTTACATAACTTGCCCCTTAAGGTCAGTAAAATATTTTGGAGAGATATTGGACTCTATCCCCGGGTTCCTACACGCCTGATAACGACCAAGTAATATTATTTTTGGGATTATATTGTTCCGTCTAAATTTAGTTATTAATTAATTTTATTTGTAAAATAGGCATTCCTAAAAGAGTCGAGTCATCAGAGATAAAATTTGTACCTATAGACGAAGCCCCGTCGTAAGATATAATAATACCAACGGTAAATTGAGCGAAACCCGATTCCGGCATTACAGAGATTATCTCAATTATGCTAGAAACTATAGACTGAGATAGGGGCAGCTAAGTTAAGTCCCGCCGGGTGTAGATTATTCCCAGTTACCCAGATAAGGTAGGGATACTTGAGAGAGAGAGACGAAGTGAAGAGCGAAGCCCATCGCGACAGCTAAGAATAGGAACGAGAACTGGAGAATACCGTAAAGCTATCCGGTTTGGCAGACACTGGAATCGAAATGCTAGGGAATTATATAATCATCCCATGACGATAATAACGGAGATAGAACGCGCTAGGAGTGGAAAGCGGGCAGCTTTCTCTCTCTCTCTCTCTTTTGAATTGGAAGCATCGAGTCATCGATATTCGTCTTCGCCGTCCGAGCGAAGAGAGCACCCTTTATAGGGGCGCTGACGAGAAATCATTTTTGTCAATATAAGAGAGAGAGAGAGAGAGAGAGAGAGAGAGAGAGAGAGAGAGAGAAAGAGAGAGAGAGAGAGGAGGGAGGAGATATATATACTAATGACGGGGCTTTAGACGCACGCGGGGGTTTTCCAGGCCCCGGCTACGGCTTCTTGATTTATGGTCGTCCCTTTAAATTGCGACCCCGGGATTCCCGGCGTTTCGCGCTGACTGATCATTCATAATAGGGGGTCCGGCTTTCCGTCACTCGAGCTCCGCTGGCCGAAACTCTCGCCGGGCTTTGGTTCGTCGAGTCAACAGATCAAATATAAATAGATTCGAAAAGGGAATCTAGTAATGCGTTTTCGAAAATGGTAAACACGGTCGGCTTTTAGTATTACGCCTCTTCTCTCGCCAGCCTCTGAATTGACTCCGCCGCGTTTGCTAGCCGCGCTAGTGAAGAGCGAAATTCAGTTTTGAGAAGCCCAAAGGCGAGAAATAAAAATAAAATTTTCCATTCTAGAAAAGAGGCCGACCATATCCGACGCAGTCGATCCGCCTGCAAAGTCACCTCTCTCTCTCGCGGCCCATCTACACCTTTCCAGATTGCGTGTACTGGTACGTCGAACGGATCGAAAGGGTGAGAATAACCAGGCGTCCACCGGGTATCAGCCGTCCCTTAGTAACTATCCGATACAGATTGGCGAAAAACGGGTCGGAAGATCGAGGCTTCCGTTTGTCAGGAGCTCGTTTCGGAAACTTCGAACGAAACCGAGTGAAAACTTTTAATGGCATCAACTGCAAATTGTTTCCACTTCAATTTTTACCAGTTATTCGCGTTAAAATAATTCCATTCGAACTCGCTTGACTTAAAGAACCCGAAACACATTTTAAATTACTCGGAAATTTCCTAATTAAATCTAAGCGCGAGACGAAATGGTCGATTTTATTCTTATAAACACGGCCAGCAGAGTCTTACGAATAACCCGTTTATCGCTAGTAGGTAGACCTTTTCTAAACGGATCGCTAATAACGGTTTCGTAATAGTGGCGTACTTCTAAAATAAAGATACGGATAATAAAAATAGAAGGGAAGGTCATTTCGGAAGGTTCTTAGAGATGTGTTGTATAATAACGAGAAGGAAAAATGGTGTTCTTTCTCATAAGAGGAGCGTTATACAGATTATATTGCTCTACCTTCCGGTCAAGCCCCACGGTCCATGACGAGGGCTCCCGGTACTTATAAGTCCGCGCTAACGGTAAACCGAAAATGGTTTCTTATCGGCCGAACACGGTTTTCTCCTTAGCCCATATATTTTTAGTGGCTAAAAAACAAATCCCAGCAACGAAAAGAAAAGTAGACGCCGTAGTCGGCCAGAAAAGTGAAGGGGGAGATCGTAAACGGCCGCTGTTCTTAATTTAATTGGCTTTTTCTTAATGATACTTCCACGAGCGGAAGACATTTTATACGAACAATTACTATAGAGATTTGTACCGGCGGACGAAAACAGAAACCATATATAGGCCTTTTACATTTAGTACGAGCGTCCTAAGCCAAGCGAGGAAACGACGGTACAGGAGGGGCCCAAACCCAAAAAGCTTTCTTATTGTAATCCGCTAGGCGCCGAATAGCGCGCGTTTGCCTCTTAAAATTATATTTAATGACTACAGATAGGCCGCGGCGTGGCGTATTCGCCTATTAGCTCGTAGCGATGATCATTACGGCTGACTGCCACTGGGCGCCGCTGCAGTAGGCGAAGACTACTCGTAAAAGCTTTCAAAGAGTAAACGGCTCGCATACGAAATGAGGGGCTGGCATTCAAAGCCCGCGCGCCCTATAAACCGCCGGGGGGGGGGGGGCGTTAAAGGGAAGAGGGAATTACACTAAGCGCTACCCCCCCCCCTTCCTTCCCTCTCGTAAATGCCGCTACGGCTCACCTGCTTACTTAAATTTGCCATTTCGGTTTTAGAATAATAGCCGACGCAACCGTGCCTATTAAAAAGAATCAATTAGGCTAAAGTCGTAGTCGATACCGCGGCCTAGGGACAAATCTTCGCGTAGAAATCCGCTCCCGTAAGCGGGCTTCCTCTGTTTACAACAAGGCCCCTGGAAATCCACCGCGTCAAAGCGATCTAGAAATGGCTAATGGCGATAATAAATTATGCCGTTTTTTCCATGTACTCCAACACGTTTTGCTAATGAAAAACGTTCCGCCGTTTATAAAAGCGCCGCAAACAACTACTCTCCTGTCGGCTGACTTCTATATATTTTTTTAATACTTCTCCCGTTACGGGTCAAGACGCGAATATACCTACTATCAACGCAGTCTTCACCGTAACCGTGCCATCGACTAAACTGTCGGGTGAACACGCGATAATGTTAGGGTACAAAAGAAGGAGGTCGTAAAAATCATATCCGAGGGGTTTATTGAAATCCACGACATGTTTTTCTGCCACTGCTATCAACTCTTTTCTTTCGACTTCGAAATAACGTGTCCCCCCCCCCCCGGCCAACCACGTGTCATTCAACCTCACCCTCTGTTTGCAGAAATTTAACGTTAGATTTCCAACCTCAACTAATTATTTCGATTGCTCAAAGAATCTATATAAACTTCGTGACGTTCGGGTAATCATGGGGAAAAGGTTTGGTCTCGAGGGATGAAACGCTTAATAGCGCGGTTGCCACCGAATTCGTAAAAACACATTAGTGTTTCCAGCGTCATTACTTACACTGTAATGATAGTGAAATGGATCGGTTGGTTCCTCACCGTTTGAGAGAATCTCATTCAACGAAGTTCTAATGATAACGCCGTATCACTTAATACTTGAAAGGTGTGTTATAGAAAATGCTTAAAATCTGAAATTAACTTTCTAGTTTTAATGATATGGTCCTGAAACAATTATTATTATTAAGACGCGAATTTTAATTTGACGTTAAAACTAGCTCGCTATTTGTTCTCTCCTACTTTCAGTGACAGAATTAAAATAAAACTGTCTGAACTAAAAGGATAGGGTCAGTTATTTAGGTTATTTTTTTTACTCTGCACTGTGTGAACTTTTGGCAAAAATTATTTTAATACATTTCATTACGTTTTAATGTTTTATTCTATAACCACACAGAATAAATATTTCTAAATTTGTTTTAATATTTTTATGCTTATTATGACTAGGCATTAAACAAATTTCAAATATAACATATTTTATAGGAAAAAGTCGGAATTATCTAAGGTGGTTTTTTGATGAAGGGGAAAATATTGGCAAATTTGTTTGGCATTCTACGAGTACCAGTAATCAAGATTATTTTAAAGTCTACCTGCACCCAAAAATTAAAATTTAATATTTTATTAGATTATGTATAGTTGTCAACACTTAAAATTTCATATTAAAATATTAATTATTTTATAAGTTATTCCAAATAGAAAATGTGAGTTTTAACAGAAAAACTCCCGCTTTCAATTGACCCGAAAACACGAAATCTTGAATTTATGACGTAGAAGAAGCAAAACAAAATATATTTTACTTAAACTGTCAAATTGCCTAGATCATGATTACGTACGGAAACGTTTGGCTACACCCAAGAAATTAAAAAGCCAAATTTCCAGGACAAGTTATGTCGCATTGTATGATGAAAACCAGAAATAGAGGGCTCTGATTACCGAATCATGGTTTTAAATACCAGTGGCTGAAACTATCTTTATCCCATCTGTACGAAAGAAACATTTCTTCCAGGAAATTGTTATTTCACGTTTGGCGCTGCTGTAGTCTAAATGAGTACATTAGTGACATGAATTAAATCTTATTTACATTCGAGCCCGCCAAATTAACTAGCATCTGTGACCTCAGTGATGCTATAAATTAAAGGACAACGCAAGTGGTCATGCAGGGGGGGAACTATGTTTTCTTCAACAAGCCATAAGTAGGTTTTCCGAGGATGATTTTATACAGCGCGAAAGCCTTATTCTCCTTGGTGTAGCCACGTGGCGCAATTTCGCTCTCATTCGCGAATTTTTCGATTTTCTTCGCTGAGTTAGCTCGCAATCAACGAATTCAGGAATTTAGGCTTAATTTATTTATTATGGAGAAAAGAACTGGGTTAGGTTCCGAGAGTTGGAATTTGATATTTTCGATTTAACAATGTTTGGAAATAAAATTATTTGTGAATTGAATATTTTTAATAATGGAAGTTGAAACATTAGGCCTTGGACGTGGTAAATCTCTGCCGCTAGCCTCACATTGGATTAAGAAAATTCAACACCTGTGACCACACACACTCCTATATCCCGTCTACCTTAACAATTTCCCTATCATTATACCCCGACAGAATATTTATCTTTTTTTATTACATTTATTTTGTAGAAGTTTAGGATCCGATTTGTCGGTAAGCACGGAGACTTCACTTTCCTCGGCCATTTTCGTGACTAAAGAATGCATGGATTTTGCGTAAAAACGGCGAGAGGCGCATTTATACAAAATAAATTCGGCAAATATGATTCTGCTTTTTTTACAGAGGGAAAGGCTATGGCAGATAGCGCATGCGCAGTCGTTCTTTTTATCTATAAGATAATTTACCCCCCTGCATGGTCACTTGCGTTGCCCTTTAAGTCACGCGCACTTTTCAAAACGGAATTAATTTCGATAGAAGGTGCTATATGGAGATGCACCGAGAAAATAGGAGACATTGCAGGTAGACTTTAAAGTGATAATCACAAACATGTTTGACCCTAATATCGATTATAATCTTCATTGAAATTTCAATGTATCGACACTTTTATTTTTTAATTAATATTATAGAACACTATTGCTCGCAAAAGATCTAAAAAAGTGGACTATCCTTTTGTTAAATACTCCATATTAAGGGCAGTTGAATATTGTTTCAGAAAATATAGCCCAAATAGCTGCAGTGGGTTTCAGTAGTCGAGAGAAGTAACAAGCGAAGCAACAATTTAAACTACGAGTTTCGACCTGTTTCGACTTGTATGGAACTGAGCAGAGCCCTTCCCCCGTAGTTTTTATTTTCCGAATATTATGCAAGAGATCTTTAATTATATTTTTAAAAGGAAAATTAAATTTAAATGGCCATTTTGTTTTTGGAATTTTGGCCAAATTTAAGGGCCTTAGGCTAAAAATTCGGTTTATCATTATTTTACAACAACAATGGCGCTGGCCATTTACAGTTAGAGTAAGGTATAGGGAAAAGATAATTAAACAATGAAATTCAAAGCCGCCTACGCGTATATAAGTTAAACTCGAGGCCAATATATACCCGGCAGGTTTTAGAAACTTTTAATATACGACGCGGGGAGAACTAGGCTATAATAATAAAAAATCCCTTCCAAGCGACACCTTATGCAAATTAGGAACGAAAAAGCGGCGTTGGCACTTTTGAAAAGCCTAAAGTGTCTCCGGAAGGAGGTGTCGAGTAAAGGAGAAAGACTTAAAGGCGAACCGAGAAAATTCGGCTTTCTTCGTACAAAACCGACCGCGAGCAGTCGGAAGAGGGGGGGGGGGGGGCTATAAGCTGCTAAAGCAAAGGGGGGAGGAAGAGGGCTAAGATCGGTTTCGTGGTGAAGCCTTGGCCCGTTCGCTACGAACAGCCGCATTTATTTAAAATGTAAATGGGTTTAATTTCCAACTCTACTTCGTTGGGTTATTCATGAAGGTGGGAAGGGATAAATAGCCGACCAAAGGAGCTACTAAATTAAATATAACGCGCGCGCGCTCGCGTCTACCAGTTTTTCCAGCCAACTACGCACGCCTTTATTTTACCTCAGCGTACAGAAAAGTACTTTTTTTCTCTCCCGGAGCGTAGTTTTACAGCTCAGGAAACTCATTACAATTACTCTCATTTGGCGGTGGCAGGCAACGGGATCGCGTGTTTCCGTGCCAATTCTCGTTAGTAGTTTCCATGACGTAAGCTATACATCGCACTCTCTGGCCCCAAGTATTGAAAAAAGAAGTTGGACAAATAGGAGAACGGCCCGTTTTTTTGGGAGGAGGGACTTCTAGATCCACTTTTACGACATTAAGGTTAATATTTCTTAAACTAATGACGGGAATAATTGATGAGTATGACGTCATCCTTAAAAATCCCTATCGTGTTATCAGAAGTGGAAAGTGTCTTAGGATAAAATAATCCCGGAAGTAAATGAATCGAAGTTATCGAAAGAGCGCTCAGAATCGGAGGGCGTTTTTCTCATGAAAATGATGAGAAAATCGAGCCAAATAAAAGCAGATTGCTATATCCATCTTTGGACGCGATAAATTTCACTTGGGAATTGTGGGTATAGCTATTTATATGTATCAAAAATGGTTTCATAAAAACAAAAACCTTTTTCGGCCTAGGAGCGCGCAAAATTTCAAATTCGAGGTCAAAATGTGACTTCATAAGGTAAACGCCTCCATTATGGGGAGTATAGCAGTCTGATAACTGCGGTTCATTTACTTATGATAATGCATAATCTATCTAAGTAGTAAATATTTAAGTCCAAAGTCAAATTAAAAATTTTAGTTGCCCTAAGCACTAACAAAAATACGAAGAACATTTAATTAAGTATAATTTCATAAATATAAATCGATAATCCCTTCCCATGTTGCCCTAAGCTTAATGGTTTATCCAGCCTTATTCACATGCCCGAGGCAGTTTTCAATTGGCTCGTTATTATCCCCCCCCCCCCCCGCGGAAGCATACACCACATAGCGGCTCAAAATTATCACGTGCATTACTGCGCACACCGATAAATATAAAAATTACACTGCGTATTTTTCTTATTTATAAACCATATTTTCTATCTACAGGATATTTAAAAAAAATTCTTTAAAGCGAGAAGTAAGAAAACCTACAGATGGGTGACTTCTCCCAGAACACTGAAGTTTGACGTGTGGAACACTTCTACAGGCGTTTGGTCTATTTTTCACCTAAGTCCCCGTTGAATATTATTTTAACAGAAAAGCAACCAACAATTAACATAAGCGTATAAATTTTCACCACATAATTTCTAGAAAACACCCACAACGCCAAACCTGGCTTTTATTTATCCGGAAATAAAGTTATTCCAGGAATTCGTCGTTAAATCTTGCGGGAAAAGTTTGAAGAGTTCAGTGCGAGGTGGTCAGGTCTCCTCGATATCCCAGCCTCATGTCTCCACTCAATAATTGTATAATTTTAAAATATGCAATAAGTTTTCTCTAGTATTTTTTTTACTCTCAATAAACCACATCTTTAACCCGATCATTTAACAATCTAGAATATAACCACTTATTTTAGGTGTTTCAAATACATAGCTCTCCCTACTTCTGAGGACATTTCGCGTCCACAGTCCCTGTGAGCTATATATAAAATGCCCTAGTAAAGACGAAACAAGTACAATCACTAAAGAGCAACGATACTGTTTTAACAGACACTAAAAAACGTATTTTAACAAGCGAATTTAATTCAAAGCAAACTACGTCTGGAAATAAACGCCTATACTTTACAAAAAATGCCTTGCAGTTAACAAAACAGTCGAGTGTATATTCTAAACATTTTCCAAATATTAAAAAAGATGGAATTTTCGCACCGCCTCTAGGGTGGCTGCCCACCTTTGTTTTTATTTTATTCAGCTTACAATCGTAAGATGGGCGTAAGTCAGATTTGTTTCGTCGTGTCCATTTTTTCTAGCTCTTCAAAGACTTATTTGTCAGCGTTGAGAGTTCGCACTTTCTCTATTCCCAGACGTTCTTAAATATTAACCAACACCTTCTCTCTGTTTTAGACTTTGACTGGTTTTTTTTTCTACAGAAAGAAGAAGAAAAAACGAAGCTAAGTAGAAGAGCGAGAGCGCACCGTAAACATTAAAGGTATATCCGTTTCTTTGAGCTATTCGCATTCGAAAAACTGCGGGAGGTACCGTTGAAAGCAGCGACACTTCACGCACCGAGGCTTAAGAGAACAAAAATCCCAGCGAGAGAGTTGGGAAATGTTTTTTTTTACATACATGTCCATAAATAGCATTTCTTTTTTAACGCGTTTTCCTCGAGTACGACGTACTCGAGGGGAGGGGGGATAAGCAACGACGAAAACCTGCTTTTTTTAGGATCAAGTCTGAATCCCCGCGCCTTGCTAAACAAAATGAGCCAAGGCCTAAGAAGTGACGACGTGACAAATGACCCTTAAGAATTTTTTTCCTTTGACATATATTTTCCTCTTTTTCTATATATATAAATAAATACGGCGAGGGTTCCGGATTCTTTATTCTTCCCCGCGCCAGCGATTTTTACGCGAAAGAGTTGGAAAAATATTTATTACTCCCAGAGAGAGAGGGAACCGAGAAAATGGGGAAGAAAAGTCCAGTTTTCCAATCTGTCAGTTAATATCTTCTATTTAAACCGACAAAGCCTTCGCGCTCCGCGTGAGAAAATGGGGGATGGCTCGATGCCATGGGGGAAAAGCCGAACTTTTACAAAAGATACGGCGGAGGAGACTCCTTTGAAGGGGTGAACCGAGAGTGGATAATTAATACGGCCAGTAACGCATCCAAACATTTTAATTGGATTTTTCGCTTCACCCCGATGAATGTAAATGTCAGTTCTCCCTCTGGCCGCTAGAGTCCGCCGCGGGCGAAATCGCGTAACGTTTTCCTTTCAAGTTCATCGCCACGGGGATAAGAGAAAGAGAATGAACCTGAATATATACGACGGGCGGGGATAAAATGACGCAAAAAATGCAATCCCCGTTGGATGGCGCTATCATCATATCCGCGTAAGGTCCACCCGCTATTCTTCGCGTCCCTCATTCGATATTTACGACGCTTCAGATCACCAATTTCCAAACGGCGCGTGCTGTTCTCGTCAGTATTTTAAATTTACGAGAAAAGGAACTTCTTTTAATGAGCCAAGCTTGACATTGGTGGTGACGTCATAGCTACAGTTATAAAAAACTTGCGAGTTCATGTCAGAGTGCCGTAAACGGATCGTTTGAAAAGCATTACGTATCAGTCGCGCCTGTCTCCGAGTTTCTTTTCCGTATGGATTTGCAATTGAACGATAAACATACAATCATACTTGAAATAGCGCAAATGTCAAGAGCCGGACACGACCCCGGCGGTCTTTGTTACGCTCCCCAGCCCGTCTCCTCCTTCGGCGCTTTAATGTCGAAGCCAGCCCTCCTCCGAGCCACGCGACGCGTCATTCCTATTCCGGGAAAACTCCGTCATCTCTCGTGTCGTTGCTTCCTTCTAATGTAAATACGGCTCCTCGTTCTGGATTCTGAGCGTAAAGTAAAGGAAGAAAGAGCGATTTTGAGTATATCAAGAGAGCCTCAACCTTCGGATCCCTCTCCCTTTTTTGTCGTACATACACGGACGGCCGGGGGCTCTCGAAAGTCCTATTATCGAAAGACAACGATAATCATTCGGTTAAGCTAGGAAAAGGCAAGGAGATAAATGGTAGTCATTGCTTTGAATGAGCTCCGCCTTTAGTCTTTGGCCCCGCGCGCCCAGAAAAAAGATCCAGTCGAGGAAGGAAGAAGAGCGGGTAGGCCTGGACGTGGGAGAAATAGCCGTTTGCCCCTAGAAACCATCTACACGATACCAAACGCGGGTATATTCTGAAAGGAGGATGGGAATCTTAGGCCGATGATATAGAGTTAAAGATATAGGGAGCGCATTACCAAAGAAAGCCAGTCAGAGTTTGCTAGTGGCAGCGTTTTTGCCAGCTCCGAGAAGAGGGAATATCGGAGAAGGTGGATGGGGCCACGCTCTTAATGGGGCGCAGCTTCCTCCGGAATAGACTTTTGAAAATCTATGAGCAAATCAGAGATTCGAGGGGTGTACGCCCGTCGCTCGAGGAAGGAGGGGACGAAGCCGCTGATGTCGAGAAGGGGCTCCTCGCTTGCTCCGCTAACTTCTTCGATTCATCACGACGTATAGCCCGTACCGGAGAGAAGGCCCCGAAATATCCACGGGATGAAAATAACGTCGGCTAGACCCGCAGTGGGAGAACGGGCGAAAGGAAAGCGAGCTAACAGAAAGCGCGCAATTATCTTCTTGGTAATTGAGTTTCTACTCGCTGGGCTTATACGATCTCGTAGCGAGATAAGGAGAATCCTAAGCCCGGCCGCGTGCTCGCTTATTGTACGATAGACCCCTATAAACAGTTTGATTTGCGACGTCAGCTATTTGTAAGGTGAATAGAGATCCCCTCTCTCGCCTCCGTCCTTAATAGCTCTTCTCTCGCGCTCCTTTCCAAAGAGCAATTGCCAGCCTATTGTTAAAGAGATTTACGACGGACCTAAGCTTAAATGTCTCCCGGCCGAAATTCATTTATTACTATTACTATTCCTTTATATAATCTAGCGGAAAAGAGGTACCGAAGTTTTAAAACCGTCATTTCAAACTCCCGAGATGGCCGACTAAAAGATTCAATAGCGAAGGTAACGGACTCGACTAGTAAATAGATTTCGCCGGATATTCGTTCCCCGCCAGCTCCCTCCAATTCCCCAAATTTTACGATTATTTCTCTAGTGGAACGGAACGGAATATTATAGGCCTTAGATAGGCGAGTTTATAGAGAAACTATCTCCGACAACGGCTGTAATAAGCGCCGCGAGCTCGTAAAAAAGCCATACAGTATGAGAAATATGAGAATGATTCCGGCTCCATTGTAAAACGCCCTAAGAATATTAGATCTTTGTAAGAGTTAAAATATATTCTGATGACTACGCGTCCTATCCGACAGCCTTTTGAGCCTTAAGACCCTCGTCTCCCGTACCTTTAAATAGTTTTTTCTCCCTTCTATAAGACCCTGGGTTTCGCGCGAAAGGGACTGGCTCCGACGACGGGATAAAACGCGCCATAAAAAAGAGGGAGTCTACCCGAGTGGCTTCCTCTCCGCGAGTGAGGCCCAGAGCCAGTTGTCCCTGAGGCAGTAAAAGAAAAGCAAATTCTTCTCCTTTGCTAGCAAACGTGTTGCGACACAAAAGCTTTTTTCCGCTTAGACCAGCGCTTTTTTTCCCTTAAAGCTACGGCTATAAAAAGGGTATTTGCTCCCCACCATCTCCGACAATGGTGCCGAAGACTGGGTTAAACTTATAGAAGGAGACGATAGCTCCGGGAGCCGCCAAAAATAAAAGTGGGTGGAAGGATCTCGGCTTGGAAGACGCTGGCTCGCGCGGAAACGAAAGATACTAATGAAAGAAGCTTCGGAAAATCCTGAGCCTCTCTTAGCCGCGTCTTCCCCATCGTTTCGCGGTACATCCCGCGATGCCAGAGACAGAAAAGGACAAAATGGAGAGACTGGCGGCGCTCGTGAAGGGGATAATATACCGAGTCCCGCACCGACTATAAAATCAAAGTGAAATTTTGAGTTTCCATCCATATAAAGTAGTTTTTGTACAGTCTCTAGAATTGCTAAGTTATGCCTACGTGCACAGGAAAAAAAACTAGAAACTATTTTTACAATTGCTACATCGGACTTAAAGTTATGTCCCGCCGTTCTTGGTCGGCAGTAAAGTTGACATATTTGGAGGATATCTTTCATTAACTCGCGATATCTGACTCAAATTTCGTTTGAACCATGTTGACTTAGTTGCGATAATGTTAATACATACAAAAAGGGAAGTGAACATTTTAGCTATACTGTACCCTCTTTTACAATAAAAGATTAAAATGTAAACAAACTTACTCGCCAAATTAATTTGGGACCAAACGGGACATTTTATCTAAACTTCAAAACGGAGAGTTCTTAGTTTCTAGGAACTGCAGTAAGACAAAAATAAAACAGTTTATATTCCAGTGTATATTTTTTTACGATTTTCGGACCGGGGGAGGGGGTGCTTAAGACATCGGCGGCATGGCGACAATTTTATTTTCTTTCTCGTCGCATTTCGAGAATTTCGATACGGAGGGCGGGAAATGTATTCCGCTCGCTGGAAAAGAGATTTCTTTCGGAACTGTTACAACCCACACTCTCGCCTCCCTCCCGTTTCGCATTTTTAGAGATTTTTTTCATTTCCCTCTTCACGCGGCGGTTCTTATCCGCTGGCGTAACGTTATAAAACAAAAGAAATTTTTTTATTCCCTGAAGAAAATAAAGACGTCCCTCAGATCTGAGAGGCCTCAGCCGCGTCTATTCGGCCCCCTCCGTCCGGAAAAAGTATCGGGTAGAACCATATTTTATGGGCCAGTTATGCGAAAACCCATCACGCGAACACATCTATAAAGCGCCGCCGGGAAGAGGATAGAACAAACGGGAAGATGAGAAAAGAGAAGATTGCCAAACACGAGGAATTTGCTTCCAACCCCCCTCCCCCACTTTCCCCCTTAATAGATTTGGTGCCTCAACGCTACTGAAAATTGACGAAGCGACGCTCCTTCTCGGGAAATAAAGGTTGGTAAAATATTATTTTCCCGCCAAACACCAAATGTCTTCCAGGCGCGATTCTCGAGATTCGCTATTGGATGGTTGTTAGTCGAAGCCGTAAGTACCCCGTCCCCCGCAAAAACCCCGATTTATACCCAGCCATTCGTACCCGCGACTTAAGCGGAGGAAGAGTGGCCGGATACGAGTTACGAAGCGGCGAAGAACGTCCGAGAAATGAATGATATATAGGAGAAGAACGCGCTGAAGAGAAAAGCGAACAGTTCTGTTCGGTGAAGCGCGTCCAAAATGACCCAAATATTGGGGAGGATATATCGAGGAAACTCGGAGAATGGCGCCTCCTATACGCCATATAATCCAAGCGGTGAAAAGACAAGGGCGCCAAATCCAGGATATAGCGCTACTTTCCTTCCATCCCTGATGTTTTCGGCAATAAGATACCGGCGTTCGTCGGCTAAGCTTATTACAGATCGTCCACTCGGGAAGGCGCCAGAGATATTGATAAACAAAGTAACATTACCGTTCCTCCCAGGGAAAAGTCGGATTACCTCGGAGAGCGAAATCCCTTATTGCCATTTCTGGCAGCCACCGACACTTTCCTAAGACTTCCCTCTCCCGGCTCGTCACCCCCGAAACAAACGAAGCCGCTGTTAATCCGAGTAATTAATTATAGAGAAGGAGAGCCAGAAAGATGTCATTAGCCATCAAACAGCCACCCTTTAATTACAGCTACCCAAACAACGAGTTAAAATACCGGCCAGTTGCTCGCGTGGAAAATCACGCAATTTCAAACTCTCGGGTTCTCGATTAAATTGCTAAAATTAGTAAAATTCCGGCAACTGTCTTCGAATTGTAAACAAACGTTTTCCGCTCGAATGACTTAATCATCTTCGCGTGACTTCGGAAGTTAGTATCTTATTAAATATATTTTTAATACGATATTAAATATCGCGATTTTCGTCGAAATACTTTCTTCATTAACGCTATAATGATCCAAGCTTAATATGTTGAAGCAACTTAGGATAAATCGACTCGAAAAGTATTTTCTTTTGGTAAATTTCCCGATCGCTCGAGATATTTAATTCCGATAATAAGGGTACCTGTAGGAGAATTTTCTCGAAACAGAAGGGTGCGTTAACAACGGGGTTTTGTTTTTCACCATCATTCAAAAGTTGTTAATTACATGCAAATTTTCTCATTAGTCTGAATAGAAGGGCTCGTTCGTCCGGCCATTACGATCTATGAGCGGCGGAGGATGGCCTCGGGGCTCAATTAGGCTAAAAGGGTACGGAAAGGCATTAAATGGGCCTTTTTATCTATACAAGCTTGCCTGTTTTTTTCCTTCCGAGAGAACGAAGCCTTATGAATAAACAGGGCTGTGATTATAACCCTCCCCGCTGGTGTCTGACGAAAAAAGACAGACACGTATACGAAAGGAGATAAGTCTAGTTGGGTTTACCCGCAGCGAAAGGCACTTCGTGACAATTTAATTTAAGTAAATCTTTCGTAATTTATCAAGATAACTGCATTAGTACTCGGCTGCCCCGAGAAGATCCCGAAAGAGTTACGCTGTTATTGTTACGATACGAAAGTTAATTTAAAATCCTTACTAATTTCCATCACCAACAAAAGTAAATAGACCTATTTCTAGAAAACGTCACTATAGGGAGGAAAGATCGTTTAAAACTAACTTTATTAGACGTATTTTAACTGCGTTTCACTGATCAACGACGCGTCATTTTATTATGGTTACTTAATACTGTTTTTATGGCGAGGGGCTAGCCACTTGTTTAAATTATGTATACCGAGTACAGCCTGTAATCGATTACTTTATCACTTTAGTACAGTCAAAGCTATAGGATCAGCCCCTCGATTTATGGCTGGAAGAGTAACGTAACAAAGGAGAATACACCATTCCATAAATTACTGGGCGATATGAACTTGTGATGTGAGCGAAGCAGTGGGACGTTGTGTAGGAATGAATAAACTCATGTCCCAAAATCTATGGTAGTTTGCTTTCCTCAATTTGAGACAAATATTACCGCCCTAAGCCTAATTCTTCCGGGATCGGAACGTTAAATGACGGCGCAGTTATCAATCAACGTTCTAATTAAATTTCCTTTCATTAAAAACAATAAACACGTTTTATAACGGCACCACCTTACCCCAGAGCCATCAAGCTACTTTTCATGCCATTAATTCACGTTAAAACGCGTACTACTATACTCTGGAAGTTTTAATGGAAAGGGGAAACAGAAAAACTGGGGGGAAACTTGTGAATTCAGGGCAGAAGAAGTTTCACCCAGTGCCATAAGCTAAGATTGAACTCTTCTTTCTGCGAGATGAAAGTGCTAACCATTACACCACCCCACAACATCAAACCATTGAAATTATTTAACAAACTTCAATGTCGATGATACTACATGTTTCCTTTATATCAAGATACAAATTTTTAAAACTTCTTACTGCGAAAAGACTTTGGGTCAAAAATATGCAGAACAAAAGTAATACATTGTAGTCTCATGAATATAGGTCAGCATAACCTTAGTTCTCCAGTTTATAGTCACCGCAATAATTGTTTCGTAAATCGGAGCGATGCTTGCAAGCTGAAGAAAGTAGCACAAATTGTTACGTTATTTATTATCTAAATCCAGTTTACAATCGAAAATTTGGTCTACGATCTCCCACGCGTGCAGTTTTTTTTTGCTAAAATTTTGAGGTAGGGGCTAGAGCTATTCAGCCATACAGCCCAAAGTATTGAAAATAGTATGCAGTATATAGTCATGACTAGTCATTAGGGTGTTTCATTTTTCCGAAGATTTGATTTTCTTATGACTTTGCTTACGCCCCAAGTCTCAGTGATGTAAAAGATATATATGCCAAATTTCAAGAAGATTGGATAATATTTAGGGGTTGCACACATTGATCACTTTTATCACTAGTTGTGGCTCATCAGTACTGAGTAGGTATCTTGAGAGCGACTTACATCCCGATCTTGAAGCTAATCCTAATATTAAATAAATATCAGTCCATCGGTGGTTAGTATTAACTTTTACTATCATATATTCTCATCTACACCACCCTTTTGGCTAGCTGTTGCTTCGGTGCGTGTTTTGAAATTTGTTTATTGTTAGGCCTAACTTCAAGATCGGTTCGTAAGTCGTTCACCAGATACACAGCACTGATGAGCCCCAACTAGGGCGAACCGGTCTACTGTTGGATTTTCTGACATTTTAAGTATTTTTTTATAGTTTTTAACTTGAAGGCCTATGTGAACCGAGTTTCGCGCTTTTGATTTTTGCTTGCAGACCTATCGGCCCGAGTATTTCTCATGGTTTTGGCAATTAACGGATCAACAGAGTATCACAGAATTTTGACCGATTTTTTGCCGAAATGTAGTTGCAAAGAAAGCGGCCGGCGAGTTTAGGGTTGGCCCCGGGTGGAATAAATGCACGCTACGCCACTGGTGGTTCACATTCACGTTGATTAATATAACACATGTGTTGCCTATCACACTATCTATTAATCTTAGTGTATTGTTTCAATATTCTTTAAGTTTGTTATTTCTAGTTTTCCCAATAAAAGTAGTTAACATGGAAAAATCGTTTTTTTTTGCCTATTTTTATAAAACTGATCAAAGTGTGCAACCTCTTAATATTATCCAATCTTCTTGAAATTTGGCATATATATCTTTTACATCACTAACAAATGTAAGACAAGGGGCATAAAAAAAGTCTGCAAACATTTTACATTTTATTTTTTGACTCACAAAATGAAACACCCTACTAGTCATGTAAGATAAAAGTTTCTGTTTAAACATGGCAACCGAGCCCACAGACACAATCTCTTCAGGTAGGTTGTTCCATGGAATTATTATGCGACGAAAGAACGATAATTTAGTAGAATCGCGTTTGGAGTGAGGAAGATGAAGTTTGCGACTGTTTCCACGTGTGGAAAGTGAAGAAGCTGTATATGAAAAATAGTTTTGTTTAGGGTCGCGCAGAAGTTTATATAATATGGGCGCTTTCTTCTCATTTTGAGCATTTTTCCCTAAGCAATATTGTGTGGTAAGATTTCTTTATAAAAGAGCGCAAAATAATAAAATTTGAGGAGTGCGGTTTTCGCCGTTCAAAGAAGTGCGAAAATAGAGTAGCGAAAATTTCGCCTTTCAAAGAAGCGAAATTGTGTGGTAAGATTTCTTTATAAAAGTGCGCAAAATGATAAAATTTGAGGAGTGCGGTTTTCGCCGTTCAAAGAAGTGCGAAAATAGAGTAGCGAAAATTTCGCCTTTCAAAGAAGCGAAATTGTGTGGTAAGATTTCTTTATAAAAGTGCGCAAAATGATAAAATTTGAGGAGTGCGGTTTTCGCCGTTCAAAGAAGTGCGAAAATAGAGTAGCGAAAATTTCGCCTTTCAAAGAAGCGAAATTGTGTGGTAAGATTTCTTTATAAAAGTGCGCAAAATGATAAAATTTGAGGAGTGCGGTTTTCGCCGTTCAAAGAAGTGCGAAAATAGAGTAGCGAAAATTTCGCCTTTCAAAGAAGCGAAATTGTGTGGTAAGATTTCTTTATAAAAGTGCGCAAAATGATAAAATTTGAGGAGTGCGGTTTTCGCCGTTCAAAGAAGTGCGAAAATAGAGTAGCGAAAATTTCGCCTTTCAAAGAAGCGAAATTGTGTGGTAAGATTTCTTTATAAAAGTGCGCAAAATGATAAAATTTGAGGAGTGCGGTTTTCGCCGTTCAAAGAAGTGCGAAAATAGAGTAGCGAAAATTTCGCCTTTCAAAGAAGCGAAATTGTGTGGTAAGATTTCTTTATAAAAGTGCGCAAAATGATAAAATTTGAGGAGTGCGGTTTTCGCCGTTCAAAGAAGTGCGAAAATAGAGTAGCGAAAATTTCGCCTTTCAAAGAAGCGAAATTGTGTGGTAAGATTTCTTTATAAAAGTGCGCAAAATGATAAAATTTGAGGAGTGCGGTTTTCGCCGTTCAAAGAAGTGCGAAAATAGAGTAGCGAAAATTTCGCCTTTCAAAGAAGCGAAATTGTGTGGTAAGATTTCTTTATAAAAGTGCGCAAAATGATAAAATTTGAGGAGTGCGGTTTTCGCCGTTCAAAGAAGTGCGAAAATAGAGTAGCGAAAATTTCGCCTTTCAAAGAAGCGAAATTGTGTGGTAAGATTTCTTTATAAAAGTGCGCAAAATGATAAAATTTGAGGAGTGCGGTTTTCGCCGTTCAAAGAAGTGCGAAAATAGAGTAGCGAAAATTTCGCCTTTCAAAGAAGCGAAATTGTGTGGTAAGATTTCTTTATAAAAGTGCGCAAAATGATAAAATTTGAGGAGTGCGGTTTTCGCCGTTCAAAGAAGTGCGAAAATAGAGTAGCGAAAATTTCGCCTTTCAAAGAAGCGAAATTGTGTGGTAAGATTTCTTTATAAAAGTGCGCAAAATGAAAACTTAAGGAGTGCAATTTTACCGCCCAAAGAAGTGCGAAAAGAGAAGAACAAATCAGCTCAAAAACGCGTGAGCACCAGTGTCTATTTAACAAAAATGCCCATAATTCCAATCACTTTCCCGTCGAGTGGTTTCAGGTTTCCCGGATTCCAGATTCCTTGGAAAATTGTATGTTTCTGGTCTCTGTGGCTGAAGCCGCCGATGTACGCGTATGAATAATGAAATTGTCTGTTGTGGAGAATTATATGGTCTCGTTTGGAGAATTATATTCTCTCGTTTGGAAAATTGAGTTTCTAAAGAGCATTGAAATTTACAAAATTGGTGTCGTACTGCCTGTCTAATGAGCGCGTGATTTCGAAAAGATCTAGTTCACAAAGAAAATGTGGGAAGTAAAGGATTTCTTGAAAAACATTTATTTATAAAGATATATATTTCGGAATAAACAATAATACAAAGCACCATTTATCCTTGAAATTTTAAAAGATTTCGAGTCTAGTAGTAAAACTCACTTCACTTGGCTAAACACGTTCCCCCAGGGGCTTCCCTAGAGGATTGAATCTTTGCGTTGTAAATGATTGTCAAAATTCCGTTGCATTAAATATTTATGATGGAAAATAGCTCAATATCTTAAAATATTCTTAAGCTTTTGATGAGAATTTCCGAGAGAGATTTTCTCAAATACTAAGTTATTAAAAATGTATGTGGCTTTGACTTGATAAAATATAATACATAGAATTTTAATGGCATTATGCCAAATAAAATATGTGAATATTCCGAGGGGCAGGTCACTTCCATTTTGGGTGAGTCTTAATCATAGTAAAATGATTAAATCATTGTAATCAAGATTAAAAATTCTAATTACAATTTAATCAATCTATTCACGATTTAAACGAAATTTAATCATTCTAATCATGTTTTAACCATTTTAATAAGATTTAATCATTTTAATCAGATTTAATCATTTTAATCAGATTTAATCAGTTTAATCAGATTTAATCAATGTAATCGGTCGAATCGAAATTTATCGAGCGCGGTAAATACGAAATAATAATTCTAATAACATATTAAATTATCCTTATCAGCTCGTTCTAATCACGTACAATTATAATCATTCCAATCACCAATATTATCATTCTGATTCTCGTTCTAAATTCTTATCGCGATTTAATCATAGTATTAATCACGATTTAATCGTTTCAATCAGGATTTAATCATTTTAATCAGATTTAATCATTTAATCATGATTGAATGAGATTTAAACATTCTAATTATGGATTAAACATGATTTAATCAACATAATCGTGATTATATTGAATTTAATCGAAATAATCACTATTAAATTGGATTTAATCTTTCGAGGGGTGCGTCGTTAATCAAGAAAGTGACCTGCCCCTCGGAATATTCATAGAAAAGCAGTTGCGTATCAGATTTAAGGAACTTAACTTTTTGGAGGGAAAAAAATGGATGGTATGGTTTAAAAGCTAACTGACTCAACATGTCTTTCATTTCTTTGACCTAACCAAAAATATTTTCACAACAATCCGCAAAGTGCAAAGGCCTAAAGATTTCAAAGTAAACTTTATCCTTCAAATGTTTTTCATTTATGAAGCTGTTGCTATGGCTCGTCAACTGAGAATCATTTTCCAAGCTAGTAAAGTCGAGGATGAGGTTCAGAAAAACAAATGCACTAGCGAATATGTGCTAGAATAAATTGTCTTGTTCATCTTGTTAAATAGTTCCACGCGCTCCTTAACATTTTAACGAAAATTTAATTTAGGGAGCACAAACGAAATCACTCAAGCTCATTTGGGAATACAAAGCTGCCATTTATTACGAAGAGAAGGAACTACCTGGCTATAAACTGTTTCTAGACCGTAACATTTGGAATTGAATGGAGACCCATTAATATATTGTCTATAGTTTATTTAAAACAATACTTCTGATCTTTTTCGATTAAGTATTTTTTGCAAATAAGCCGCCTGCTTTTTGCATGGGCACGACAATCTCATATTACGTTTTTGTAATTTCACAAAAACGTTAGCTCCGTACTAACAGATATGATAACGTTTAACTTTACCTAATAATACCAAAGAGTATTAAAACTACGTAACCTAGAGATATAATGACGGTCGAAAGCAGTAAAGGAAGTTGTAGCAACCGGGGGGGGAAGGCACTCAGTGAATTTGCACTTCAAATTTCGGTACCGCAGCGCCACTACGGCAGTTTTAAGTGGCAATCATTTTGATTTAGTTCAACATTCTTGAAAATTCCTTAAGGACTTGGCTACCTTTAGGACTTGGCAAGGTTAGAAAACAAACGCCTTATTCTTCAATTTTTGAAAATAAACACCGAAACAACGAATCCACAAATTCTAACTAAAAAAATCACGAAACAGTAACCAATTACTGTCACTTTTTTGAATTGACAGATATTAGACAATTAAATATCCAAAATGCCAAATTTAGCACAATAAATAATAATACCGGAGAAAAATGGCAGTTACGGTGTTGCGGAGGTGCTAAATTTGGCATTTTGGATATTTAATTGTCTAATATCTGTCAATTCAAAAAAGTGACAGTAATTGGTTACTGTTTCGTGATTTTTTTAGTTAGAATTTGTGGATTCGTTGTTTCGGTGTTTATTTTCAAAAATTGAAGAATAAGGCGTTTGTTTTCTAACCTTGCCAAGTCCTAAAGGTAGCCAAGTCCTTAAGGAATTTTCAAGAATGTTGAACTAAATCAAAATGATTGCCACTTAAAACTGCCGTAGTGGCGCTGCGGTACCGAAATTTGAAGTGCAAATTCACTGAGTGCCTTCCCCCCGGTTGCTACAACTTCCTTTACTGCTTTCGGCCGTCATTATATCTCTAGGTTACGTAGTTTTTATACTCTTTGATAATACCCTAAATTTAGAATAAATTTATAATGAATAGAGCATAACGATTTAAGTTCGATATAAGGTTTTTCTTCGCCATAATTATTTAAATTTAATAATAGTTTTCAAAGATGTTTTTAGTTTTTTCTAATATTTAGTTAATATCGTTTAAAGGCCTATTGTTAAATAAGTATTCTGATGGTTAAAGATAGTACAGACTTCCGTACCGTAGATGCGATTCCGAGAGCTTTCTTATTGATGGTTTTGTAACGAAGCGATTACCCACTTCCAACACTTGACCTCCGAAAAATTGGTCTTCAGCGGTTGCTACAGTGCGCTATCTTAAGTTGGTAACTATGGAGCAAATTGTTTCGGAGTTTCGCAGGAAGTGGATAAGCGCTAGTGACCTCGCTCAAGGCAGTGATTTCGAGGTTTTTATTCTCTTTCGTCTGACCTTGGAAATATTTAAGACTGTTCACAAAACTTATACTTATTTTTGCATGTTTTACAAATCTTTGAACAACGATATTTTTAAACCCAGAGAAAAATTTAAATATGATATTATGAAGTATTTTTAAATTATCGCCACATTTCAGTTACAGTTTATCAAATTGTAAATAAATTCAACTTCGTGAAAGGCTGAGATTTAGGCTAGCTCAGAATAGTCGTTGAGTAACTTGGACCAGCTAAGAAAGATTATACCATTGAAGGAAGTTTCATTATACTATAATTATAAGAAGAAACTTAAAAGTTAAAATTATTAACAAACCTGATCTCTTATCGTCCATAGTAATTTTATTCCTCCAGCTGCTGACATTGCGTAGTTCTTTTTACACACGTGCAATGAAAAATTCTTTACTGCCTTTCCCTTTACTTCACAGTTTTATCTCGTTGTTTTGGGCCAACGCTGCTGGGGAAGGTATGGGATGACTCAACCTCGCTCGCGTTGTCCACCTTCGGAATTCTCCGAAAGTGGCGACCTCTGTACCGAAGGGTTAAGAGCCAGCTAAAGTCACCGGTGACCCTTATTATTGCACAACAGTGATTCCGCTAAGATTTCTTGGCGTACTTTCTTCTCCAGCCAATTAGGTTGCAGAGCGGTAGCGTCATCCGAATGGCCCATTATATAAAGGGGCGTTGGGACACTATCTTCTTTTGGGTTCCGGAGTGCGACCTAGCGGGCGGAATTATTTTGTTATTCTCTCTTCTAGCTAACTTTTTTGGTTGTCACTATGCCACTGCCTTGTAAATTTGGTAAATATATATAAAGTGTATTACAATAAAAGAATATTTTGCATTAAAGGGAATATAACCTGCAAAGCAATCTTTATGGAAGACTCCTTCGATTTTTCAAATTTCCCTGTACAGTGGCGCCTAACAATTTTAAAGCCAAAGTCAAGAGCGGCCAGAGCTGCAAACGTTGATGTTCCACCCCACATACCTGAAGTTATATTCCCTTTAAAGTCTATCGTACATGGTTTAAACATAAGCCGACAGTTTTCAGGCTTCACAAAATTTACCTAACCTAACCTTTTTTATTTAAACCCACAATTTGGAGAAATGTGAATAAATAAAAAAACATCATTGAAACAAATGGGAAATTCTTTTTTGGGTCAAAATATACGGATTGCTGGGAGAAATGGGTGCTTTATTTGTGTTCAGTGTTAGAAATGTTCCGAGTTACTTGTTCTAACCATACATCTCTTAATAGCGATTTTTATATTTTCGTCAGGAGGTTATTTTCCGTATTTATTCATTAGCGTGGTACTTCGTGTTTATTTAGGGGTAAATACTTTTATATGCAAATTTACCTTCGAAAATGACTAAGAACAGAAATATGAAAAGCACTTTTGTTGGAATGATCGACCATTTTTCAAGATGACGGCGAAAACAAGAGAATGAGAGATAAATTAACTACACCCAAAAAGCCCTTAAAAAAAGAGTTTAATTGAAATTGTTCACGCGTGAAGTTTGATACTATTATTTTACGTCGAATATATACCAAAGGAAGGAATTGACGTTTTGCTTATTAAGGCCTCAACATGCTCTGCCATAGGAAATGACAATGCAGCCAAAGGCAGGGAAAAAAAGACTTTTTAGAGCACTTTTCATGCCGAAGATTCTGCATTATCAAAGCTACCAGCATTATTCTTACTGATAACTACAACTGTCAAGCCTTTGTATTTTAATACTATAAAACCAGCATTGATTTACAGTACTAATAACGCCGTACCTACTGTTGACTTCAACACAAAACGTATTTGAATTGCATAAATTAACAAAGGTTGGTTGACAGTTGATAAAAAACATATAGTAGTGTAACAGTTTTGACATGGAAAGCGGTAAACTGGTAAATAGAAAGTATAGAAGAGGAATAACAACTAATTTTGGTAAGGCTTTGAAGTGTATCTCAATGTTTTAAATCTAGAGTAGAGATAAAATGTTCAGGTTGCTATTCCTCTTGTAAATGTTTATTTTCTGGTGACTAGCGCCTGCGCAGTTAACATACCAAAAACGCAAAAATAATATTTTTAAATTCAGTGGTTTTTAGCAATTTCCAAAAAAATAATCATTTTGCTGTAGGGGTTTTGGTTGGAAATTTCTTTATAAAGTCGTAATAAATTATTTTTGAAAAACAATTATTAGTATTAATATTATAATTAGTTTAATTATAACTTAATTTTATAAACGTAACTTTTTCTTCTAAAAGAGTAAGTTAAAAATTATTCGTTACCGCGTTAATTTTGTTATTAAACGAAGCGCTTAAGTTTAAAGTACCCAAATATAAAGTTTCGTTGCTTTCCAATAGGCGAAACTATAAATGATTTTTGGTCTTGCTCAACTTGTTAAAGTGGGAAAACAAAACCACGTGATCCTCAATTTTAGCGTGATTGACGTCACTGACTACACATTATTTCTCATTGGACGCTATCCCAACATAGAGCTTAGGCTTGAATACAGAATGTAAATGCTACCGATTCCGTGGTCAAATCCGAAAAATCTCCTGTAGAAATATAGAATTCTACTACTGAATTTTTTACGTGGGTGCTTACATGGTTTTAAAAACCCGCGCTCACGCTTATCCTTCAGAGCGCGCGCTAAATTGGCATCGCCATTTTATCTAGCCGGAATATTAGAAGAATCATCTTGGTAGGATAGTGGGGACTATATAATCTACCCGAAACATAGACTAATGGATTTATATACCCCCGTACCGTAGATAAATACATACCGGGGGTATGCATACAGAATCATAGTGCATGACGTCACAAAATGACGATTAAATTATCGTTCAGAATAAAAGCCGCAGCGGTGGCGCTGCACGTAAATTTCATTTGAATATTAAATAAACTTAACGATGGTAGTTCATCAAGTGAGTTACATTTTCGGAAAACCCATCATCAAATGAACGAGAAAAATATAAATTGTATTTGCAACTTACTCTTTAACTTCTTATGTTGTACAAATTATGTAATGTGAGCTTCATTAAATTTCGTCTTGTACTAATAGTTTTAAAGTTTAACTTATTGTTAATAATTTGAAATTGGCTCCTTAAAAATCATTATTAAATCATCTCTTCCTTAAGCAGATATAAAAAGGTGACTTTAATAAAATTAAAATGGCCCATATTTATAACAAAATCTTGAAATGGTTTATGAATAAAATTGTCTACTGATAATTATTTTGAAAATTATTATTACTAGTATGAATAATAATAAATATGGGCTTATCTTGCATAGAAAAATGTTTTGCGAGTGTTGAAACAAGACCATAACATGATTTGTAAAGAAGTTTTAGCATTGTAACACTTTCAAGAGCTACTTTTACTCCAAAGCAACGTGAGTAATAAATAATCAGCTAGGCTAATACCCAAGGCACCCCCCTATAGGCCTAAGTCATCGAGCGACTTTTAAAGCCTTTAATTCGGGTGGCCGGGTTACAATTCGTAGGAGGGTGGTGGCAAGCCACGCGAGCCAACAGATCCCTACACTAACTATTACAGTTAACCTCAATAAGTTTTTATGGAAGGGGAAGCCGAAGATCACTGGGGAAAACCCCATAAACCAGTGGGGAGAGAACTTGCAAACTCAACGCAGAAGGAGTGGTTCCGAGTTTTCACCCAGAGCCACAAGTTGGGCTCGAACCCGGCGAGGCGAAAGTGCTAACCACTCCACCACCCCACAGTCGCATCAGTTAAATTCTACAATTGTTGAAACCTGTTTTTAATTACATTTGTTAATATTTCTTTACTTCCACCAAGAGTTCACAAATTAGCAGAGAACGAACTTAGATGAGTAAAAATGCACAAATTGCAATTTGATGAGTAGCTGAGATTAGAGACTTAAGCATAAACTTCCACATTCAAAATAAAGGATGTGATGATTTTCGTTATCAAAATTTGGTTTATTTCCAACTGTGGCATGGAGAAATATACATAGCAGATTCTGCTCAAAATGCACCAGAACTCTTTGGCGTGTACGCAACCACCCTTGGTGGACTAATTTAAAATATATCACGCCACAGTTTCGTTCTTACCCACAAATCCTCTTTTGTTGCCCTTTTTTGTTTGATATGATTAATTGATTTCATGTTAAACAAGTGATTTCACAAATGGAAGCAAATTTAACTGCTATAGGTAATTTAATTAAAATGTACGAAGGACTAAAATGTCCAGGCTATTTAAATTGAAAGAAAATAATATCAGAAACATATAACATCTATCCTCCCTGCCATGCAAACATTATTTGCTTCACAAGCTCCCGCTGATTAATCAAAATACAATTCAGAAGATAAATAGCACAGCGCTAAATACATCATATACTAACTTTCTAAAACAATCGCTTTGGGAAAATATGTTTTTATGCAACAAAATATCCTTACAGCGTTATAGTTACGTTGTTAGACGAAGTGATACAATGGATTTTTTACCTGCTAAGTAGTGTATGCAATTTGGTGGCTAAATCACTGTAATTAACTTTCAAGAAGATTATAAGTGCTAAACAAAATGGCCAAAGTAGGCAAGATAAATATTTCAACACATTTTCATATAAATTCAAAACCTACCTAGTACTTTTATGTGATGTGTACAAATTTAGTAAATAAATAAAACCAATTAATTTTATTTAAATTTTATTAACTTGAGAGAGAGCTGTGTCTTATTAGGAATTTAGCTTTCTCTAATACCAAGAACCAAAACTTTCAATCTGAACCATCTAAAATTTTCCTTATTTAAACAAAATATTTAAAACTTATGTAACCGTATTTTTAAATATTCCTGGTTTGAATGACCCATGCACAAAATATGACCTGACGGTCAGAAAAAAGAAGCAGATATTAAAACCAAAATGCTTTACCAAAGCAGTTAAAAGGCAGAATTAAGGATCAGATATGGACATTGATTGAAATTGAGTTTTCTTTTTACAATAATTTTAAAAAATTAAATGTATTTTAGCAAATTTCATTAATGTTCAAAAATATTTGTGGGGGATTTTTCATGTTTGTTGTGGCTTGAAACTAAAACTAATCTACAAATACCTAAATTAGCGTTATACCCTTCAATATTGAAGTTTTGTAATCCACCATTTTGGTTAGCTTGGAAAATACCCAGGAAAATACTTTCAGAAACTCGTGGTAATTTAAATGTTTCCACAATTAATTTTTACTTTTTTGTAATACCAAGCTCCCAAAAATATAAACAAACTCCAAAATATTTTTTTATATCATCTATAATCTTTCACAAGAAGGAATATAATTGTCTTAAAATAACAGGTAAAAGCTACAGAATGATAGTGGATCCATGCAAGAAACTTCTAATTGAATAAAAAAGAGTTATTTAATGCTGCTTATTGATTTGTAACATGTATTTAAAAATTGAATGATATAAATCTTTTTTGCCAGAAATGAAAAATAAAAAACCTATTACGTATGCTAGACATTTAAAATTGGCTTTACAACTACAAATTACTTCAACAAGTGCATAAATTTAAAATAATGAATTGTACATAAATTCACACGGTTCTGATACGTAATTTATGAATAGCAGCTCTTTATATGAAATACGAGAGGTCACGTGATTACGTTAGATTCATCGTGCAGTTTAAGTTAGAGAGCGCGCGCATATTTTTGTTTTTGTTGAGCACGCGCGAAAACGCACGAGACCCTCTACACGGAAATATTCGGAAGCGCGCGCTCCAAAAAATAACACTTTTTTTACATGTATGCGTATATATTATTTTATAGAAAGAGGTATTAACTTGATGTTTGAAAATTAACGTTGAAATCTGCTAAGCCGTTAATTGGTTTATAATTTAAATACCGTTTTAATTAAATATATATAAAAAACCCATGATAACAATGTTATTACAACTCATGAAAAGTTAAATACTTATTACACAAAAATGAGCCAAGCTGCTGGAAAGTTTTAAAATTGGTTACGACAGTGGAACAAACGACAACTCCCCCGAAAGTCAACAACAACAGGGCCAAATATAAGCTTTCCATAACAGGAATCTAGAGTCTGCCACTAAAAGAGGGCGTATGGATAGTTTTTAGTAAACAAATGGAGTTTATAACGTTTCTCAAAAATATAAATCCTACTCATTTGCAATTTAATACTACGGTTTCAAGGTTCGAAATTAAGGGTTTTAAACTATAAAAATTTCCATCTGATCAATTTACAAAAAGGTGAGAAAAATCCACTTAAAATATTTTTGAACATCTACGAAATTTACTAAAATACATTTTTATTTAATTATTCCCAAAAAATCTCTCAATTTAGAATAATGTCAATATCTGATCCTTGGGAGGTCCCCCTTAATTCGGACTTTTAACTGCTTTGGTAAAATAATTTTTGTCTAAATATAAATATGTTCAGTGAACAATAACGGTTTTTTAAAGGTCATAGTCTCAATATACGCGAGGATATGAATTAGATATTGCGCGTTCACATAAAGCTAACAAATGTTTTGATAACTTCACGTAGAAATAATGCTGATTTTGAGTTCAATTTGTACGCCTTAAAATTGTCCCCATTAGTAATGAATAAATCATAAATAAACCAATCTGTCTAGGTATTTAAAAATCAACTTTAAGCGCTTTATACAAACTATTAATAATCAGAGGTAAAGCAAACACGTACAAATTTCGGGAATCAACATTTCATTGAAGCGAAGGAGGTGTCAAAATTAAAAGACCAAACATTTTAGCAAAGAGGGTCTTTAATTGGAAGAGAATTTTCTCGGCTAAAGTTGTCGACGAGCGCGCCCTGAATATGGAAATACTCGTAACACGCTCGGAGGGACGTCATTTTTCATTATCCTTTCAATTTTTCTTATCCCCGGAAAATAATAAAATCAAATTTCGAAACTCCTTTCGCGAAATTTAATTACAAACGATAACGCGAGGAAAAATCCTTTAATAGAACCGAAGTGGGTTTTTACGCCTCTTTCTCGGGAGTGCCAACCGCGAATAAAAAAAAAATGTCCACAGAACCAAAGCCCGCACCAGCTAACAGGGCTTTCTTTTTTAATTTAATACAAAGGCGCGCAATTTAGCCGGTATAAAAAAAACATCTGGAGCTGGAGCGAACCATCAGCCAAAAACCTTTTACGGCACTAATAGCGTTGATGAAACAATGCCTGAAAATAATTAGGGTTAACAAAAAAATTGCGTAAACAAAATTAGCGCAACTCCTTGAAATTTGAAAGATCGCTTCCGATTATTAAACTAGACAACGCCTTCATACATTAAACCTAAAGAAATACATTTTTTAATATACACCTATAACCAAGAATGTATTATATTTAATTTATATTACGGGAAATTGGCACGCGAGGGGGAAAAAACACGTCATCGGCAAGTGCGTCAGCTTTCAGGACCAGTAAGAAAGGAAAGCTTTTACTCTTCAAGTGTAAGGGGGATTGGGAGCAAAGCTAAAAATCATCCCGTCATAATCTCTCTCTAAATATATATAAATAGATTATCGCGTATATTCAGACAGCCTGCACTCTTAAAAAAATATTATTAATGGTATATTAAGGGTCTAAAATATATAACAAAACACTCATTAGGGTTAATATATACACCCTTAACGGTTTTTTCTTGTCCCACATTTAAAACTGGAAAATGTGTATAAACGGTGTTATATTACACCGTCAGGGCCATGCTTAGAGGTCTCGCAGCCCCGGGCGAAATGCACGGGCGAAACTGATTGTAGCGGCCCTCCGGTATATACATCCCTATGGTAAAATTTAGAGGCCCTGGGCGACCGCCCGGCTCTCCACCCCCTAAGCACGGTCCTGTACACTGTAAATAGTATGATCTAACACCCGGTACGTTGTAGCTCCGTTAAGGCAGTAGTTGAGTACCCCAAATTGAGTAGCTGCCTTAAGGCAGTAGTTTAGTACCCTAAAGGGAGTAGCTCCCTTAAGGCAGTAGTTTAGTACTCTAAATTGAGTAGCTCCCTTAAGGCAGTAGTTTAGTACTCTAAATTGAGTAGCTCCCTTAAGGCAGTAGTTTAGTACCCTAAATTGAGTAGCTGCCTTAAAGCAGTAGTTTAGTACCCTAAAGGGAAAAGCTCCCTTAAGGCAGTAGTTTAGTACTCTAAATGGAAAAGCTCCCTTAAGGCAGTTGTTTAGTACTTTAAAGGGAGAAGCTCCCTAAAGGCAGTAGTTTAGTACCCTAAATTGAGTAGCTGCCTTAAGGCAGTAGTTTAGTACCCTAAATTGAGTAGCTGCCTTAAGGCAGTAGTTTAGTACCCTAAATTGAGTAGCTGCCTTAAGGCAGTAGTTTAGTACCCTAAATTGAGTAGCTGCCTTAAGGCAGTAGTTTAGTACCCTAAAGGGAGTAGCTCCCTTAAGGCAGTAGTTTAGTACTCTAAATTGAGTAGCTCCCTTAAGGCAGTAGTTTAGTACCCTATATTGAGTAGCTGCCTTAAGGCAGTAGTTTAGTACCCTAAAGGGAAAAGCTCCCTTAAGGCAGTAGTTTAGTATTCTAAAGGGAAAAGCTCCCTTAAGGCAGTTGTTTAGTACTCTAAAGGGAGTAGCTGCCTTAAGGCAGTAGTTTAGTACCCTAAATTGAGTAGCTGCCTTAAGGCAGTAATTTAGTACCCTAAATTGAGTAGCTGCCTTAAGGCAGTAATTTAGTACCCTAAATTGAGTAGCTGCCTTAAGGCAGTAGTTTAGTACCCTAAATTGAGTAGCTGCCTTAAGGCAGTAGTTTAGTACCCTAAATTGAGTAGCTGCCTTAAGGCAGTAGTTTAGTACCCTAAATTGAGTAGCTGCCTTAAGGCAGTAGTTTAGTACTCTAAAGGGAGTAGCTGCCTTAAGGCAGTGGTTTAGTACCCTAAATTGAGTAGCTGCCTTAAGGCAGTAGTTTAGTACCCTAAATTGAGTAGCTGCCTTAAGGCAGTAGTTTAGTACCCTAAATTGAGTAGCTGCCTTAAGGCAGTAGTTTAGTACCCTAAATTGAGTAGCTGCCTTAAGGCAGTAGTTTAGTACCCTAAATTGAGTAGCTGCCTTAAGGCAGTAGTTTAGTACCCTAAATTGAGTAGCTGCCTTAAGGCAGTAGTTTAGTACCCTAAATTGAGTAGCTGCCTTAAGGCAGTAGTTTAGTACCCTAAATTGAGTATCTGCCTTAAGGCAGTAGTTTAGTACTCTAAAGGGAGTAGCTCCCTTAAGGCAGTAGTTTAGTACTCTAAAGGGAGTAGCTCCCTTAAGGCAGTAGTTTAGTACCCTAAATTGAGTAGCTGCCTTAAGGCAGTAGTTTAGTACTCTAAAGGGAGTAGCTGCCTTAAGGCAGTGGTTTAGTACCCTAAATTGAGTAGCTGCCTTAAAGCAGTAGTTTAGTACCCTAAATTGAGTAGCTGCCTTAAGGCAGTAGTTTAGTACCCTAAATTGAGTAGCTGCCTTAAGGCAGTAGTTTAGTACCCTAAATTGAGTAGCTGCCTTAAGGCAGTAGTTTAGTACCCTAAATTGAGTAGCTGCCTTAAGGCAGTAGTTTAGTACCCTAAATTGAGTAGCTGCCTTAAGGCAGTAGTTTAGTACCCTAAATTGAGTAGCTGCCTTAAGGCAGTAGTTTAGTACTCTAAAGGGAGTAGCTGCCTTAAGGCAGTGGTTTAGTACCCTAAATTGAGTAGCTGCCTTAAGGCAGTAGTTTAGTACCCTAAATTGAGTAGCTGCCTTAAGGCAGTAGTTTAGTACTCTAAATTGAGTAGCTGCCTTAAGGCAGTAGTTTAGTACTCTAAAGGGAGTAGCTCCCTTAAGGCAGTAGTTTAGTACTCTAAAGGGAGTAGCTCCCTTAAGGCAGTAGTTTAGTACCCTAAAGGGAGTAGTCTAACAACTTAATGGGAGTATTGCAAAACCTTTAAATTAGTATTGTAGAACCCTTATGGGAATAGAGTAACACCCTGAAGGGAGTTCTTTAGTACCACAAATATAATAAAGGAACCAAAACGGAGGACAGAAGCACCCCAAACAGTTTAAATAAACACCCTAAGAGGTAAAATGCTATTTAAGGTGTAGAATAACATCCTTTATAAACCTGTTCAGGTGTTAATATGAGACAAGAAAAAACCCTTCAAGGTTTGAAAATAAACCTTTTTCTTCAAAAGTGTGTCAAAGCTTAGCCTTGTTGGAAATTTCCACATCCCTATCATAAGATGCCCGAATAAAATTACATTTAAAGAGATTCAGCTTTAATCAAGTCAAAGAAATTACTATTTAAAAATAGTTGGCACCAGCTATTACCGACCTATAATGTGTATAACTCAAAACGAAGAAAAGTAAAAAAAACTCCACCCACACCCGAAACTAAATGGAAAAGGTAGGATAAAAAAAACATAACTAAAAAGAAACATAAGAAGGGTATACCATGTTTACCCAGAGAGGTCTTAGTGAAAACTATGGGCTCCTTCTCTTTTGATACATTGCTTAAGCAGATTGGCCATTGAAAATTCTAGCCAGGCCAAGTAGCAGTATGAAATAAAGATTAGCTTTAATGGTCGAGCGTGGAATAGACCCGAGAGGGTTGAAAAAGGCCGTCTATATCATTAAAGGAAAGCCGCATTAGAACGGAATAATTATTCCTCCGCGCAGCGTCGGAGGAACTCAGCGGGAGACTACACTTTACGAAGATCTGGGTTACCAAGAGAAGCCGCATTGAGACTCCGTAACGTATACTGTCGCGGATAGCCCAAACACCGCGACGGAATGGTATACTCGTACGTTTCGGAGTTGCGGATTCTGAGAGGAAGAGAGCTAGAGGTTCGAAGAAGCCACGTTCTTTTACAAATAGGCATACGTACAAAGTAAACTACGAGCCACGTACGATCTTCAATAGGGAAGGGAAGCGCGTGGAAAAAGCATTAGGAAAGGTCTTCCCTCGAAGTTCGCGGCTGGAGGAGAGATGGAGAAGAGCGGGAAGTTTCGGTGGGACATATCCAAAGAGCAGCAGAGAACGACTAGAGCCGCCGAATGGTAAGGCTTAAGCTAGGTTCACACTTACCCATAAAATCGCTTCGTTTTAGATAACTAGTTTTCAAAACCGGCTTGAAAAATTGCTTCGTGCATTGGTTCGGGCTAGGAGCAACAAACACAAGGAGAACGCAACTAGCCTTTAAACACGCTAACGCAGTGTTGTGTACAAATTTCATTGGATGAACCTTTACGCTGAACATTTTACGGAAAGGGGGAAGACAATTTCCGAATTTTCCGCTTCCGACGGCAGCAGGCGCTAAAGCGTCTAACCAATGTAAAATGTACGCAAGCAAATGCACGACTTTTGACGGGTTGCGTTCTCCTTGTGTGGGGTGTTTGGAATCGCTTTCAAAACGAAAAGGCGGAGAAGTGAAATTGCTCGTATTTTCAAAAATATTGGGAATAAAATTCTAAATAATGTCAAATAATATTACTGTATGTATAGTAAACATGATTAAGTAATTGTTTTGGGATACATTTTACTATTTTAAAAATTCTGGATATAATTTGAAATAACGTTAAGCCTTGGCTATAAGTGAACTGGGGAGAAGCGATTTAGCACGTGTGAACCAGGGCCGTTTTAACCTTTCCGTAGGCCTTGGGTAAAAATCTCTCATTTACCGACTTTTCGGACCTTCGTAGGCCCTATTATATGGAATCGTAGGCTCTAATGTCTCCTAAAATATTCGTAGGCCCTAGGCACTTTGCCTAGTCTGCCTTATGGATAAGGTGGCCCTGGTGTGAACCAAAAATTATCTGGCATGCAAACCAACCTAAACTAGGTTTTAAGCTGTAGTGTGACCGTGGCTATAGAGTATAGGTAGAAAGGAGGGGGCTGAGAATCACTTTGTCCATCGCTAGATAAGCCAGTGTTTACATTCGCCATGTTTGACTAACCCTTAAAATTCAGAATTCGGTGGCTCTCACGGAGCCAAACTGAAGAAAGCGAAAGCGGAAAAAGCAAAAGGAACGCATAAATATCTCCGGGGACAGACAGAAATGCCTCGGGGAGATAAATGTTTTCCTATTTCATCAAATTCAATCGAATTTATATTAAATAAGAGACTTTAAAGTAACTTAACTTTGTTGTCCAGTTCATCATTCAATTAAACCCGCGCTTTGAAGTCCTTAAATTTAACCATTTTAAACCCGTTGGGCGTAACGTGAGCCTCGCGTTATAATTGTATCATGCATCCGCGTCACCAAACTCCAATTTCCAGTATATAACGGATTCTGACAATGATTGTGGAGACTAGAGACCGGAGAACCAATCTTCCAGCAATTGGAGACCTGGAGACCAGAATAATACCTCTCACGGAGATAAGCTTTCATCAATACTATATTTATAACTAGCTGGCTCATCTGATCGCGTAATTCTTACACTTACACAGTAATTGAATCTGAAATTTAATTTAAGCAAATACACGTATCAAAGCGTTAATTCTTTGGGCGTGGACCTTTAATATATAAGTGGAATGCGCCTTACCTGAAAGCAAATGTCAAGTAAGTTTATATACGTAATAAAAATCTTAGAGTGTTTTTACATTAGGCTGACCGATTAAGTACTTTCATTTTTAGTTTACTTTAGTTATAATTGAAGAATTATATCAAAAATGTATTTTTCGCAAAATGTTGGTTTTTGGATTTGCTTGGCTTTTACTCCAAGGTAGCGTTATTTTGGGCGCGCTCGATAACTTGAACAGTAATACCACGGAAAGTAACCGAATCATGTGACCACAAATATTTTTCGGAATTTAAATTCGCAAGTCAGTGGAAAACTTATTAATATCGAAAACGTTTAAGACACTAAGAACCAACTGCAAATTTAAGACATTAAGTCTAACGTCTCAAGACATAGTTAAATAGTTAAATCGACGTGGCTTGATTTTAAATTCACAAAAAAAACATGGAAATAGGTGAAAACCATAGGGGCAGCAGGAACAAATGAATAGCTCAAATAAATAGAACGATTCGCTTACTTTGAACATTGAAAGTAGTGGAGCAAAATTTGTGCGATCTAAAGCAAGCTTTTTTTTTTCAATATACGTTGACGAAAATTAGTACGGTCCGAAAAACATCATACAGCGACGTCCTAAAACCAGTACACCGGGAAAGGCTCGTTTACACGAAAGTAAATTTTCTACGTGGTGATTTTTTTTTTGCATTTCACACAGGAATCCATACGTCTACTTGGAATGCTTATCCTGCCGTATCGCGTATGGTAAGATCACTCTGATGGCTTTGGCGCCGCCTACGAGATAAAAAAATCCCCTCTGCGCGCGCTCCCCTCTCACGTTGTTGTTTGTTAAGTTAACATAGGGACGTCAAAAAAACCGTCAGCCACATCGAGACGAAAATCTGTCGCGATAAGCATTCCAAGTAGAGGTATAGATTCCTGTTTCACATCGTTAGACGAAATAATAAACGCGGAAAAATGTCCACCATTGAAAACTGCCTCGTTAAAGGATAAGAGGTAATGTTATATATACGATTACGTCGACGACAGACGCTGTCGTGATGTTATATTTTGTAAATCACTCAGCAGCAGCGGGAAAGAGAGAAAGTTGGAGGGAGCGAGACAGCAGGGAGGGGCGAAGCGAGGTGGGAATAAACAGAAGCAATCGAATAGAGGGCGTCAGTTATTTGCTCAAAAGCCATCGCCTTATACCAAATAGAAACAGTTTCGTGTAAGACGGTTAAAGGCGACCTCGTACGCCCACTTAAAGGTGATTGATAGTCGCTACACCTGCGGAATCGAACCGCCGGCGCCCACCCCGCGCTTTGGTCGTGTTGTACCAAAAGCACGCGCTACTTATACACGTCCTCAAACTATCCGAAGCTTGCGCGAGCCACGGCCATAACCCGTTCCCAGGCGGCCCGCCGCGGGCTTTCAAATGGCACTTCTATCTCATCAACGCGGCGAGATTCGGCTCAGATTAGGCGCAGATTAGGCGCAGATTTTGGCGGATCACGAAAGCCGATTGTTGCACACTGTAAACAGTGGGCCAGATCACATCGATTTAAGATATAAATCTCGTATAGACATCAAAGAGCTGGGCCTCCTTCCTGGGAGGAATTTAATAAGGGGAAAATAAACATTCCGGGTAATCTAATTACGCGACTCGCGACCTGCCCCTGTTTTTTACTCACCAGGCCGAAGAGTAATTGGATGTATTAAAACGACAGAGCAGACCTGTCCTTAATATTTAAGAAATTTTTGCCGGAGAGTACTCGAAGTAAATTGAGTTTGATAACATTTTACCTACTCCCCCGCGCCTAAGATGATGAAAAAAATTCTTCTCTTTTAGAAATTAGCGGGGGAGGGCGAACGCGCGCGTCACGTTCCTTAATGCGTATAGAAGCAAACGCCAGACTGAGTTCCCTTACGACTCGCCTCTATTTAAGGCAAACGAAGTTTTTACCCCTCGTCAAACGTCGAACTGAACTAGCAGGTAGGCTTGTACCTTGTCGCTCGGACCTTACAGCAAAGAGGTTTTTCTCCTTCCCTTTCTCTTCTCTCTCTCTCTCTTCTTACAAAGAGGCAAGGATTAGAGTCTTAAAAAAGTGAGGTAGAAGGGAGGAGCTCGGTGGTCGAGCCCAGTTTCCTGTCGTTAAGGGAACGCGTAACAAAGAACTTCTCTTTTCCTCTCTGCTTTTTTATTACGTGAATATTTCATCAGCAGAGCGGAATAATTCGAGTTAGACCTTGAGCTATACGATAGGATTTAGAGAGACTTTCTTTTGGGAAGTAGTCTCGACGCGACCAGTCAGCCAGCTAGAGAAAGCCGGCGAAAAATTCTTACGAGCCAGATCTAGGTATAGCTCACCCTCCCGCCGTTTACAACAACGCGCAAACTCGCAGGCACCCTTTTTAGAAGAGTGGATTCCCGAACGCGTTCGAACAGCGTCAGCGTGTAAAAAGGGCTCCCTTAGTTTTCGACGGTCCTTCATTTTACACCGTATATAGCATTTTTAAACCTACGACGCCGGTTATCGACTCTTTATATCGTTTTTCTTCGCTATAGAACGTTGAAGGGAAAATGCGTTAAAATTTCATGTCCCAAGGCCCCCTTAAGCTTTGCAGAGCTACACTGCCAAAAAATAAAGAAAAATTTTATAGGATGCGAAGAAAAGAAAGCTATGCTCCCATACGCTCTTAAAGTATAAACAACCTTTTACAAAATGCACTAAAACTCCTACTAAAAACTTGTTAAAACCAACAACAACGAAGTTCTCGCGATAGGTATAATCTTCTAGACGCGGACTAAACATATCGAATTAGCTTTTAATATTTATTTTAGTAATTGACTTAAGAAAAATAAAGTTACTTATAACGAGTAGGTACGATAACGCCAAAATCAATGGGTAGATCAAAATATGCCAAACGCCTGTAGAAGTGTTCCAATAGCACCACTTCGTTGTTCAGCGTGAAGTTTCAAATCAGTAGCGATAGAAAACGTGGAATATCTTTAAAAATAATTTTAAAGAAGTAAAAACCATTCCCTATTTCTTAAAACCGATTGTGATTTAAAATGGGTATAATTTAAAGCGGATTAAGCCTACAACAGTGTTAGGTAATTATTTAATTGGCCACGAGCAATCGGGTATAATTAATTAATTTCCAAGCGCCATAACTAACCCTTTATTCGTCCGAAAACCTTGAAATTTAAATGCAAATCAATTGGTGTTGACTGCTTTGCAATCTAGTGTTGGAGTTATTTAAAAATGTAGTTTTCAAATAAAAAGATTTACATTAACCGCCTTCCCTTTCTTTGTAGATTACACTCTTAAAAAAGGGTGTTTTAATGGTATATTAAGGGTGTAATATCTGTAAAAAAACACTCTTTAATGTTAATTTAAACGCCCTAAAGGGATTTTTATTGTCCCAAATTAAAAACCTGAAAAGGTGTATAAAGGGTGTTATATTACCCCGTAAATTGAATGATTTGACACCTGGTAAGGGTGTAGCTCCTTTAAGGCAGTAGTTTAGTACCCTAAAAGGAGTATTTTAACACTTTCAAGGGAGTATTGTAGCACCCTTAAGGCAGTAGTTTAGAACCTTAAAGGGAGTAGTTATAAAACTTTAAAGGGAGTATTATAGAACCCTTAAGTCAGTATTATAGAACCCTTAAGGGAGTATTGTAGAACCCTGAAGGGGGTAGTGTAACACCCTGAAGGGAGTCGTTTGGTACCCTAAAAGGAGTAGTCTTGTACCCTAGAGGGAGTAGATAATAACCCTGAAGGGAATAGTTTTATACCACAAACTGTCAACAAAGGAACCAAAACGGAGGACATAAGCACCCCAAACAGTGTAAATAAACACCCTAGCAGGAAAACTGATTTTTAGGGTGTAGAATAACATCCTTTATAAACCTGTTAAGGTGTTAAATATGAGACAAGAAAACACCCTTAAAGATTTGAAAATAAACCATTTTTTTAAGAGTGTAGATCTTGATGAAAAAATTTAAATAAATTGATGGAAATCACACGCGTAGCACGACTTTCGCTCATTTGAAATCATTTTATTAAAAAAGTTCCAAATTAGAGAATCGTGTTTAGCGTCTATGAGAAACGTAACGGTAGTGTCGAGTGCCAAAATTCAATTTTGAATTTGGTTATGACACATTTGTTTCACTCACTTTAAAGTTTTGTACGTGCTAAAGCTTTAAAACTCGCGTTATAGCAGAAACCGAGCTTCATAGTTCTTCATCGTACCGAAAGGAAAGTTTGGACAACTCTAGCCTAACTAAAATCACAATTGAAATCTGAATCCGGTATTTTATAATTAAATTAAGAAGGAATTTAGTCCGTGGACAAAATCACAGATTTAAATAAATTCAAGTTTTACTAGGCTGTCTCTAGTTACCCGATACTGAATCGAAGTAAGCTAATTTGTAACTTGACTAATAAATGATTTAAATGGTCATATTACTAGCCTTTAATTGCCCTTCCGACTTCCGAAAACGAAAGTAAATTGAAATTGTTGAACCTAAAAATAGATCTGTACTTTACGTAGCAACGAAATAAAACGAAAATTTGCGGAATCTGATTCCAATTTATTTTACTGCACGTGGGAGGCTACTCTTTAAAAATCAAAAATGATAAAAAAAAATAATTTTAACAATTTTGAAAAAAATCATGGTTCGCCAAAAATAACAATGCGTGTGTGCAGAAGAGGCTGCTATCAAAATATCCAACTATCAAACTATCAAATGGATCGATATTTATTTTGTAATTTTTCATAACAACACTCATATCATTGAAGAAAAATATTTAAACTACTAGAAATAAATTTAAAAACCACTTTTGAAAAAATGTTTTCTTAACTTTATTTCCGGTGATTTTAATACATAGGGTTAGAACAACCATAGTAAAATTTTTAAAGTTTGAATTTGGTTTAATTAAATTCTAAGAAAATTATGAGTATATTTAACGCGCTTTGATGGTTTTTACGCCGCAGACTAGCATGTTATAAAATTTGATCTCAAATATCTTGGACCACAGATATAATGTCATTAAAAATGGTTTAACTTTTACTATGGCTACGAAAGTAAAGTTTTCCAACTCAACAAATAGAGACAGTTATAACAATTTATTATTGGCTCCATTACCCTTCGTTACCGGTGCAAACTCAAACCATGCTTAACCAATTTTAGACAATTTTTCTCCTCGAACGTCGAGGTACTTCCGACGTTGTTGTTAAACCTTCTAGAGCGCTTTGCTTAACCTCTCTACTAACAAACGAATGAACATTACGCTATTTGAGTCGGTAATAACAAAACTTCGCTTCAATTAATATTTTATTTAATAGCGATGCAAAAATATTGGAATTCAATATTTTCCTTAAGTGTGAAAAAGTGCTTTAAAATATAAATATTTTCCTAAGAGTGCAAAGGCGCTATAAAAATAAATATATATTAGAGCGTGATATTGAATAAAGGCGGGTTAGGCCATCCACACTTCTAGAATTATAAGCGCGAGGGGAGTCTTTCGGGATATAACGTGGACCGAGCTTTCAAGGTGAAAACATAGAACTCCCCATAAAATCTCCTCCATCGGGTATTAGCGCGGGAATTTCGCCACCACCGCCTCGCGAGATCCCACAAAAGCAAACCTGGCCAGCCCGCAGCCAGCCCAAAATCCAGACACGTATGAAAAAGGAGAGGGAAGTAAGAGAGGAGACCGGGGTGGAAAAATTTATTTTCGCCTTAGTGGCGAGGTTCGTCGCGACTCTCAAACGTATCTAACGTCCCGTTATATTCAATTCAATTCTACACGTACGAACGGGCGTCAGGACGACTGGAATAAAACGTAAACCCCGACAAGTCGATATTTTCCCACACCTACTACTTTTATACGATATATATGAAAGAGGAGAAAAAGGTAGGATATAATAGACATTAGGTGAGGTTTACCTTACTTAAGTCTTATAGGGCTCTTCGGGAAGCGTGCGTGGGTCCCCCTTCTCACTCTCTTTCTCTCTATCCTTACAAATAACGCAAAATCGAGTGTTACGCCGGGGTCGATCCTTTTCACGGAGAGTGTGAAATATTTCCCTTAAAAATACCTCGAAATTTTTATATACGACTTCCGTATTGCCACGTATTTATATTTCCCTGTCTGAGGGAACGAAAAATCGAGCGAATCATATCGATTTCCATTGGCAGGCAGTATACCATCAACTATACCACGAAACAGGGGCTATGGGGCCGGGGTAACCCCCAATAACGTCCATATTGATCGAGCCCCCTTCGCGCGGAGATACTATTTATAGCCATCCCAACTATTACTATACGCCACGTTCACAAACTAATAAAGGGTTTTTCACGAGTGCACGCACTTGGTCCGACCCGAAATAGGTCTCACTTGAAATATCTCCACTTGCAAATAAACCTTTTCATTTTTGGTGGCGGAATCGAATAAGAAGAGTTCGAAATTCTCTTTTCATGTGGATTGAAAAAAGGCTGGTCTCCAGGGGAGATTTTATACCTAGGCGAGCGCCTAGGGCCCTCTCCAAGGGGAAGTAAAACGGAAAACTCGAGGGTGTTTTCAAAACGGACCAAAAATTACCTCGCGCTTAGCGGTCTCAAGTGGTACAAACAAGTGGCGTTGCCATGAGGGGCACAGGGGACACCCCCCCCCGAACGTATGGTCGTACGTACAAATATTTTTATTTTTTTACTTTTTTTCAATGGTGTGCCTCCCCAACCCCGAAACAAAATTCTGGCTACGCCACTGATACAAACTGAAGAAAAACCCTGACACTATTTCATAAATTTCTAACTTCTGAATATTAAGAGTGGTAATATCTATGAGATTCCATAGAAATAACGCTGCTCATCAGAATTTTAATTTAATTAATTGCATAGAAGTTGAAGCGAATGATATATTTATATAAACATATATATTTTTTAATTGCGAAGGAATTAATACAATTATAGAAGTTTCTTTTTAAACCAAGGAATACTTCGGCGAATGATTCCATACCAGAGAGTCCTATCGTAGTACCCGAGGTGATAGGATTTTTCTCAGACTCTCTGGTATGGAAGAATTATTCCTTGGCTTAAAAGGAAACTTCTATAGTTGAAGCAAACTTAACATACAACAGCATTATTTAAGGTGGGGTGCCATAGTGGTTAGCGCTTTCGCTTCGCAGCAAGAGGAGCCGAGTTCTTCGATACCAACTTGTGGCACTGGGTGAAAACTCGGAACAACTCCTTCAGCGTAGTGCAGTTTGAGCAGAATCTGCTATGTATATTTCTACATGGCACAGTTGGATATTAACCAAATGTTTGAAAATGAAAATCATAACATTCTTTATTTTAAATATGGAAGTTTATGCTTAAGTCTCTAATCTCAGCTACTCATCAAACTGCAATTTGTGCATTTTTACTCATCTAAGTTTGTGCTCTGCTAATTTGTGAACTCTTGGTGGAAGTAAAGAAATATTAACAATTGTAATGAAAAACAGGTTTATACAATTGTAGAATTTAACTGATGCGACTGTGGGGTGGCGGAGTGGTTAGAACTTTAACCTCGCAGCAAGAGGAGCCGGGTTCGATCCCTACTTGTGGCTCTGGGTGAAAACTCAGAACAACTCCTTCGGCGTAGAGTTTGCAAGTTCTCTTTCCACTGGTTAAAGGGTTTTTCCATCGAGTTCTTCGGTTTTCCTTTACCCTAAAAACTTGTCGAGGTTAACGGTATTAGTACGTTAAGAGAGCTGTTGGCTCGGGTGGCATGAAGGGCTTGAAACCACCCTCTTACGCATTGTTGGTTGAAAGAGTGTGCTAGCGTATACTTCAGTCGCGTCGGAAGAGTTTTAGGGAACTAATGAGATAGTGGTTTGATTTGATTTTTTAGGAGGATGGAGCAATAGGTGGAGTAGGTGCAACGTCAAAAATCGACTCAAAATAGGAAATCTGTCTTAAGTATAAATAAATAAATTCTTGGTATAATTGAATGGAACAAAAAAAATCATTTTTGCTCCCATCGAAAAATTATTATTCTTATTTTTACACATACAATCGAAATAAGTACCTTCTCAGTTAAAGTCAATGTTTATTTATACCATTAAATAACTATAATCTGAATATTTGACAAATGGTTATATTAATATAGGTTCCCACAGAAAACCGTTATAGACGCCCAGTTATAAATCAATGGTTTGATATTTTCCAATCGATTATTATTCGGAGTAGGAAATGGTAAAAACAAATGTAAGCGGGGAAGAAATTTTTTTTCGGATCGATAATTTGGCGAAGAGCAGGTCGGCCTGGGGGGAAATTGTTCAAAGTAAAAGTTCTTAATTTGCACTCGGGTTTCTGCAAAACAGCCATCCATCGCGAATGGTGTTGCTGGCGGGGGTTGGAGGCCCCAATCTCCACTCTCATAAATTAAAATTCTAGAAGCGACGACTACCGATAAAGAAAAACAATAAAAAAAGAAACGGATGCGCGAGATGGTTTTTCCTCCCTGTCTGGAAAATCCCATCTCTTAAACGGGAAATGTCATCCCGGAATTCGAGTTGACATAGCCGCGTACCCGCGCCAACTATTTGGTTTAATGCTCGCCATCGTACGATCGCCCGTTAACTGGTATTTCAGCTTGCAACGCAAACGCAGCCAAAGACTGCGAAGATTTGAAAAAAATAGGCAATCCAGTCTCCGCACGCGACTCCGTAACGAAGTACTTCTTTGCTTTCGGGAAGATATAAGTTTTCGTGCGGATGGTAAGTTTCGCGTAAGGAGAGATCACGTTTCGGAATGGCAACGTACGTGGAACAATGGAAGTTACGGACAGAAGTATCAGTTAACCCGAGCGCCGAGGTTGTAGTGCCTCGGGGTCGAGGCGCTCTTATAAATAGCGTTTCCGAAGCGAAGTCGACTGGCTCTCTATCTAAAGAAACGAACGACTCGACTCCGGTCAACTCCTTCCGTTTCGAAATTGCGGACGATCTCGGCAAATTCCAATTCCGGAAACGCGTTCCGTAGAGCGAAAAAAAGTGTTAAATATTTTTTGCCAGCGGAGGCCAGACGCCGTTAGATTAACGGGACACAATTTTACTTCGTTCTAAGGTCGTTTTAAAAAGAGAGTGCCCCCGATAGTCCGGTCCGAGAATCACGATGTTTGACCAAACTTCCGGTGACGAATCGAAGCTTCTTCCGAGTGGCGCAACAATAAAAAATTGCCACCCACTCTCCGGCAAGAATAGGAAGGAGCGAATCCTCTACGTTTAATGTAGGCTGGGCCGAAAATACGGAGCGTTGAAGGGGTCCAAACAGTGCCGAGTTCAAAATAGCTCTTGATAAGAAATTTAATGGCCGTACTAGCTAGGAAACGAGGGGTTTGGGTTTATATATATATTTGAATGATATTCTCGGCGGAATATTACGTTTCTCCGCGGGGCACGCGGCTGGGTGGCACCCTCTAGAGAACGATATTTTTAGAAAATATACCTGTCGTGGAAGAGAAAAGGGCAAGACCCGACCCATTGCTAGGTAAAGCGAACGTCAAATTGAGATATTCGTGGACTTATTTCGGCACCCGCGGGCCGAATTCGTAACGTGACGTTATTCAAAAGGCCCACCACGACCCGGAGCTAATGAAGAAGAAAAGATCATTTAATAGTTTGCTCCCCGCTCGGATTGCCTCGCGCACTTCTACGATAATAAACAACGCGAACATTTAGACACACTATCGTAATTAGAAAAAGGACAGAGGGGAAGTTGCTCGCCGCGTAGAGTGACTTTTAAGAGGGTCCCGGTTTCGCGTTCCTCGTGACGAATGCGCGGCTTACTTTTTCCCCGGAGCGTATCTCTGGCGAATAATTTACGATGTTGGGTCGAGAGATGGCGCTCCAAATACGTCCTCGCTCCAGCCACGCGTAAAAGAGAAGAGAGAGGCAAAAACAATAACGGGCGTCTCTCCCAATATTACTCCCGACTCGAGAAGACTTTTCCCCCGGGAGGTGCCACACGCGCATTAAATAACCATCTCTTACTTCCCCCTTCTTACGCCCCCCTCCCGGTTCTTTTAATTTCAGTAATGAGTACTGCCCGTTTACGGCAGTCGTATAGTGACCCGACGAAGGCCTTCACCCCTACACCCTACCCGCATTGCACGGATGTTTTTTTCTGGGTGGAAACGAAAGAAAGGGGGTTTAGTCCCGATATTATTATAATTATAATAAACAGGGTCCACTAATAATAATTTAGAGCGTATGGGATGGAGGGGAGTTGTTAGCCTTTGCTTTGAAGCCGTAAATTACAGCGAACATTTAGTGTTATTGCAAATGAGGACAGCTGCCTATGATAAACGCGATAAAAGCGAAATATTTGTTGGGGAAAATTACGAGCAATTACTGTTATTATTGCGCCAAATACAACCCGCCATCTAGTTTTGGGGTGTCAAGGGAATTTTAATTTCAATATCCTAGAATTATGACATTCGTAGAAAGGGGTAAAATTTGTTGGCAGCTCGACTGATCTTGACACTTTTATAATGCCACAATCTAAATACACACCCTACTGTAAAAATTGTCAGGCGATGATATGAATATAGACTTTTCATATTAAAATTGCTATACATAAACTGAATAATTTCGACAGAGGTTTGAATAAATGTATAACTTTTGTACTAATTGTCGTTATGCGAGTACTAGTTTCCTTATCAGTGAAGGTCAGTTAGGGATTACGTTGACTTAACCGCAAAAATCCTGGGAATTTAATTATAAGTAAACTATAGGCAAAAGTGGAGTAGGTTAAAAACTAAACTACCACTGTAATATAAGAGTAGTATTTACGGCGAAATCTGCATTGATAGAAATTAAAAAGAGTTTTTAATTACTAGGCCACAGTGGTGCCTCCGCTTCCCAATTACCAAGTATAGAAATGGGCCAGTGTCCAATTACCGTCAGCAACTGGAAAAAAAGAAAACAGCGAAGAGAGAGGAAAGAGTACGCAGCCACAGAAACCATGACCGTCGACCAATCGATTGGAAAGCGAGGTTAGAATCCCAAAAATACGTCTACCTTAGCTACACGTTCGGTTATACATACTAGGGAAGTTCCATTGTCTGCGGGAATAAGCCACTTCATTAAGCCAACATTGCTTTCCCCAGAGAATCTAATTTGAAATTCAAAATCATTTCCAACCAACCCCAAATTCCGAAATTTCTTCGAGAAAAGTTACCTTTATTTTTTTACGGAACACGCTGTTACTGGCGTTGTGTGTTTTGACTGGAAAAAAATCTAAATTTTATTACGCTGGATCGCCCCCTACACTTCCCATACCATCGACTCTACCGAGTTTCAACGACTCTGAACAAGGGCTTATACGCCGCTGTAAAGAATTAATATCACGAACGTATCAGTTTGAAAACTAACTAAAGAAAATTATTAAAATTACAAATAGCGGAGATTTTAGTAATTGCAAATCAAGAGATTAAAGTCATTAAAAATGTATAGATAGTTTCAGTTTGGAAGTCAATGTGATAATTTTTTCAAAAAGACCTTTACAGAAGTGATTGACTCTAGCTTACTATCAACTTTATTTTTCCATAGCGATGACGTAAGCCCCTGCAAATAAAATTTTCCTGGAACTCTAGTTGGAGTGCAAATATAGTTAATTGGATTACTTCCCGTTAAAAAAATATTTAGTATCACGAAGAACAAATAAAATCCATTCATTTATGTCGCGGTTGCAAAACTCCTAAGGGCGAAAGTAGACCAAAACTTTCGGTAATAGTCACGAGGTTCGAGCGGGTGTTTAGGCAGTCACGAATAACTTTACGAAACAGTTTTTGACCAAAAAAGAGGAGCCGCTATTGTGAATAGACAAAATAGCCGATAGTGCCAGGAATGTTTACGAGAGAGAGAGAGAGAGAGAGAGAGAGAGAGAGAGAGAGAGAGAGAGAGAGAGAGAGAGGAAGTATAAAGAGAAGAAATTCAGCCTGTTGACGTCTTATCGGAATATGGCGTTTCCATTTTCGTTTCTTATCTCTCTCCTCCCAGAAATCCGAGAGAACTTCCTTCTTCCAACTGCTTCACTCTCGAGCCAGGATCAACATCGAGATTTCCTCCTTTCAGCCAGATTTTTTATATTTATTTAGATCGATACGCGCAAAGTAGTTCTCTTCAATCCTGTCGCGCTTCTTTCAGTAGTTATATACGAATGCTTTATTTTAAACTTCGGATATACATGGACGGTGAAATAGAGACTTCCAAAACCGAAATCACTCTCTTTACGAATGGGCTGTCTGTCCAAACCAATTTATTTCTAGTCGCCAAGATCTCTTCAAATTCCGAACGTCGTCGGCGATCCACTTATCCTTAACTTTCGCGGGTCGATTTTCAACAGCGTACGCCACTTCAGTTCATTTCAAAGAGCGTGGCCCGACAACATTTTAAAGAAACACGTTAATTCGGCTAAACGCTTCCTTTAGGTAGGGCTAACGTAGCGAGTACGAAACCTTCTATATGATTCCGATAGCGAAAAAAACCTCTTAACAACTTAGTTATTTCCAAAAGAAAACTTAACCATCCGGAAACGGTGGAGAACTGACATTTTAATTTACATAAACGAATTTTCCTTCTGACTGGATATTTAATTTTTGTTCGGAAGTTTTACGGATACGGGCTGGTACGGGAGTGTCGGCTTCAATGATGGTGTGTATCTTTACTTGGGAGGTCGAATTTCAAGCGGGAATGGGCGTTTTATAGACACTGAACCCCATCTATATAGGTCGCTTGTTGCGGGAATATGAAAAAAGCGAACTCACCTCCCCACTCGATCTTCCATTCTATTTCTTTAGCTCTCGAAACTTTCATCGGAGCCCAAAAGTCACGTTTTCTTCAATCCTTTATGGAAGCGAAAGGTTATCTTAAAAATCTTCAAAAACGAGAAAAAAATTAAGTCGAAGGAAAATGCACGTTTTCCGTTTGTGACCCGCGAGTAGGTAGAAGAGCGTGGCGGGATGGCCAAAGAACGGCGGGGGTGACACGCGAGGGGCCAGTTGTTGAAGAAAATAATAAAAACGCGGTGGAGGTCGTCGGAGCGGGTTGAAAGAGGGGCGAAGGGAAACGCACAATGAAAACGCATTGATTTGATTGTATTGCTACAAAAGAGTCCCTCGTAACACGGCTGGCGTAGTCTAGGGTTAACGACTTGGACTGGCATCTAGAGAGTAGCGAATGCGGCTGGGGACGGGAGGAGGAGAATGGGAATGGCTGTGGTGCTGAAGTGCAGTTAAGACTCCGTGCCCGGCATGAGAAACGAACAAGACAAGTTGGACTCCGAGCTACACCTTCCGACTTCCTATACGAGAATAGAGCGGCTACGCCTTGTGAGGTAGCCAACACTGGCGTCGGAAGATGTCTCGGTTGGGAACTCGGGAACAACTAGCTTAAAAGAAGCTGGCTGGAGAGTGTATAGTGTATACAGTCAGAATGAGCGAGAGAGAGAAAGGGAAGACTGCAACTCGAGTGAAGTGCCGCAACTTGTAATTGGTGAAAGTGAATTAGGCCGGGACTGACGCGCACGCTGCGAGCCCACTCGAAATAGAGCGAAACCAGGATGTCCCTGGTGAGTCTTCCTCCTCGGCGGTCTGCAGCGTATCTAAAAAGGACTTTTCCGGGGAAAAGTTCCGCTCCATTGTAAAAACTTCTCCCGGCTCTCAGACTTCTCTCGTTAGGCGAATTTTACCATACACGGACCTGGCTTACGAGCGGCTTCTTAACGACCAGCAACCTTCCGTAGTCGACGGACTTTCTATATTTATAGGAAAAGGAAGGAACTCTAGTCTGGCCCTATTTAAAAATCGAAAGAACCCCGACATCCAAAAGACCTCGACAGAAAGAGAGAAAGCCGGCGACAGATAGAGAAACTCTTCGATCGAAACGCAACGCCGTACGTATACGAGAGCCCGAAAGCGGCTCTTACTCTCTTGGCGACTCCCCAATCGATGAACGGTCGAAATAATACCGAGAGGACTCCAAAATTACCAGAAGAGAACACCCTTCACCCAGATAAACCCCCCTCTAAAATCGCTACCAAATGTTCCATAAATGAAGGCAAGTGGACTTAAATGTAACGATTAACCGGTTAGGTTACGAACCAAACTACTAGATGTCTAAAATTGAAAGCAGCCCTTTATCATCCGCATCTTTTGAAAGAGAGAAACCATAGATGGGGTATCGCAGTCTAGAGAAGAGCAGGACGGGTAAAGAGGGGTTTCGCTCCGTGTTAAAGTACAAGCCACGTCAACGAGTGACAATTGAGATGTTTCTTCGTCTCGGATGTACCTATAGACTATTCCTTTCCTTCGTTTATTTTGGGCAGAGATCCGTACACTCTTCGAGCGAGAGCCAACTTCTTTAGCGTCTTCACTCGGCTAGTCCAAACCTTTTTTGTCATCTCTTTTGGCTAGGAAGACTAGTCCTGTAGCGAAGAAAAAACCAGCGGAGAGTGGAGCCCAGGAAAAATAACGGTTTTCGGCGGCAACCTCCAACCTTGGACGGATCTAGTAGCGTCTTTTCCTTTAACAGAATATACTATTTTTTTTCCTTTTCGCTATATCTTAGCTGTGGGTGTCTAGTTGCTAAAGAAGAAGTGGATAAAAGTGTAGTAGTAGAGGAATATATTCTAGTACAGCGGTAAGGGTGAAAGATAAGAGAGCTTCAAAGAGAGGCGGCAGCCCGCACTGAGACATATCGAGCCCAAGATTATTCTTAAATACGAGGAGCGTAAACGGCGGCGAGAAAGAGGCAATGATGAATTCTTCCGGTGGCGAACGTCGGCGGTGGTGAGAATCTCGACTAGAAAAATAAATACGTTGCCTAACCCAAACATGACACTGTATGTCGAGACCAACCAGACGTAAAAGCATAAATAATACGAGCGTCAAAAAGAAACCTTCCTCGATTCGAGGCCTGTACTACAAAATCAATAGGAAAAACACACGCGATAAACTTTTTCGATGAAATTGAATTATGAGAAAAGTGTCCCAAGAAAATCCAAACAGAAAAAGGACCGTGAAAAATAGGTGTATAAATTGAAATATAAATGATAAACTACAACTTTTAACATTATTAAAGAAGCAGAACCGTTATGATGTCGTTGTTTACGTGACTCGGAAATATCCGCTTTCTAGCCGTAAACAAATTAAGGACTAATTTTCTGCTTAGATCTTACTATAGCTCCTAGTCTTTATTGTTTACTTTAACAACTAAATAAATAAACGCTGTCGAATTGCTTATACATGAACCCCGGGAAATATCCAACATACTATGGCACTTAACGTAAATAATAGAATAATTATATATCACCAGGTAATACTTTAATAATGAAATGGAAATTTCGCGTTGGAATTTAAGTGTATTGTCAATCTAGAAAAGACAATTTATAAAAAAAAACCTTAAAGACTAGTTTTTACTAGGTCAAAAACGCCACAACGGTGAGAGTCGACGCAAAAATATTGCATTAGGCCTAACGGAAATTTTTCGCGTCGACGTTCACCTTCGTGGCATTTTTGCCCTAATAAAAACCAGCCTTAAAGTAGATATTAGTGAAAAGGTTGGCGTTATATAATGGTAACCGTAGTTCAAGGGGTATATTTCTTAGCTTAAGCGTGAGATATCGGTTGCACGTGTCCAACATTCGTTTCTAAGCGTCGCTAAGAGGGTATATAGGAAAGAGTGACAGAGGCAGGGTGGTCTTTAATAGGTGAATCCTCAACTGGATCGGCCGCGTGAGTGGAAAAATAACGGTACCCAAGGATATCGGTTCATTAAACCATTATAAGGAGGGACGGGGGAGTATTTTTTTATCTAAGATGATAACGGAGCGACTTTTTCTTCTATCCGTGGAAAAGCTATACGGGGGGGGGGACTATATTCCGATAGGCGTAGCTGAGGGGGTGGCGAAATCCGCTGACGAAAGAATGTTGTTAGGGGGCTCTTCCATCATCGGCGCGAGCCATTAAGAGCGAGGAAATGAGGTATCGACATCGCGGCTTACCAGAAGCACCCAGAATACCGGCAGCCCATATCTATTCTCTATACGGTCCGACGCGATAGCCGCGTGGACTCCGACTTTGCACAAGCGGCAACGGCCTCGATAGTTGTGACTATGACCGAGCCCAGAAGACGTTCTCGATCGACTATTCTCTTCGGTCGCTTTCACTTCCTTCTCCCTCTATGGCCGCCTTATAGTCCCACGTACGATACATCACTCATAATAGAGGCTCGATATCAAAACCTGGCCGGCCTTATTTGGCCAATCAAGCGAGCTCGACAACTTTCGTCGTAGGTCTTAACGAAGCCAATTTAGGAAACTGACTTTCATTTACTCTTCCGAAAGCTTATTAATCGAGAAAATCGCGCTCATCCTTGACTATACGTACACCCCACGTTATTTGGATTATAAAAATAAATAAAACCATAAAATCTCGCTATATTTCGTTTTAATAGAATGACATTTCTAAAAATACAAAACGTAAAAAGAATTTTGCGTGGAGTTCATTTTGAAGCACGGTGAAAAAGTGATTTTTTTTATTATTTCCCGACGTTCTTTTCCTAACTTTATTTCACCTTTAACAAGTTGAAAACACTCGTAAAAGCGATAGACGCGTTATATAATATAGAAAATCTTAGCGCGGGGACGCTAGTAACTCAATATCGTCGCAAAAGTCCACTTATCGGGGTCAAAAACGAAATTTCCCCGCGGAGAATTGCAGGGAACTGGATTGCCAGCTTTCCCTCGACAAGGGATCAATCCACTCTACCTCCGAGAAACCATCCCGCCTCCTACACGTCTATTCCGCGTTCGTAGACTTTATTTTGTTCGGAACACACCAAATTTTCCGACGGAGGAAAAAACTTTTCCATCTTCTCGTTTCAATCTTTCGCGTTCGCTAAAAATAGAATCCGGGGCTCCATAAAGGTAGCCCACCCACTTCCAACGCTATAAATAAGAGGGAGTAGGGCGTATAAAACGAGCCTGAGCTTACGCTATATTGGCAATAAACGAGTCTTTCTTAACGCGTCCTCCTCATCTCCGTTGACTCGTCAGGAGCACCTTCTCCGGACCATTTTCAATACGAAAAAATATAGCAAAAAAATCAACCATTTCCCACATAGCACCAAGCTTTATTAGCGGCAATTTCGGGGGAGGAGAGGAGAGAGTTCGAGGAGAAGGATGTACCGAGAAAAAAGGGGCTCGAATTACGGCTTCATGCCCAGGGAGAAGATTGCGTCCAGCGGATTTTTTAGTACGGTGTACACGGAGAGAAGCTTTAATGTCGGATATAGGAGAGAGAGTTTTACGTCGTACATTGGCCACGAAAGAGCACGTCCTAGCGGCTCCCCTCTCCACGAAGGAATAGGCGAAACCGGCGAGCGAGAGGGCCTCGGAGAATGAGAGAGCGCCGAACCGAACCTATAAAACTGGCTGGAAGGGAGCTTCCTCTCGCAGAGTATCGAACGACTCTGGCGCGCAGCGGTCGTCGAGAGAGCTCTCTGTCGGCTGAAAAGGTTCTTCGGAATAGCGGCGAACGAGAGCTGGCAAAACGCGGCCAGCCACGAGATAAAGTCAGGGACGGAAGACACGCGGAACGAGTCAGTCTACAGTCAGCTCCTAGCCCGCTGGGAGGAGGAGATCATGGTGGTTGGGCTTCGGAGATCTCGGAGTCGCCGATCCAGTGGATCAGAGACTTTCGTCGCTTGAGCATGGCGATCTCGATTTCCGTCATCGACACTCGAAGTTGAGTTCCTCCTTTCCGTCGTTGCTTTTTCGCTCTCCTTTCATTCTCAATCCGCCACGGAAGACGGAAAACTTGGCGATCAGACACGACGGCCATGTAGTATCGCGTTTCCGACAAAACCAGAATAAAAACATTTCCCAAAAACACTTGTCGACTGGATTCTCGAAGCGGGAAGAGCTAAAGATCGAAAGACAGATAGAAGAACCGTATAATTGGATCTCAGGATTATTACCGCGAAATCGAATCGTAGATTAAACTTAAATGTACCGGCGGTACGTAAGCAAATAGGCCAGAGGATCCATCCTCAGTCTCTCTCGTCACTTCCCCGAAAGAAAAGCGGCAAAGGTAGCCGAGTCGCGAGTGATTCGCCCCTCGCAGTACCTTCACTTGATTCCTCCATGTCGACCGGCTCGTTTCAAGCACTCCGAACTCTCGCCCGAAAGTTGCGATTAGTGATTCTAGTGGCCTGCCTCCAAGGTGAGTTTTCCCTTATTCCGATTTCTTCTCCGTTCTCGCGTTGACCAATCTCTCAATCGATTTCGCCGAATTCTCCAGTCCGTATTTTCTTCATTTGGCCTCTCGAGAATTATTGATAAGGTCTGAAAGGAAATCGGCCATTCGGGGTGGCCCGCGCTTTACGCTATTACCAGCACTCGTATAAACGCGGGACACGCGCTCGCCTCTTCCCCCCCGCGCTTTTATTTACACCACAAACCACGATTCTCTTGTTTAGTCTTGTTTGCATTCTAATTGTAAATCTCTTCCGCGCGCATTTAAAAAAACATACTCGCGAAAACGGGCGTTGTACGTGTCACGAAAATCTGTGCCGCCCAAAAGCTTTTAAGTTCATTTACAGATTAATAAATCCTCCTTTGTTCCACGATCGAATGGTTTCCCGCTGAAACGACTCAGAATAAATTAAATCAAGTTTTAATCTATAATTAACAATCATATAACGAAATTCTTAATTTATTGTTCCTAATTTTAGAGCCATGAAAGCCATTTCATTAAATTACTTGAAGTTGAAAATATCAGTGGCGTAACTAGGGTTTCTGTGGTCTCCTGCGTAAAATCATTTTTTGGGCCCTTTACAAAGCGAAATCCTACCTATATATTAATTTTTACAATAATTGTGTCTCCAATCTTGCAGTTGAAGCTAAGTGAATATTTGTAACATTTAATCATATAATAATGATAATAATCAGCTAGTTTAATTCCCAAGGAACAACCTTAAACTTAAGTTATCTAGCTACTTTTAATGTCATTAATTCAGGTGTTCATATTGGCCAATGATTTTAAGAACAGGTATAACTGACCACTTTCTTATGGAGGCGCTTGTCCTATTAAAAACTACGACTCGTGTCAAGAATCTGTGTAAAAATTGTGTATCTTGTAAATGACAGGAGCTGTAGTTAAGATATCTATAGGATTGCCACACGCCACGGAAAACAGGGAAATCATAGAAAAGTCGGGTAATTTAAAAAAGGGCCTAAAAAGTCAGGGAATTTAAAAAAGGGCCTAAAAAGTCAGGGAATTTAAAGAATTTGTAAAAATTCAGGGAAAAGTCACTGAATTCAATTTTATCTTGACACTTTTTGAAAATAATTTTACTCTAGATCTATGAGAAATTTTATGATTATCATTTATTTCCTTGAAAGTTTGGCCAATTTTTTCAACATCGCCATAACCTTTTTACTAAAATATAAGTCCATTTAAATTTCTTAACTTCTTATAAAAGTAAAATATAAAATAAAATTTTGCCTTAAAAAGTTAGGGAAAATCTCTTAAAATGGTCAGCGAAAACAGGAATTAGTCAGGGAATTTGAATCTGAAAATTTTGTGGCAGCCCTGATCTATGAGAGCACGTCCACTGTTTACAGACAATAATGAAGACATCTAAGCTTCAGTAGACGGTCATCACGGAAATATCTATAATGCAGCTTCCCTTTCAACCAGTCATGATTTGGCCGGAAAGAGACGCTGATGTCAGAAGGTGCAGGATGTAAACAAGCGTATCTTTAGTATGAGGCGCGATATCCAGTAGAGAAACCCACTATTCTCTCGAACGTACACAGCGAACCTTATAATTATTTTAGTGGATTAAATTATGACGAATCATAGGGCCCTCCAGCTATCTCTCTTCCACGAACTTTATATACTGTTAAAACATGAATTAATTCACAATTAATATTATCGCTTCCTTCATTAGATTTCAATGACGCAGCTTGGCTGTGGTTTTTAGCTAGCTGATAAATATTAATTGCATCAAGAGCCGCGGGGTAAATATGTATAAAATTCAAATAAACCGATGCTTGGAAGAGATTATTATAATCGACTTGTTCAATATAAAATGCAAACTTTGAAACATGTATACCGACGCTGAGGTTTAATAGAATACTATATTTATGGTTAAAATGTAATCAACTATAAATATTTACGAAACGTTAAGGTATTTGGTAGAATAAAATGTTAAAATATTCATTAAAAACGTCTATAGGCTTGTACCTTTCTTGGCACACACGCATCCTTGTTTGGTAAAACAGTACATAACTAGATTATTTCAAAACATGTTAAAAGGTGTCATATTTATTATGTTTTAAAATGAATAGCGTTAAACGGGAAATTAGGAAAATTTAGTTGGAATAATTAGATGTCAAGTCTTAATTTTAGGTTAGCAAATAATAATAAACAGCTAGGCTAATACCCAAGGTGCCACCTTAGGCCTAAGTCATCAACCAACTTTTATGGCAAAACCTAGTAAGGGTCAATTTTGAAAATTTATATTCAATAGTAAATTAAAATATAAATGTAAGTTGTACATCTATTGTAAAAATTACAACCACACAAAACCATTCCTCCATTTGATACACCAATAAGTACTACTTACATTATAATGAAAAGTAATAAAAAATCAAAATCCAAAATATTAATAATAATAATAATAATCAGCTAGGCTAATACCCAAGGCACCACCTTAGGCCTAAGTCATCAAGCGACTTTTGAAGCCATTAATTCAGGTGGCCGAATTCAAAGAAATGGCATAATGTGTTCGTAATAAAAATATAATTATGAATAGCATTCTTATCGAGAGTGTGTAAAAAAATAGTGGGAATAGGAAAGCCATAAAACAATTTCTGTCAATCTAGCTTTTATCGTATTTTAGGGGCCAGCGGTTCTACTTAAAATAGCCAAACTTGTACCGGATAATAAATAAAAGGCACCGAAACTAGCGCCAATATTGGACGCGTTATTTCATCGCATTAAACTCTACACGATATAGTTGAGGCCTTTTATATCCGAGATGTCTAGCTAGCTAACGTTAAAACCAATTTGTCCAATATAAGGGGAGGGATTGGGGATGTTAAATTCGCTGCAACAATACAGAGGGAGACCTACAAGCTTATGTGTGAACGAAAACGCCACTCTTAACCCAGTCACTGTCGCGGGAGGGGGCGCTTCTATTTCCGCTTTAAGCTAGACGACATTCAAAACTCCGCAACGTAAAGGTTGGCGCTTTCTATCAGTAAACGAATTCAACACCCTTTTCAAGGCGAAACGTCACCGATTGGCGGACACAGCGAGAGGGACCTTGGATGGAGAAATTACTCGGCGTTTTAAATTAAATGGCCCTTCACTAACTGACAGTGCAACGAAATTACAGACAAATAATCCCTTATTCGACGTGCTTCAATCGAACGAGAAGTGAAGCGAAGCTTAATAAGACTCGGCTGATCTACGGCGAAGGGTGACTGCGGAACCGTCTCTATCGTGGAGTGGACAGATAGGGCGAGACTAAATCTTCCATAATGGGAAAGAATCTATAGAGTAGGCAGAAAGTTCGCCTATTCAGTGCTCCAGTAACGCTCTCGTTTTGTAGTATCAGCGTTTGAGCGCGTCTCGGGGCTTACAAGTACTAATTTTCCGTAGGCGAACGACAATTTTCGCTTAAGCTTGACTATTCGGGTACTTATTCGTCATAGAGATTTCGCTTAATTAGATTGAGCGAAACCCACTTACGAGGCTTAGAAATTGATGCCCGTACTCCGGGACGAATATCGTCTCTCCGACAAAAATTTCACTTTATTCTATTAAGCCTAGTTATTATTCGTACATAAATATTCCCGTTTAAAATGTTAAAACTGGAAACCCAATTTCGAATAAAGGCCATAAAAAGTAAATTTAATTTTTATTCTTCCGACATTAAAAATAAAAAACCCAGTCTTAATTCTGTAATATAATAGTGATATCAAATGAGAGAAAGAATAAATATTAAAAGTGGAAACGAAATTAGAATTAAAAAGGGATTTAGCGCTACCTCGGGATTATTTTCTAGTCTTCGCGAGTCTTATTACGGAATTCTCTCTTTACTTCAGAGTGCCTCGAGTCTTTTAAAAGTAAGAGTTTCGGATATTCTCTGGTCCTCGAAGTTATAAATCTTCCCCGAGATCATTAAAACTTAACAAAACAGGTGGAGCACTCTTTAAGACGAAAGGATTTAAGTCTAGAGAGAGAGAGAGAGAGAGAGAGAGAGAGAGAGAGAGAGAGAGAGAGAGAGAGAGAGAGAGAGAGAGAGAGAGAGAGAGAGAGAGAGAGAGCCGTGGTGCGAAGGAAGGCTTATGGCCATTGTAATAATACCCAGTCAACTTTTAGGGCGAGAAGAGACCCGATAGGGGGGGGGAGTGAGGCCAATACGGTCCTCGACCCGTTACCCATATTCAGGAGAATATAATAGGGTAATGGCGACGGCTAAATAGCGCCAGGCGCGCTCTAAGCTCCGCTCTTAGAGCAGTATATGATAATACGAACGAGCGTAGGGCGAAAGACGAGCGCGCGGTGGTTTGGCCAGATTAAACTCCGGATATATCTCTCCGGTATACGCTGATGGAGTATATTATATGGGGTATATCCCCACGCGTTTCTCTCAGTTAAATTGCTTAAAGGGAGGACGAGCTGGGCAGTCTGTATGGCTGGAAGAAGGGCAGTCGGGGGGGGGGGAGCGGTTCTGATTTTACGAGACTGGTAATTCGCGCTACACGCGGGAAGGTTAGATCGATACGTCATTCCGTGATGAGCACGAACGCCACTTTACGCGCGCCATACACGCGACAAGAAGGGCGTCACGAGAACCTAGAGTACAGCAACTATTATATATACGGATCCGTTCTATGGTTTATAAGAGGGGGCTACCCCTCCCGCGGCGAACATTCGGGCCATAATTCCTGGTCGTGGCGGAGGAGACGACTATATAGATCGAAGGGATTTCGCTAGTAAATAAGGTGCCTACAGGGTTGGGTGCATTCCCATTATACTCGCTAATATACGAAGCGTATGTTTTGTAGAGCTTTTATAGCATCGTCTCGTCCCCGCGCTTTGGCCTTCTCATTCGCGGCCGCAACTCCGGTTGCCAGGCGAAGAGAGGAAGAGACGACGCCGCTTCGGACTTATAACTAACTCGGTCATTCCGACTCGAACGGGTTCGAATGTACGCGTTTTGAATTCGCGGCGAACGTCGGAATAGGGAAGATTCTTCCGTCGCTTCTCTTTCGGTTCGGGCTGTCGTTGCGGACGCTAGCCGACTTTATTCGCGAAAACTCGGTGACCTTTTGGAAGGCGAGTGGCGGCGAAACAATCCGAGTGAATATTATACAAAAGGGTGGCCGCTGCCGCTCGTTTTCCGAAGACGGCGTCCTAATCTCGACTAAAGACGACATTCCGACAAAAGAGGGCCGAGAGAGCCGTTAGAAAAGAGAGAAGCGAGCGGACGGGGATTAAGTCCGAGAAGGTGTCGCCAGCTCGTCAGAAAACTTTAACGAGTTGGGAGAGCGAGCCCGCTCCTTCTCAATTTGGCGAATTGAATGCGCCCCTCCCCCCGCGCCGGCCTCGCTCAGTCTACAAATTACGCTAATTACGGGAGCTCCTCCTGGCGGCTTCTTTCCCTTTACTTCCATCTTTCTTATTCTTCCGCCAAAGCGTTCAAGATTGGCTCGAGACTTTCCGATAGTTTATCCGAGCGTAGACTCGACTGACATGCACAGACCTATCCTAATTTGTCGATATCTGTCTTGAGGAGGGGACAATAGTCCGATACTCAACAAGGTGGAAGTAATGATACTCGACCCGACTTAGGTCCCGCGCGGACAATGTTTGAATAAATTGAATGAAGAGGAAAATTTTTACGTTCTTTAATTCAACGACTATACAGGGTGTTTCAAAAACTTATGTAAAAATTTTAAGGAGTTGTAGGGGTGAGTTGGGAAGTATGCCTGTTTTTTTTTTTCATTTTCCTACGATGAGTTAAAAGAGCGCCAGAGAGCTTCAAAGTGTGGGCAACTAGCCCTCGGAGGTAGGCTGCAACAAGCGCAAAACCAAGAAGCAGGGACTTTAAATACTGTTTAAGTTTACCTTTTTACGCTGGTTACCTCGATTTGTATACAAAGTCCTTTTTAAACTTATCACCTTATTGTTCGCATTTCCATGCTGCTTGGTTTTGCGCTTGTTGCAACCTACTTCCAGGGGCTAGTAGGCCACACTTTAAAGCTCTCTGGCGATCTTTTAACTCATAGTAGGAAAATGGGGAAAAAACAGGCATACTACACAACTCACCCCCTACAACTCCTTAAAACTTTTGCATAACCTTTGGAAACACCCTATATAGGATGTAAATAAAAACTGCTTTAGAGTTGGATTTACATATTGTCGAGGTACAAAACCAATTCGTAATTTAATTTTTTTTTCGATTATGAATTGAACAAAGTAAGGACAAACACGTTTCCCATTTAAAAAAAAATAAAGTTTAAAGCTTCTTAATCGAATCTTTATCTTTAGTCCGCCACAAGCAGATTTGTTACTGAAATCAATTTGGCTCTCTGTTATAACAAATAAAACCCTGTCGTTCGTTTTCGTCTGGTTTATCTTATTTCTCGTATCTTCGTGTTATGTATAAATAATATATAAAATAAACTTCTACCTAGTTTTTGGGATTCGTCATCTCAATTCAACAAAATAAACTTTGGAAAAACAATTGAATCAATTTTGAATCTCATCGCGAAAATAAACCAACGAAAATATTTTCATTTAAGCATCTGTTTACGTATAAATTTGTATAGAATAGAAGTAAACAATGTAAAATGTTATTAAACTAGTTATTCCCCAGAATTGAGGCGTAAGCGCCTTTTAATTCGATTTTATAATTTTACAAAGGTGCTAGAATTAGAACACCCTTATATCCATAAATATTGCAACGAATATATCCATTTAAGCAAATTTTAATGTAATAAACTGTATAAAATATTATATTTTCGGTACGTATTAAAGAGGCGCCATAACCTGACATCAATAAAATAATAGGAAGGGGATTAAGGCCTCGATACCGCTTGGGAAATTTAATCCGAAGAGAGACGGTCTTGCCACGTTCTCTATTAGGATAAGCCGATTTAATTAGGATATATTTGCCATTTCAATCTAGAGGAGGCAGGTGCCCCTTTTCCTATACGTTGGACGGAGGTAGCTGGCCGCGTAATATCATATTGCTCTATATGCTCAGGTATAATGTAGGAGGTAGAATTGGTATCGGCGTAAATATTCATAGAGAGCGGTTGCCTCTAGGGAGGGGCCAAGGAGGGCAAATTTGAGACTTCATCGCGATAATTTAATCACGGCGGATCAATTAGCTAAGAATCATACTCTCAACGAAATCGTAAGACGGAGATATTCTACGTAGGTGTAACAAACGATTCCATTGTAGCGTAATAATTTAAAAGATCGGCACTTCATTGTAAAAGGTCGATCGATTCGGTGTCGAGTTGGGTGGGGGAAAGGGATTTTACAATATTAGTATCTACGCGACTACTTCTACGTTTGAAGGCCCGCCCAGCCGTCACTAACGACATCGAACGAGGAAAGACAAAGACCGATTAATACTTTTCGAGACGATGAATACATTACAATCTAATTAGTCGTCGCTTCCGTACTACGAGCCTTCCTAGCGTAGTCGCGGACGCGGTATCTGGCGATTTAATTCGTTCTCAGCGTCGATTAATAAGGTGGGAGGTACAAACCCAGAACTATTACGGAAGGGTATCTTTGCGGCATCAATATGCTAATTTTGGTCCGTGCACCACCTATATATATATAGCGGCGACAGTTCGAAGCTTGATAAAGCTCCTTTTGTCGAAAACGGAACATTCCCAGCGCACGCGAACAAACGATAGCGGTGGTGGTTTCAACTCCTACGTTGTTTATGACCGCTGTTGGCAGAGATTTAATGGGAAAATAATCGCGGATTAACGTCGATTTGTTATTGTTATACAATTTCTAACGATCGGATTACTTTTATTTTGTTAGCCGCGTCGTCCTTGGAGATCCGTCGATTGTCCGTTCCTCGCTGGGTCAAGAACGGCACCGAAGTGATTTTAGATTGCGAATACAGCTACACGGATAATGATCAGCGGCTGGTGGTCAAATGGTTTCTCAACGACGAGCTGGAGCCCGTCTATCAGTGGTTACCTCAACTTAACGCGCGACACGTCTCCGGGGTACTGTCCGGACGCCTGGACATGGACTACTCGCCCAGTCCTCAAGAGCCGTACGCCCAATATCGAGCTCTGCGCATTCCCCATCCAACGCCGGAGCTCAGCGGAAAGTACACCTGTCTCATTATGTCCTTGGCTGGTCAGGATTCCAAGAATCAAGAGATGACTGTTTACGGTAAGCTCATTCGCGTTTCTCGGTAAACATCCGCTTTTCAATCCGCGTATAGATTAGAAAATGGAACGGCTAGCAGTCGGAGTAACGATCTCCGAGGAATTGCCAAAACAAACGCAGCTAAGTATAGACTTCCGAATTCCCTTAAACAGCGTTCCGAGTATGGCAATTCCCTAGATACCTCATTATATAGTAAACTCCTAATAAAATTTGCCCGATATAAGAGGCAACTTCATTTAACCCGAGCGCGGTGCCAAAAGACTAAAAGGGGCATCGATCTCTCCTTCGACAGGGAGATTTCCATCCTAGAACGAGGTTTATTTTGAGGGAAAGCTTTTCTTTAAATTGGGGGACGTTATTCACCCTGGCGCTCGCTGGCTACGTCGTCTTTCAGACTGGAGAGCCGGCAAAAAAGCCGTCGTTGGAAGGCTTATCTCGAAAAGAGAAGGCAATTTTGCCGCGGTAGCGATGTATACGAAAAGAGCCGCGGAAGAAAAGGATATTTCTCTCGTTCGCCTTTTTATTTTTCTCTCCGCGCTTTAATAAGATCTCGTTTTCGAGGCAATCTTGGTTTGTATTGGGATCGGTCGCGTTAAAAAGACATAGGACATTCGAGGGAGGAAATCCTTCGGACGTTTTTCCGCTCTGCTCTTTTAGCTAAAGGACAAATATAACAACGGGTTCGTTCCACTTTTTAAACGAAAGGCGACGGGATAACCGTAAAACTAATAGGCTACGAATTTATTTCGCTCAGAGACGATTTTATTTTGGATAACGGATGAGGATATTTTCTCAGACTTTCCATAGCAATAAAAACAATATCGTAACGTTATACGACATTCAAATTATTGTTCGTAAAGTTTATTGGATCCAGTTTAATATTATTTTTTATTACCCTTACAAAAATGGTGGATCAAATTTGTTTCCAAATTAACTTACAAAATTGGGCGGATACAAATTCGACTTTGATCGAAAATTATAAATACAAATGTGTTATATTGGATCCAATTACAATGTATGAAATTAATTTTTATTCCAATTTTATCAAAATTATTTGATACAAATGGAATTGGATTAAGCCACTAATTTTCGTAAGGATGGTAACTTTAAATCAACCATAAAAATGGTACGGTTTTTCAGAAATAATTAGAGAGTTTCAGCAACCCATTTCTAGGCGTAAACGCGAACGTCTACGTCTCTTCCCGACGTGTGGGTCAAAATTTCGTTGAGTAAAATACGGTGCCATCTATGTTACAAATATGATACTGATAAGGCCACGTTGCCACATGCACCAACAACATCTTTCTAACTTTGAAAAAAATGGTGTGAAGGCCACGTTGCCACATGCACCAACAACCTCTTTCTAACTTTGAAAAAAATGGTGTGAAGGCCACGTTGCCACATGCACCAACCACATCTTTCTAACTTTAAAAAATGGTGTGAAGGCCACGTTGCAACATGCACCAACAACATCTTTCTAACTTTGAAAAAAATGGTGTGAAGGCCACGTTGCCACATGCACCAACAACCTCTTTCTAACTTTGAAAAAAATGGTGTGAAGGCCACGTTGCCACATGCACCAACCACATCTTTCTAACTTTAAAAAATGGTGTGAAGGCCACGTTGCAACATGCACCAACAACATCTTTCTAACTTTAAAAAATGGTGTGAAGGCCACGTTGCAACATGCACCAACAACATCTTTCTAACTTTGAAAAAAATGGTGTGAAGGCCACGATGCCATATGAACCCAATAAAACTTAATTTAGAAAATAAAAGTGACACACAACATTTTGTTTGCTGTACGACCTACATGTAACTAGTTAAAATAAATGGCCGTTGTTGTAAGTTACACTCGTCGTTTGCTTTTTCAAATGCCGGATTCCCGTGTTCCCGACGTTCCCAACGTCAGATAAATTTATCGGATCTAGCGTAGACGTTCGCGTTTAGAAATGGGTAGCTGAAACAGTCTATTGATGAAAGAAAAAAATATTGAATCCTATATAGGCCCATCAGACTAATATAATAATGTCAGTATATCCCGAATGTTCAGGGAAAACCAGCCAAGCGGCAAAAGCCAATAATGCGCTATTCCATCTTTTAAAAACTTACAAATTCTTTATATTTCGAGAAAATTCGTGTACACTTCGATTTTTTTTTCGTCCTAGGATTTTTGGCTTAGAAGATTTAAATCAAAAAGATTCGGTCTCAAGAGATTTTTTAAGTAAACGGAATAAATTTACATAAGAAATTAGCCTTCACGCGGGGGACCCGGCAATAGGGTCACGCGTAGAAGGAACTACGTGTCGAAATGCGGAGATAAATCTGTCGAAAGCAAATTTAAATTAAGCCTCTACAGACACCGAAGAAATATAAAATAATAAGATTCCTAAAACATATCTGATCGAGTTAAGGCTATTTTATATTAGATAAACAGAACCGTAGAAAAAATCATTTTATTAGATTTCAAGCCGAAGCCCAGTCGCAAATATGAATTCCCCGAAGATGTCTTCAGCTTGTTTCTAATATAGATTTATTCCGCTTCGTTTTCATTGATATTTTCTAACCCAGTTCCGTTTTTAGTTTTATAATTTCAATCTCTTTTCAGTAACGGGATAAAGTTGCGTAAGTTTTTTTAATTGGGGTTAGATAGATAATATTATCTAAACTAAGGGCAAACAAAAATTATATATTAGGAATCTCGAGATTGGGATTATCTGAAAAGGAAATGGCTCTTGTTCACTGGTGGTGCTCGGAGATATGAATGCCTTTGGGGAAATATTTTTCCATTTCAAAATTGAAATCCACTCATCTATCGATCGCTAAAAGCGCCCGCACAGTCGGTTAATTGGGCCTCGCTTTTATTTTTAGCCATACGGAAACGAGTCTTTGAAATTTCCAATCGACAATATTCAAATATACATAGCTAATTTCCCATTCGTTACGATTAATCGTTAAGATAAATTAACCCGCAACCTAGCCAGATAAGGCTGTAGTTTCCTGTTCACTCAGAAGTATTTAATATATAACGGAGAAATGTTCATCTAGGTCACCTTCGCAAGCTCGAGGCCGCCAATCCGTGGAAACGTAGTCCACATCACGACTAAACATTTTACCGCGTGGGGTGGCGAAGGGGATAGCACTCTCACCTCGCAGCAAAAAGAGCCTGGCTCGATCCTAGTTTGTGGCAATGGGTGAAAACTCGTAACAACTCCTTCCGCGTTCAGTTTGCTGGTTATCTTCCCCGAGTTTTTCGGTTTCCTATTCACTTGCTTAGGTTAACGTCAATAGTAAATGTTAGCTTACAACTAACCCGGGAACTAATAAATGCTTTAATGAGCCGCTAGTCGACTTATGGTGGTGCTTTGGGTATTAGCTCAGCTGTTTATTATTATTACTCCCTCTATCAATTTGAAGTATAAAAATTACATTTCTCAAAGTCGCGATATGATACTATTTTTTCATTTAAAATTTATTTTATAAAAATCAATAGTAACAAATAAATAGTATAGCGAAATGAATAATTGTCCCATAATAGTTATTATATACTTCTGGTTACACTTAGCCATTGTCAATTTCCGAAATTGTTGCCTGAAGAAATGATAAACCCTCAGTACGTAGGGGTTCAAGGAGAAGTGGCAGACCAGATTTTAACTTTCGTTTCAAAGAACGACTCAAAAGACGGCAATCAAAAGATTTTTTAAAAATATCTTTTCAATAAAATTTATTTGAATCTCGGTTAGTCAATAAACCCTATGCATCAGTGATTAAAGCGCTCATTTAAATGTTTAAAATAAGTGTTTCTAAAGACGATTCGAAGAGGTCAGATTGTATAGAAAGTATCTCTTTTCAAAGGGTGGTAAATTTTCTACGACCCGCTTTGCCTATACGTGGATAATGACAAGCGCGGAATTTTACAATGAGTGAGGTGAACGAAAAACCCTTTTGTTATGGTAAATATTAATTTGGTAGGAACCAGAAGCGGAAGACCGATCGAATATATACAAAGAACCGCGAGTTGGGTATGGCCCTCCATCAAAGGCTCATTAGTGAGTTCCCAAATGGAAACGAATTGGACACTTAAATATGAGCCTATATTCCCCCCAAAAAGACAACGAGAAAAGAGTCTATTTCATCCAGTCAAGAACAAAACGAAACGAAGGCGATAAAGACGTAATTTTCGCAATATAGTGGGGGGTATAGGAGAGCCGTGGAATGGAGCTCTAAGAATATATGGGCGAGCGAGGGTGAGTTGGAGCGAGCAAACGCCGTAGAAAAGGGAAGGAGAAATAGTGAATTGTTTTCCGTTTTTAAAGATTTTCTCCCAATCTTTTCCACACAGTAAAGCGGAAAAATATTTTTCATTTATTCCCGAGCAGATTTTTCGTTCGAGACTTTCCAATATATATATAAAATATAGAGGGAAAAGATCGCGGAGAGCGAAAGTGAGTTATATGTACGGGCCGAATTCTCGACTCCCTTGATTAAAGGGGGAGCGAAAATAGAGTTTTGGGCGCTCAAAAATCGACCAAATTTCTATATTTCCTTTGTTTCTCTATCGGCCGAAATCTGTACATTGGAGGGGATTTCCAGAAAGACTTTTTGCCCTTAATATAACAAAGAGGAAAAATTGCGCGCGGAGGCGTGGAAGACCGGGTTATACGCCGAGATGGAGTATAACTATATAGATATATATAGATATATACCCGTGGCGGAGGAGAGAGTGGGGTCCGTGGAGTTATGGTTTGGAAACGTTCTCCCAGAGAGAAAAACACATTTTATCCCAGGCTAAGCGCGTATGTGAGGCTATCGAGAACCCGAAAGGGGAAAAAAGCACCGAGGCTAAACTAGAGCGGCCTTTGTGACCTCAATTTCACCTTTCACACTCTGTCGCTCCGAATCTTTCGGCCGCGAAGCTTCCAGCAAAAGCCAAAAGCGGCGCACTCGGGCTGAGAGAGGAAATAGTGCACAGGCCGGGAAAGAGAGCCGTCCGAGCAACGCGGCCCATTAGCTCGGGTCGATAGTGCAGCGGGAAAGGCCGGCGGGACCATCTCCTTCCGTACAAGAACGTACAGACGCATCGAGCCCTCCGGTTGCCTCCACGCGGCCTGACGACCAGGCCAAGAAAAAGCGGAAAAACTAGGCCCTTTATACAGCTTCTAACAATCTCGTATTAGAGAGGGCCCTTTTTCCTGGCAGACGCGCGCCTTCGCTTCCAGGCAAAAGCTCGAACGGCTCGCTTGTAGCAAAAAGCGTAAACGCCAAGAACGAAAGAATGCCTCCGAATCTCGGGGGACGCTTTTCGGGTTGATCCGGGTCGTGGAAAGCTTCGCGCCACCGCCGCTGGCGTACCCAACCCTAATATCAGAGACGCGATCTCTAGTTTATCTCAAAGTCGGCGTGCCAAAAGAAATTAGCGGCGATATTGCGTTAAATTTATCCAATCACCCGATAAGTTCGTTGCCTTTACGTCGCGGCGCTGTGGTCTCGCTTCCTTTTTAGAGATTGAAGCTCCTCTAATATTTATAATAGAGATCACGCGAAAAAATGCCGCCAACTAGCAGGCGGCCAGACAGGATCAAATTGAAAGTTACGAGCGTCCTCGATCGCGGCTAATTTTGTTCTACTCCGGGCTTTCAAGTCGACGTCCGGCAAAATATTTGCTCCTCTTTCCAGCCCCGAGAAAAACAAACATTGGCTAAAGCGCGTTCGTAGCTTGCCCTTTCAACTCTTTTATCCCCGAGGGTAGTCCCGACCAAAGAGAGGAAATACGAACTAGGGCGACTACCGCTATATTCCGACTTGAAAAAACAAGATTTATGTAATCAAAATATTTCTAGCTCGAAAAATCCGTAGAAAAATTCTATAACATTCTTGGAATTTTTAGACTAGCCGTTATTTACTTTTTAAACCTCGTATGTGACTATGTCGCCTGTAGAGCTGTTGTTACCTTACGCTGACAATATGTAAGGCTATCTTTAATGGAATTGAATTAATCTAATAACAGGTACGGACGTCACACATTTTACAGCCTTCTTATTATCCGTTTCGACTATCGTGACTGTACAAAAAGTACAGTTTCAGTTATTAAATAAAACATCATTAACAGAACGTTTTCCAAACGATATAGAATCTTTCTTAAAAGAAGGCTCCTTCCCAATAGCGGCGGTTCTTTCTTCCCTTTTCCCGGGTTGGAACTAAATGAAAAGAAATTACACTCAGGCGGATTAAAACGTCGTTAGCGCATTTCAGCACGTCGTCTTTCGGACGCGTTTCGCCAAAAGTTTTATTAAAAGGAACAGCTCGTTGTACCGTCGAAACATCATTTATCTTAACAGCGAGGTGGAAACTCTCCCTTTTTATTGTCAATGCCCCCGCCGAGTCCCTCCTACAACTTTATTTTAATTTCGTTTCTTCCGACCTTTCTCTCGATCCTTCCGGCCAAAACGCGTCTTATTTCCTTTAATTTAAACTATACATATACGCTCGAAGAACAATACGGATATTTTCGAAACAAAGACAAATATAGCGTCGTCTGCGAAACCGTAATTGGGTTTCAAGTTTGTTACGTTGCTTGTATAGGAATATGAAAAATAATAAAGGTACAAAGTTCAACTTGAATAAGTTTCCGAAAATACGAGAAGGTATCTATTTAAAATGTGGAACATTTCGCGAGGGCTTCCGAAGTTAAAATGTTCTTTAGATAATTAGGAATTTTGCTAGCTAGACTAATCCAAACTTTCCTACGTTGAAAATAAAAATGGGTGGAAAAATTAATATTTAACTTCTTAGTTATTACTCCAGTTTTACGGCGACGTGGATGAGTGTAAAATTTGCTGTACTTAGTAACAAAACCAAGTAGCCTTATAAATATGAAATTGTAAACGCACCGTGGAAGCAGAAATGTGTAATACTGCTTTCTAGGAAAAGATATAAAAACTTTAATTTTATGAAAAATGGCTAACAACAGATTTTCACCATAAATTATAAACTCAGAATCTCGGAGCAACAATATAAAATTCTATTCGCACGAGGCAATATTTTAATGGTGAGCATAGTTGCGTTTTCATTCATACGCTCCACGAAAGATTGTCTAGATTTCACCCTTTAACCGTCGAAGAAAATTACTCGTAATGCTGGAAAAACCAGTACCTATTTTACTACAAAATATGTCAATTTATAAAGGTATATTTTATTAATCAAAAGAATGTACCAAATGTATTATATTTAAATATTTGAAGCTGAGCCTCCGGCCGTTATACAAAACTTGGTCAACAAAAGCGAAAACTTGACCACGTGGCCTAAAAGTGGGGCGTCGGTGTGGTTAGCACTTTCGCCTCGCAGCAAGAGGAGCCGGGTTCGATCCCAGCTTGTGGCACTGGGTGAAAGCTCGGAACAACTCTTTCCGCGTTGCAAGTTCTCTCCCCACATGTTGTAAGTGGTTTTCGCCCGAGTCCTTCGGTTTCCTCTTCCACAAAAACTTGTTGAGGTTAACGGTAATAGTTAGTGTAGTGAGCTGTTGGCTCGCGTCGCATGAAGGGCTAGCAACCACCCTCCTACGCATTGTAACCTGGCCACCTGAATTAATCGGTTTAAAAGTCGCTTGATGACTTAGGCCTAAGGTGGTGCCTTGGGTATTAGCCTAGCTAAATAAAAATTCTTAGCCAATGGCGTTTCCCGAACTTATTCCCGAAGTGTTTGTTAGGAGACGTTCGTTTTGTCGTATCTTGTTCATGCGGGACGAGGCTGAGCCACAAAACAATGACACATTGAAATGATATATCTCAGAGTTTAGTTAGATATTCATTTTGAAAGTAGGTCTCGTTATTTAGTATTTAAATTGAAAATAGGGAAATTGAAGTTCGATAATCTTAGAAGAAATGTTACAAAAAATTTAATTACGATTAAATACACTTTATAAGGAACAAATACCCTTAAAAATAGTAGTCATTAATTAATTAATTCTGATATTAATTTATAAATACTCTTTTTCACTTTTTTGACATTCGCTATATATCAAACCGCTAAATATAAAATTTCAATATTAATCAAGGCGGCCATCTTAAAATATGAGTCAAATAAGGATAAATCTTGGTCCTTACGCCTATACGGATAGGATTTATCCTCACTTTACCTTAAGGACTATTTTCGGTCATTACTATGGACAAATTTTCTCCAGGATAAGAGTAGTTTAAGGATATTTTAAATTTTTAAAGGAGATTGTAGAAAGTTGTAGAATATAAGAATAGGTGGCACTACGCAAGAGCCATACAGCTTACAAGTTAATAGACAGGTACGTGTAGGGAGAATTTATTGGAGTTTCTCCTACACGTCTATTGACAGCCTACAAAATAGAATCAATGAACCGAACGTCCAAGAGGATATAATAATAATTTTCCTTATCTTAGCCACAGCCAAAGAGTTCCTCTTCGACTACACCTTGCCGCACGAGGACCTGGTGAATTTCACGTGCGTCGCCAAAGACGTTTACCCGGAGCCACGAATGAAGATATTTTACCTCTCCGAGGGCCAGAAAAGACGCGTGTTCGAGGGCGGAGCTGGGACAATAGTGAATAAACGCAACAATAGTTTTGATATAACCCACTGGACAACTCCAAATAGCCGGGAATTGCCCGACAATCGTGAAACGAATGTTGAGTGCTTTTTGGAAATATTCGGATCCCCGTTCCAGAGGCACACGAGGATTACCTACATTCCAGGTAAGAATCATTCTCTCGTCTTCATTTCGAACGCTTCAAATCAGTGTGTGTTTACTTTTTGCTTCAATTAAAATTAAATAATTTAGGTGCCATAAAGGTTATTGAGAATTCTAGACTACTTTTGAACCATAAAGGGGAACGGCCAAGCTTTTCCAAATATGGCCTTATTTCCGTATCAATAGATTAACAAGACGTTCAATATACTAACACGTACCTTTTTTGTCTTGAAAAAATAGCTTTTGGCCCTAAAAGTTGAAACGAAAAATAACGCCAGGTGTTTGGGTTTGAATTTTTGCCGCCATCTTAGGGGCTGCCGCCAGCGCCCCTAACCCCGTATGACCGATTTGCGAACTATCCTAACTTTTAAAATCGCGCAATTTAGGCTAGAGGTATCTTATAACTGGAACGCGCCACGCGTGCAAAACAATTTTTTTGCGTCTTCAGCAGCGCGCGCTTTTACGTTGTATTTTTGTCTCACCGACTTCTCGTCGTATGTCGCGGCGGACGCGCGTTTTTCGATTTCCCGAAATGTCTTTATTTTATTAAAAATTAACCACTTAATATTTTTTGATGCGGTTTTCGCCATAAATTTTAGTTTTTAATGGGCTATAGGGCTATCTAACTGGTTAAAGCTTGACCGTTCCCCTTTAATGATCAACTGGATCCTCTGTTAGGTCAGATTTCCTCGGTAGCTTAATAGCCACCTCAATAGCTTGGTTTCGGTTTACTCTGTCTTTTCACTGGAAGTTAGCGCTGGTTGCGTGGGGCTCGGGGCCGTCATTATTTATATTAAAATTCATATACTTAAACTTTAAGCTAAAAATTTTTATTGCAATTTTTTTTTTAAAGTGTTCTTTATAATATCTCATCCGTCAAATTGATAGCAAAAGTTAAGTCGATATCTTCAGAAAAATCTGTGTACATTATGCCTTTCTTGGCCCCATACTTTACGAAAGTATTTTAGGCTACTGGCATAAATTGGTAATTGGGTAAAATAGGGTAAACGAAAAGGCGATTTTCTGTTTGGACGAATCTATCGAAATCACTTTTACGCTTATTTCATCTTAATGTTACTCGCATCTTCAATATCAAAATAGCTTCTGTAAAAAGACCCAAATGAAGTCATGAAGATTAGAAATTTTTCCCTGATTGCTATTTTTCCTCCATTTTATTCCTGCGGGGGCTCCGCCCCGTTTGGTTTTCCCTGTGGGGCTCGAACCCCCACGGGAACCTACGCTACGCAATCGCGCAACTTACAGTGAAAAGTCAGGATAAGCCGGCCTTTAATTCCCCACTTAAACACCCAGAAAGTTTGTTCGGTGAAACAATTTAATCCATTTTAAGCTTCAAGGCTAAGGCAAAACAAGATAAATATTATTTAGAAGCCTAATATATATACTCCAACGAAACAAAATTATATAGTTTTGGTTTCAGTTTTAACCCTGGCAAGCCCTATAACACTTCTGCGAGGTTATATCACCGCCACTAAATAGGAAGTTTCGATAATTTATCGGCCGCGTATCCCCCAAATCGAGCCGCTGTCAGAGCATCGATTTTTTAATTGAATATTGATTAGCGGTCCCTCTCTCTCTCGCTCGCAATTTATATTATCCCGGACGTCATCTTTTTGCGAAATAACAATTAAGCTCCGGTGGCTCCCTCTAGATTGAGATATCGACGTAGTTCCCAACTAAAAGATATACTTAGGTAGAGACGAACGCGAGTAGAACGGGCGAGCCGAGCCGAGCTGACTAAATGCGTAAACCGTTTGGAGGATTACCTTTTAAAATTTATTAAGGGGGATTATACTGTCGCGGGGAAAAGGCGCCTATTACCGAAAAAGCCGTTAATAAACCCGAGTCCGGTCGGGGGAGGGGCGTGTATGGAACAAGGCGCGCGAAATAACCTACGAGCGATCCTACTAAAAATAAAAGCCATCGATTTCTGTCAAGCTTAAAATTCGAAATTGGTTTTAAATAAAGGAGAGTTTCGGCGTCGTAAACTCCGTGCCGGTCGCCGACTGTCGGCCACGAAAGAACGAGGCCGTGGGTAGGAGAGGAATAGTCGGAGTAATATTTTAAGAGACGCCATTAATTTTTAATACGAGGGTTTTAGATAGAGCCGGCTAGAGAGAGAGAAGGGGTTCCTTGTACGGGCGCGAAGCGAAAACGTACGTAAGCGGCACGTAAAAGTCGTAAAGCAAAAAGCCTTTTATTCCCCAGTGGACCATCTCAATCGTCCTGGTCGTAGGAAACAATAAAGGCGTCCGAGGCCGGCTCCAAAGGGAAAGGAGGCGTCGCGTGCGTACGAGTAGGTGGCGCGTGACTGTAAAGGAATATATCCAGTTATTTAGACAAAAGGTGGTTACTAGATTGGGTGGTGTCCGGCGGGACAAAGGCAATCTTTCCAGTTCCACGCAGCCACCAAATTCATCTTCAAATGTTTCGGCGGTGGGCTGGGTCCGCGCGGGAGGGGGCTGGAAATTTAGACCCGCCGTGTAGCCAACCTAATAGTTTCCTTCGTTAAATGAACACGTTAAACCCGAGGGGAGGGTCGGTACTTTTATATTTACACCTAATATTAATCGTTACTCATTTACATTTACCGGTAAACACGTTATCTAATTTCGAAAACTGAGGGGCGTATAATAGGTCCAGGCGATCCTTCCAAGGACTTGCCCTACACTCACTAATCAAGAGAAACTCGAAAGCCGGACCCGTAACAACGCCCCCTTTCGGTGGAAAATTGCGCCTCGGCGGTATATAAAGTAATAGAAAGAGGGAATAAATTAGCGCAATTACACTCTAAAGTTCCCGGGAGCCCCCGCCGCCGCCGCCGCCTTTTAGACCCGGCTACAAATTACCAAAATCCACTCGGCTCCCACCGCCAAGCCGGAGCGTAGTTTTAATTAGGTTAATTTTATAATTCGTCCAGACTCCGCATGAAGACGTCTCCTCGCTTAAAAGGACAGACCTTAATAAAGGCCCACCCCGGCGGGAACTGGACGCGATAGGACGAGACATCGCCGTGCACGCCGAGTAACGCTACTCTTTCGCAATAATGAAATTATTCTTTTAATTTTGGGGCCATTCAGAGCCGACGATTTTGCTCCTTCCTTAGGAACCACCGAAACAATTTGGGAAACGTAACCACGTCCCTTCCCGTTATTGTTAGCGGCAAACCCATCTCGCAAAATACACTGAAACTTGATCAACATTTGCCGTCGGAGGTACCGAATAAAAGGGGCTGAAAATAGTACATTGTCGTTTGGGCGCGCTCACTAAATTCGGGGTGAGCGGGGTGAAGGAACGCTACTTGTTTGTGCCAGGGTGTTTCCTCGAAAATGTACTTAAATTAAACGTCGCTGTACGAAAAATTCATTTTCCACTCCGCTGATTTTAATAGCGTTCGGGTGTAAGGAGCTGCGGCCCGAATCTCGCCGGATCCTACAACATTTGTCAATGTGTAGTTTTTGTTCGCCTCGAAGATAGTAGTAAACGAAAAGGGGAACCGCTTCTAAAAGAAAGGAAAAGTCCGAAGGAAAAGGAGATAAAGAATTAATGAAAAAATACCGAAAGAGAAAGATTTCGGTTCGAGAGAACGATCTCTTTGGTAAAGGATAGCGAGAGGGAGAGAGTGGAGAGGACACTGTGGGAGAGGAAAAAGTGAATTGGTCGTAATGGAAGCTTCTCGGGGAAATAAGGGAACGTAATAGAGTCGGAGATTATCCGAAGAAGGACGTAGGCTCTCTTAGATAAGGCCGCCGCGTACTCCGAAAGAACCCTTTAAAGTTACCTTTTATGAAGATAGATGAGACAGATTTATCATCGAAATTCATCTTAAACGGGTGGCGATTTTTTTACCGCCTATCTGACCCCTTCGGTACTTATAAAAAATATAAGATCTTTCGGGTTTTCTTCATTTCCGCCGCGCGTAGTACATACGCTTTCCCATCTAGATGTTAGAAATTAGGCTTTCTCTATAAAGCCAACGAACATTTCATTCGACTCTTTCTATTTCGGATTCTAATTTCGTAACTTACATAGATATTACTACGCCCTACCCTACAAAGTTGGGAGGTGTACGTCGTACGGCGGGCTTTAGTTTGACGCTAGTTTACTAATGGATATTCGCCCAAGGGAGAAGGAGGGGAACCAACATTTTTGAAGCCGCTTTGTCACCGAAAGTTTCGATTTAACTCGCTAGTTTCTATATCGAATCCGGAACGTAGTCCTTCAACCTTCGACGAAGGCACCTTCCCGTCCGGATGAAAAGCCTCGCGTATAAACGAATTCACACGTTAAGAAGTTGCCGCGATAGCGATCTCGTAGTTTCAGACTTTCATTTTCCAAAGCGCTAATTGTAATTTATGAGACGTCCCACTCGAACGACGTTCGTGCGTATTTGGACAAATTTGGGTTGTTGAAACCCCATAAAGCGCAACCGCCATTTAAATCTTAAGCAAACGAACTTAAATCACCTTTATCACTAATATAATTAAATATATCAACGATATTTACTTGGAAGTAAATTCTCCGAAAATAGCCTTTCAAAAGCATAATGCTTGTTTTCCACTGGCACGCGCAACGACGCGTTTCTAAGCTTTGAAACGTTCAAACGTTTTTACGCGCGTAAATAAAATAACATTATGACGCGCGCTAGTAGAAAACAAGCTTTAGGCCTGATTTTCACTAAGGTAAAGACACTGACGCAAAAATATAGCATTAAGCCTGAAGCTTGGTTTCCGCTAGGGCGCGTGGAAACCAATGTACGTTCCAAAGTTGAATGACGCGTCAAATTACGACGCTAGTGGAAACCCAGCTTTACGGGAATTTTTCGCATCGACCGTGGTACCATTTTTGCCAAGTGGAAACCAGCCTTTAAGTTATTTCTGTAAATCAGTTTTAAGGCCTAAAAAAGGAAATAGTCCCGAAAACTTTTATTTATTTAAATAAAATCAAAAGCTTCGGACCCGTATTATATAAATATTATTTTTAATATAAAGTTCAATTTTCCACCATTTCAACAAACGTTTCTGAAATAACAAAAGAGTTGCGTGACAAATTCCTATAGCGATACTTTCAAACCCAAAATACCAATTCAATTTGTTATGGATTTCTATAGCTTTAACAAACAAAAAAAGAGAGAAAGAGGCTTAACTCAACTTTCCCCACAGCCACTTTCAAAAAAGAATCCTTCGAGGTTGAAATACAGAGAGAATAAACGATAGATGATATTTTTAGAACTGTATATCCGAAATAATTTATTGTTGAAATGTTGTAGTAAAAGATATTTCTACGCTTGTTTATTTGCAGGAGTTCAAGGTTTCAACGTTGCGTACGGCCTCGGTTCAGCAAGCAGCATCCAGGCGTCACACGCTATCCTTCCGCTTTTATTCGTTGCAATCCGATTCATGGCATAAACAAAAAAAAACTGAAATTAACACAAAAAAAGATATAAATATAAAAAAGTCGCGCAAAAAATGTCAGGAAAAAAAGAAACAAAAGTCGACTTTTGGTCCTCGTGTGTACGTTTCCGAAAAAAATAAAAGATAAAATATATTATATATAAAAAGTTTAAACAAAAAAAAAGAAAGACTTTGGTTTGTAATTATTAATCCGATGTCGCAACGAGTTGTGTCCAAAAATTAAAAAGTAAATGAGATAAAACTAATAAAAAGAAATGTAAAGATACCTACATTTGTAATAAAGCAGTTTTCTATTTAATAAATCAAGGCTTTGTTATTTCTTTAATTAGTATCATTAGCGGCGCGATAGTTTAGGTCTAAGATCGTAGAGAGAGAAAGAGGTTTGTTTGCGGAACGCGATAAAAGGAAACGGTGGAAGACAGAAGCATTAGCTCTATCCAAATAAGAATCGAGAAACAAAAATTACCTTGAAAGCTTTCCCTTGGAAAATGGAGGGCTAATATTAGCCCAGCGTGATACACTCTCTTTTCTTCACCTCCGTATCTCGACGTTCAAAACGGGCTGGAAAATACAGAATGCCATTTTGTATACCTATAGTAAATCAATTTTTGAAATAAGCTTACGTGACTGTCTACGAGAATCGAGGCGGTACACATCGTAAGGACAAGTGGTAAATGGTTCGAACATCTTAGCTGAATTCCTTTACGTGGCGGCGTGCCTTTGTGCTAAGTGTAATGTAATTCCCATATAAACAGAAAAATTCGATTCTTTTCCAGACCCAATCGAAGTTCCGAGTCTATTCGATTCGATTCTATTTATTGGCGGGAAATACCCATCAACATACCGTTTCAAGAGCAATACGGTCTTCCCGGACCAAAGGGCGAGAGAAGAGAAATTATTCTATCTGGGGGGCCAACCGATTGTTCGTCGTATCTAAAGAGACGATCAGACGGTTCAAATCCTTATTGAGAAAGTTTCCGGCAACTTGGGGGAATATAAAGGAGCTTCATTCGGGGTTACCCTCGTGCCACATCCCCACATTTTTTTGTTCCGACTGAGATCGCGGACAATCGCGACGGCGGCGGATATCAAAAGCTACCGTGTTTCGCAGCGGGACGTATCCTAACCAGCTCTATCCGCAAAATAGCGTTTTTTTTTTTCGCCTTTTTTTTACCTCCTGTTCGAGATTGAATTCAATGAACAGGACAACATCCAGACTCGGATCTTTCGTGGACGGAGGAGAGATGGATAGAATAAGGAGGGATGGATGCGGGACGTCGAGGAGAAGGACTTGGGATGGATGGATAGAGAGAGCGAGTGTAGAGGAAGCGTATAGGAGAAACGGACTGATCTCCCGCTGGTAGCCCCGCGCAACTTCGATCGCGGGTGTCTGGTCGTCCAGAGAATAAACACACACTCAGTTTCCGCCTGGCAACCAAGGAGAAACCCAGTTTCGAATATCATCGCTCGCTGAGAGAGAAGCTTATCAGAGCTTCAACGACGTCTCCCGCGTTCGTTTTAATCCCAGAATACTCTGGCCAATCTATCTTATACGGCTTTCTCGCGTCAGAGAGCGGAAGTCGCGTTCGCATTCGATAACCGAAACCGCGCCATACTATATAATACCGCGACATTATTAAACTACCAAAAATATCGGGTTCGAATGTAATCCCTTCCTTATTACAATATAGCGGAAAAGACAGAGCGCGGATCCTCTAAATCCGATGATATACACGCGAACGGATGGAAATTTGGCGCCCTTGAAGAAAAACGATTCGATTCAAATTTCTCGGCGCTATTGAAGCCGCGGACGTTACGTTGTAAAAGTGTGTTTTTATTTCAGCGTCGTCGGATAAAGAGGAAAACTCCAAGAAGAAAGACGACCAAAAGGGGTAAAGATGGAAGAAAGAGAGACGCAGTCAAAGGGTGCAATAATCGATACTAACCATTTCCTTATAGTGAAAAGATTTACGGTCGCCAAACAGCTTTTTTCGCCTTTTATATCTCGGGCAAAAGAGAGGTCGTGCCGCGTATAGGTTTTTCTTATTTCTACCCGGAATCCATTGATTCCTCCTTTCAACGCGCCTCCCACTTTATCCTTTATCCATTTTTTCACTATCGATATATAATAACAATATCGATGTTATCGGCCTGTTGAAGTATATCGCGGTCGTATCTTATTCCATTTAAAAATTGTTTCGCGAGGTGTGAACCCAACTGAATAAAAAAAGCAGACGCGAAACGGGCCGAAAGAAAAGCGCGAGCTTTCCCTCCGAAACACAATCTCGCATCGATCCGCGCTTTCTTCACCTACAAGCGCACTTTCGCCTTTCCTTTCTTCGCCTTTAAAAGCGGCGCCACGAGTTCCTCTCTCGTCTCGTAAGTTTTCATGCCGGGCTGGTCCCCCGAACGCGCGCCTTCATGGATAATGCATGAACAATTTTAGTCCACGCGAGCGCCAGATACTCGGTATAAAGGGAACGCTGAAAAGCTTTACTTTCGCCCCAAAAACTAGTTGGAATACCGTGCCATCCTTTTCCCCCGATTTGCTAGACATTTTCCCGTTTGGATACGGAGCGAAGTTGCTGGATATTATCTCGAAACAGGTTAAAACCAAAAAATTAATCAATTTTATTTAAGACGATTTTTACGCGTGTAAACTAGCGTATTTTCAAATAGTTTTTAAAGTTTGTTTTTCTATTGATACTACCTCGGTACCCAACGGAGAGTTTTCTTTTAAACTATCGGTTGTATTACTGCCATTATTTAGTTTAAATATTGAATAATAAATCCATATGGGCCTACAATACAACTATACCCTAGAGGTCCGGTATTTTATTATTTTCCATATTTAGTTACTGATAGGGAGCGAAAATTGCGTTGCAGTCGATAAAACAATATCCTTTCTTTATTTTCTTTCGTTCTTTCCGTAGAAATTCTTTTACTTTTTTTCCAGGAAAATAATACACCAATTACAGGGAATGTTACGAGCATCCCCGCGGCTCTATCATAAACCTACCGAGACGAAGAATCCAGATTTTTTCATTCGTTTCTTTTCCGCGATAGATACGCGCTTATAAAACCCAAAGAGAGCGACGAGTTCCGCTGTAGCAACCGCCGGGATCAATAAGGATTTTTTAAACGTAGTCTACAAGCGTAGAAGTTGTCCCATTTCCGCATCGCCTACGGTAAATCAATGATTCGATTTAGGTCCCTAAGAACTTCTCTTACTTTCTCAGGCCCATTGTTATTTAGATGGAGTAGCTATAATGGGCTATTACAACATCCAAACCCGAAGTGCTATTAAATTTCCACAAAACCCCTTTCCGAAAAATCCAAGGATAATCTAAAAGTTTGTTCGTTTATCCGCGCCTTCGAGCTAATTTCGTTCGGACGATGTTAGGAATATAAATAATGCCTTATATAAAAAGAAAAGATTATCGATTGGACTCTTTCCCGTTACGTACATATATATTACCTATATCAGAGCGAGAGAGATGTTCAATAAGGATATATTTTATTTTTATTTTGCAGCCACGCGAGAAAGTTCTAAATGAGGGGCTGAGCGCAGAGTCCCTTAACGTAACTTTTATCTCGTTTACGAGCTCGGCCATTTTTGGATCAGCTAGGAAGCCTCTACAGCTGTTACCCAAGAGAAAGGACTATTAAGAAGAGAATACGTACGTAGGCGCTGGTGCCGTTATTTCGGACACACCCAACTGGCTGGTAAAAGAGCGGCAACGTTTGGTCCCGCGGGCTGCGCGCCCTACGAAACAAACCAGAGCTGCAGACTGCGTTTCTTTTGCTTATTACGAACGCCTACGGCCAAAATAGCCAGCGAGGGTTAGATGAGGGGCTTAAAAGTACTTTTCTTTCTTCGCATTCCAGCCCGTGTGACGCGTCTCCGTACAACGACGAAGGCGGCGAGACTGGGCAGCGGTGTGCCGGGATTAATTCCGAGTAATAAGTTTCGAAATGCGGAAGAGCCTCTAATGAAAGTCACTTCCTCAAAAAAAAAACAATGGCGAGCTTCCTCAATCTCAACCCCCGCCTCGGTATAGTTCCAATGTTTCGTCTCAACCAGGCTGGCGTATTCTCTATTTTGGCGGGGGCCTCTTTTCAATCGCGAGTGGCTATCTTACGGCCCGTAAAACGAGTTCAGAATGCATTTCGTCGCGGGGTAGGCGTACGCGCAATTAAGTACGCGTCGTTCGAAGATTAATTTTTCTTCTCTTTTAATTACGGGACCAGGGGCTCATCGGAAAACGCGTTTCTCTTGCGCGGTCGCGATAATAATTGCGTGCCAGAAGCACAAACACCAAATTCGCAATCTCCTCCGCTAAAGGAAAAACAAAACTATTTCCAGACCGACGACGCTAACGTTTAAAAGGGCAAATCGACAGAGACTCATTCCAGAAAGTATTTGAGGGCCCCACCGCCGCCACCGGAGAGGGAGCGGGGTTTCTCTCCCTTCCCGGTTCAGCCTCGGAAATAGCCATTGGCTTTTCTTATAGGTACGGAAAACGCGGTCCACCGGCAATCACGTAGGCACCCCTTCCTTCTGCGGGAGCTTCGCTACAATCAACTCAACATTCAGGCTTAGAAAAATACGCTACAGAGTGAAAAAGACATTTATATCTTAAGGGAACCTTCCTAAAACACATCCGCGTAGAATAAGAACCCAAAACAGAATTAGGGCTGGTTTTCACTAGGGCAAAAACTCCACAACGGTGAGAATCGACGTAAAAATATTGCATTAAGCCTAACGGGAATTTTTCGCGTCGACGTTTACCGTCGTGGCGTTTTTGACCTAATAAAAACCAGCCTTTTTACGGACTTTTTTAACACGCCACTATCTTAAACCAACCAAATTTGCCAATAATGAGTTCAATGTAACACACTTTTAAAAAAATTATTTAAAAAAAACGATGACCAGTATATCAAATCCGAAATACTAGACCGGCGACTAGATACCACGAGTAACAAAATCAATTGGTAAAAGACAAATTAACTATTTAGGTCCAAAAATCTTTAATCTCCTAAACTAACAAACAGTGGACTGCTGCTTTACTAAAAAATATTCTTGATAAAATTCAATTAATTGATGTTGATGATAGAAATTATTATAATTATGAACATATGCTAATTTTAACAGATTTTCACAACTAAACTAATGATTAACTATTTTTAAATGTTATATTACACTAAACATTTGACCAACCCGACACAAGCGGTGCTTAATGGGTGGGCCTGAAAAATTATGTATCTAATTTTTTCTGTCAAATTAACATTAAAATAAAAAATTAGAAAAATATATAAAAATCATACAATTTGGTTTTAATCCTACTAAGGGTTAGGGGATAAACTACCATTTCTTTTACGGTAGAAAAAGCAATCTCAATTCGTATTATTGTTCGTAAGGAATGAAACCGCGTGAAGAAAGCGAAGGCATCCGAGTCAGAACGACATTTTAGGGTTGACCCCGATGCCAACCCACGAACAAGGAAACTATTTATTACGCCGTCAACGTATATTAGCCTAAGGATGAAGTTCCCGAAAGACCCCTCATCCAATACTATCTTCCACATGCGCGACGGGGAAAAAAGGGAAAAGAGGGAAAAAAGAACAGGAGGAAAGAGTACATCTTCCCAGAGTCTCGGACCTTCATTTGGGATGTCGCGTCATTTTTCACTGGGAAAACTACCCCGGGTCTCCGGTACTACGACCTCCGAGAAAAAAGAAAGAATTGTTGTTCCACCGAACACGGACATTGGCCCCGGGGAAAGCGTTACGGTTCAACTTATCCGCGGGCCAAATTGACATGACGTCGGTGAAAAGAAAGGAAAAAGGCTCGGCTTCTAAGTGGGATAAGGCCGAAACGCCGGATAATCGAGAAGGGATGAACCCGGTCGCGTATACGCGCCAGTCGAGTTTTCCAACTGACAAAAGGGACGGGGACGAGGGTGCCCGTCTTACGGAAAAGGTAAAGGAAAAAATGATCTTCTGCTCCGTGTTTATATCGCCGGCCAAGGAAAAACTATTTTCTTTTAGCTTTAGGCGAACCGGGGGAGAAAATTTCTCCAAGGGTGGACGGAGTTTTTATTGGCTAGGGCCTAGGGAGATAAGGGCCGCAGAAATTCGCTAGCTAAACAAGCCGGGGGAGAGGATAAGTAGAGAGAGAGAGAGAGAGCGAAGGCCGTATGAGTTACGACTGTTAAAGGAAGCGACGAAAGAAGCTCGGGAGCAACGCGGTAGACCTGGTTCTGTTTAACAAAGAGCGCCTCTACTCAAAACCTTCCCCCTCCGTCGCTGCTAAAGATTATTTATCATAGAGATAACTCGGGCCAACGCGCGTATACCTATGGGATGAAGATATCGTAGTGGCAGACTTCCCCGCATCTCCCTATAAAACCCAGCTGTATAAAACCTACAGTTCGCGGAGTAAACGTAGACCAAACGTCTCCCGCAGATTCGATTCCGCACTCCAGACCGACTTGACGTAAAAGAGAAGAAATATGATCGCATCTCAAACGAGATCTACCCCACTCACGGAAAACGGCTATATAAGTTTTATCATATTTTTGTCTAGAGTTATTGCGGACCCAAAATGTCACAAACGGCGAATGAAAATGCGAATAGGCACGAAAGAGACTCTATGAAAAGTTGGTCACCTTATCGAAGAAACCATCCTGAGACGTAATGCCATAAATATTTCCGTTTTGGAATTTTTTTGTAATGGTTAACAATTTATCGTGAGAACGTGGCTAGCGAAACGTCAATAAAAGTAATAAAATAATTCATTTTCTTACGTTACCCATTAGCGACCAAAAATCAACGTTACAACGACCATTAAATAGCCAGTCCCTATTACGGTTAGGGCTATACGAAATGAAATGAGAAAAACCATTACATAAATGCGAACACGGCCTAGGAAAATATGACGTTTTAGGGTAAGATATATAAATATACAGTTTATTTCCAGAAAGCTAAAAAAAATAATAGGACACCGTAATGAATTTACCACGAAAAAAGGATATAAAATTGTCTTATTTCAAAATCCGGATTATCATATTACTAATAAACTATTGAAGGTAGGCTCCCAAAGGGGGAAGGGTTAAAACGGAAATAGAAAGGTTGAGAAGGATTATCGGTATTTTTCGCTTATTTCAATTACCGTTCGCCTTAATTCTAAGTGGAAGGGAGCATCGAATGTCATTTGCAGACGCCGAAAGAAGATAGCAGCCCCCGCGAGATGACAGCCGTGCGCCGAAGCGAACGGCTCAGGCTGAGGGGGATGATTGGGGGGAGGCCAAAAGAGAAAGTCTAATATTTCTAATTACCGGATGGCGTGACGCGATTTCATTTACATTTCTCAAGATTACGTCTCCCCCCCCCCTCCCCTAAACCACCTCCTTCTCTCTCTCTCTCTCTCTCTCTCTCTCTCTCTCTCTCTCTCTCTCTCTCTCTCTCTCTCTCTCTCTCTCTCTCTCTCTCTCTCTCTCTCTCTCTCTCGTTCCAAAACCGTTCATTTTTAACGCCTCTTACAGGTTGCGGTGGGGTGGTGGTTTATAACAAAAATTATTGCCATTCCCCCCTCGCGCGTCGTAAACTTATAAATATTGTACGAATGGGTATATTAAAAACAAAGCCAAAACTTTTAACAAGAAAAGTATCGCTGGAACTAGTTTGTAGCGGCCTGTTTAAATATTCTTCCTCGAATATCGCGTTCGCGGATATAACGAGATTTTCCGTTAGCGAGCTGTCTTCGTAGTTTGAAGTCTAACCATTTATAAGTGTAGCGCGTGCGGCAAGGCGGAGATTTCGGCCGGATATTTTTGACAAGAGGAAGTATAATAATACTACCTGCGGGATAAAATAAAACGTTCTCGTAAACAAAACATTCAAGTCCTCTTTTATCAACCCGTAAGACATTAAATTATTAAAAATAAGACGATTCGTGTTGGACTCTCTCTTCCCGACGGAGAAGCGTAATATTTATTTTCGCAATAAGTTTAAAAGCATTTTATTCACTATAGGAAGAAGGCAGCCATCATTTATCTTCTCGCGACCTTTCTGTGGACAGGCGTCGTCATGGTAACGCGGCGTTGTTGTTATTCTCTCTTTATGAAGGGGGCAGAAAGGGAAAAAATGCTACTAGCAATTTAATAATTACCTATCTCGATGTTATTTGTTCAAAAAAAGGATTTATTCGGTGACTGTTAAAACCCCGTCGGCGTCCAAATGCCCGCTCAATGGCGGCCCGATTGAGCTGAAAACAGAGAGTATATAAAACCATATACTTTTACATAATGTCAATAGGAAAATCAAATATTTACCGGTCTAGCGCGGGGAGGCTGAATATAACTTCCCAATCTCGGAGTCTACAATGTGCCCCTGCCGGCTTTCTAGTTTTTTCTCGTCTAGCTGGTATCGTCTGTTATTTACTCATTGAGGCCCGGGGTGAACCCGCGAGAGGCGCTGAACAAATCAGTCAGGGGCTGGAAACGGAGTAGATTCACGCAGAGACATCAGGGATAAGTGAACAAACGGTTTCCAGTTCGGAACAAAGCCCCCTTTACCGGCGTTAGACCTCACTTTATCCGCCATTATCGCTCACTTATCAATGATTGTAGGGGTCATTTTGTTAAAATCCTACAATCATCGTACAGGATTTTCTTAAAGTGCTTTCTCCTTTTTTGAAAGTTTTTTCTTACTGATTTTATATATTTGGACACTTTGGAAAATATTCTACTAACTGAAGCCATAATAGCAGTGTTGTCTATCTAGGTTTGTACAAAATTTTATAAATTGATAATATTGATAAAATATTTCTAACTGATAAAGTATAAATGGTTTCTTATACTATTGTTTTATACTGATAAAATAGCAGAAATAACACGTTTGCCCTCTATTTATCTTATCTCATCAGATAAAATCGGTTTCAGATTAGTTTCACTGATATGCATTTTAATATAATCTTTCACAGTTTTTAGAACAGTTTAGGAAGTAATAACATATTTAGATAAAGATTTTTCTTTTAGTCTAAAAAGCATTATCTCCAGTGAATTACAATGAATTTTACTTTCTGATCAGATATTTTATTGATAACATCATAAATTTGATTAAAGAATCTAACGACGAATTATTATTTTTGTCGGGGGGCTGATCACTATCCGTAATCGGTGTACATTTGACTATACTAAAGTGATTACGTAATCGATTACAGATTATTAATAAAAATCATTAATTACAGATTAAGCACTACCAAAGGCTGTACTCGCTGTAATCGGTGTACAGAATTTAAAGAAGTGGCTAGCTTCTCGATTTTTATATAATTATTTTATTCGGATTAATATGAACCAGTTAACATATCTGCTGTGGTTTAAATAAATTTGATTAATCTGATTTCCAAACAACTTTAAAACAATCTACATTTTATCAGAAAAATTAAAAGTTTAATTTTAACAAGTCGCGTATTATTTTCCAGCAATTTATGTTATATAGTCTACCGCAACGACGCTAATAAAGACAATTTCAAGAGCTACCGCGTGTCCAAAGTCAACGAGTAAGATTAAAAGAGGTTTTCTGATATGAAAGGCTTTTATTTGGTCCCCGTCCGCGTTGCATCATGCGATGGAAGATTTTCCTCGTTGTTGACTTTATTCCCTTTCGCGAGCCGGATATAAGAGGGATGAAAGAGCGAGGGAGGGAGAGACCGCGGATTCCATCACTAATTCCCCTCCTCCGATAAAGACTGCGCGTGTATGTATGTGTTGACGCCCTAGAAACGTAATCAAAAACCCGGACCTAGCATAACGGCCGCTCTATTACGTACGAAATCCGAAAGCCCTACAGTCAACATTTCCCCACTTTCTATATACAAACCAATGTTTCTCGGTACGCTTACTTCAAAATGAGCGCCTATGAATAGCGGGATTTAATACCGCGTGACGAAACCCGAGAGTGGCAATTATCAGTCAAATCAAGCTCGAAATTTCCCTTTTAATATGCAAATAAATGTGGCCAACCTTTGAAGATTTCGAGACTCCGTTGTCTCTAGATCCGAAAATCCACTTTAAGAATTTTTTAAAATATGCTGAAGTTTGATAGCTTGTACAGCGACCTATAAAAATTAAATTTATCGTTTATTTCCCTTTTACAAAATACAATATAAAATACAGGGGGGGGGGGATTGAGATCATTTGCATAAAATATAAAATAGGCTGATTGAAAATCCATTTAAGAGTTAAGCTAGCTTAGCATAAAAAAACTCAAGTTATTTTTATTTTGTCATTTCTGGGAAAAAGGAAACATTAAAATGACGCATCACTCCAAACTTGTAAGAAATCGTTTTTATTATATCTCTCCAAAAAAAATTCTTTTTCTTATTTCCGATTCTAGAAAACTTTCAAAGTTTTGGCTTTTTTTCGCTTCAAATGTTTCTGCGGTATATACTCTTTTTCCTTTATCGGATATATTCGTTGAAACATCCATTAAATTTAAGTTAAAATTAAACTCCTAAAACCGATTTTGGTTACTCGATCAATATACGAGCACCTTCGGACGGATTTTTCTCAACCCATTGCTTCGAAAAAAAATTACGTTAAAAGCCCAGTACGCCGAGGGGTATAATTTAGAAACAAAAGCTCTTGGAAAAGGACCCGTTGCGCATTTAGTACAGCCGTAATTACTACGTCGAATTTTCTATGCAAACATTTTGCTATTGAAACACATTTTCCGGTACGTTTAAATCATAATTCATTTCAAAATAAATATATACATTATACAATAAATAACATAAAATAAGTATGATACTTCCTTTTGTTTTACCAAACCCCTGACTTATCGTGCTTGGTAGTAGTATTTTTAACCTTTCGCGTATTAAGACACTGTATAATAATAATAATAATAACAATCAGCTAGGCTAATACCCAAGGCACCACCCTAGGCCTAAGTCATCAAACGACCTTTAAAGCCATTATTTCAGGTGGCTGGGTTACAATGCGTAGGAGGGTGGTGGCAAGCCCTGCAAGCCACGCGAGCCAACACTAACTATTACCATTAACCTCAACAAGTTTTTATGGAAGGCGAAACCGAAGAGCTCGGGGGAAAACCCCTTAAACCAGTGGGGAGAGAACTTGCGACCTCAATGCAGAAGGAGTTGTTCCGAGTTTTCACCCAGTGCCACAAGCTGGAATTGAACCCGGCTCCTCTTGCTGCGAGGCGACAGTGCTAACCACTCCGCCAGCACAGGTATGCTGAAATATAACTTGAATAGCACTTAAAATCAGTTCGGTGCTAATTTTTTCCAATTGTAATATTTATGGGTAGTATGTTACTTATACTTATAATATAATTTACATTAATTAAGAAGTATGACACTTCCTATTATCCCAACGCTAGTATTTAATGATAGTCTGTTTTGCCAATGACCATATTAATAAGTACGTGGCTCCATGTATCAGGTAACGGTGCCTGAGAAATCACCACTGACCCCCTATTTGAACGGGAGTCAAGGCTTATTGAAAATTTGATCGCCTTCAGCTGTAAAATTAATGTGATAACATACGTGAATATGTAGAATAGTCCATAATGAAAAGGGACAAAAAAGCTAAACCCTAAACGAATTTGGAGAAATTTAAAAACTGACAAATTACTCGTACCAGTAGGTCTTCGAGGTAACATAAAGACGCGAATCTCGGAGCAAATAGATGAGGTTTTAGCTTTTGTTTACTTTTTAAAAATAATGATAAATTATTTAATTCTAACATAAAATTGCCAGAATTCGTTTCTGGGGTTAGTTATTTTAGTATTTGAGACCCTAAAACGTTTGCGGTCGTATTTGTCGCCATCACATTAGCCTGGCACCTAGGAGCAACAAACACAACACCCGACACAAGGAGAACGCAACCCGTCAAAAGTCGTGGATTTTCTTGTGTACATTTTTCATTGGCTAGACACTTTAGCGCCTGCTGCCGGCGTCGGAAGGGGGGAATTGTCTTCCCCCTGCCCGTAAAACGTTCAGCGTAAAGGCTCGTGACGCTCGTCCAATGAAATTCGTACACAACCCTTCGTTAGCGTGTTTAAAGGCTAGCTGCGTTCTCCTTGTGTTTGTTGCTCCTAGCTGGCACTAATTTAACAACGAAGAGAGTAAGCTATGAAGAGTTACCTCTTTCGAAACTTCCGATTACTCGATCACTCCGCCACAGACTATCATTAACGGAAATCGTTCAGTTTCATCCTAGGTTTATTACGTTACTTATGATAATACTAGGTTAATATCTTTTTGGACAAACTTTCGTTATAATTAAAGAATGTTTTTGTAGATTTAACGCGTTTCCTTATCAAGGAAGATATGTCGGCCAAAATAGGTCAAGCGCCTGTAGAAGTGTTGAACACGCAGCGCGTCGCTGTCCAGGGAGAAGCCAGCCACCGCGGTAAGTACCTTGATTGAGATAACACGGAATACGCGTTATAAAGGACGGGGCTTTAAAGAGCCGCGCTGCCAGTTCATCGCCCTCGCTACTTAACTATACACGCTTTAATTAATAATTATTCAACGAGTTAAGGGGACCGTACATACAGATAGCTCGTTTTCAATGAGAATAAACCTCAAATAGAGAGAGAGAGAGAGATGGCAACAAAACCGCGCGTTTCCCACCATAATCCAAGTTTCCGCCAAATATATTTAGATCAAGCAGCTATATATTACATCGTGGTAGGTTAACTTCCGGTCGTTAATTCCGATGAAAGAGCCATCTATGGGCCAGAACGGAAAACGGCTATAAAACATAACGAATGACAATCGTTATAAATTCTTATCCGTTCCCCGAACAATAACGTCAAAAATCCATATAACGCGTTTAACGACTTAAGTTGCTCAAAAGAGATATTTTGCTTCCAAAAATCATGCCATTTGGGCGAAAAAAAATTTCCTGTAGGCGGGAAGGGGGGGGGGGGGGTGGCCTAGCGGGAAAATTACGTATATAAATCGGCAATAAAACGAGAGAAAACTTTTTATACCTTAACTATACGAAGGAGGAGTATATGGGATGAAAAGAGGCAAATTTACGACGATAATTTTATTGGAGCGAATGGGATGATTAGCGTGCCTGTTCCCATAGAATCAGGTTTTTTTCTCCACAAAATATAAAGTAATGAGAAAGGAGGATAAAAGAGAAAAAAGGACCACCAAAATGGATCTTCGATGATTTATTGCTCGCTTTTGAAAATGGGCTAATGAATGCCCGGAACCCTCCGCAAATTAGATTCGACATTTCACCTTCTTTCTTCGCCCCCTTTTTTTAAATAAAAATGAGTGTTAGTTGAAGAGAAAAAAAGTGATAAAATTTTGCCTAAAATTGACTAACTTTCTAAAAATCCAATATATAATGGCGCATTTCGGCATTTGAAGGGAGTAAATCCCATTTATTTTAATATTACTCCTAAATTATTCCCGGCTATACTCCTGGCCATCTCAAAGGCGTGATTACGAAAGAGTAAAAAAAACCCTAAAAAATCGACTAAAAAATGTTATATTTTAACCCTGTATAGCGCGAGGGCTGTTGTAAGGGCACCCAATAAATTATTTGTTCAATAGGATTAGATGGCCAGCTTCGCGGTGTTGAGGGAAGGAGGGGGTGACTCGCCCGGTCGAAAGAAAACTTTCGATAATGTTATATATTTTACTATTATTAGGTTTACGTGCCCTAAAGCCATTTACGCTTTAAGTCGTCGCCTGGTGGCGCGCCTTTTTCCTAAATAGGTCTCTTTACGATGATTGGTTGCGAGCTGTGATGGCGTCATTTGAAGAACCTCGGCGGGGAGAAAGCGAACCGGCATCGCTCAATGACACTGACAGGCAGGTGATGGTTTACGTTCTTTTTTATATTTATATACTTATAAGTATTTTTTACGTTTTTCCGGGGCATAAAACGCGTTCCATTTTCTCGAACGCGTTCGATAAGCGAGGGCCAAACAAGGCCGACAAGAAAAAGCGATAATACGAATGCCCCTCTCGAACTTTTTTCTCTTTCGGTAAGAATCGATCCTTGGATTTTTACTCTAAATTTAAACGCGTATTCGTCCCAACTAAAAGGAAGAGAGGGATACGAGATAGCCAAAGATAAGATGAGAAATAACGGCCTAGCTATATAGATAATCTAAAATCCGTATAAAAGAATAGAGGGGGCAGCGATCGCGTGAGCTCGTATTCCCACGAACCATCGCCATTTTTCGGATCGGTAAAAATTTCCCATATCAAACATCTGGCGCTATAAGAAAAAAAAGGAAATATTTTCATCCTAGAGGAGAGTGAGAGAGAGAGGAGAAGGTTGAAAAATTGGAAAAAATTCCTCTTAGGCTCTTCAAAGAACTAAGCTGGGCTTCGAAAAATACATGTCGACCGCAAACAGCACGAATCATTGTATTCTCATCACACAACACGTAGCGTCGGTTGGACGGGGCTGAATCGAGCGGGGAGGCTGCGAGTAGAGCGCCAGCCGTCGCTACTCCGGAAAAGTCTCCATGACCACAACATACTCCTTCCTCTCAACCAGCGTCTTTTACTAGCATATCGAAAAGTCCGAGCTAAGGCTAAGGCTAGCTAGTGGCTTCCCCGACCAATTTTTCCGCGAGACCTTTGATGAGATTTTGCTATGTCTAAGTGCTTCTCGTTTTATTGCGTCGTTATAATCTGAAAGTCGAGTTTCGCGACTGTCACGCGCTCCTACATATAACTTAAGTTTCCGGCTAATGAGGCTTTCGCGAATTGCCGGTAGAGGGCGAGGGTCGAGTGCCAATAAGCGGACGACACCTACCACTTATACTCGATCAAACCTTCTCAATACACGACACAAATCTAAGAAATGAGCTCGTCTTGAGCCGAGAAATGTTTGGACTGTCTACGCGTGCCGTAAGAAAAGACGACGTTCCTAAAAGAGACTCGACTGTATGAGAATTGATAAAAGGGCTGGACCTTTTTTTTCCAATTCCAAGAAACGGAAATAAGACATTCTAGATTTTTGCATTTTCTATCGTTTTATATCGTTTTTGGAAAAATACGTATTAAGGAAACGGAAATGAGTGCCCAAAAATAACTAGTTTCGAATAAAGTAACGAATAAAGTAGCGAATAAATACCAAAAAAATATGAATTTAAATCCAAATTCGTAAGTAATAACATATTGCTAAATTCAAAGGTACGAAAAAGTTCCTAAATAAATGTATAGAAATATAACGCCGCTATCTCAAAATTCCCACGCTGCATTAGTATATATATATATATATATTTTAAATTCTAACTTTGAGTTTACCGCCATTCATAATTAAAGAGTAAAATTTACGCTGGAGCTAAACGCGAACTGGTTTGATATAATTAAAATTGCATTAGATTTCGAAATAGGAAACAAGCCTATACTTAGTAACGCTATATACCTGTACTAGTATATCCATCAGAATTGGAAATGGGACTTTTGGCAATTGGAAAGTGAATTATCAGGGGGGAGGAAAAGAATGTATTACCGCTGACATCTGGCGCCCCCCTGGTGGATATATACGAAACTAGCGAAGAAATATGTTAAGTTTCCGGGTCCTATACAGCGACTCTCTTTAAATTATAAAGATACGAAGGTTTGGGAATTTATGGCCTTGTAGGAAACTCTCTATAAAGCTATACACTCGTAAGTTGGGATCTAGCTGGATCCGACGCTGCCCCTCATAAAATTACGTCGCTGGTTATAATGACTATCCAAGTAAATTGCGCTCTGTCACGAAACCATTTATATTCTTTCTCGTTCGTCGAGCGCACCGACATCAATAGGGGAGCTATAATTCTTTTCTCTTTTTACTATCGTTCTAGTAGAGAAAAAAAGAATCGTCCGGGGCAGGGGAAAAATCACTCTTTCTGCCCCTAAAAAATCATTAAAAATCGCTTCCTCCGGCCAAACAGATAACTTTCAAGGCTACTGCGAGCCTGACTTTAAGCTAAGGGAAAAAGTTCGCGATTCAGTGACCCAAGAGACATCGACCGTCTCGACCGTTTCTGAGAGAGAGAGTTGACTTTTTCTCAATTGGCCGTAATCACCGTGTCCGTAACGACAGAAAGGGGGAGAAAAATAAGAAGAAGACGGTCGAATCTAAGGTGCGGAAGTCTCCAGTAATAAAATATAATCCAGTTTTAACGCGACATCCACTTACGACCCTTCCTTCTATCGTATTTATCCGAGAATAATTTAAAATTTTAAAAGGTCGAGTTGGGGGCATTATCCGATTTTAAGCCTCGCGTACATACTTCAAGCGCGGAATTTTCTTCTCCATCTTCCCTCTTTTAAACCCAAGAAAAATATTTTAATCCTCTTTCTCTCCGGTTGGTTCGAAATAACGCGAATTCCGAGCCGCTCGAAAACGAAAGAAATCGATGAAAGCCTAGTCTAGGTCGCCCGAGCTTTTTAAAAAGCGTCGGAAACTTTTTAAGCCAAAGCCATCGTAATTGCGCTTGTAATTTAAGAAGATAAGAGCTTGCCGAGTGATTATCTTTGCACCCTGAGACTCTTCTTCGGCCACCGCTGACGGCTAAAACTTCAATTTCACTCGCCATTCTCTCTCTCTCTATCTCTCCCTCCTAGTCTTTAGTTTAAGAATTTGACCTTAAAAAAAAGTGAAGAAGACAAGAGTATTGAAAAGTTTTCAAACATTTTCCAACAAGAAATAAAACCGAACAACGATAGAGGAGCGAAAACGCTCGAAGCCACGGAAAAAGAATAGAATTCTAGCCTGAGGAAAATCCTGTCTCTTCCGCAATAAGGATTAACCGTTTGTTTGTGAAGAGCCATAACGCCCCTACAGACGATGAACTTTCTCTCATTCCGAAAAAGGGTTTGTTTCTTTGTTGTAAAAAAACCTCTATTTATAAGACGCTTAATGATCGCGAAAGGAGTTCGTGCGACTCTTATTGCTTAAAGGGCAAATATTTTTGCTGCCTGCACCGTCTTCTCTCCCCCCCCCCATCTCGAGTTAACATTATTCGGCTTTGTCAGACTTTTTCCCCTTTAAATTCTATATATATATCCTTTCTTTTTCAGTTTATTTTTTTAGCTCTTTTTAGCGGAGTAACTCGGTGAGCATTTTGGTCACGGTATATTTGGATGAGCGAAATCCTATTATGTTACGTTTGCGGCCAATGTATGCCCGGCACCGCTTCATACTCGCCCTTACAAGAGCAAAAAGTCCGTTAAAAAATCAGTTCCCTTTCGCAAGGTTCGCTCTACTGATAACCTAAATTGAGAGTACGGGATTTTGAACAGAAAAATGTCCGTTATTCAATAACGGTACATTTTAACACAAAAAAACTAGATTGTAATGCTACTAAAATGTGTACGTTAAAGAGGAACGGTCAAGCTTTAACCAGTTAGATAGCCCTATAGCCCATTAAAAATTAAAATTTATGGCGAAAACCGCATCAAAAAATATTGAGTGGTTAATTTTTAATAAAATAAAGAAAATTCGGGAAATCGAAAAGCGCGCGTCCGCCGCGACACCTGGTGAGAATTCGGTGAGACCGAAAAACAACGTAAAAGCGCGCGCTGCTGAAGACGCAAAAAATTTGTTTTGCACGCGCGGCGCGTTCCAGCAGGGCCGTAGCTAGAGAAAATGGCGCCAGGGGCGAGCTGCAAATTTTGGCGCCCCCTAATATAATAATATGGACCAAATTTGGGCGCCCCTATACCCTATCGCGGGCACGGCGCCCGGGGCGGCCGCCCCGGCCGCCCAACCCTAGCTACGGCCCTGGGTTCCAGTTATAAGAGACCTAAGCCTAAATTGCGCGATTTTAAAAGTTAGGATAGTTCGCAAATCGCTCATACGGGGTTAGGGGCGCTGTCGGCAGCCCCTAAGATGGCGGCGAAAATTCAAACCCAAACACCTGGCGTTATTTTTCGTTTCAACTTTTTGGGCCAAAAGCTATTTTTTCAAGACCAAAAAAAGGTACGTGTTAGTATATTGAACGTCTTGTTAATCTTTTGATACGGAAATAAGGCCATATTTGGAAAAGCTTGGCCGTTCCCATTTAGCGCGTGAAAAATTCTAAACGCCAAAAGACGACAGAAACAAATCATATTACATCCATCTCTTCGACGATGGTTTCTGCAGTTATAAGAAAATTACATTATTGATGCCTCTGGGGCCTGAAAAGCTCATTCGGTCTCGTAAAGCGGGTTTTTGCGCTTAAGAGTGAAAAACGCCTGTTGCGTTTCTTCCGCGTCTTCTTCTTTGAGGTTCGATTGGGAAATCTTTATCTTCTTTTTGGTGAAAAGATTTGCTTTACTATCTTTCGTAGTTATTACTTCTACGTTTTGAATGAGTGCTTCATACGTTTTGTAATATCCTCGATGAATTGTATTTACATTTAAATTTCACCCACCCTCAAAAGAATCTTGAGCACGAGTTTTGAAATTATATAGAGATAAATTTTATTAAAATACTTACCCTAACGGACATGTCATTTGTATCTCTGGAAATGAACTAAGCCTAGCTTACGATAATTTTTTTATCTTTTCATGTAATTCGAGAAACATCATGAGTTCTCTATTGGTACTTTCAGTATAAGTCCGTAAGACGTACAAAATTATTTTTTCGTCTCTCGAATATTAAGAAATTCTGGTAAAATGTGTAGAATATGCAACAAACCATGTTTAGAACTTATTTCTTCTAAGGTTTTTCAGGCTCTGGAATATAGACTACAATCTAATATATTGCAAGACTTCCAAGATGCGTTTTTCTTCAATCGAATATTTAGAAATTCTGGCATAATGTATAGAATATGCAACAAACAATGTTTTTCGTTTACTTTTTCTAATGTTTATTAATAAATAATAATCAGCTAGGCTTATACCCAAGGCACCACCTTATGCCCAAGTCATCTAGCGACTTTTAATGCCTTAAACAGGTGGCCGGGTTGCAATGCGTAGGAGGGTGGTGGCAAGCCCTTCATGCCACGCGAGCCAACAGCTCCCTACACTCACTATTAGGCTGAACATCATCCACGATCAGAAATAAAAAACTTAACTCTATTTCATTTGTTTTTCTTTCCACGTAGTCATATCCTGTGTTTATCACTCCCCAAACGCTCTTTGGTATGAATTTCACCATAACTCTTACATTATCGACACTTAGCTTTGATATTCAGACAGTCCCTCTACATCATTGCATATTTATGTCCCTCAATATAAGTAAAACTAAAGAGCTCATAGCAAATGTGTGTGAATCCGAAAAACCATTTTAGCTCGATTAGGGAAACTTGACAATATGGACACTAATAGAAACACGACAAACATCGATGAAAAAATATTTCAAATAAACAATCATTCATTCAGTCTCTCCTTGACGATTACAAACAAAACAAAGACGACCAAGAGATCTTGCAAGAAGAGACAAATGGTCAACTTTAAAAAAACCAGCAGGTTTCAAACTGAAAAACTAGAAGTCACTCTAAGGCGCAATAATCTTGTGATAAGGTAATTCAAACAGTCAATAAATCTTTTAATAATAAAAAATAATAATAATAATCAGTTGAGCTAATACCCAAGGCACCAACTTAGGCCTAAGTGATCAAGCGACTTTTGAAGCCATTAATTCAGGTGGCCGGGTTACAATGCGTAGGAGGGTGGCGGCAAGCCCTACATGCCACGCGAGCCCACAGCTCACTACACTAACTATTACCGTTAACCTCAACAAGTTTTTATGGAAGGGGAAACCGAAGAGCTCGGGGGAAAACCCTTTAAACCAGTGGGGAGAGAACCTGCAAACTCAACGCGGCAGAAGTTGTTCCGAGTTTTCACCCAGTGCCACAAGCTGGGATCGAACCCGGCTCCTCTTGCTGCGAGGTGAAAGTGCTAACCACTCCGCCACCCCAAATAAGAAACGTGGCCTTCTTGTTTTAATGTGGCTTTTACGTCTGTGAAGCCTGCAAATTGTCGGCTTATGTTTCAACCATGTATGAGAGTCAAACTGTAAAATACTCTTTTATTTTTAATATTATATATTTACCAATGTGCTAGCGGAATGGCGCGAACAGAAAATACAAATATATTTCTCTAGAAGAGAGAACACACTAAAAGGATTCGGCCCACTAGGTCGCACTCCGGAACCAAAGAGAGTTGGTTCAGTGTCCCGACGTCCCTTATAAAATGGGCCCCTCGGATGACGGTACCGGTCTCCAACATAATTGACTGGAGTATAAAGCCCGCCAAGAAATCTTAGTTGACTCACTGTGGCGCAATAGTAAGCGTCACCGGTGACTTTAGCCCACTCTTAACCCTTCGGGTCAGAGGTCGCCACTTTCGGAGAATTCCGAAGGTGGACGACGCGAGCGAGGATGAGTCATCCCTACCTTCCCCAGCATCGATGGCCCAAAACAACGAGATAACTCTCTGAAGTTAAGGGAAAAGCTGTTAGAGACAAAGCCTGCATTTGCGAATGCAAATTTGGGCTTTGCACGTCACAATATCTTACTTTTACAAGTCTACAAGTGCGTAAGAGCAACATATATATTTTTTCTTATTAATTTTATTTTATAGAAACAACTTTGGTCCTTTCAATATATTCACCGTCTTTATAGGGGCTTCAATAAAGGACATTCTTTTTCTTTCCTACCCTACATGCAGGCGCGAGCCACTGAATAAAATAGTCACGTGATTATGTTAGTTTTATTTGTAAGGCTAAAGTTGATAGCGCACGCGCATTTATTTTTCTTTCACGAGGCGTGCGCGAAATGGAACGAGGCCTAATATATTGAGCAATTAAACAGCGCGTGCTTTAAAATATAACGCTTTTAAAAGTTTGTCTTGGCTCTTTGTATTTACTGCTTCTAAGCAAATCGCAGAACAGGTTTTATTTAAGCGCAATCTTACAAATGAAGCGTTATGGGATTTCTAAGCGGCCAAAAATTGGAAATATCACGACGTCTATTCATTAACATTTCGACCTCCAACCTGGACTAATCGCATTAACTGAAACGTGGTTGAATTATATCAGATTATATTTTTACATACAGAATAATTGAAGATATGCATGGTAACAATAATTTTATGGTATACTTTTTTGGGGTAATTTATAGACCTGATAATAATTTTTACGCATTTTTATATAAACTTGAATGTATCAAATATAGGGTTTGTTGGAGGAATGATCTTAGGAGATTTTCAATGTCAATCTGTTAAGTGATTCGAGTGGAACGAATTGCCTATTGGAGAAATTCGATATTTTAGTCTCGATCACAAGATCAGATTTACCTAATACCTCACGTCCCATCGTCCATTGCTATTGAAACATTGAATGCGCAGTCACAGCTTCCCTCGATTTTGACGTCACTGGCTTTATGGGTTGCGAGGCCCTAGACAAATATGGCAAGTTCTTAAAAGCGAGACCATATTGTAACAGTTTATAATGTAGTCCTTTACTACAATGACTTCATAAAATTTTTTACATACGATTAATATTGGCTCCATTCAAATCTGTAAAGGATCAAATACTTGTGGATCAAACTTTGATCCAAAATAGTTTAAATCTAGAAAGATTTAGCAAATTTGGAATAAAAATATTTTTGATCCAGTACGATTTGGTAAAATTTTTATCCATAATATTGTAAGACTTCATACATTGCAAGACTTCATACATTTTTTTGCAATAATTAATTTAATTCGTATTTTATCCCCATTTGATCTGTTCAATTTTGATCATATCTGGATCAAACTTTGATAAAACATACTGGAAACTAAGCCATCTATAAATGTTAATTTCAACTTGAATTGTTGAGACGGCCTATGCATAAAAGCCGCCACTGCGTCACCGACCATTATCCTATCTTAGTTGATAATACCATACCAATGATCTAAAAGTAAGAATTTTATACTAAAATCCAAGTTACTTAAATCGTTTTACACATGAAAACTGGTGAATAAAAATAGTTAAAAAAACGAAATTAAAACGTGGATTTCTAGTTTCAAATTAACTGTTGGTAAAATTATTGAAAATTACGTTAATTTCAAGTGAATATATATGCTTAATTTTACGTATGAAAACTGGTGAATAAAAATAATAAGAAAACGAAATTTAAACGTAGATTTCTAGCTTAAACTTAATCGTTGATAAAATAGTGAAAATGACGTTAATTTCAAGTGAATATTGATACTCAACTTTACACATGAAAAATGGTGAATATTATAATTAAATATTAACGTTGAAGAAGGGTGTATAAAAAACCAGAAAACGTTATTTCCACGACCGAACGGAATATTAACCAAATAATAACGTAGTTTTGCTGCCTGGGTGACGCGGAGATAAACATTTTATACTTAAATTGTTTTATTGTTTATTTTATGGAAACACCTATTGGCTAGATATACTAGGTAGAAAAGCAAGAACACAATACTTTTAAAATGAAATAGAAACGTACAGTGATAGCCCAAAACAGTCTTTGGAAATAATTAATAACGTTCTCAGTTAAAAGCACCAGAGCTTTTCCGAAAATACTAGTTTCGGTTTTTTTACACGTTTTTTTAATCCTGCTGATATTAATTCTGAAAAGACTCCCCCATCTTTTTAAAACTATTCCCAATTCAATGACACTTCTCGAAGTTCCTGCAAACGAAGGGTTTAGGTACATTTGTTCGAATTTCAATCGTCCGAATGGTGGAACAAATGTTCGAATTTCAATCGTCCAAACGGTGGAACAAATGTTCGAATTTCAATCGTCCGAACGGTGGAACAAATGTTCTAATTTCAATCGTCCGAACGGTTTAACAAATGTTCGAATTTCAATCGTCCGAACGGTGGAACCAATGTTCGAATTTCAATCGTCCGAACGGTGGAACCAATGTTCGAATTTCAATCGTCCGAACGGTGGAACAAATGTTCGAATTTCAATCGTCCGAACGGTGGAACAAATGTTGGAATTTCAATCGTCCGAACGATGTAACAAATGTTCGAATTTCATTCGTCCGAACCGCCGAAATAACCAATGTTTCAATTGTTCGAATTTCAATCGTCCGAACGGTGGAACAAATGTTCGAATTTCAATCGTCCGAACGGTGGAACAAATGTTCGAATTTCAATCGTCCGAACGGTGGAACAAATGTTGGAATTTCAATCGTCCGAACGATGTAACAAATGTTCGAATTTCAATCGTCCGAACGGTGGAACAAATGTTCGAATTTCAATCGTCCGAACGGTGGAACAAATGTTGGAATTTCAATCGTCCGAACGGTGGAACAAATGTTCGAATTTCAATCGTCCGAACGGTGGAACAAATGTTGGAATTTCAATCGTCCGAACGATGTAACAAATGTTCGAATTTCAATCGTCCGAACGGTGGAACAAATGTTGGAATTTCAATCGTCCGAACGATGTAACAAATGTTCGAATTTCATTCGTCCGAACCGCCGAAATAACCAATGTTTCAATTGTTCGAATTGGACAACTTGTTTGTTTCATTCGTCCGAACCGGTAGCATCACTTGTCCGAATTCTGCCGCTAAATTAGTATTTCTTATTGCTGTTTTTTTAAGTCCGGATTTTTTTTTGGCCGATATAGTAAGTGGGAATTGCGTTGAATGTTGTGGATATTTTAGGTTAGGTTAGGTTAGGTTAGGTTCACGTTCATGTTACTATTTTCTTATATTAACAATATTTAAAAAAACAAGCAATTCCTAATGTTGGAAAAAACGGACAAACGATTATTCGAACAAATAAAATTCGCATGTAAAGTTAACATAAATTGAACGACTATAAATCACCAACAAAAGTTGTGATAAATTTTTCAAGCAAATGAAATACGTTTTCGGACATACGATCCTGTTTTCCGGCATTCGGACAAATGTTCATTCGGATATTTGTACCACCGTTCGGACGACTGAAATTCGAACAAATGTACCCAAATCAAATGAAATATATTGTACCACAAAAAAATTGCTTTCAAATCCTGCAGCTGGGTTTGACGAGGTCTTCCATAACAATCGTAAAACTAGCTGCATCGTTTATTAACTCTATCTTTTAAAAGTGGGGTTTCACCAAATCTGCTAAAAATCTATTATTGTCCCAGTATATTTGTGATCCGAATAGCCACAGATCAATTACAGTCTTATCGGCATTTTCCTAATAATTTTTGATTCTTGTTTTTATAAAACAATTGATTTTAGTAACCGTTTTAAATTAATTGAATGATAATCAATCAGGGTTTAGGGAACGAAGTGGGGATGAGTCGGCCTCGAGCAAAAAATACTCAATATCCTTGATAAACGTGAATTGGCTATCGGAATTTCGTTGGACATCAATAAAGGCTTTGACAGAGTGAACTTAAATCGAATCTGGCGGACCTGGTCTAGAATGGCTAAAATCCTACCTTACTAATCGAACAAGTCAAACTAAATTAAATGGTTTATTTTCTTCTTCTCGAATTGTCTACAGAGGCAAATCTCAGGGCTTAATTCTTCTTCCACTCCTTTTTAACTACATAAATGATATCAGAAATTTGTTCGGTGACAATTGTCTAACTCCATATGCAGACGATGTTATATTTTAAGTTTACTGTTTAAATTAATGAATAGCTCTAGTTTAAACAACAAAACATTATTTTAATTACCACGTGCACAACCCGTACATGTTTTCTTCGCACTCCCTCTTCCGTGCTTCCAATTTACGTCCCAACATATTTTAAATTTTTTGTTGTTGTAGTAAATACCGCCATCTATTAATAGGCCGCGCCATCTCTTATTAAATTTAAGAACTAAAACACTGCAGACGATACCTTACTATCGGAGGGAGGACCAAATCTAAATAACCTTATACGGACTTTAAATAATAAACTATCCAAAATTGATAAATGGTTATGTTGTGTATATTTCGTATAAAAAACAAACTTCTTATCATGCTAATCGTATATCACGTGACAATCTAACGGTATATAAACACCGGTAACCTATTGACAGACAGGCAATGTGTAACCATTCTTAATATTGTGACGCATTCAGAGAACAACCTTTCCCAAGATTCAAGATCGGTGAAAAGCCCGCGTGCTTCGGAGAACGTGAAAAGAAGGAGTTTTAGGTTTAAGTCCGGAGAAGGAAGGAGAAGGTTCAACCGCCGAAATCGCCGCTAAGCTAAAGTATTATTTTCGTCCAAGAATCTTCCGTCCCCGCTACAAGACCTGAACGTCGCGTTTATCTTTTATTTTTATTCTTAATTGTTACTCAGTCGTGTTCCTTTTCGTTATAAATAAACTTATTATCTTCCTCAACCTTATTGAACGTCGCATTGGTGGAGGCGCCTGGCAATCGTATTCGTCACCTCTGGTTACTATGGCTCAACAAATCTCCCCATTCCGAGGTGATTCGACCGAAGTCATCGAGGAATGGTTGTACAGATTCAAAACCATCGCTACATTGAACGGATGGCCTGCCAACAACTGGATTCTGTATTTGTCTCTCTATCTCGAAGGTACAGCCGCTTCCTACTGGAGAAATATCTCGGCTTCTAAACAAGGAATAACTTGGGTCTGGGCTGAAAACAAACTGAAATCAACTTTTGGGAAGACCATTGACGACGCCACAATTGAACAACAATTGTTTAACCGACGCCAAGGAACCAACGAACTTTATGATTTATACTGCGCTGACGTTTTAGCCCTGTGCGACAAACTAAGTAGAGACGTCGCTATGCCAGAGAAGGTCCAAAGACTTATGAATGGCCTACGTCCCGATCTCGTAGAAGACGTGTACAAAATGAAGCCAATTTTATTGGGGGACTTGAAAGAAGCCGTCGCTCTGGTCTTGGCAGCTAAAGACGCAGCCGCCCGTAGTCGATCCGCCGCTAGAAATACAAATTATATTGCACTCCGCCCTGATGCCTCTAATATGATTAAAAATATACCTACCAACTACCGATCTCTACCTTCCCATCAAACGGAGTTGCAACTGTCGTCAAAAACCCAACAACAATGGCAGTTACCCGCAAATCGACTAACCCAGCAGCCACGCCGCGCCGACCAGATGCGTACCCCAGACGGTCGTCCAATCTGTTTTATCTGTAATAACATCGGCCACGTTTCTAGGCATTGTCGAAACCGCCCCTCCTACGCGGTCAATACTGTAACCCCGGACAATCAACAGCAGCCTCAGGAATACGAATCCCAACTTCCGGGAAACGAGCACCAGCGGTCGTATTAGAGGGTACGGCCGCCGAGGATAATTCATACACCTCTGCCAATGACGCATTACTTAGACGACACTGCGAAATCAATGGCCACGCCGCTACCGCCCTTATTGACCCCGGAGCGGCTATCACAGCTATCAGCACCTCGGTTGTGAAATCTCACCGAATTTGTCTTCAACCGTGCAGTGTCCCTATCAAATCAGCTAGTGGCCACTTAGCGTTTGCGGTAGGAAGAACTGAAATAGTGATCAATCAGGAAGGCAATAAGTCCACGATTTCGGCAATTGTTCTACCAAACCTACTGGCAGATATTCTTTTGGGAATTGACTGGTGTCGACATACAAAACTAGTTCTTAATTTCGGATCCGAACCTACCATACGGTTTCCAAGCACATCGACAGATCCTGACGCAACCACACCTGAAAATCTACCCATCGTCGCCTTCATCACAATCGCCGAACCCGTCATTCTGAAGCCTTGGACCGAAACGCTAGTTCCCATTGTACTATCTCGTAAAGCACCGTTTCGGGATGGTTTACTCACTCCAAGTTCTGAACTACGTTCTAAAACTGGACTTACGGCGCCATATTCTGTTCTATCATCATCGTTCGATTCCGCTCCGATCGCTAATATGTCTTGGGAGGAAAAGGTCATTCATCCGGGAATTAAGTTGGGAACCATTGAACCTCTGTCACTGAGTACCACGATTATCAGTCACATAAACCACCTAGAAGCAGCAACCGAGCCTTCCTGGAAGAACTCCGAAATTTCGACCAAAAACACACCTGACCAAAAGACAGAACTTGAAAGTCTTCTACAGGAGTTTGATCACTGCTTTAAGGCAGCAAAGGACCCGCTACGCCGTGCGAAGTTACCGGCGCACACGATTGACACACAAGGCCACCTTCCTGTCCATTTACCTCCTTTCCGTACATCCTTCGCCGAACGCGAAATGATCCAGGAAGAAATTCGTACAATGCTACGAGACGACGTAATTCGTCCATCTTCAAGTCCTTGGTCTTCTCGTGTCGTAATCGTTGCGAAAAAAGATGGGTCACCAAGATTTTGCATAGACTTTCGTCGCATAAACGCCATAACTAAGCGTGACGTTTATCCCCTCCCTCGCGTGGACGACGCCCTCGATCGCCTACATGGTGCAAAGTTTTTCTCGACTATGGACTTAGCCAAGGGCTACTGGCAACTTCCAATGGCCGAAGACGACAAAGAAAAGACAGCGTTTTGCACCCCAGACGGACTATTTGAGTTTAATGCACTACCAATGGGTCTTTCGAACGCTGCCGCCACATTTCAACGCGCTATGGATGTTGTACTAGCTGGCCTTAAATGGAACACTTGTCTGGTCCACCTCGATGACATCATAGTTTATTCTTCAACCTTTGCCTCTCATTTAAACCGCCTCCGTGAAGTTCTACATCGCATCAGTGACGCCGGACTATCGCTGAATGCGGGAAAATGCCGTTTTGCCATGAGTACGATTAAATATCTCGGCCATATTATTTCGGAAAATGGAGTTACGTTAGATCCTGTCAAAACTCGCGCAGTGGACGAATTCCCGACGCCATCCAATCGCCCCGAAGTCCAATCTTTCGTTGGCCTATGCTCCTATTACCGACGATTCATAAAAAACTTCGCCAAGCTGGCCGGACCACTCACTGAAATCACAAGTTCTAAAGCCCAATTTATATGGGGCACAGCTCAAGACAAAGCTTTTAAAACGCTCAAATCAAAGTTAACTCAATCTCCAATTCTACGACATTTTGATCCATCGCTACCAACAGAAATTCACCCTGACGCGAGTAACAAGGGCATTGGAGCCGTCCTTTCGCAGCGTAGTAATGGTGAGGAGCGAGTTATCTCCTATGCCAGCCGATCACTATCAACGCCAGAAATCAAATACAGTACAACCGAAAAGGAGTGTTTAGCTCTGATATGGGCCCTTGGGCAATTTCGTCCTTACATCCACGGCAGACATGTTCGGGTTTTCACTGATCATCACTCTCTCTGCTGGCTTCGCAGCCTCAAAGACCCGCATAATCGTCTTGCTCGCTGGTCTTAACAAGAACAAGAACAGGACATGGAAATAGTTCATCGTAGCGGCCGTCGTCATTCGAATGCCGACTGTCTAAGCCGACTTATCAGGAACCTGACTCCGGACACCACCAATACAGACGATCCTGATGTTATTGGCGCATTAATCTAATTACCAGAGATCATCAAGCTCCAAGAACAAGATCCCGTTTTTGGTCCAATCATAACCTATATCACACACCCGAGTGCAGTACACACTGTTTCGACGCAACGTCAAGCCAAAAAATATACAATGACTGATGGAATTTTATATCGCAAAGCAAGGAAGCGCCCTCTTCTAGCCATACCAAAGTGCCTTCGAACTGAAGTCCTTTATGCTGGACATGACCATCCTTCAGCGGGTCATTTGGGTTTCTTTAGAACCTTCAAGCGCCTATCCGAACGGTACTTCTGGCCTAAACTTCAACAGTCTGTCCAACAGTATGTGCGATCCTGCGCTCTTTGCCAAAGCCGTAAGATGCTCACCTTTGGACTTCAAGGTCTTCTACAATCTATTCCCAGTACTGGGATTCCTTTCACACGTGTCGGTATGGACTTCCTAGGCCCATTTCCGAAGTCTCGCCAGAACAACACATTTATCTTGGTCTGTACTGATTATCTCACGAAATGGGCGGAAACCCAGGCAGTACCAGCCGCCACAGCCGAAGAAGCCGCCGCATTCTTCGTGGAACAGGTTGTTTTCCGACACGGCACCCCGAAAGAGCTACTTACCGACCGAGGAACCCAATTCATGGCCGCTATGACCCAAAACATCTTGACGCAAATAGGAACTAAACACATTCGAACGACATCATACCACCCACAAACTAACGGTTTAACGGAACGGCTCAACAAGACACTGGCGGACATGCTTTCCATGTATGTATCCGAGGATCATTCTGATTGGGATGACGCTTTACCGGGAGTGACTTTTGCCTATAACACGGCCGTCCAGGAATCAACAAGAGCCTCGCCATTTTCCCTCGTTTATGGACGAGACCCATTCTTGCCTATGGATCGAACGTTACCCGTCGCTGAAGATTCCCTGGAAACACTTTACCCAATCGACGAAGCTCGAGAAATAGCACAAGCTAACATCGCAGCAGCCCAAAACCGTCAAACCATACTTCACGACGCTCATCGCCGGGAAGTTAACTTCACCCCAGGCCAGTGGGTCTATGTCAGGAAACCGACTCGAAAACGAGAACGGTCAGAGAAACTACTTCATCAATTCCACGGTCCTTTTGAGATACTTCGCCAAACGGGTCCAGTCAATTTTACAGTACAAGTCAGAAACAGGGGACAACGGCAAACTGAAACTGTCCACATCTCCAAAATGAAACTAGCTTATCGTAGAGAAGACGATAGACCCGAGACGGGTCTTCCGGAGAAGGGGGGTTATGTGACGCATTCAGAGAACAACCTTTCCCAAGATTCAAGATCGGTGAAAAGCCCGCGCGCTTCGGAGAACGTGGGGAGGAGATTAAAGAACGAGCGCTCGAGGAGGTTTGAAAAGAAGGAGTTTTAGGTTTAAGTCCGGAGAAGGAAGGAGAAGGTTCAACCGCCGAAATCGCCGCTAAGCTAAAGTATTGTTTTCGTCCAAGAATCTTCCGTTCCCGCTACAAGACCTGAACGTCGCGTTTATCTTTTATTTTTATTCTTAATTGTTACTCAGTCGTGTTCTTTTTCGTTATAAATAAACTTATTATCTTCCTCAACCTTATTGAACGTCGCAATATGATATCTTATCAATAAATAGGTTTTAGTTACAATGTGTCCTTCTTATGAGATCGTACACAACAGTGTACTTCTTATGAGATCGTACACGACAGTGTACTTCTTATGAGATCGTACACGACAGTGTACTTCTTATGAGATCGTACACAACAGTGTACTTCTTATGAGATCGTACACGACAGTGTACTTCTTATGAGATCGTACACGACAGTGTACTTCTTATGAGATCGTACACAACAGGTTACTAGACTTTCTTGACCTTAATGTTGATAAAACGGTTTTCATAGTCTTTTCAATCATTAATAAATTTCATAAAAATAAACCTAAATGTATCAATGTCTAAGCTTTAAAACAATTGGACTATTCAACCTTTATACTGCACCCTAGCTATGTAGTCCCAGCTATCTAGTCCCACCTAGTGGAAATTATAGTATAATTATCAAGGAGCTACACTGTAAGACACAAATCAAATACGCAAGTAAATAGAGTTACAGGTTTAAACGCATTCTAAAACGCAAATTTAACACAATTAAACACAATCCGTAATTTTAGGAATACTCGACAAAGTTTAAGACAATTAGAGGTTGCGCCTACACAAATTAAATTCGTAGCTCAGTTAAGAGTTCTTTCCACGCTCAAAGAGAATAATTAAATACAGGTGCGACGATTTTAAAATCTTAAGTTGTCTTAATAGCAAAACCATGTAACTCGACTTAATCATTATTGCTTTTTTGTAGTTTTTCAAAATAGCAGTTCAACCATTAAAAATAGTAAAAATCAATAGTACGTACAATTTCAAAATTAACAATTTTACCACTAATACACTTTTAAAATTTAAATAATCTTAACTTAAATTTAAGTTTTCGAGATACCGGATTTTGGAATTAAGATTATATCGCCGGGTTACGAATTTCACGTGTTTAATTTATTTTATCATGTGTATTCATAATGAAACGTTTATTGGACCACGGACTTCAGGTTTGGAGAGCGGAAATCAATAGTGCGATTCGCAGACTTTGTATTATGTAAGGCATGGGGTGTGGACGCCTCTAACGAGACAGACAGGCAAACAAACTTTCGGAAATATAAATATATAGATGAATTAAAATCACGCGCCCACGAGTCACGCAGAGTGAGACAAATCTTGACAATTTCAATACGTGTTTAGGGAAATCTTTGAAGGCCTAAATTGTGGTTGGTTTTGCTATAGTAAAAATGACGTGACAGAGAGCGTCAAAGTTTATTCCCTAAACAACGTTTCGCGGCGTATTTACTCTAGTGGAAACCAGACCTTGAAGTCTCAAAATTCGTCGTCTGACCTAAAGAAAACAGAAAGTTTTTCATAAATAAATAATTAATTAATTAAATTTAGGGATTAACTAGCTTCGATAAAGGATTACCTCAACCGGTATATTTTTACACTGAATTGGCGTTGTTTATTTGTCGCACGTTTTTTGCTCCATCACCTAGGTAACCTTGGACCTAGACAAATTGTATTTCAAGATTCGTTACCATGGTGATGGTTTTGTTGAGTTCAGAAAACAACCTTTTAACGCTAGGTGGCATTCTCAACACATCTAAAGTTTTTTTCGGGTTGAGTATTTGAGGTTACGAATCTTATTATGAAATGCATTTTTAGCCATGATTCATATTTAAGAAACTTATCCACTCAGCTCAATAGTTGTATAATAGATTCAACTAAATCCTAGTAATTGTACGATTTATTAAACTTACTAATCTTTATTTATAAAGGATAAAACAGCAGATATAGTACTTGAAGTAGGCCTACTACTATGTATTAGCCAACTCACACCAAAAATTTAAACACATTTTTTAATAACCTATACGTCTCAATCTAAGGAATTTGAATTTGTATTTAAAGTCAACACAATTACAAACTTTGGTAAAAGGAAAAAGGATAAAAAAGCTAAACACTAAACACATTTGAAGGAATTTAAAAACTTACAAATAGCTCGTACCATCGAGCCAACAAAAAGACGCGAATCTCAGACCAAATAGATCTTCGAGTCAAAAACTAAATAAAATAAAATAAAATAACTTAAGTAGAAGTATGATGAACTGAGCAAAAAACCTAATAGACGCTAAAAGAAATTATTCGCTCCAAAATAAAAACCGTCAAAAGGAAGGGTTTTTAAATTAAAAACGCGTGAATCTCGATGATATCGCCCATTTTTTCGTCGCACGTGTAATTATTTATTCTGATAATAAAATAGAATCACGTGGGCTTAGCAATATTTATCTGCATTTGTCTTGGCCAATAAGATTATCCCTTCCGAGCAAGCACGCGCCAATTTACACAATGAACCGATGAAGATTTTCAAATCAATTTCTTTTAAGATCTATTTGACCAGAAAATTGTACTTTTTTAAAAAGATTTGAAGCCACCGAAGGCCAAAATATAAAACGAATTGAGTTTTCAAGATCACCGTACTGCTGCAAGAAGAGCATTCGTAATTTTAACGGAGAATATATTTATTTGTACTTAGGAGCCTTTTCTTAAAGACTTTGGCCCTTTAGGGTAGGGTGCTGGCTTGAGATGCTAGAGCATCCGCTCTTATTCCCACTGCTGTGTTCTAAGTGAGGGGCTGGTAGCCCCATTGTTGCACCTTCTGTTGGGTTGAGTGACTTCCGTCAAAAGTGCGACTGTCTGCAGTTGGGTTCTCTCGCTGCCTTGGGTGTTTTGTCACCTGTCTGGGCTGTGGACGCTGGCGTAGGGCATAGCGATAAGACCTCCAGTGGTGTGGATGTAATATTTCCGCTACACCGGTCTATAAATCTGAAAGTTTGTACTTACAATTGGAGTGGTGTTTATTGTCGATTTTGTTCAAAGTCGGACGTCATGTAGAACTATATGAAATATAAAATTTCCCAAAATGAGACGTTGCACTATCCATTCGATTTGCCATGGCAACCGAAAATGTTTTTACCAATTAAAACAAAAAATCTCCATTCAAAAAAGCATGATATTTTCTCGGTAAAAAAAATTAAAATCACGAAATTTGGACCACAGTTAGGTAAATTTCTTCAAGTTTGGGTAAATTGGAACAAATTTGGGGTAAAATTGTAACAATGTTTGGGTAAAATAAGGAAAAATAAATATTTTTGTTTAAAGTAGTCAAAAACATTTTCGGTTGTCATAGCAAATCAAATAAATAGTGTTACGTCTCCTTTTGGGAAATTTCATATCTCATATAGGTCTACATTACGCCCGACTTTGAACAAAATTGGCAATAAACACCTCGGGTACTCTCCTTGTTAGAAACGATCATGGTCTACAATAATTATCTCTCTTTACCTATAACAAGAAATTACTTAGTAATCCTATATTATAGATATGAAAACATAACTTTGATATTTTCGAGGGTGTTTTTTTAATTTCACGCCAAAATGAAAAGGTGGACTATTATCCGAAAGGGGGGGGGGGATTGACTTTCAGTCACGTTCATAATCCGGGGAGGCCATGAGAAAGTGAACGCGCCAAAATCAATATCTATTTCTTTTTAGATCGACCTTTTATACTTTGTATATAGCCAACGCTTCTCCTCTATATTTCGTAGAAGCTGGTTCGGCAGTTCCATTCTCTATATAGCTTTGTGTCGGCCGACGCACTTCCGCTTTCGGGGGGAGGGGGTGGAGTAGGCGAAGACGGAAGAATTTTCCATTTTTTTCTCTTTCACTTCTTCCTCTTTCTCTTTTTTATAACTTCCTCCGAATGGTGCTTAAATGGCATTTTTCTTAAGACTTATTACGTGTATGCCGGGGCTACAAAGACTTTGTCAGTTTCGCTAGATAGAAAAGAACAATGGCACCGAACCCCTCTCCTTCCTTCACTTCTGCGGGACCGCCGAGACGTTCTCTACAGGCTTGGTCACCATAAATCTAAGTCGACAAAAAATCACACTAATCATTTATTGGATTAATAATGACCGTAATTCAACGTGATTGCGAGCTCGTGAGAGAAACCGTGAATAAAAACTAACATTTCTCGGATATTATTATTTAATGGCTACACTGCGATCTATTTTACTTTTTATTCTACAATCTTTAAAAATATAACGACATCGAGAATGTATTTAGCTACGCGTCCCCAACTATAGTCTGTTTCTTTATGATCCACCGAAGATATTCGCCACCTACACGGAAAGAGTTTGTCGCCGTTAAAACAAAACCACGTAACTTGAGATACGTGGTTTTGTCAAAATTGACATATTTAGATTCTACACCCCAATTTACGTATATAACTTTAAAAACATTAATAGGTTGCAATTGGATTTATTTTTTAAATCGAGAAAACATTTAAACGTATCTTTGATATTCACAACTTATTTCGCGCCAAAGCACGTATCTTGCTTATTTTCAGCTCCTAGTTGTCTCACTTCATGACGCAAAACCACGTATCTCTAAAAATTCCCCTTTAGCAAAATATATTTAAATTAAAATCCTCATAAAGAGTCAATATTGAAACGAAATTATTTAACTATAAAAGTAACTCACATGTAAAAACCTAACGCGCGATTTCACAAGTCCCTGCAAAATTAAAAAATCAATTTTTCTCAAAAAGGCCACCGAAAAGATACGTGGTTTTGTTTTAACGGCGACCAGTTCAAAATGACTTTCTTTGGCGTCAATTTAGAAAAATTAAATATTAACATTAAACATGTTTCTCTGCGATCTTATCGGGTGTGTTCCTCTTTACCAGGAGAAAGGTTGGATAAATACATCTGAAAAGACGGAGGTGCGTGGGTTTCTTCTGGGAATCTCGATAAGAACTGCCCACATAGTCATCTGGCTACTTTTATTGCCATTAACTCAGGTGGTCGGGTTTCAAATCGTAGGAGGATGATGGCAAGCCCTTCATGCCAATTGAGACCACAGTTCCCTACACTTACTATTACCGTTAACCCCAACAAGTTTTTATGGCAACGAAAATACTCGAGAGAAAAACCCTTTTAAACATTACGCGGAAGCAGTTGTTCCGAGATTTCACCCAGTGCCACAAGTTGAGATCGAATCTGGCTCCTCTTGCTGCGAGGCGAAAGTGTTAACCAGTTGAACAACCCAGATGTGCCGATACATACCGCAGGCGAGACTGTTCACAAATTCTTGGGAAAAGTCTGATGAAGTTTCGATTTAGTTCCATATCAACCAAAATAATTTTTAAATTTGAGAAAATTCATGAGGTTGAAATGTCACGGACAAATGTTTGAAATTATTTTGGATGGAATGTGAATTTACCGAAAACGTTATATGCCTAGATCAGATGAGCTGACGAATAGGGGACGGAGTGGTTTCCGCGCTTGTTATGAATTCAAAGTGGATGTAGCTTTAAAATCACACCGAGATCGGTAGAGAAAATAAATGAAATTTACCAAAATTCCCTCCACATTTGTTATTAGTTTTAAAATTCATAAATTTCGAAAGATTTATGAGCTAATGAACATACTCGAGAGACTATTTTAAGTTCATAAAGGTTTAAGCTTTAAAATATATTCGTAGCCAGCGGTGTTATATGCAAATCTAAATAATTAAAGCGAGGAATACCATATAAGACGTTTCAACAAACCAACCGCCAAGCCATCCGATAATAACAAATATTTTATTATTAAAAGGATTGTAAGCGAAAATTAGGCTAAAATATATCGAGTTGAAACGTCCTCGGGGTGGTACATTCCTAAATGAACCCGCGCAAAACTTTCAATACGAGGCGTCGGTCCTCTGTTTGTCTCAGTTCACTCGCTCGCTTCATTGAAAATTAACAAGCGCTCAAGGAATAGAAAGGAGTGGTGCCATTCAATTATTCCGCCTTTTCCTTCAATCGAACACGGATTGAAATAGCGTCTTGGCCCAGCAGAAGTACAGCGCGGGAGAAGAGAGCTAAAGGCCAGAAGCGGCAACTGGCTGCAGCTGCCACCACCCACCCGCAATCGCTCTTCTCCTTCGCTATCTCTTTTCCCGCGTCTATGACTAGCTTAAACTTCTCGCCCGTAACGAGAAAAGAAACAACAAAAGAATACGCGGAGAATTACAAACATTTTTCGTACGCTAATAAAGAAGAAAACCGTTGAGTAAATGTATCATTACGAGCGAGCGACACGACGACCCAAGTCGAGAAACGCTTTAAAGGTCAGATGTTCAATCTTGGATTTAAAACGGTGCATTCTCTCCGAATTCCGGTTGCGGGTGTCCTTAATAGCCCGCTAAATGGCCTACTAAAGTGAACTCGTTCTCTTCATCTCGTTTTTTCCCCAAATTTAATAGCTCTAGACTTTCTAACAGACAACGATGCTCCCCAAGCACGTATATTAACGTGCCATCGATCATTCTAGCAAACGTGTTTATTTTAAATAAAAGGTGGAACGAATTCTAAAAATTTTAGAATCAGAATACCAAATATTCTCAAATAATAATAATAAAAAGGGAAAAATACTCAATATTAAAAGTTTTTCATTGAAACAAAATTTTAAACATGTTTAAGTAAAGAATACAGTTTCCAAAAAATAGTTTATATTCATTTAAAAATATACAAATAAATACTATTATATAGTTCCAAAGTGGAGCAGTTTGTTAGGTTAGGATACGAAAATTTCAGATGACGAAAACAGGGAATTTTCGAAAATATATTTATTTCAAGATTCGCGGGATTCGAGGATTTGAAGGTTTGAAAATTATTTTGGAGTGGATTTTGAGAGTATTAAAACTAGAGTTGTCAATTTTCCGGAAAAATAAAATGCGGAAAAATTTCCAGAAAATTTTCCGCAAATCGGAAAAATAAAAAATTGAAACATAAATTACTTTTTAAGGTTTTTAATGTTTTCAACTTTTTATCGATATAAAATATCGAATAACAGTAAACATACTACAAAAAATTAATAGTGTTACATTAATCAGTTAATTTTCTCGTAGACACACTTAAACAATAAGCATTAGCACCCAGTGGCGTAGCCTGAGATTCTGGGCCCATCAGCAACTTGATTTCATGGGCCCGTTTTTTCGAATCGATCGTTTAGAAAAAAAAATTATGTAAACCTTAATGAATTTATTTTAAGAAAGAATGGGGCCCTTACGACCCGCTGGCCCACCCGCGTAGTGGGATCTGCGGACCCCTCGCTACGCCACTGTTGGCACCTATTCTTGTTACCTTTATTCCGTACGCTTCTAAATTACAAAAAGAGCAAACTGAAAGAATTTCACTCTGTCCGTTGCGTCTTGCTCAAATAAAAAGCGGGGAATCCGATCAAATATTTGATTTTCGAACCTACAGAATACATTTATTCGAAGTTTATCCCGACAAATATTGGGTTTCCGTCTGGTTAACAGGCCTCGCGGGTCTCCCTTTGATCGTGACAAATTCTGATAACTATTTATTCGCAGCGTTGATAAATATATGCAAATCAGCAGCGGTATCATCTTCCACTTAAGCTCCCAAAAAATAAATAATTTACTGGAGAGATGAAATAGTAGTTAGAGGCATCGTTTAGTCAATTAAGGCCGCGCTTTACGCTTTATTAATTAATTTCGGCCGTACTACAAATGTCTCAATTTCAAATCCGAGACACTCGAAATTTTAAATTATCGGAGAATAATGTCAAAGCTATAAGACCTTTAGAAAACGGGCAAAATGGGAAAATTCGGAAGACCATGCCTAAAACGACATTCGAGAGAAAATAAAGCGAAATAAATCACTTATGGAAGTCGTTATCTCGAAAACTTTCTTCATGGTGACACTCGAATTCGGGTCAAATTATAAGTAAAGGGAGAAGAGAGGGTCTAAATCCGTACGCTGAGTAATTCCAAAGCCGATGGCCGTCGTCCTCGACGACGAACGTTAAAGCGAAATGCGCACGCTATAAGATACGACACAAAAGCCAAGCGGAGAACGGGCTTAAGTGCGAACCGATAAGAGCACTAATGAGTTTATAATACTGAACCTAATAAGTCGAGAGTTTCCCAAAACTAAACCCATCTACATCTATCTAGCTACGGCCTCGCTGAGGAATAAGTTAGTTAGTGCGCCTGTAAAGTCCCCTTCGGCGAAATAAAATATAGCCGGGTCTTAGATACTGCACGCAACTTTAAATTGACTGTGTTTATACATAATGCATCTAGCTGAATTACCATGATGAGGGGGGGCGGCAGTGATTAATAACTCCCATATTTACCGCCAGGTCGGGCTAATTAATAAAAGCGCGCGCGCACCTTGGCGTCGGCCGGAAAGGTCCCTCCATCACACTTGCCTCTCGGTCCACCTTCTTCACTACAACGTATTAAATGACCGTACTTAAAATTCCGATTCTTTGGAGGGCCCCCCGCCCCCGAAAATTTATTTTTAATTTTTTGCCCCCTTTCGGAAACAGATTAATTATTTCGGAGCAATTAAGCCCCTACTACCTTTTTTCCCCGCAGCACTCGTTCTCTCTGGCTGGCTGCTGCCTCTCGACGCTCTTGGAAATATTTTAAAGCGAATCACTCTCGTTAGACGCCTTAATTAGTCGTTGCCGATGCTTAATGAAGTAGAAAATAATCAAAGTGAACTCGCAAATCTTTGGGTAAACACTTTTTACGCGACCTCCAAAACAAACTTCACTCGTATATCGCTTTCTTGTCTTACAAGCTGCTGTTTTTCTGAAGGTTTTAAATTAAAAAGGGTGCTTTTAAAGGGGGGATTTTTTTATACGTTGAACGCGATGGAACGTAAAATACCAAAGCGGGGCTTCATTGTCAAGTAAAAAGTTGCGTTCAACGTTTAGTTTATCCATTAAATTGCTATAATACATTAATGCTGTGTTAGAAATAAATCTTAATCCCTACTACTATCGAAGGTTATACTAACCTTATAAATACACGGTGGAAGCCTCAGCCGTGGTCCAGCCTCGGTACTTCTCCTAGTACACCAGAGTGCTGCGGGTCGAACACTTCTATAGGCGCTGTTATTCCACAAATAGACCAATGGGATAAATATAAGCGCATCTTTATCTAATCGCCAGATAAAGCATTTGGAAAATGCGCTTCTAATTCTCCCATTTTGCTATTTTTAGACTACGAAATGTACCGAGGCTGGACCACGGCTGAGGCTTCCAATTCTCCCATTGGTCTATTTTTGGCCTACCAGCGCCTGTAGAAGTGCTCCACCCGCAGTACTCTGGTGTACTAGGAGAAGTACCGGAGCTGGACCACGGCTGAGGCTTCCACCATAGACTGACTAGGGGCCGTAGGTTTCAACCTTCCTTAGTCTATGCTTCCACCCTGTATAAGCTTTTAATTTTACGTAAATCTTATTTATAGCTAAGCGTTAACGTCTCATTAATAAAGCCACCAGAAAGCTCGCCCGATTTTCAAAGCGTCCATGTTCCAATATCAATTTTAAAATACATAGCTAATTGTGTAAAGATACACGTGAAGAAATTTATTTTAAATAAAAAAAATCAATTAGTAAATTAGCAATTTTTTAATACTACGAAACAGTTCGAAACATTTAATACGCCATTTTACTTAACAACTTTTAAAATTGCATTATCATTTAAGCAAAACACGAATCTACGATATCTCGCTTTGTTTCTTACAAAACGAACGAGTGCGTGAAAAATTAGGCCGAAAAATCTGGTCGTAAATTTGAAACGCTATGATAAGTTTTAAGAATAGGTATAGGTGGTAAGTCGTGAGTCTCGCACGCTCGAAGCAAAGTGGGACGACGAGTCGTATATTTAGAAAGCCAAACACGTAAAGTCGATGAAAGGTTCACCCCCCCCCCCCCCCTAAGGACCCCAAAGGCACGAGGACCTATTTCTCACATTTTTTTTATAGAAAGCAAAAAAATATAAGAAATATTTTCTAAAAGTCATTTCTAAAGAAGGCAAAGAGATACAAATGCGAGGAAAGGAAAATAGCTAAAAAGTTTTTTTTCGCCCCCGAGTCGGGTACACTGAGTGTGGATGACACGAAGCCTACATCCGCCCGGGCTAGTTTCTTATTTCTCTTCGGCTGTCTTATAAACTGCGCCCCCTTCTCCTTCGAAATTCCATATTTTGCCCTAGACAAATTCAACCTTTTTGAATTCTCGTTGAAAAATGACGACTTTACACGGGCCAAAAGAAAAAAAAACGAAAAAAATTAAGTTTCTATTCCTTTTTTCACTCTCTCTCTCTTTCTCGAAACTATTCCACGCTACGAAACCCGAAAATAGGTCCTAAATAAATCACGGCTAAGCATATACCACGAATTTCCCTACTTTCTCAAGATCAAAATAGAAATAAATCCAAGTCCTGCAAGTCAAATTAAAAATATTATTTCTTATCTCTCGAGCAACGAATATTAAAAAAATACGAATATAAGCCAGAGTGTTTTAATATCGAAACCATAATATTACGCTATTACATGGTTTAAATGATATAAATTCGAGGAGGTCTCTTTAAGAGCTTAATTTTTGGGATAGTATATTTTTGTATTGAAGAACTAAGCTTAAAGAAATTATGCATTTGTAATTTCTAAGGAATGCTATAGTGGTCCTGATCAGTGGCGTAGCTAAGGGGGGCGGTCCGCACCGAGTGCCACCCATGCTAGCTAGGTCACTGGTCCTGATGAATATCATTGAAAAAGGTGTGGCTTACTGCTGAGATTTTCGTTCGGGAGGTGTTACGTTAGAATCAGCTCCGATCAGGGTTGGCAAAAAATCGGATTTTTTCGGAAAAAATCAAAAAATCCGATTTATACGATAATTATCGGATTTTTTGATAATTATCCGATCATTTGATAATTATCCGATTATTTGGATAATTATCGGATTATTTGGATAAATATCGGATTTTTTTTATAGTTATGAATATTTGGAATTTAAGTTGTAAAATTTAACGATGATTCCGATGAATTAACAACATTGCCTTTTCAAGTTTCGAAAAAATTTCAAATTTTAAAGTTAAAAATTTTATAATATACATTTTGGATAGTTGAAAACATTACATAAATGCGAGCATAAATGTCATAAATACTTAATACTGCTCAATATTGCTTTCAAAATTATTAAATTAAACTTTAAAAACTTTTTTCAGAGAATTTAATTTAATTCGATAATTATCATGATTTTTTCATCGGATAAATATCGATAATTATAGTGATAATTATCCATCGATAATTATCGACCAACCCTGGCTCCGATTCCATATTAAGTCTTATATCCAATAAAAGCTCGCAATGCCTCATTTGCTATTTATCAACCCATCTAAATACGCAAAACTAGACTAGTTTAATGAAGAATATTACAAATTCTACAAGAGTTTAATTTAAACAACGTCCGTTACTGCAATGAATCCGAATCCCCCTTTACTGCAATGACATTCGTAAGGAATCCTTAAACATTCCCAATGTATAAATATATAATTTCCCACCATAACCAATAATAAATATATTCTAAAAGTGACGGTTCATAATATGAAAAATAAGTTGGATATTTCAACGTGAAATTGAAAGAAGGTCCAAACGTAATATAATAGACTATAGTAAAGAGCTCAATACTGCCGACGCCAGTGTAATCCCTTTAACGGGCTATTGTAAGAGAAAGTGATCGCCTTATCAGTCAAAATCTGTCGTTTCTGTAAATAAAAAAGTAAAAATACGGTAAAGGAGGAGATTGAAAGCTAGGTAACTAGTTAGAAGACACTATCTCGCTGACAATCGGGAGAAGCCTTAATAAAAAGCGCCCACTTTGGCTCCGGCTAAGCGCGCTTCAAGTTGCGGCATCCACTCCAGCGCCGAAGATACTCTCTTTTATATACACGCAGGATCGCTATTTGGCACGTTTACACAAGTCCACCTATTTTTGCTACAACGGAGAAAGTAAGTAGCTCGGGAAAAAACCTGCCTACGTCACTGACAGCGGTTAACGGAGAAGCTAAAGAGTCCGGAAAAAAAAATATTCTTCTAAAAATCCCCTTAAATGGATTTTTTTTCAGATGGCGCTTGTTAAGCAAAATGGATTAAAACGCAACGGAGACAATCCGGGAATAGACAGGACGTCGGGGCTTCGTGGCAACGTTGCGACCTTTAACCTCTTACTATCCTCGAAATAAAATACCCTATTGCGTTTTATTAAGCTATGGATTTATATACGACTTCATTTATTAGTTTTATCGTTTCATTTGGCCATCGACCTGCCACGTAATTTATAAGTGTAACTGTTGTAAATAAAAATTTACTTGAAAAATTTAACCGAAAATATTTTTTTAAATAAAAATTTACTTGAAAAATTTAACCTAAAATATATTTTTTTAAGTAAAAATTTACTTGAAAAATTTAACCGAAAATGTTTTTAAATAAAAATTTACTTGAAAAATTTAAGCGAAAATGTATATTTATAAGTAAAAATTTACTTGAAAAATTTAAGCGAAAATATATTTTTTTGAAAATAAAATTCCCCAGCGGTGTTTGAAAAATCTGGTTAGAAATCAAGTGGTTCCTCCTCTTCAGTACCACGTGATAGCAGATCCGACCAATCATATTGCGAGATTTCTCCAGTTCTATTATCAGGAAACTAGTAGAATTCAAACCCGGCGTGAGCCTTTAAGGATTGGAAATGCTTACTGTAAATATACCGCTTACGGGCGTACGACGCGTAATTACTGTCGTTTCCACATCAGAAAACCCATCGAGTTGAAATATTTTTACCAGACTTTTTCCAGTTCTCATCAACGCCCCCATCCTGAAAAACTGCAAATTAAATTGCAAAACTGGTTCAATTTTCGTACTCGGTAGGGGCCAACCAAAATTCGAAACACCAAAGGGGTTTGGCGAAAGACTCCAAAATGAAATGTAAAAAAGCTAACGACATTAAGACTCGGGAGAGAAAATGAAGAAAAATAAATTTCATCTAGTCAAAACCCCTCGAAAGTGTACACGGGCGCGTAGCATCATTCAAAATAAGCAGCGAGCGAAGATGCTGGACTGAGACGGAGCAGTTATCGCGGTGGTCGTACGAATTGGGGAGAAAAACTAATTATATTTCTCGAACGAAGACGTTAATCATCAAGCCGCGGAAAGGCCTCCTTTCCAGCTTCTTCATCTTCTCTCCTTCAACGACCTCTACGTTACAAATTCGTATTAGCGTTCAGGCCTCGACGGGCTCGCGAGTATACAGGGTGTTTCAAGTGATTATGCCAAAATTTTAAGGAGTTGTAGGGGGTGAGTTGAGAAGTATGGCTGTTTTCTTCCAATTTTCCTACGATGAGTTAAAAGAGCGCCAGAGAGCTTCAAAGTAGGTTGCAACAAGCGCAAAACCAAGAAACAGGGAAACGCGAACATTAAGGTTTGGGTTCGGGTGATAGGTAAAATAAGACTTTGTAAACAAATCAAGGTAACCAGCGTTAAAAAGTAAACTTGTACAAAATACACATTTTCATACTTCGTTCTTCTGTGTTTTATTAAACTCATTGCACATTTCTTATTTACTCATTTGTTTTTTTTTGTTATTTATCTCAATTCTCACGCATTCGCAAATTCATTGTACCACTGAAATCGTATTTCCCTGCTGTTTGGTTTCGTGCTTGTTGCAGCCTACTTTTAGGGGTAGTAGGTCACTCTCTGGCGCTCTTTTAACTCATCGTAGGAAAATGGGAAAAAAACAGGCATACTTCTCAACTCACCCCCTACAACTCCTTAAAATATTTGCGTAATCATTTCAAACACCCTGTATACGACGCGTAATACGTCTCAGTAGGCTTATCCGACTTCTTTGCTCCTAGCTATTAGCCCCTGGAACGTTAAAGAAGCGAACGAGAAGGAAATTACGTAATTTCTTAAGCTAATTTTCGTCCGCGCGCGCTCTTTCTTTAGTCGGATGCGTACGTATATAAGAAAGAGGACTTTTTACTTCTCCGATGGTTTAGTCGTTTTTGAGAAACGGCGCGTGAGAAAAAGGATGAAAGATAGCATCGACGAGGAAGAGAGAGAGAGAGAGAGCTTGTGTTTGGGTGTATGGCCATACTCGAAGGGGCGGATAAAACATTGAATGGAGAACGAAGGGATAAAAAAGTGTAAGGAGTTTGAGAGGGGATAAAAAAAATAGCGCCAGAGAGAGCGAGAGTGTACGGATGAAAAAAAAAGTTTGATCTATCACGGCGTGATTTATGATTGGAAGATTCCGAGGCCCGTTAATGAGAGTGGTGAGCGCAAACAGGCCGCCTCCCTAATAATAGCTTTGAGGGAGATAAAGCGTCTCTCAGCTTCGTCGTTAGCTACTTTCATTCTTACTTCGACCCGCCGCCGCCGGCCATTTTCCAAAAGGTGAGGGAGTGTACCGAAGAGGGCGCCAAAGAACGGAGGGCCAGAAGTCTGTGCCATTCTTTCGGAGTTCCTCTTTCGAATAAGTAACCATGTTTTATCCCTACTTCGATGCTTTCGTAGACGAGTCATTAATTGGTTTAGTGTCACTTTTTATGGCTGCCCTTTTCCTTTCGGAAGCAATCTCTCCTCTCCTCTCCTCTCTCTTTTTACTCGGTTCCTTTCACACAGACACACACACCGGCTTTCTCACTTCTCTTTTAGAAAATACTTTCTTCTCATCTCGCGCGGTTTTATCCGGAAACTAGCCTAATAGAAGCGTACCAACCAAAAAGAGAGAAAGGCGCGAAATATTAATGTAGCGAGTCTCCCGGTAAACTTCATTAATATTTTTTCACACTCCTTTTTCCATCGGCACTTTATTTTTGTTAAAAGACGCCAGGCTGGTCTGAAAAAGAAAAGTTTAAAAGAGAAACCGTCTGTATACTTTGTGCATTAACCCGGCCCAGAAACCTCGTTTTGAAAAACGCTTTTTCTTTATTTCGCCGCGTTTATTACTCGTATAAAAGGGATGCAATAATGAATATAAATGACTTTTTAGTTTTTAGATGTTTCCAAAACTAACGCCCGAGAGCCTAAACAATGGCCGCTGCGAGAGTAAACAGTAACTTCACACGCGATGATGAAGAAAAATGAATTTTGAATAATGGTCTTATTAGGGGTTACTGCGCTAATAAAGACAACAGCGTTTACTGTGGATTTGCGGGATTACGTAAACTGTATGAAAAGGAAGAAAATTGATGAAAATTGTAAACTGTTTACCGATGGTTCGATAAATATAAAATCCCATCTCAATATTCGCCATTTATTTTAAACAACGCGAATCCTATGGATCCCCCTTTCGGAAGAGTCTTCGCGTTCCCCGAACCTCGGTCAAATACAATTACGATTGGATGTGCCCGGAGCAATATCCTTCCCTTACTCTGGAGGACAGATAGTTGACAAAACGAACCATTAGTGCAAATAAATTTGAACGTTCGCTCGGAAATAGCTGTCCGCCCAAAACTCACGCTATTTCTCTTTAGCAAAGCCCAACATACGTACTATTTCTGTCCGACTAATATACGGGATTATTTGAATTCGGACGCGCTTATAAAACGACGTTTACCACCGGAGAAAAGAGGTGTCCGTGACAGCTAAAGTATACCCGAACCTATCTCTTTTAACGACCGCGCCATTTGAGCTTAAAGTAAATCTAATTCGAAGGTCGGTCCCGTACCGGACGAAACAGACTTAACTGTTCCCACGCCTTTGCGCTAAACCACGCGGTAACCACGACGGAGTCGAGTAAAATGGCGGATTCGCTTTACTACTAGAAATTGGCTGTCTCGCCATGGTCAATACAGCCGTATACATCCAATCATCCACCGAACGTAATTACGCGAGAAATTAAAACGAAATTGGAAGAGCCGAAGTAGTATAACGCTTTTCGAAATAACGGAGCTCGGACAGTAAGGAAGAATCGCGAAATGGGCGGCGTACATTTGGCGAACTTGCCTTCGGAGTACGTCCCGTATCGGGGCCGCTGGCTACGAAGGAAGGGGTAGACGAGGCGGTTCCGGAGCGTTTGCTTCGGAAATATGGAGAGTGAAACATTTAGACTGGCCGCTGTCAAAGGGGAAATCCATTAGGAGAGGCCTCGCTCGTAATTACTCGACAGTGTCGGGTAAACCGCTAACGTCGACTTTATCAACGCGCGGCGAAACTTCATCGCCCATTTACAAATACCCTTTAGCGTCCTACATTGGCCCACTCGCCGATATACGAGCGAGAGAATCCGACACTGACAAGGAGTTATCGGAGCGGTTCCGGGCTGGCCCGCCAAGTTATACACTAGATTACCCTCGCCTTGGAAATTACCTGACTACGGGTAAACGACCCTCGTTAATATTGGCTGGGAAGGATCAAAAGGATAGGGTCTCCTCTATCTTCGTATATATCCCACCCCCGCCCACCCTTGCCCGTACAGTCAGTCCGCTTAACGGGGCCAGTTTCCTCGGACAAACTCATTCGCCGCTGGCAGCTCGCGTTAAAAGATCGCCCCGAGTAAAATCGCTGAAGCGAGGACTCTAAGGCTTCAAAGCGAAGGAGGGAGGAGACCAGCCGAAGAAGGCGCCTTGAAAAGGGCCAAAAAATAAGGGAAAAAAACCGTCAAACCGAACGCCTTAAGGCCAGGGCTCCCAAGACCGACTTTTCATAATCATGACTTTGCATATTTATGCCGGTTTTTAAAAACATAAAACCCAAACGCCTTACACCACGCCATCGTGTACTAACTCGCAGCCTTCACGCAATCGCTCGAAAGTTCGAGCCTCAAAATGAACGCAACACACTTGGTCGTAACAAATTGCTAGCCATTTACCAAGGTTTCCGGCCTATACGTAATACGAGGTAGGGTGGGTTTCGCTCTAAATGGTATCTATTTAAATTGGATGGCTCCAAAATTGGCGAGCATCGTGTCTGTACCTTTAACGAGATCCATAAATAAGACGCGCGAGGTGGCGCGCTTTGCCCCTATTAAATATTTAAGCTTCCAGAAGGGCCTAAATTTACTACCATCCGTTATGAGAACTAATACCTCTAGGCGCCATTTAAGACAAGACGCGTGTTTAATTACCAAAATTAACGTCATCATTTATGAACTATAAATAAATAGACTTAGCTAGCTGGACTTATTTATTTTTAGACGAAAAACTAAAAATAAAATTTTTGGGGTAGAATTTTAAATAATCCGAGCTTAATGCTGGTTCTCGGAAAGCGCTTACTGGGCTTAATTCCCACCCGAAAAAAGAGGGCAAATAGCGGGTTCTATCAGTCGGAATGAACGCCCAGATTAAGAGATACTCGTATAATATATACCCCGCGATATTTCTTCTATAGAAGAAAGGATTAAGCAGAGTGCTAGTCCGCGCTAAGAAAGGCCTGAAAGTAACTTGAAAAAGTGACGCAGTTTTATTTTTTTCCGAGCATCAGGGAGGCAGAGAGAAAGAGCTGGTTATTATATGAACCTTTCATTTTTTCGCCATTCTGAGCTGAGGCGACTAAGAGGAGGGGGAAAACCTTAAGCCTACTTTATTGCCAATCATTTTTAGACGCCCAACTCTCAGCCCGCTAATCGAGATTACTAACCTTAGAGGAACGGAGTGGCGAGAGAGAGAGAGAGTGTTTCTTCTCTATCTTCAATATAGCATTGCGCCCCCGGTCCTTTAATATCGGCCAGCTGACTATCTATCTATGGCGGCTGCGGCGGTGGCGTCGGAGGGCGGAGAGAGAAAAGAGAAAAGGGGGTGGTGGCCCGAGCTTGGCAAAGGTCAACCGACGGATTGGAAAGTGGGAAGATGGAGCGTTTGATCTCGTGCCATCTTTCTTCCATGACCGACGGACCAAGGATCGGGTTACCACTCGCTTTTCTTCTTCCTATCAAATACAGGCGCACATACTCTAGCGCCATCTCTCGAATGACTGCCGCGCAACGCCCCTCTGAAAAAAGGGATCCCTATAGCGTGGCTTGGTGGCCGCGAAATATATATCTCCCTATAGCGACACTTTTCCGAGAGTAGTTCGTGCCGCCTGGTAGCCCTTACTGCCCACTTGCAAAACGAAAAATGTACCATTATTACGGTGAAAAAACGTCACGTTATTTGACAGTGTGGTTAAAAAGAGAAGCGCCCTTTGTCCTACACTGAACCGTTCACACGGAACGACTATAGAAAGACAACGTAATGTTGTTTACGGATTAAATTTTTTCTTTGCGGGGAGAAAAAAGTTACACCCAATACTGTCCAGGGGCGTAAGATATTTACGAGGGCGGACGTAAAATATACGAGTCTTAAAATTAACGTTTGACCCAGTTATTAGCGTCACTTACGCTTTTATCGCTTCAAGGGTTTCTAATAATATCTATTTAATACCCCACTACATCTTTGTCACGAGAATATAGCCAGCAATATACGTCATTGTTGAAATACTCTTTACGAATTAATATTGCTCTACGGCGTTATCTAGGGATAAGTGGGGTGGCGGAGTGGTTAGCACTTTCGCCTCGCAGCGAGAGGATCCCAGCTTGTGGCACTTGGTGAAAACTCGGAATAACTCCTTCCGCGTAGAGTTTGCAAGTTCTGTCTACACTGGTTTAATAGTTAGTGTAGAGAGTTGTTGGCTCGCGTGGCATTACGGGCTTGCCACCAACCTCCTACGCATTGTGACCCAGCCACCTGAATTTAAATGTCGTTTGATAACTTAGGCCTAGGGTGGTGCCTTGGGCATTAGCGTAGCCTAGCTGATTAAGTACGGTAGACGTCGGCGTTTGGATAAAAATTAACCACTTATTTTATTTTTATCCATAACCTACAATAACCCGAAAATATTAATTATTTTTTTCATGTTAAATCGTTGTTTATCCATGGATAATATCCATAAATACACAGTTTAACAAAATGTTTACGATTAATCGAAATTTTGTCAGTTAATTTATCTGTTACGCAGAGCTCTAACGAGGAGACTACCCGAGGTGATTATCACTGATTTTGTTGAAAATAGGTGGGTATGTAGACCTTATGGTAACATGAAATTTCACCAAGGGAAAAATTGCAATGGGCATTATTTTTGCCATGCCAACCAAAATTTTTTTGACAACACAGTATGTATATTTTCCCATTGAAAATAACAATCTGATCAATTTTAACATATTTTGATCAAATTGACCAAAATTCATCAAAATATCATAAAATTCATTTCATTTGTCAATTTTGATCTATTTTTTTTTTTGGTTTTGAAATTTTCATTTTGTTTTAAATTTTTCACAGGGGGGTACCCTTAGAAGGGCTCAGATTCCCATGTTATTTTCAATGGGAAAATATACATACTGTGTTGTCAAAAACATTTTCGGTTGCTATGGCAAAACTAATGCCCATTGTAATTTTTCCCTTGGTGAAATTTCATGTTACCATAAGGTCTACATACCCACCACAATTCCGGTAGTATGTTTCTCCCCGAACACAGGTGTATCGCAAGTGGAACACTTCTACAGGCGTTTTGGTCTATTAATCGTCCGACTCGAAACTGTATCGCGTAATGATGTATCGTTCGCGAAGCTTTAATGATTCCTTCGGTGATATACGAGGTAATTTCGAGAAAAGGTAGAAACAAGCAAACAAATTATCTTTCAACAAGAAAGAAACCATTAAAGTGTAATTTCGTTTCCTGGTCCATTAGAAGACCCACCCAATAAATGTTTATTCATCGTGTGTTAGATATAGAGGCAATAGAGACGGAGATGCGAACGTCATTATGAATAGGTGCTCATTGATTTCCTTTCACTCTTTCTTCCGTTAGCGCTTAATGCCTTATTTAAAAGCGACTGATCGGGAGACTGACGAGAAAAATTGCTTTTTCATTTGACCGCCGCCCTCCAGCCTGACAAGCTTCCCAGTTATTACTCACCCAGAAAATACTCGATGCTTCGACGTATTAACCACCGTTACTCTTCCCTTAAGAGACACTAATGTAAAGAATATTTTATATATACACCTATAAAAACGTACTTGCTCGTTCTACTGAAAATTGAACAACGCCATCATTACAAATTTTGAATATCTAATTATTAATTCATAGCGTAATGAATTTCCCCGAATTAGCTACCTACCGTGATTTAAAGAATAAATACTTTAGTATGTTTTATTAGCCAAAATATTGACGTTTGGACGGAAATAATTTCACCATGAATAATTTACGAACTTATTCGTAAAAGAACGACTATATTGAACCTAATAAAAAATTTACAATCAATAAAAGATTACACTACGCAATCCTGTCATATTTAAAATTCAAAGTATAAACTTACAACGCAAATTTCGTAGTCGAATTTGCAAGTAAAATATATATATATACTTAGATATGTCCGAAATATTCGCGAGCGTTATATAATTATGATAAATAGGAATGACAAATGTCACGCCAAACAAAGCCGAATATAGTTAGGTACGGTTGGTAAGCGAACAAAATAGACCTTCGTGACCTTGGCTATAATTGAATCGCGTTGAAATACGAAGATTTAACGATGGTTTTGGAGAAGTCACAATCGACGATCTAGCAAATTAGGCTCAATTAGGTGGACTTGTTAGACACGGGGCGCGGTGGCAACCAGATAATGAAATTCTTTACGTTTCCGGGACATCCGCGGCCAGACCTGGCTCGACTCGAGTGGTGAATACGAAAGCGGGAGGCGGCGTAGCGGGAGGAGAGGATAGCGTGTTAATCACCCGAGAAGTTCATTTCGCCGCAATTTCGTAAAAGACGACGCGGATAAATATAGTTTGGAGACCAGTTCGAACGCGTCCCTTCTTCGCACCCTCTAATGGTCCGATAGGGCAGCTCGAGCTGGAAGAAATTGACACGTAGCGTTATACGAAAGCGAAAGGCCATTCGACTCTCAAGCTCGGCCAACGACGACACGGATGGCCGCGATCATTAATTCCCGATCGAAACGATCTATCTATACGAGCGCGCTACACGCTGGTTGCGGCCAGATCCGGAGAGAGATACCTAAATACCGGGGTACAGAGCGAAAGGCCGATGAGAACGAGACGATAATTTGAGAAGCCCCGAAATAATTTTTCCGTTCTCTAAAGCAGATCAACGCGGGGTAATAGGGCTGCCCGTTATATCGGGGAAAGCGCCACTGAATGAGCTATACGCTGGAATAGCGAACGGCGGAAGAGCTCGATAAGGATCGTATAGCGGAGAAATCGAGACGCGCCTCTCTCTCTCTGGGTGTTCCGTAACGGAGGCAAACGTGCTTTTGCCAATATGTAAATGGACTCGTTAATCATACGCCACTGATCTTCTCTGGCTCGCAGTTCCCCGCGCGTACGACGAACCAAAGCGAAGGAGGGAAGTTTGTTGGGAGAGTGTTCTTAATGCATTCCCTACTGCCTTATTCCGCGTTTTTGGAAACCTCGATGGAAGAAGGCTAACGAAATAGTTCCCGCTGCCGCGAAGGACGCGTAGCCTGGATAGAGCTAATCAAGAAGGGGCGGGGGAGTGGAGGATCTGTTTGGAAACTCGGTTCTTTCGATACGCGCTATTGTGTAAGAAAAGAAGAACACCCGTCGCGATCTCAAAAGAGAAAGCTCCATTTTAGATTCGCCCTAACTTTACGGAAAAAAGGACTATTACAAAAGAGCAGCGTTAAGAGAGAACGTTTAAAGCTCGCCCATTTACCGACGAAACGAGCCGAGTCAGAAATACAAGTCCGCGAGACTCCCCCGCAACCTATCCCTTTCGCGATTGAGCCCCGCGCGGTTCTTCTAGCCAGTGTACTCCACCCAACCACTCCTTCCCTCTTTAAAAGAAATTAATGATCCGTAACCAAACTAAAGACGTTACGGTTAACAGAGACGCGAAACGCCTTCTCGTTATTTTATAAAGATCCTCGTCGGCTCGTCCCTAATATACCAACAGAAACCAGCCAGAGAAGAAAAACTATTAAAATAATGGAAGGGTAATACTTAAAAACCTCCCCTCGACTCCCAGGCTGTTAGCCCTTCCTCGCCGCCGAGGATGAGCCAGTAATGGTAGTTTCCAAATATAAAGTCCTGTAGGAAATGAGATGAAAATTTAATTATGCCATTTCGTCATTCCTTCTGGCAATGCTACGCGAGTATATAGGATTTATTAGTCGCCTGACAATACAGAGCCGCGACTGGAAACGAACCATCGGCACGCTCCCCATTAGCGGCGGCCACCACCGTTTCCGCTCGCACTCATTTCGAGAATGGTCGACGTATTAGCCCTTTCGCTAAGTTCCCAAAAATTAGAAACCGCGAATCGAGATTGTTAATAAATATTATTGTTAGTCCACTTTTCCGCAGCCAATATAAAGGGGTCGTCGACGTAATGTTCTTGGAAAACGCCACTGCGATATGAAGGAATTAATACGAGAAATTTAGATATATATTTGGCGACGATAATTATCATAAGGCGAGTTACGTTAAACTTTCCCCTTTGTAAAGTCAATAAACGCCGAATATACCATATGTTGTCGAACGTTTGCGTAATATTTTAAAACAATCGCTTAAACGAACACGAGATTGCTGTCTATATAGTGTTGTTACAACAATTTCTCAAAGGCATATTTTTTAAAATGAGTCATCCATCAATGCAACGAAATTTATATTATTACAACGAAATTCTAATGAAATTGAATTTTGAAGAGGATATTAAAATTTTAATTTATTCCTTTAAATGAGTTGTATTTTGTACCCTTCTATACTTGGTACGAATTTTGTGAGACAACAATTCCAACACCCGAGGACTTTTAAAACCAGATCACGTATCAAGAGCCCCGAAAACGTAATAAATTGTGCGAAACGTAATTCGTGGAACGGCCGGTCAATATACCCATGAGGGAAGTCAAACAGGAAATATAACATTTAAGGGGAAAGTTCAATATTAGATTTAATAGCTTCCTCTACGTCATCAACACTGTCTGTTACGTCATCTGTACTTTCTCTATTATTATATTACAACGGGAAAACTGAATTCTATGCAGACAATAGAAAATGAATAGTAGAATATAATAGCCTTCAATCTAAAATAAATGCTATTAAAGACCTTTTTTTTTCAGATTATAAATTTGCACAAGTGTCTTCAGTCATTTAAGACAGCTTCTGTAATCGTGACAGCCACGCAACGTCTATGTAAACAATAAAATCTAAACAAACCAGCATATAAAAATATAAAAAAATATTAGCTATAGATAAACAATTTAAATGCCTATTCATTCGAGCATAAGTAACATAATTTCCATACCTAAGCTTTTTTCGACACTGACATTATCTCCAAGCTCTGACTTCGACTCGCACTCAAACTGAGTAGCGTGTTATCGTCCTTGGTAGTAGTATATTACGTCTTAGGCATATTTAGACACTAGGGGGCTCTGTGCTGATAACTAAACTTACATGTAGATAATTCAATAGCTCTGAAAATCAGTTCGGTGATAGTTTTTCCTAATTTACATACTTATTATTATTATTTTACCAGCCAATTTTCTTCGTGTATTAGACTTTTGCATGAAATATATAAATAGATAAAGATAAAAATAAAGACGACTTTGCTTGAAAATTAAATATTAACGAGCAAATTGCAGTTTTTAAATGGAAGGGTAGGCTTCTCAGCCATTTCCTTGAAGATGTTTCATTAGCGCCTATTGAGGTAATCTTCAGTTAAATTAAGACAATTTAAATAATCTAATGTAAAATAATATAATTTAAAATTATTTATATTTTATATTATATTTTAAGTTAATATAATTAAAGTTGATAAATGAAAATAATAAATGATTTAAAATGAGTATTTTTAAAACAGTTCTAAATTGTAAAGACTTTACACAAGGTAACGTAATTGAAGTTTTTATACTTTCCTCGACACCGGCTTATAGACCAGCACTTTCTCGTATTTCGCGGCAATTGAGCGAGTAACGTTTTCAATAACTGGATGAATTATTTTCTGACAAATGATTTCTGCAATTAGTTTTCCATGATTTGGGCCGCCAAGAAAACACAGGGTATTTTTCTCAATTAGAGTTTACAATCCATGAGAATTGCAAATTTGGGGATATGCACTTTGCATGGAAAATACGATGGTTGACACCACAAATTTAAATGCACGACTTGGGTACTTTAAATTTTCCCTGTCCTGGTTCTTAATCAAAGCAAGAAGAGGTGAGCTGTTACATGTCTGGGAAATGTTACCAAGGCAATCGCTACAAAAATCTTTATTTTCTAACTCCCTAAAAAGGTAACCTGCCAATGCCAAGTAAGCTACAGTAGCTAATTTTTAAGTAACTCGTTGCTTTTCAGGGTAAATAAGGAGTGCATCCCAAATTTTCAGCCATTCTTCTGCGATAAGATTGCTTTCTGGTACGGAATGTCTCAAATCTCCTCTAGAGACAACACAATCATCTCGGTAGCCAGCCATTGCTGTGAAACTGTCAGCTGCTACATTAGAAGAGCTGATAGATGAAGTGACGGTTCCCTTTTTAGGGATGTTTATAATCCCAAAGACAACCGCTCTGACGTCGAGCATGTCATTTCCACCAGACATTTGACGGAGAATGCTGAAGAACATTTCTGTCGGGTCACTTGTTAGCTTTGTTATAAGGACAAAATCAAAACCATGTTCCAACAAATATCTAATACACTGGACAGTTGATTCGGTTGTAAGTTTGATTGATTGATAGGTTTCATTGGTCAAAACGAGCTGTCCTTCTACTTCTTTAATCTGATTCAGATATTCAAGAAAAGTGTTCATCGTCTATAGAGAAGAAATGACCTTCGTTTGGGTTTCTTGACTCTGTAGGAAAATGCCGGTTGTATGAGTTGTGAATATCAACCCATTTGGGATGGTCTCCATATATGCTATTGTAGATGCCGCAGTTTAAAATTTGTTGCCTTGGGGTGGCACCTCTTTCAAATATTGAAGGTGGTGAGAATACAATGATTGCCCTAATCACTTTCATTTTTTCTATGGTGGTAGGATAAACGCAATCTCTGGTCAAATTTATTACCACTTTAACAGTTTCATAGAACTCTGTAACATATTTGCCAGAAATCTGCTAAGACCCTTCTTCTATTTTAACGTCAAGCAGTTTGTTACTGACATTTTTTACGATGTGGAAGAAAGTAGCATCGTCGTTCATCCATTGGATGTGGTATTTTTGGTTTTAATACTCCGTTACTAAGTCATCATTGCAATATTGGATTTATGATTTTACGTGATAATTCATAGAATCAGGTAACCACAATCTCCAATTTATCTAATGAGAATAGGTGTTAACAAATATAGATCCACCTCCACTGAGCTGTTTGGAAAAGAAGAAGGCTGCTAGTATGGTAAAAGACACAGAAAGCCCATGAAGTATAAAGCATAACAGTTGATTTGCAACTAAAGCTGGCTTTTTGGTCGCACACTTTTATCAGTGCAGAGATAAATGTTGGATCTGTTATCTATATGATATGTGATATCATTTAATCCAAAAACTCTGTCCATCGTCTTGTCATAAATTAACTGTGGTTTGATGAACATCTCATCTATTATTAAAGACACGAAGGTTTTATACAGATCTAATTTCTGAGCTTCAGACATGAGTCTTTCTTTGATTGCTTTTGTAGCTCCAGTTTCACCATCAATTTTTCCGACTTATCTTTTCAATGTTTGAGGAAACCATTTTAACTCGAAAATCTATATAATTTAGGAGACGCGAAATTCCAAGTGGCACATAGCGCTACAGTATCTGTTGACCGGGATAGTCGTTTACTTCTATAGTTCTTAACTAAATCTAACAAGAATTAAGCTTTGTGGTGATGCTCTTGGTCACCAGGCTCATTGGTATCTTTAATTATTGGAAATAGTTTTGCGTAAGGTTTCTTTTGAAATTTCAATAAACCCTCTCTTAAAGAATCTACTTGTTCTTGCTGCTCCTGTAATTTTGGTTCTGACGGCTAAATTTGATTACAGATTGTGAATTGTTTTTTGATAAAATACGCGAAAAAGTAGATTAGTCCATAATTAAAAGGTATAATATACTATATATACTATTCTCCACCACACTCTCCCCTTTTCGGCTTTCCGTTGCTATGCAACTCGTTTTGAAATTTTTAATGTTTAGGCTTAGTTTCCGTATTCGGCGTTATAGTCGCGTGCCAGATTTCCCGCACGGTACTGACGAGTCCCAAATAGGACGAAACCGGTCTACCGTTGGAATTTCTGGCTAATTTATTTAATTTAATTTTTCACTCGAAGATCTATTTGGTCCGAGTTTCGCGTCTTTTTGTGAGCTCGAAGAAGTATAGGTACGAGCTATTTGTAAGTTTGTCTTTAAATTTCTTCAAATTTGTTCGCAACCCTGAGGGACACTCGCTCTCTCAAAATTTCCTTCCTCCTCGGTTCTGTCACGTGATATAATTTAGGTTAAGTTAAGTTTGTAAGATCTTAATTTTTGGGTTAAAGGTGAAATGTCAAAAGAAGCCTGTGAGAGGAGTTTCGTTTGATAGGTTATTGGTCGAAGTATAGTTGGATGGATGGAAGCTAGTAGTTGATAGTCGGTAGTAGAAATTGGTGACGGCCGGTGACACGTGTCCGCTTGTGGTATCACTTTTTCTGCCCACGGCCCTTTCGGGAGAACAGAGAGTAGAGTGTCTTTAAAGCTTTACGTTTGTTAAAAAAGTCAAGATTCCGAAGAATGTAGAGGGAACGGATATCGACAAGTTGGCAAGCCAAAATATACCTCTCCTCGGAAGAATTGTCCCTAGTGGTATTAATTTCTCGAGATAACCCTTAAAGATATATCTCCGCAATTTAGAGTTATTTGTTAAAAATATTAACCCATTTCTATCCCGCCCGGTATAAAATTAATTATAATTAAAATAATTGAGACGAAACGACCAATTTTAATTTATTCAGAATATCATAAGTTAAGTAGTTACAACAGTAAGTTAGACGTACTATAACAATGCACAATTGAATTAAACCATTTTACAGAACAAGTTTATCAGTTAAATATAATACGAAGCAAATTTTAATGAAATATCTACAGAGGCTTTTTGGAATTACTCGCTTACGAAATACTTGCCGCATCTTTAACGCTAATTTTATTTCAACACTCGCCCTTGATGAAGATACCGTAGATATCTGGTAGTGGACGACTCGTTCACTTCCTGTTGACGTTGTGACGCATACCACATGAAAAAGACCAATGCCGTCCAATTTCCAATATCATATAATGACTCGCACACCCAAGAAATCATTGACTGCGTTAGAAATCGTAGATATCCAAATATCCACACCAAATGTATTTACAAGAAGCAAAAACCTTACCATCAACAAAGCACAGAGAGCCACTTGACTAACCGCCAGCTTTTAAAGCAATTAACGTTAAATTATCTCCTTTGAATTAACAGAACTATATATAGGTCGTTAAGAAAGTGGACCACCCACAGGGTCTACCCTTTAACCCTCTAATCTCGGCTGACTGCGCTAAAACAAGATTTAACCTTTAAAAAATACCAGATTAGGCCTTCATAAATTCATTAATAAAAAAAGACTTTATTACCTATTATGCTTACGATGCCTGTCTTAATTTCAGTGAATCTAAGCAGCTATCGGTGGTTCTGTGGTAGAGCGCTCGACTGCCAAGCCGAATGGTCTGGGTTCGAAACCTGGGTGGCGCATTTGTTTTTAATCAATAGAGAAACGCTAAATTAGAATTTCTTCGATGCAATAATTTCAATTTCAATTCTATTTCAATTAAACCAAAATTTCGTACTCTATTAAATACGCTTCCGATAAAGCTGAAGGTCTAATTTTCAATAAGGCGTAACAAGTGTCGGTGGTTCTGTGGTAGAACGTCCGCCTGTCAATCAGGAGATCTCGGGTTCAAATCCCGCCCGATGCGATCGCAAATTGTTACTAAGACGAATACCGTGTACAACTGGTGGAAACCCTGCCATTGGACGTTGAGAGGTAGCATTACACTCAGCACTCGGTCCGTCCCAAAGTCATTAAGAAGAAGTTGGAGAGAAAACGCCCATATAAACACAACAGACTCAACATGCACATCCATCAGAACACAAACACAACAAATTCAACACTCACAACCTACGCATAAACATTACAAAAACCGTAATACACCAAACCGTCACGACGGTGAGCGAAAAAACACCATCCAAACCAAACCGCAAATGCATCCGTTAACGCTCACCGTCACACGGTGGTTTTGCCAACCCTTTGAGAAACTGCGTACGCAGTGATTACACTTTGCACCGAAAATGCGAACGCGTTCGCAGTCCTGACAGACAGACACACCCACAGACCCACCCACAGACAGACACGGTCGTTGTATAACCCCTCCTAGGGGACTTTGTCCCCTCGGAGAGGTAAAAAATAGACAATTGGACAAGATGTGTACCGCGCGCAAAACACCGAATATAGAGAAGAACCATTCAAACACATGTTGGGGTAATAAAACTTTCACGAAAAAGAAAATACTTTTGTAAGAATAAGACACTAATGATAAACAAGTCCAGATGGTAGGGAAATATACGAAAAGCTATATTAAAGTTCCGCCACAAGTTTTAAGAAATCAATGGTGACTTTAAGAATATTGAATAATTAAAAATATTTTAATAAATTAAGAATTATAAAATTAAATGTTGCAACCAGATTATATAATAATAGTTCTAGTATTGAAAAAATTCGCGAAACCACATAGCCCTAAAAATGACGTCGTAGCGTATATTAGACGTAATCGTAAGGAGATTAGCCGTTAACGTAGCCTACAGTTGCTTTATATCTCGTAAGCAACTGGTGAACTTCTCAATTAGCCTAATTGGTTTTTAAATCATAGTACACGCGCTAAGACATTTTGGGAATTAGGATTGGTTAGATGGCGGCTAAAATCTCCTTAAGGACGTTACCAGGTATAGTTCGGGGTATTAAAGACGACGACGCGTTATAAATGTTCGCTTTTGATTGGTCGGTGCATTAATCAAGTTCAAACCCGTTACACCCCGATGCCTGTCAATTAATGAGCTTATCGAGCCGGAATGAAACCGAGCGAGAGCGCAGCCATCGGCGAACATTAATAGCCGGCGACGCTTCGATAATCCGCTGGTCCCCGTTAGACATCGATGACAGCTCTCAATACGGTTAGCCGAATAAAGCGACTACTAGACTTCTGAACCGTTTTCGTCTCGAATAACCCGACGCGGCCGCGCCAAATTAGGAGGCCAACCAAACGGGAGATGGAATACGTGACGCCGCGGCGTAAAACGAAAAACACGCCTATCGGGACAAAAGGATTAATCTTGAACCTAAAGCCGCGACCATTATACTATCATAGCCATCCGATTCTCTCCGTTTTTTCTAATTAATGGCGATTTAATCGTTGGTTAATTGCAGCCTCTTAATTCTTTTGCCGCAAGATTGATTCTCTCTGAAAATGTAAACGACTCTCGAAGGGTAGAGAAATACAAAGCGAGCCTCTGGGCTTTCAAATCGATTGTTACGATGGTCAACAAGATGTCTTGACCATTCGCCAAAACCAGAGTCGTGAATTAATGGATTTTAAAAGGGGAAGAATAGTTGGAGCGAAACGAAGCTTTTGCCGCCAGTCGCGTAAATGGACGATTTTGTAACGACCTTACGAAATCCCCGAGGACTACGGATGTCTCAGCTTTATTTTTCACGAATTTTCTCTCTATCAAACTTAAGATGAGTTTTGAAAGTCAAAGGGTTAACGCGTTGATTTGTACCTCGTTCTAAATAATGATATTTGAATGTAAATTACATCAAGAACCCTTTTTAGGTCCTATAAGAAACTTGAAGTACGCTGTTATATTTTAAAACGGGCCGATCACTAAAATATCCAAGTACCGACCCATGGAGGTTGGAAAACTAGGGTGATGTGGGTTTAATTTAACGTTTAATGTAAAATGTGTAATATTTCATTTCAATACAAAAATTAAAAATGTTAGATTAAAGTTTTCAATAGATATAACAAACGAAAACTTTATATCCTACTGTCATGGTTGTTAATAACTAAGTAGTATAAATCGTACATTAAAACAAGTACCATTTCATTTGGTATTTATCTTACCAGGTTGATATTTTGTATAAAGGAAAGGTGACCTACGTAAATGGAATATTTTTTCAAAATAATGGAATATCATAAAACCACATCGACGTATCGTTATTTCACTGCAAGAGCGCCAGAGAGCTTCAAAGTGTGGCCTACTAGCCCTTGGGAGTAGGCTGCAACAAGCGCAAAACCAAGCAGCAGGGACTTTAAATACTGTTTAAGTTTACTTTTTTACGCTGGTTATCTCGATTTGTTTACTAAGTCCTTTTTTACCTATCACACGAACCCAAACCTTAATGTTCGCATTTCCATGCAGCTTGGTTTTGCGCTTGTTGCAGCCTACTTCCAGGGGCTAGTAGGCCACACTTTGAAGCTCTCCGGCGCTCTTTTAACTCATCGTAGGATAATGGGGAAAAAACAGACATACTTCTCAACTCATCCCCTACAACTCCTTAAAATTTTTGCATAACCATTTGAAACACCCTGTATATAATTATCTAAATTTCAAAGTAACCGTTAAATGTTGTATAATATTTGTCTAAGTATATTGTCCTTTTGTTACACGAGCTGGCGCATAGCGTGCGAAACTAAAAATCAAATCAGTCTCGCATTAAAATCGTTTGTAAAAGTATTTTCTCCTTTGACGAAAAGTACGCTTGGCGAGATTCAAATAAAACAAATTTAACGAAAGTTTTTAGTGTTCATTTGTAAGCTCTCCCTTAAATTCAATCCCGGACTTTACATTAGTGGGAATCTTGTTCAAAATCCCAATACTTGGACACGTGACATCCCTTCCTCCATTAACGTGCGAAGAAAAAATTCCACGAAACACGAGTCGTACTTTGCCGGTAGTGTTGTAGAGGGCTACCAAGGAAATGTTAGTAGTTCGTTCATGTTAGCACTCACATCCCCATATTTAAAATCTGGAAGAACCCTTCCTACTCAAAAGGTATAAAGCTGAAGCCTGTAGGATGGTTAGAATCAGAAGTGAAGACCATGGAAGCGAATGCAATGCGATAATCTCTCGATATAATTTTGGCAGCGGAAGGCGTTTTTAGATCTCCCTCGATAATACTTTTTTGGTAAAGCAAACTTGAGAGAAAATAAAACATTTTTTACGATGAAGCTAGCGAAAAACAAAAACAAAGAACGAAAAATATAAGAATTACGTTTATAAGCGTACAGGGATTCGTAAAAGTGGAACCGCGTAGCGTAAAGCGAGCGGTGTGTATGGATGGAATCTGGAAAATGTTTCCAATCACGTAGACGAGAACAAATTGTTCCTTGTTCTTAGAGGTCTCCAAAGACACGATTCCGGTTGAACGGGTTAACTGTTGATCCGTGCAAAGCCCTCCTATTTGGCCAGCTCCGTCCCTCTAGAGTATCCCCATGGCTAGAATAAAGTTTTTCACGTTCTTATAAAAAGATTGCTATAGTAAAGGTACACCGTTATACGGGAGTTGCTACTTCAAACCATAACCAACAAGATTGGTATTCCCTTGACTATAATTAGCTGGCTTAAATCCAGAAATCAGGTCATTCGGTCAAACTTCCAAATGATCAATATAGAGAAGATATCAACTGATTTAAACAGTTCGGTTTCAGTACCACCAGAAGGATATTATACATTCTTAAGTGATAATATTATTCACTTGAAAAATATAACGTTGCCGTTCAATCTTCCAAAATATCTTTTGTAAGAATAAATAGTGTGCATCAAATACATCATAAAATTATTATTTAATATTAAAATATACAGGGTATTTCAAAATGGTTATGCGAAATTTTTAAGGAGTTGTAGGGGGTGAGTTGAGACGTATGCCTGTTTTTTTCCCCCCATTTTTCTACGATGAGTTAAAAGAGCGCCAGAGAGCTTCAAAGTGTGGCCTACTAGCCCCGGGAAGTAGGCTGCAACAAGCGCAAAACCAAGCAGAAGGGCCTTTAAATACTTTAAGTTTACTTTTTTACGCTGGTTACCTCCATTTGTTTACAAAGTCCCAAACCTTAATGTTCTCATTTCCCTGCTGGTTGGTTAGAGCCTACTTCCAAGGGCTAGTAGGCCACACTTTGAAGCTCTCTGGCGCTCTTTTAACTCATCGTAGGAAAATGGGAAGAAAACCGGCATACTTCTCAACTCACCCCCTACAACTCCTTAAATTTTTTGCATAACCTTTTGAAACACCCTGTATAGTTTATAAATAAGAAAATATCAGTACGCAGTTTAATTTCTACATTTCATATCGCTAGTCTGAATGGTATCGATGGTAGATGTCATGTACTTCTTTAGAGCAATAATAATATATACTTCTGGTTTCACTATACGAACCAACAGTGTACCGCCGTTTTCGCCATCTGCGAACCGGATTACGCTCGGTTCAAAAACTTAATTAATTTTTTCTAAGTAAACCCTTTAAGCAAAGACTAGGCGTAGTCTTGGCACGGTCAAGAAGCGACAGTGGGAGTTAGGCGAGCGGGAAAATATATATATTTTTGTCAAGTTTGATAAACGACGTTTCGCGCGTTGTCAGTTCACTAAGAAGCCGTCTGGCCGCTGATTTGAACGATATTTCGACGGAGATCGATGGACAGCAACGGCCGAGAGTTATGACCAAACGCATTCCGCCAAAATGGGCCGAGAACGGCCGACGAGTCCGGAAAAAAGGGGCCGAAAATTGAAAGCAATCCCATTTTTTGTAAGCAGCGCCGAAGCTACAGCGAGAATAAAAAGAGCGGGAGAAAAGTACCAAACATTTATAGCCCTTCTAGCCCCGCTCCCTCCATCCATCCCGGTTTATGGGCGAAGCCCGACGTTTCCAAGATGGAAAAGACAAAAAGATTAATGAAATTCCTCTCCTCCTATATAGCGCCAAAATAAAACATTTCTTTGGAACTTTTCAAGCAAATAGTCGCGGATTCCTTTGACTTTTGGAATTTGTCCCAAAACGCGCGTAAACAAATAGAAGTTGCCACGGTATTTTTATCTTTTAATGTAAGGTTAAGGCCCTGTTGTAAGCTAACCTTCACCCAATTTGTTACTAAAGGCTTATACTTTCAAAATGGCAATCATAAATATTACGTCCAAGAGTTTTAAAAAGTGAATGACGATTATACTTTTTAAAAAAATAGTATTAAAACAAAATTTGCGTGTAAGCAGCGTGTAATCAGAAAATGATAAATTTCGAAAGATTTTTTAAAATCATAGGTCGTGGACCTCGAACAAAAGCACGTATCCAATTAAATATGAAAAGGCTGTATTAATAGGCAAACGCCGCAGAATTAAACCCACCCACATAAGTGGCGGTTGCGTTGGCATTCCGAAAGCCAACCGAGGTAGAGAGAGAGAGAGAGAGAGAGAGAGAGTTTCGTCTTGGGACAACTATACAGATAGAACCCCAATTTCATTATTATAGGAAGCCGGGGGCCTTTCATCTCTCGGGCTGGCGAAAAAAGCGCCTATTAGAAAGATAACCAGGATCCGTCAGCCGTCTTATTTTGAGGGGAAATCCACCCTCGTTTATTCCCCTCGGGATAAATATTATTTTTGGTCACAATTCTTCATCCGCGAAAACTGTTGGGGTGCGCCTGGGGAGCGAAAGGAACGGGATGACGCCCTGAAATCGAAAGGATCCGTTTGAACTTTTATTAGGTCGGGCACGGCCCGCGAAACAAAGCTTCCAATCAGTCGGTCCTTGGCGTCTCTATTTTCAGCCCCTCATCCGGCCGCCTCTGGGGCCCCACGCTTGGAAAGTTTATCGTCGCCGAGTACTAACAGGGGCGGCTTACCTTTCGTAACTATTTGGCGGGAAGAGAAAAACTCTTAATCTCGTTTCAGGGCCAGTTAAACCCGAGACACCCCCGATGGCCACCCCGGCTCAAATGTCCAAAAACCCGAAAGCCATACCGAGAAGCCGCCGTCCCGATAGGCAATCTAGAGTGTCGCTCCCCGAGACGCGAAGGAGGTAAAAGGAAGCGCGAGAAGAAAAAATGCAGCGATGGAGGAGATGGAGGCAATATCTAGGACGCTGTACCGAGAATGAAACAGAGAGAGGGGCTCGCGTCAAGCAGCCCTCTATAACTTGTCAGCCTCCGGGGACAAGGAGAGAGACGAAAACTTTTCCCACCCTTAAAGTCGCCAGTGAGGGGAGTGACAAGAACGTCTCGAAGCGCCTCCGGTTGGGTAAACAGTTTTTCATATAAGAAGCCAAATCAATGACCAATTCCGAATCTACTATTTTTTTTCCATTTTTTTTCATTCCTTTAGACCTATAAGTTTTCCTTAACCTTTCTTCTGGCCTACCTACGAAACCGTTGACGTTCCAAAGCCGTAACAAGAGTGCGGAAAATAAAAGTATAGAGAAAAAAAGTTTTTTCTTTCACTAACCGTGGCTTTCATCAAATCCAGCATTACGAAGGAAAAACACGGCATTCCGTGTTTCTATTATTTCCTCTCATTTTTTCGCTTTTTTTCCTGAGCTCCGTTTCTTTACGCGGTTCTCTCTACTTCTATCGTAAACCCCTATTTCCAGCGGGTTTAAGGGTTTAACGTAGACCAACCCGCAACCAAGTATCGGTCAGCTAAGGACATACGGTATATAATCTTTGCCAGCCAATTTTTTTTTCTATTTCGCGATTGGTTAAAAGTCACTGGAGACGATCCACCACATCTTTCGTTCCGTCAAGTAAAGAAGATATTTCGGTTTTTCTAATACTCCGACAGAGAGAGTAAAGCTTTTGAATAAATAGAAGAGGACAAGAACAAAAGGCGGGAACCCTAAGAGAAAAAGAACGGAGACACGCGAACCGTATTTGAGAGTCCGCGAATGTCGGCATCCTTCGTTAACGAAAAGGGAAGAGGAGGAGTGTCTCGCGGTTTCCGGATTTCTCTCGGCAATGATTCCGAAAAATGAACTTCCGAGCCTCCTTCAAAAGTTGCCAATTCGAAAATTCCAGAAGTGGTACTCCGCACTCGTATATCTTTTAAAAGTACCCTTATAGTCGCGGAGAAGAAGTGGCACGGAACCGAAAGGCAATGAAGAAGACAAAGGAAAAATAAGAAACAAGCCGTAACTATGGCGGAAAGGAGAGCAGTTTTATCTTCAGATGAAGTAGATTGATAGCTTTTCAATTCCTCTCAGATGACTCTCACCCACGACGCGACCTATGTTTCTTTTTATCCTGGCCAAACAGAAGGGAAGAGGAAATCGGGAAACATTTAAGTTTCTAAGCCTCGCGGTGTTCTCTCTGAACAGTGATCGTTCCTTACCTTCTTTCAATAGTACGCCATCGTACTGAAGGAAGGTATCCTTTCTGTGCGCCATCGTACTGAAGGAAGTTATCCTTTCTGTGCGCCATCGTTCTGAAGGAAGGTATCCTTTCTGTGCGCCATCGTTCTGAAGGAAGGTATCATTTCTGTGCACCATCATACTGAAGGAAGGTATCCTTTCTGTGCGCCATCGTTCTGAAGGAAGGTATCATTTCTGTGCACCATCATACTGAAGGAAGGTATCCTTTCTGTGCGCCATCGTACTGAAGGAAGGTATCCTTTCTGTGCACCATCGTTCTGAAGGAAGGTATCCTTTCTGTGCGCCATCGTACTGAAGGAAGTTATCCTTTCTGTGCGCCATCGTACTGAAGGAAGGTATCCTTTCTGTGCGCCATCGTACTGAAGGAAGTTATCCTTTCTGTGCGCCATCGTTCTGAAGGAAGGTATCCTTTCTGTGCGCCATCGTTCTGAAGGAAGGTATCATTTCTGTGCACCATCATACTGAAGGAAGGTATCCTTTCTGTGCGCCATCGTACTGAAGGAAGGTATCCTTTCTGTGCGCCATCGTACTGAAGGAAGTTATCCTTTCTGTACGCCATCGTTCTGAAGGAAGGTATCCTTTCTGTGCGCCATCGTTCTGAAGGAAGGTATCATTTCTGTGCACCATCATACTGAAGGAAGGTATCCTTTCTGTGCGCCATCGTACTGAAGGAAGGTATCCTTTCTGTGCGCCATCGTACTGAAGGAAGGTATCCTTTCTGTGCGCCATCGTTCTGAAGGAAGGTATCATTTCTGTGCACCATCATACTGAAGGAAGGTATCCTTTCTGTGCGCCATCGTACTGAAGGAAGGTATCCTTTCTGTGCACCATCGTTCTGAAGGAAGGTATCCTTTCTGTGCGCCATCGTTCTGAAGGAAGTTATCCTTTCTGTGCGCCATCGTTCTGAAGGAAGTTATCCTTTCTGTGCACCATCGTTCTGAAGGAAGGTATCCTTTCTGTGCGCCATCGTACTGAAGGAAGGTATCCTTTCTGTGCACCATCGTTCTGAAGGAAGGTATCCTTTCTGTGCGCCATCGTACTGAAGGAAGTTATCCTTTCTGTGCGCCATCGTACTGAAGGAAGGTATCCTTTCTGTGCGCCATCGTACTGAAGGAAGTTATCCTTTCTGTGCGCCATCGTTCTGAAGGAAGGTATCCTTTCTGTGCGCCATCGTTCTGAAGGAAGGTATCATTTCTGTGCACCATCATACTGAATGAAGGTATCCTTTCTGTGCGCCATCGTTCTGAAGGAAGGTATCATTTCTGTGCACCATCATACTGAAGGAAGGTATCCTTTCTGTGCGCCATCGTACTGAAGGAAGGTATCCTTTCTGTGCACCATCGTTCTGAAGGAAGGTATCCTTTCTGTGCGCCATCGTACTGAAGGAAGTTATCCTTTCTGTGCGCCATCGTACTGAAGGAAGGTATCCTTTCTGTGCGCCATCGTACTGAAGGAAGTTATCCTTTCTGTGCGCCATCGTTCTGAAGGAAGGTATCCTTTCTGTGCGCCATCGTTCTGAAGGAAGGTATCATTTCTGTGCACCATCATACTGAAGGAAGGTATCCTTTCTGTGCGCCATCGTTCTGAAGGAAGGTATCATTTCTGTGCACCATCATACTGAAGGAAGGTATCCTTTCTGTGCGCCATCGTACTGAAGGAAGGTATCCTTTCTGTGCACCATCGTTCTGAAGGAAGGTATCCTTTCTGTGCGCCATCGTACTGAAGGAAGTTATCCTTTCTGTGCGCCATCGTACTGAAGGAAGGTATCCTTTCTGTGCGCCATCGTACTGAAGGAAGTTATCCTTTCTGTGCGCCATCTTTCTGAAGGAAGGTATCCTTTCTGTGCGCCATCGTACTGAAGGAAGTTATCCTTTCTGTACGCCATCGTTCTGAAGGAAGGTATCCTTTCTGTGCGCCATCGTTCTGAAGGAAGGTATCATTTCTGTGCACCATCATACTGAAGGAAGGTATCCTTTCTGTGCGCCATCGTACTGAAGGAAGGTATCCTTTCTGTGCGCCATCGTACTGAAGGAAGGTATCCTTTCTGTGCGCCATCGTTCTGAAGGAAGGTATCATTTCTGTGCACCATCATACTGAAGGAAGGTATCCTTTCTGTGCGCCATCGTACTGAAGGAAGGTATCCTTTCTGTGCACCATCGTTCTGAAGGAAGGTATCCTTTCTGTGCGCCATCATTCTGAAGGAAGTTATCCTTTCTGTGCGCCATCGTACTGAAGGAAGGTATCCTTTCTGTGCGCCATCGTACTGAAGGAAGTTATCCTTTCTGTGCGCCATCGTTCTGAAGGAAGGTATCCTTTCTGTGCGCCATCGTACTGAAGGAAGTTATCCTTTCTGTACGCCATCGTTCTGAAGGAAGGTATCCTTTCTGTGCGCCATCGTTCTGAAGGAAGGTATCATTTCTGTGCACCATCATACTGAAGGAAGGTATCCTTTCTGTGCGCCATCGTACTGAAGGAAGGTATCCTTTCTGTGCGCCATCGTACTGAAGGAAGGTATCCTTTCTGTGCGCCATCGTTCTGAAGGAAGGTATCATTTCTGTGCACCATCATACTGAAGGAAGGTATCCTTTCTGTGCGCCATCGTACTGAAGGAAGGTATCCTTTCTGTGCACCATCGTTCTGAAGGAAGGTATCCTTTCTGTGCGCCATCGTACTGAAGGAAGTTATCCTTTCTGTGCGCCATCGTACTGAAGGAAGGTATCCTTTCTGTGCGCCATCGTACTGAAGGAAGTTATCCTTTCTGTGCGCCATCGTACTGAAGGAAGTTATCCTTTCTGTACGCCATCGTTCTGAAGGAAGGTATCCTTTCTGTGCGCCATCGTTCTGAAGGAAGGTATCATTTCTGTGCACCATCATACTGAAGGAAGGTATCCTTTCTGTGCGCCATCGTACTGAAGGAAGGTATCCTTTCTGTGCGCCATCGTACTGAAGGAAGGTATCCTTTCTGTGCGCCATCGTTCTGAAGGAAGGTATCATTTCTGTGCACCATCATACTGAAGGAAGGTATCCTTTCTGTGCGCCATCGTACTGAAGGAAGTTATCCTTTCTGTGCGCCATCGTTCTGAAGGAAGTTATCCTTTCTGTGCGCCATCGTTCTGAAGGAAGGTATCCTTTCTGTGCGCCATCGTTCTGAAGGAAGGTATCCTTTCTGTGCGCCATCGTTCTGAAGGAAGGTATCCTTTCTGTGCGCCATCGTTCTGAAGGAAGGTATCCTTTCTGTGCGCCATCGTACTGAAGGAAGTTATCCTTTCTGTGCGCCATCGTACTGAAGGAAGGTATCCTTTCTGTGCGCCATCGTTCTGAAGGAAGGTATCCTTTCTGTGCGCCATCGTACTGAAGGAAGTTATCCTTTCTGTGCGCCATCGTTCTGAAGGAAGGTATCCTTTCTGTGCGCCATCGTTCTGAAGGAAGGTATCCTTTCTGTGCGCCATCGTTCTGAAGGAAGGTATCCTTTCTGTGCGCCATCGTACTGAAGGAAGGTAACCTTTCTGTGCGCCATCGTTCTGAAGGAAGGTATCCTTTCTGTGCGCCATCGTACTGAAGGAAGTTATCCTTTCTGTGCGCCATCGTACTGAAGGAAGGTATCCTTTCTGTGGGCCATCGTACTGAAGGAAGTTATCCTTTCTGTGCGCCATCGTACTGAAGGAAGTTATCCTTTCTGTGCGCCATCGTACTGAAAGAAGGTATCCTTTCTGTGCGCCATCGTACTGAAGGAAGGTATCTTTTCTCTGCGCCATTGTACTGAAGGAAGGTATCCTTTCTGTGCGCCATCGTACTGAAGGAAGGTATCTTTTCTCTGCGCCATCGTACTGAAGGAAGTTATCCTTTCTGTGCACCATCGTTCTGAAGGAAGGTATCCTTTCTGTGCGCCATCGTACTGAAGGAAGTTATCCTTTCTGTGCGCCATCGTACTGAACGAAGGTATCCTTTCTGTGGGCCTTCGTACTGAAGGAAGTTATCCTTTCTGTGCGCAATCGTACTGAAGGAAGGTATCCTTTCTGTGCGCCATCGTACTGAAGGAAGGTATCCTTTCTGTGCGCCATCGTACTGAAGGAAGGTATCTTTTCTCTGCGCCATCGTACTGAAGGAAGTTATCCTTTCTGTGCGCCATCGTACTGAAGGAAGGTATCCTTTCTGTGCGCCATCGTACTGAAGAAAGTTATCCTTTCTGTGCGCCATCGTACTGAAGGAAGGTATCCTTTCTGTGCGCCATCGTACTGAAGGAAGGTATCCTTTCTAAGCACCATCGTACTGAAGGAAGGTATCCTTTCTGTGCGCCATCGTACTGAAGGAAGGTATCCTTTCTGTACGCCATCGTACTGAAGGAAGGTATCCTTTCTGTGCGCCATCGTACTGAAGGAAGGTATCCTTTCTGTGCGCCATCGTACTGAAGGAAGGTATCCTTTCTGTGCGCCATCGTACTGAAGTAAGGTATCCTTTCTGTGCGCCATCGTACTGAAGGAAACTATTCGAAGCGGAAATTAAGGTTGGTAAATAGGTTTGCGAGACAGGAAGTGTGTTTGTGTTTATTTACCAACAAACTGCTCAAGCTGGACCATACTGGTTTAGTATAAAAATAATTAGGCCTGATTAGTGTCCAAGAATAACTAAATGGTATTTCAGTATGACAATTTAATGGCAAAGTTTATATCGAGTTTAAGAGGTGATGGAACGGTTCGCGAGAGGGTGGACGGATGAAGAGACATTTTACAAGACACGAGCGAACAAAAACATCTCTGCAGCGGTGATGTATCATTACAAAAAATCCGCGGCCACGAAGAAAAAGAGGAGAGGAAATTTCAGACTCGCTAACCTAAACCAACAAGAATTTTATATCGGGGTAGAGCGCGACTGTACGTATCAAGAGCAAAGAAAATCGGTGGAAAAAAAAAGCATCTTTATACAGTGTCGAGCTACAGTCTAGGGGAGCGTGGGGCTGATAGGCGGCCCGGCTTGTGACAGTGAAAGAGCGTTATATTAAGCCGGACACTCTTTTCCTTAACGGTCAAACCGGCGGAGGCGCTTCCCGCGTTTGAGGGGGAACGAGGAAGTGTACGAGACAGGATGTTTTACGATTGAAAATGTATTTTTTTCTTTCTTCTCTCCATCGAAAAAAATCGGTGTTTCCGAGCTATAGCTAACGATATCTCAATCCACCGCTCCTTTTTCCTTTATTATCTCGCCTTCTCCGGACTCCGGCTTTCCTCCATTACATGGCCGCCAATGCCGGGCCTAAATATTTTATTGGACCGTTTGAATAAGAGAAATGACCCGCGAAACATTCCAGAATAGGCTCGTATCTTATACAGGAAGTGCTCTATACATTATATACACGCACTTTCGAGAGCAATGGATAAAGTATAGGCTCGCGATACATTTTTAAAGTTTCGAGTACTATAGCGTTTACGCGGGGATGTATTTCTCCTTTATTTTCTCTCCGCACTCGCAACCCTTTCTTCGAGCATTAATAATCCAGGAACAAAAAAGGAAACTTAACTAATGGAATCTCAGCGTCGCCTAATGCATCATAATAATTTCACGAGGAGCTCCGCCTGCTTCCGGGTAAGAAAAAACGACGCGACTTAAAGAGACTGAATATTGTAACGTTTTCTAACTCCCCTCTCCTTTCTTCTTAAAAAGGGTTCTACAAAGATCCATACGTCAAGTATAGCCGCTGATGTTTCGGAAGAATAGCAATGTTAGCCAGTTTTCCTCGCTGCGAGCACTCTCCGTACGTGGGACATTTTTCACCCGCTCCGGCTACGAAAATACATCGACGCTTCTCTTTTGAAAAGATAGATGTCGCTCGGGTGTTAGGTAAAACAAGGCACGCGACAGTGACTCGTTGATTCGTTCACCCGAGTCACGAAAATCCTCTTTCATTCTGAAGGAGACGAAAGAGGTTTTGCTTGATTAAAGTACGCCAATTGAAAAGAAAATTTAACGTGCCACCGCTGTCTACCTCGAAACTAATTTTGAAATCCATCGAAGAAGAACAAAAGGAGGTTATAGCGGCTATCGGAAAAAAATAACGTAGCTGTTGGAAGGGCGGGGAGAGTCGGCGTGTAAAGAATGGAGAAGGGATTTTTCGAGGTTGACTGGATATGTAAAGCTTTGTTTCACTGCCTTCACTCTTCCCCCTTTATCGCGTTCTTCGAGAGTCTTTTGAAAACTGGGCGACCAGGAGGCCATCGGCGGGAGGATCGCCCCGAGGCCATCCAAACAGCGGAGAGAGAGGGTGAGGAAACTACAGTGAAAAATGGTTCTCAATCTCGGTCTACGAGAGACAATTACACACTCGGGAGTCGTACAAATAATGGTCCCGCGTGTTCAGATGGGACTCGGGTCCAACCCCACCCGCTCCTCCGATACCGTATTTGCTCACCAGAACCTTTACGTCTTTCTCTTAATTCGAATCCATTCTTTCGACGCTACCCTCAAACGCGACCTCCTGCCACTACCACCACCGCCGCCGTTCTTTGGGTGGCTGCGAGATTGCCCGTTACGCGCCACCATCCTTTGGAACGCTAAGGATAAATAGAGGTAAGCTAGAATGAACCAATCTACCGAAACGGTCCAGAATCCGGTAAATGGTACTTGACCATCTTTACTTTCCCAGAAAAACAAATACGTTTCCGGAAAAGCTGCCTCTTCGCGGTCTTCCGAGTCCCCCCTTCAAATCGGCCTAAACGAATGAGACGAGGGAATGAGAAATTCTTGGAATACCGGCGGGGATAAACCGTGAAAAGCGTCTTAATATTTGCTCGTACAATTTTCTCCCGGGTATTTCAAGGTTAAAAAATTAAGGAGGAAGCCTCAGTGGAAAACAATTACAATTTTAAAGCGGTTAGGTGAAGCGTAATTAACAATTCCTCGTACGTTTATCCCATTTTTATTTACCGTTATATGTAGCCGGATTTTATGATTGAAGGAGCGGTGTTTGGATGAAATTTTCAAACTTTACGCTGTCGCTATTGTAGTTTTAAAACTAGTAAACTCGTAACAAACGCGAAATATAAAGATTAGAAAGGCGCTCGGGCCCAGATCGAGCTAATTCATCATCCGCGGAAGTGGTCCTGATTAACGAAACTTTCGAGACAGCTTTCCATCCCGGCTTGATGGCCAGCGTGGCAATTAGAGGGAAAAGAGAAAGTGCGATTCTTCTATTCAAACAAACTTCCGACGCAAACAGTTTCGACTTATTACCCCGGAGATTCGCGCCGGCTTTAGCCGCGTCTAATTCAAAATTACGGTTTCGACTCTCTTTAATTAAATTACTCCGTAATTATTTACGCGTCATTTCCGACCTTATCCCAATTAATCGTTATTAGTAAACTTGTAATTTCGGGCGCAGTATACCTTCCCCCGGTATTAATAGAGGTTAAAGGTGGAGAAGCGCGTCTTCGCGACCACGCCTACCACTCCAATATCTAACACGTCGAAATTGAACCAATTTATAGTAAATTACGTAATGGCGAGCTCGTTATCGCGCCCGTAATAGGTTCAAAGCGAGTGGTGATTATATTACCGCAAAACAAATGGAATAGCCGGAAAGGGGAGGCCAGTATATACTTGGCTATAATATTGTACCTTTCACGGTCTATTTAAAGGCGTAAACGTACAGTTTAGAAATCCCTTTGAGAGTGAAATATACCTTTAACAAGTTGGTCAAAATGTAACGCGATAGGTCAAACTACGTAAGTAGGGTTGTTGAGGGTAAAAGAGTAATCACTCTTCTTCAAGTTTTTATCTTTTCCATCTTGAAAATTGCGTAATAATACAAACTGACCTTGCCCAGTCGGAGTCTAGTCGTCAAAGAGACCTTTTAAGACGCAGATTTTTTCCGATGCCGATTCTCGGGAAGCGGAAGCGAGAGGAACGTAAAGTGATCAATCACCGCGGCGTACGCGTTTATTCGTAGATAAGCGCCTTTAAACGAGCTTCACCTAGAAACACCTTTAGCGGGGGTGGGCTAAGGGTCTTTAGTTACGGGGCGACTAATCCGCGTTAAAGGACTACGCCAGTAACGGGAGGGGGCCGCGGGTGTCCAATTCGGTGATCTGCGCGGGACACGCGTCGGGGTCGGGATCGGCGTTGGCCAAAAGGCATTAATCACGGGGAATGAATTCATTTCCAAGCGCCTTAGATCTGTACTTAGTGGAACGGGAATCCCTTTCGATTAAAGGATCCTATGTAAGGAAAGTCAACCCCCCTCTCCTGTAGTTTCCGATAATAAGGATGTCTTTTAAAGGGGGGAGCGAGATGGCTCGACACGTTTTGGAGCGAGATAGGTCTCTGCCTCCCACATCGCTCTTCACGAACGCTTCGATAAGGCTAATTTACCGTCTTGAAAGAGGAAGAAAGTCATCTTTCGCGGCGCTGTTAGAGCGGCAAATTTAGTTATCTAGCGACGGAAAACGGTTTAAGTTTTCCAGCTATTCTCACGCCCAGGCAGGGTAGTCCGGCTTTCTCGAGCGCCAAGGATAACCCCGCGGAGAGAGATTTTTTACCCGTTCTTCGTCGAGTTTAAAACTCGCTTAATCACGCGTAAGAGTTCCAATTTGCGGCCGGGGGAGGTCAACTTCCCAAACTTACCGTCGAAGGGCAGATCTACTGATCGGATGACGAGAGAAAAGGCCTAGAAGGTGGCGCTGCTTGCGTAGACACAAGGGCTTCCGTCGCTCCCGCTAGTTCCCCTAATAACGTAGAACGAAGAGGGAAGCGGGATTCCGTAAGAGATAAGGAGTCGTTCCTTCATGAATGATTCAAGAATCCAAATCTCTTCGGAATCCCGCGAACTGTGGCGCCTCGAACCGTAGTCCTTTCTAATATCAACGCTCCATCCCGGCCATCCTCTTCCTTTATTTCACGAACGCCTTTCCATTCTAGACTATTATAAACAAGGCGTTTTCGAACGTCGTTACGTATATATTCGAACATATATATATATATATATAAACACTGATATAAGAGAGAAAGAGCGTACGGTGTGTATATATTGGAGACGAAATTAATCCAGTAGTCGTGTCACGTCAAACAATATAACCGGTCGATCGAACGGAAACTTTAATCAACATCCGAATATAGTCGGGGTCGTAGATGGCGCGAAGGACGTTGCCACGCGAGCGAGGAAAAGGCCCGAATACAACTTTCCGCGGAGCATCCGCGTTCTATTAACGTCGTAAAAGGAGGAATAAAATTCCTCATAATACGAGCTGCTAATGAAAGGGCGGCGCCAATGTGCACGCCGGAGCCTTAGTTCAATTCCCAAATCCCTCTCCAACGCGCCTTTCCTCCCGTTATTATTAAACGACTCGAGATTAATAAAAAAATCTACGTAAAATGATTAAGTTCCAAAATTAAGACTAATTCGCTTTTCACAGAACCCTCCGAATATTTAGAACAGAGTGCGATGGAGCGGAAACCCTATATCCGAAAGGCGGAAAATATAAGATGCTAAATGATTTAAGACCAATTTTCCCGGATTGTACCGACAAAACGGAGCCCACTCCGAAGCTTTTACTAGTTGACGTCGGAAGTCTCTCGCGACTTCGGTACCCCGCGCTTACACTTTTCTATACCATATATTCTCGTAACAGTGAGACGGAGATGAGAAGTAGCGTCGAACTTCGAACTACGGTGATAACAGCGCCGCGACCCCTTAATTCAGTTTGGAAAGCTGCTAAGGCTACTTTCCTCTCCTTAGTTATGATTGCAAGAAGCTATTCCGAGCGTTTTCGGCCCCTCTTTCGAACGTACGACTTATCTTCGCAGTCGGCGTCCACCCCTTCTAAAATTACCCTCGTAAAGACGAGTGAGAAAGAGAATAAAGACTAATTGCATCATTCAGTCGCCATAACTTCATTATAATGGAAGAGAGAAAAGTAGCGAGGTGCCAGCGGACGAATCCTAAAATATTAGAGCGAGACGTTCTGTCTGACGTGCACCCGCGAGAAGCGGTTCTCGAGTGACATTTACCTAGATGGATAATATCTCTATATACGTCCAGAAACCAGCGCTATCTCATTAAATACTCGTTAGACAATGAAACAAAATTATATTCCAATAACTTGGTGTCTAGAGTCATTGCAATATACGCCATCGTATAATAAATGCCAGAATTAAAATAGCCAGAATTTCCAGCAGTAGACTAGTTTCGCCCTATTTGGAGCTCATCAGTACCGCAATTTTGGAATAAATTCCAAGAAAGATAATGTGGAAATATTTTTACATATTATGGCTCAGTACATCATTCGGTCTATTATCATATGTAATATAATTACTCATAAGAATGCCACTAGCTCTATTTCTTCACTAACGGTTTGTTTCACAGATATTGCGTCATCCGTACCCTACGTAATATTTGATGTCATATTTGATGTCATATTTGACGTCATCGAATCTCAAATGCCGATTTTGCCGTCGCGCAATTAGTTCTACGTCTGATAAACCGACAGCCATTATTTTAGTAAACTTGAACAACCAAGGCTTAAAAGCAAAAATGATCTACAATTTAGTGTCAAGTGCTGTTAATTCAATTAATATTCAAATTAATGAAGTTTTCGAAGACTCAGGTTCTAAAATAAATTTGCATTGTCAGATAAAATAAGCAGGTTTATTGGAAAAAATATTTTCTGAGGCATCTACAGATTCTTTTAAGCCTAGGCCTAACTCTTCTAGGTTTGGTATGGGTTTTAATAACGCTGGTGGAATATCCAACTTAGACGACTTGTTCCATTATCGGAAAGCGATCACTGAACCGAACCGTATTGTTTCCGCAACCTTTAATTTTCTAAACTACTCATTATTAAACTTCATACGCACAAACCGAGCGAGTTTAAAAATTTCAATATAAGCTACATTGAGCTGACTAAAATTCCGACACAAAAAATTCCTTCTCAATTTAGAGGTTTTCCATTGGCTTAAATACATATGTTAGTAGCCAATAGAGTCACTCCAAAAATTACAAGGATGAATAAAAAAGTTAAAACCTAACGTAATCCACCTTTTCACTGGTTCGTGGTGACAAAAACGGTTAGTGAAGGTTTTTGAATGTAATAAAGGTACAGTGGCATACTTATAAGTAATTAGGTTACATATGCTATTATTATATAAGAACGAAAGCACCGCGACCCCTGGCGGCGGAACTATCTTCCGTGAAGGAATACCGAGATTCCGTCGACACCATCAGATTAGTAAATTTCGACATTTTCAGCTTCTTAGGTATATTTACACTCTCTGCACAGACGAAATAAGGCTTAAAACACTAGCTTTTAGCCATGTTCAAAAAGGTATTTCTTTTAAACGCGCAATTTTCATCTGGAATTTTTATTAACAATTTTAAGAACACTGCCCATAATTTTAATTCCATTTACTAAATTTTTTTGATGTACGTGCAAATTTAAAATAAATGTATATAAAATAATTGTAAAAAATACCCGCAAAACGTTACAATTTGGGCTATAAACAGTATTATCATACGACCTTATTTCGGTTATAGTAGTTCACAATTATTAAAAAAAATATCACAGTGTAGAAAAGTTTAAAAAAGGGATATTTTCTTTAGTTGTTTCCCGGTTTCTTGTTCTTATGCAAAATCGAATCACTAAGGGATTTTAATTATTTTTTTAAACATTATCTTGTTTTTGCCCTTCAAGACGTCAGAAAAAAATCATAGTTCACCACGAAAATAATCTACGATTAGAACTTCTTTCGAAACTATAAAATTAATGTTATCACAAAATATACTTTTGTAACAGTATATGAAATTCAAATTTGATTCAATCAGAATGATGTTTAAAATAGTAAAGTTCTGCAATTTGGTATAACCTGAGTTTACTTATTAAAAATTTTAGTTTTCTTCTACCTTTTCTAGCCAAAATAGTGTGGCTATGGGCTATTTTGACTAATTAATTTTGAATTTTAAAATTAACTTTTTTTGAGAATTGGCGCGTAGATCAACAAATTTTATTAAATGGAATTAAAATAAGGGGCAGTGTTCTGGAAATGGTTGATAAGAGTTCCAAGTGACACTTGCGCGTTTTTGAGAAATACCCTTTTGAACATGGCCGAAAACAAGTAAAAGAAGACAATATATAGGCCCCATAAGCTTAAGTTGGAAATTTTACACATTTAAAATAAATAGCTCGGGCTAACTCACTTAAATTTTCTGGGGTTAGCGGTAGTTAAAATAAAAAATTGTCTAGGGGATTATAAAATATAAATAATAATTATGAAAACCAGTTTTAGAGAGTTGCCAAGAAATGAAACATTTAATGAGAATATAAAATTAGAAATAATTCCGACACAAAATTATACTTTAGCCTAAAGGGGATATTAATTTTAACCACACTCGGTGGCGTGTGCACACTCAAATGAAAACAAGTATCAATGTATTTTAAGGGCATCAACCGATCCACGTACCATGGATAATAATCATTTAAGCGAGGGGTCGGACATTTACCAAAATCCCGTACACTTTGTCTAAAATCGACAAATCTTTTAACTCTCTCTATGGTAAATTAACATTGAAATCCCAAAATCACTTCAAAAAGTAATGATAAAATCACAAAATCTCTACGAAATCCCGAAATCCCGTACAAAATAATGGCAAGTGTCCGACCCCTCGCATTTAAGCATTTAACGATTGAACTATACAATTGAACCAGATAACGACTCAAGTGGGTCCCTAAAAGTAAAATTTATATCACCAAGTCCGACATGCAATGTATACTGTCCAAGTCGTGAACGAAACCATTCTTCGAAGTTTGGAAATTTTCTGGTGGTGACGGCAAGGTGTTCTGATACTGGGTTCAGTGATGTTTGATAGTGAGATACCGTATTATCAGCTTGGACCAATTGTTAGACGTTAAATAAATAACCGAACTCTAAATCATCAATTTCAAAACTACAACTCAATATCATTTATCGCGAGCGCGCGTTCCATTTTCGAAAGACACGTCTCACAAAAGTAACGCGCTTATCTCTTCTCTTAAAAAAAACCAAATACAATCATAAACAATATTATATCATAAGTAACATAATAACAATAAGTCTGACACTTCTTATTGCTTTAATGCTAATTATCTAACCGAACCTTTTTTCGGCACTGATACTCTCTTCAAGCTGTGACTTGGACTCACGACTTCTTTTCGATAAAAATTTAAGCCTAATATCGGAGAGCACGTTTTGGAGTCACGAGGGGCTTTGGCTTTGTTTCGAAGCCCACGTGCGAATCACGCGTGATAAAAAACATGAGCTCGTGGCGCCGAGAAAAACGTTTTTAATTTCTATCATCTTAGCCTAATATTCCGCCTATCTATTGGAAACCAGATATTTCGGCTTAGCGGAAGTCTCGCATATTTTAGACACTAGAGGACTCTGTGTGAGAAAATATCTTGATTACGCAATAACTATGAAAATCAGTTTGGTTGTAAATCTCGTTAATTGTCATACTTATGGTTATTATGTTACTTATGATTATATTAATAGGGGGCTTGACAACCCTCATTTATTTTTCTTAAGACAAAGGGGGGGGATGTAATTTTATAAATGAAATAATCCGCTATAATCCACAAATAGGATATTTGTATAATATAACTTATGTTTTAGTTACACACTCTTATCTCGTCTGTGCAGAAAGTTGTAAGAAGCTGAAAATATCCCAATTGACTAATCTGATGAATTTCGATATTCCTTCACGGAAGCTAGTTCCGCCGCCAGGGGTCCTAGTGCTTTGGTTCTTATATAATAATAGACTGTATAAAATGTAAAAATATTTCCACATTATCTTTCGTGGAATTTATTCCAAAATTTGCGGTCTCTAGAAATAAGACTGGCAGCGGTTTCCACGTATCAGCGTAGTTTAATAGTTCAAAAAACCCCGCATTAGCTCCAACTTCCAGTAATCGTTCAAATTAAGGTTCAATATATGTCCTCTTGATGCGTGAATTACTTCTTCATCCGAAAGAAACTAGAGGCTTTTACAAGGCCTAGTATATATCTATCTACAGGATACGTTCAATAGTGTTTAGCCGCTCTAGAAAGCGAACGAGTAACGTAATTAATGGAAGAAAAGAAATGGGCTACTTTTTTTCCTCGTCGCTAATCTTGGCCTCCAGAAAGAACAGTGCGGAGGGAGATTGGTACCCCAAAAAAAAAGATCTTCCAAGGAGGCTGAGTTTGACAGCGTCACCGAATATTCAAATAAGGAGTGAAACGCATCCATTGCTCGTTCTATTTCGTTTTTTAGTATACGAGTCAGTCGTCCGCACGTTCTTAATCCTCTTATCTTGAAATTACTAATCTGGGTCAACGAATTTAAAACGAGGAAAACCAACGGGGAAGGTAATTACTTCGCACCGTTGTGTTTGCTGGGAGAAAAATCGTCCTCGCCCAAATTAAACCGAGAAAAAGAAACCGAACGGCCCTCAAATTCTGTCGCATTCTTTTCAATTCATTAAGAATTCTTCCGTGGAGAATAAAGAAGGTTGAAAAAGAAAATAATCTAAAGAGTGTTTATGCAAATCAACTTTGAACATTTCTTTCGTTTTCGATATAATTCTTCGTATTACGAGCTCACGGGAAAGATTCGGTCCGCGGAAAATGATTAGCGTCGAGAATAAACTGAATGAAATGAAGTCGGAAAAGGGGGATTGTTTCGAGGGAAAGTTGCCTATAAGAATCGACGCGGGAATCGGATGATTTAATTTAAATAGTCGAAATTGTTGAATAAACGTGACGGCACCGATTCATTAGTGTCTATTTAGTGAAAAATCAATCCCTATTAGGTCTGAAGAGGGGCCCTATTTTTAAATAGAGTTAGAGAGACGCCGCCGGTTCAATTACCAAAGTAGTTAGACGGTATTTGAGAGGGGACGGGGTGAGTTAACGGAGGAAGGACTTTTAACTCTCTTTATTCGACGAATTATTACACCGCCAGAATGTGTCGTCGCGGCTTCATTTCATTAAACTTCAGATCGGTCTCGTGCTGGTGAACCGCAACGCGGCCCGGTCAAAGGCGCCGCCTGATAGTAAGCTCCTCTTTCTCTTCGTATTAATTCGGAATAATTATACATTTTGGCAATGGTGTCCCCGATTAACGTCCGTTTATGTTTCGCGCGGTTCAGAGCGTCAGTGAGGGAGACGTTGACGGTGAGTCAGTTTCAGTCTGGAGCTAAAACATTTATCGAACGAATTAAACACGTTTTGCAGTAGCGAGGCAGTCATTCTCTTAGTGGCGGTTGATATAATAAAAGAATGGGGTAAAGAGCGGTCGTTTCTCCGTCGTCCCCAGGGGGTTTTCTTTCGACGGCCATACACATCAGCCTACGAGACTAGATTAGAGCGCGGGCTGCCAGAGAGAGGGTAGGTGCCAGAGAGAGGGTAGGTGCCAGAGAGAGGGTAGGTGCCAGCTACTCTTTTCCCAACCAACCCTTCCGCTTATTCATTACCGACGGTTCCCGACGGGACCCTCCTAGCGCGGTTTACGCGGCAAAACCGGCTATTAGGAGGCCACCACCGACGCTCGAGCGGTGTCTTCCTCGGTTCCTCTCCGCGGCTGTCCTGGACGTACCACGCTAGACGTTTTCTAAGTGTAAAATAAGAGACTTCGCGTCGGCTCATCGATTTTCCGCGGAAAACAGATTTAGCGGGCGGCCTGACCCGGAGGGACTGGAAACTATAATTAATTATCGCGACTGCGACTCCCATGAATACATCGGACGCGACAATGGATCTTCCTCGACAAAAATTCCACCCCGACCAAGAAGGATCCGACAATCTCGCCGACCCAAATACAGGTGGCGCTCGAGTACCATCAAGCTCTTTCTACGGAAATGTGCCCTCTGCTTTTGGCTACACTATACAGTCGCTTATTACATCCGCGTTTAAAGGTAAAAATTATATAATTATATTATATTTCAGCTATATAAAATTGGTTTCCGTTGTAGTTTCAGTTTCATAGGCACGAATGCAACGTGTATATTCAAAACCAATTATCATCAAAGAGACCGTGGTGATTCTAATCGAAATTCTCTAGCCTCTGGAAAATAATCACTCGATCTCCATTTCGAAGATCAAACTAACTAGAAGTTGGTTATTCAATTACAAATAAAGGCCATAGGAAATCAGTGGAGGGTAAAGAACGAGAAAAAGATGAAAGGAAGAAAGTAAGAGGGTGAAGGTGGGCGAAACCGGAGTGGCAGGCACTCTAGGGCTCCGTGTTACGCAAACCGAAAAATGTCGTTTTTACAAGATCGAAAAGAAAAGGCTCTCTTTGGGAAGGGAGGGAAGGGAGGGAGGAGAGATGCCAGAACGACATTCCGCCGTAAAAATAGCAGAAACGAAATCGTTCAGCCGGTTAAATGTTTTACTTTTCCAGATTCTTTTAACGCGACTAGAAGAGCGTGTAACGCCGCCTCCCACCCCTGGCACCGACCAAAATGTCCGACTTAAATTAAGAAATTGCGCTCGTAAAGGGTCGCGAAAGAAGCGAGCTAAAGGGCGGCGCGAGAGAAGTCTTTGTAGCCACTTTCGGTCGAGCGGAAAGCGTTCCGCAGGGTGCAGCCCCCCGCTTTTGCGAAGCTGGCCTTCAGCCGGCCCCAACACGGGCCTTGGGAGTAAAAACAATACGACAGAGCTTAAGCGGCGTATCTCCCAGAGTGGAGGAGAAGCGCTATTCGGCAAAAACCTTTCAAGACGAATCGCGCTAATTAAAGTTTAGGCCGCTTGGGAAAGGTCCCTATCTCGGTTCTCCGCGGGACAGCTCCGTAAGAGAACGACCGAGCCGACGTTTCCGCCGAAACGAACGAATTCAAAACGCCCCCCTTTCCCCGAAATTAACAGCCAGTCTCGGGTTATAAATAGAGAGCGAGAATCGAGGTTCGCCACCCGAGCGGAACCCGCGCGTCTCCCAAAAACGAACGCTTCGTTCCAGAAAGAAATTTATCAAATGACACCCTTTTTTCTCTCTGCCCTTTTAATCCTAGCTTTATTAAACCGGCTCCGCAACGGAGAAGATAAAACGTGTCGGGAGACACGACTGCCAATCTTCCGAGCTATCGCGAAGAGACAATCCCGGCCGTGACCTTACGGGATGTGTCACTTCGGGATACCGGGAACATTACGCCTTGTGTCACGGGCTTTAATCCCGATCAACACAGAGACGCTTAAACTCATTCTATTTCATGACATTTGCAAATTTTGCACGTATTCACTTGGATTCTCTAATGCTCCATTACCATCCTGCAGCTAAAGTCCCAGGATACACTCTTAAAAAAAGGGTTTCTTTTCAAACCTTTAAGGGTGTTTTCTTGTCCCATATTTAACACCTTAACAAGTTTATAAAGGATGTTATTCTACACCTTAAGAAGCAGTTTTCCTGCTAGGGTGTTTATTTACACTGTTTGGGGTGCTAATGTCCTCCGTTTTGGTTCCTTTGTTAACAGTTTGTGGTATAAAACTATTCCCTTCAGGGTTATTATCTACTCCCTCTAGGGTACAAGGCTACTCCTTTTAGGGTACCAAACGACTCCATTCAGGGTGTTACACTACCTCCTTCAGGATTCTACAATACTCCCTTAAGGGTTCTATAATACTCCCTTTAAAGTTTTATCACTACTCCCTTTAAGGTACTAAACTACTGCCTTAAGGGAGCTACACCCTTAACAGGTGTTAAATCACTCAATTTACTTGGTAATATAACACCCTTTATGCACCTTTTCAGGTTTTTAATTTGGCACAGTAAAAATCCCTTTAGGGCGTTTAATTTAACATTAAAGAGTGTTTTTTTACAGATATTACACCCTTAATATACCATTAAAACACCCTTTTCTTTAAGAGTGTACGAACCTATGAAGTAACAAGTGTTTTCATTCATTGATTTACCGCCGTAGAAGAAAGTGGAAGACGCTCACTACACAAATAAATTTAAAAAATGGATTTAAGAAACCCCGATCCGTTTTTACACAAACGTTCTTGTAGATATTACAATTTTCTTCACGAAATTGCTCTAATTCCTCATAAATTCGAGTATTTAGGTGATCAAAGAGAGCTAATGATGTTAGTTAATATTATTAACTCTTTTATTCCTTTAATTAATTTGACACAATGAAGGACTAGGCTAAGTCGTAAACGACTTTGAAGCCTTAAGATAGATTATACATCAGTTTTGACAATTAATTAATTAAAAATATAAATTTAAACCATTAAAAGTAAATAACAGTAGGTTGAGAAATACAATAATAATTAGATTAAATATAATTTTTCGTGACTTTATTAAAAGTGTAAATATCCTCTTGTAAAAAAGGATTCATTTCGTTGAAAATATTAGGAATTTTACATATAATTGAGTTAAAGTTTTAACGTACTATAGCACGAGCTGTAAACCACGCTCATCTTTCTGGAATTAATCACGGTTAAATGATAATTGATATTTAAAAAAAGGAGTTACAATTCTCAAAAGTCATTGTTTAGAAGACCAAAAAATAAACACTACCACCACCTTTGTATTTCCATAAATATAAAAAACATAAATGGTATTATCTAGATTATTCCGCATTAGATATGATTTGGGCTCCCCCACCATCTCAAATATTTTCGACGCCACTGTCTAGTGCGATACTTTCCTTATCGCATAACATATTCATGTATATTAGCTCCGTTGTGAACTAGAAAGGCCGTATCTTTAAGCATTCCTCGAGAGAACGAAACCAGCGTAAAAATATAATATAGGCCACCGATCTTCAAAGGATTTTAAAAGTAAATGCCAGCGAAAATACAAATATTTGCGATATAAATTTCAACTAATAAACATTTGCATTTACAATCTGCTTTTCAATTATTTTTTTAAACCAAACAAGAGCAAAACGCGGATGGAAAATAAAGTCTACGAGTATGCTCAGCCAATTTTAGCCTAAAAACTCTCATCTTTAATTCAGAAAAATGTTACGGAAAGATTTGGCGATAAACAAAAAGGAAACAAGCCCGCGGAAACGAGGGAAAAAGAATTTAAGTAAAAACTGAAGCCGAGAAACTGAGAGCGGGAATTCGGTATAAGCAAGCAGCCGAGATAGTTTCTAGTGTCCGGGTCGCGAAAGAGTCGTGTCGTTTTCTTTTTGCGTCGCGGAAAAGGAAAGACAAACTTCTCGAGGGGCCAAAACACGAATGAATCGTGACACAGCAAACAGATAGAAGAAGAAATAGGAAAGAGAGAGAGAGAGACTTTTCGACGAACGCTAAATCAAGAATTCCTACTTTGATTCAATTTGCAGATCCCGACGTTGGCCCCGGGCCCTTCAACCTTCGCGGAAGAACTTCGATTTCGAAACTATACAGCACGAAGGATATTGCCCCGAAATAGAAAGAATACACTCGTCGAAGTAGAGCCAACAACGCGGTGCCATTCCAGACTCGTACGCGTAAGAGGGGTATTGGTCCGACGCTTATGACGGGAGTCGCGTGGAGGAGGGAATTGATATTCTCGGAATGGATTTAGAAGCAGTTACGGAATATTTCTCGGCTGCGGACTTTAAAGAATAAAGTGAGAAGACGAAGAAGGGGAAAAAAAGAAGCGAAATAAAATTGGAATAAGAAGGGATTCCAGAGTCTCGTTTGAGGCCGCGTGAAATCGATAGGGAAGGAAACTTTGTAGGCGCTTCTCCTATCCCGTAGCGCGTGACAAAGCGCCCTAAGGGGGGGGGCAGATGGGGGTCGAGAGAAAGGGAACCCAAATGGCCTAAGCTGACGGGAAAGGGGGACGGGGAGGAAGTTGAAATGGCGTTTCCGCCCAGTCGTTAGTCACAAGCTTTCTGGCCTGTACCGCCAGCCTGGACACGGTGCATCGGACGCCGGAAGAGAATATTTTGTTAGTCCGTCCCGAGGATATCCTGGCTGAATATCAAAGAGGCTCGCCGAGAGACTTTTATTGTCATGTTAAATACGCCTGATCTTTTCAACCTTTAAAAAATTCTTCAACAAAAAATGGTGACAAGCGTTGGCGTTCTTACGTCAAAACACGATAGCCGCCATCCCTCGCGATTGTTTCTCGGTTGAAAAAAACTTTTCTAAATTATTAAGTCATCCCTCTTTGTATACTATCATTTATTCACGCGTATTAAAATATTCCCTCTTTACGTATAAAAGGCGTTCTTAAATACGCCGGGAAATTGCTACAATGGTTAACGAATTCTATTGACCAAATCCTCGAAGCTTCGAATTCAAGTTGCATTGGATTTCAATTTATATAGAACTTAATTACAAAATTCTACAAAATAATCCAATATTGAAAGCTCTCGCGACATACTAGATTAAACTCCGGTTTAACTTTAATTAAAACTGTTTGGGGCGGAAATTTACGAAATGTTAAAGCGCCAGTAAGCTCGGCCTTTTCGGAATGGATCGAATGTGGCAAAACAGAAACTGAGATTTGCTGGCGCGGAATTTCTTTCTCCGGCGAGGCTTCAGTCCGGAGTTGTGGAAAGTCGAGTCAGCGCTAACGAGGTCAGCCCAATTAGAATTATGAATAAATGTCCAGCGATTAAGGGCTTCTCATTAAAACCAAGTATAACCCGACTACGAAACGCATTATTCGGGAAATAGATTTGTACGGTGAAAAGAAAGCGTATATTCGACAAACGCGGTCGAAGACATTATTCCAAATATTCTTACATAGATAGCGGCAAAAAAGGTACCTATAATTCCGAAGGTAATGGTATTCCGTGTTGATAGCGACAACGATTTCCTATTTAATAGCAGTCGCGGGGAGAAATGAGAAACAAAACCACGGAGCCTTAAGCATTCTTTAATAGTTCACGGGCCAAACTCACTCGTAACGGAATATAAAGCACACGCCCTACAAGAGTATATACCGTGAAATATAAGTCTAATACGAGGAATGGAGAAAAGGAGAGAGGAAGTCGCTTTTACGAGCTCCAGACACACATTTCGCGCATAAATTTTAGCCTCTTTTCCAGATAAGCAATCTCGCCGCCGCAGTTTCCACTGGCTGACTAATACGAGGGAGTGGATCCTTTTCGACAGAGTCCCGCGGAAACAAGGCGTCACCTAATGGTCGGCGTGCGAATTTTGCGTAACCACCCTTGATACGATGTTTTCACGCGAATCAATAACGACTATTATTACGTGGAACCACTAAATAGAATTTGTCGGTCGCGCGTCCCCGTAGATGGAGATAGTTGAACGAAACCCTGTAAATTATCTTTTCCTTGAACACCGGAGTACCTAATTTAAAGTTTCTGTTCGTGGCCTGCCGGAGGGAGTTGGAGAATATAAGAACCGTGTATATTCGTTTATTCCCATTCGACCGAAATCCCATTCAACCGAATCCCATTCGACCGAAAAAAATTTAAAATGTAGCCCAATTGGCGGGGTGATTTGGTATTTTATTTATAAGGTGTACCATCGAAGATCCATGTTTAGGTTAGGTTAGAATAAATAATTATTATTGATGTATAAATACCCTCCTTTATTAGCTATCCGCTCCATTGCAAACGACTTCAGTAACTAAATTGAAAACATAGCAAAAGCCAATTTATATAGCAGCGTTCGGTCGAATGGGACACATAAAAACCGCACGTTTCGGCGGAATTCGGTCGAATGGGACACCTCAAAAACCGTCATCGGTCGAATGGGACTAAAGCTGTATATTTGTGTATATATGTTTAATTTCTTAATTTTTTGTGTTTTAAAATATGCCTACATTTTATTTCTGTATTAACTCCTGAGATTCCATATTAAAATGGTTTCCCCCCGGTTTCAAAAGGGGTTTTGTAAAATCAAAAGGAAAATAAATATAATATATATATTTATATAAATATATAAATATGTATGTATGTTTGTATGTATGTATATATGTATGTACGGAAAAGAAAAGAATATATTTCCGCGAACGAACTGGGGCGTTGGGGACTATTTAGAATTAAAACTTTTTCTAGTTAGTGATAAATTTAAAAAAATATTCCCTCTTGCAAATACATTCATATTTGAACTGTACATATTGTAAATAACTTTATTTTTAGACCTATCCATCCTTTTGTTTTATTTTTCTAAATTTCTATAGTTTTTTGCCAAACTTATTCTATCGAAATTATTGTATATAATATGTTTTTGACGATGGTAAATATATTTTATGGTTTTTTTCCCTGTTATAAAAGGGATTTGTTCTTTAACAAAAAGTAAATAAATATTCATTCCTGCTGCAGACTGGCCTGATTTAGTAGTATCCAAAATAATTATCGGTCGCTGGGGTGACCGGCGCTTAATGCGCTCAACTAGTTAGTATGTTCTTCGAATACCGGTTTATACATTGTAAATTGTATTTGTTGCGAATATCTGTAATTTAAATTGTGTTTTTACTACGCTTGCGTTAGTTTATCGTTTTTATCGAGATTTTATATTAGTATATATCTTGTTCTTTTTAATCTTTATCTCTACTTGTGAATAATATTTTACATAAAATTCCTTCCTGTTATAAAAGTGACTTTTGTAAAAGAAGCAAATAAATATTAATTATCTCATTTATGGCTGTTGTCTTTCTAAATTTCCTAAAGTGTATATTTAGTGTTTTATATGTATACAGGAGGTTTTTTTTTTTGCCCGAAAAGGTGATTTTTTTTCAAAAACTGTGTTTTCTAGAAAGTTAAAATTTGTACTGTACATTATACGTGCCGGGGGACACTTTCTACCAAAATTGCATCTAAATCGAAAAAATGTTTTCACGTTTTTTGAAAATTAAAATTTTAACCGCTAGGTGCTATAAGAAAATTGTCAATGAGAAAATTGTAGAGCGTCACCTAAAACGTACAAATAGCGTTGGCGTGAAAAAAATAGGCATATTTTTCACTGACTAAATACGACTTGAAAAAGTGACAAGTTGGGCAAGCTAAAATAACTTTTTTTGAATTCCATTGGGAGAGTAGTGTAACTTTAGGAAAGTCAGAAATTTGTTAATCTGGTGTTTAATGCAATAAACACCGCTGAAAATTCGATTTGGTGCAATTTTAGTACAAAGTGTCCCCCGGCACGTATAATGTACAGTACAAATTTCAACTTTCTAGAAAACATAGTTTTTGAAAAAAATAACTTTTTCGAGCAAAAAAAAATACCCTGTATATTGTAAACAGCCAATTCTTTTGATTTTCATATTTGCCAAATATAGTGTCCTTTAAATAGTTAGGAAATATGTATCCGTAGATAACAATGAATAGTTAATGGTATATAGCGTACTCGTGGAACCAATTAAAGTTTTCCTCCCTGATGTAAAAGGTATTTGTAAATTTACGAAGAGCGAATAAATATTAATTTATTCATGCAGTGTGGAACGGTTTTACAGGCGTATAGGTCTAACTTTTTTATGAATTTTAATATTATTCTTAAAATAAACTTTAAAACATTTTTTAAATACACTAGTAATTTTAAGAATAACAATCAATATATTGGTTTAGTACGTAAGTAACCTTTTAGGGTAAAATGTACGGAGTCTAAAAATAAACGTATTCTTTTACGAAAAAAATCCAAGAATTGCTTTGAAGTAAATTCAGAGTTTCTAGTAAACCGAAATGATAGGCCTATACAACTACGTGTACTTCGAATTTTTGTCTCTCGGGGGTACTGACTCCCAAAAAAATCCTCGAATTTTCCGACTCATTGCTTTAATGATGTCTGAAATTTCTTTCGTTAAAAATAGCTTCGAGGAATGGGAAGAAGTCGGTTTCACTCCCGACAGCAGATGTTACCATTTTGCGGAATAAAACACCATCAGAGTTTGGTGGGAAAACTGCAGATGGTCGACACAGATTGAAAAACTCAGGAATTGGATTTGCCGAAAGTGATACCCGCCGCTACCATCACACTCTCCCACATAACCACTTAATTTCACTCCATTTCTTTCTCTGTCTGTCTCCCCAAAAAGAATACGCTTAATTGTACTTTTCATTTCTTTTCAGAAAGGAGTGCCCAACGATATTGCAACCCCGAAATTCCCTTTCGCAGAATTAGAATAAAGGAGATTTTGACTTTCTGAAGGGAAACAATATATGAACTGGTTTAAATGAACCATTTTATAAATTAAATGGTAAGTGGAATAATAAATGTTTATTAATAATAGTATTTAACCTAGGAACAACAAAAACAAGGAGAACGCAGCTATAGCCTTTAAACACGCTAACGCAGTGTTGTGTACAAATTTCATTGGACCAGCCTTTACGCTGCACGTTTTACGGAAAGGGGGAAGACAATTTCCGAATTTTCCCCTTGCGACGGCATCAGGCGCTAAAGCGTCTAACCAATGAAAACTGTACACGTAAGCAAAAACTTGTGTGAGGTGCTGTGTTTGTTGCTCCTAGATTTATCAAATTTAAGAGATAAGGCTTAAAAGGTCTCGACATTTCATCGAATTAAATATTTAATAAACACAGCGTATTGCAACATCAAAAATGGAAAATACGGCAGACATTTTATTGGAGGCATAAAATATGAAAATTTCCCAACCTTCAAAGATTTACGGCGACTATGAAAAAGAAGTGAGCGATACGTTATATCGGAGGCGTGTTACGTAAGTTCCAAAAAAACAAAAAAAAACCCTTCTTACTGCGAATACAGCATCGCGAGTCCCTTGCCACCGAGAGAGATGGAAACGGGAAGAAAGCCAGCCTTTTCGCGGCTCTTTCGAGGAAAGTGGCCAAAAAAAACGGCAAAAGATACTCTCGGAGTCGCCACGAAGCGAGTTGAAAGAAAAGGCGCAAAGACAAAAGTAGGCGTCGCAGTGAGCGTTACGCGCCTACGGTTGACAACCCCTAATCTTTAGCAATTAGTACGAGAGCGACTCTCCTCGCTCGCCCCCCCCCCCCCTACGGAAATGCGCCCCCTAAAAATCCTGGGAGCTTATTCCCCCCCCCCCCCCCCTCAGAGGCCGAAAATTGAAAAAGTAACTCTGACAGTTTGTTACCACAATTCTAGGCTGTAGCGTCGTGTACAGCGGCGCTGTCAAGTGACAGGATCTCCGCGTTTCTTTTTAGGCTATTATTTCTCCCCCCCTACCCCCTCTTTCATTCCAAGCTGGCCTAGCTACTTAATATGCGCGAAGAGTGAAATTTTTAGGGTCACGCGAAAATGCTATTATCGAACTGCGCCGCGTCGGGCTGCTACCACGCACTCCGCGATATCGCGGGGAAGCCAGCTCGACGGGGGTTCGACGCGAAGCCGCGCTTTATTTCAATATATGTATATTGAAATAAATTCGTGTCGCAGTTCTTTTTAGTACATTATTCGAATTCCGGGTCTCCTTGACCGCGTACCCTCGCCGGCCCTCCTTCCCCCGTTGACCGTAGCACCCTCGAGAGCCCGGCGAATGATCATTTCGAGGCGAATCAATTTAATTCTATTTCCTGGCGAAACAACACCAGAAAAAACGTTAATGCCACGATACAGGTAATAAAAATATACATATACGATTTCGAATACGAGGATAAGTAGATTTTCGTGTAATAGGTCCTGCCGCCAATTGGGTTATTCGCTATCCGAATAGACACGACGCGGCCAGGAAAAATACTCCGCTTAATAGGCTTTGATTCGATTGACACTGCCTCCGCAGTGCGCCATTGAATAAACAAATACTTTAGCCATTATAAACTGCGCGGGTAACCGAACTCTAGGGCTGAGCGTACTACATTCCAAGTACGGCGGAACCGAAGGAGTATTTCTTCCACTAACGGATAACTTCCTTCCAGGGAGGACACGGTGGAGCGAGGACGAAGAGGAAGTGGATTGCCATCAGCTGGACTAGCGCCGGAAAGAGGACTCTTCATCAAAGGGTGCCGCGATTGTTTCCCCGCTCCGTCCCGCCACCGCCAACAAGGTCAACAACGATAAGCGCCCCAAAACCTTATCCCGCAGTCGACCCCGAGGACTATAGATTACCGCGCACGGCGTATAAGGCAGACCGAAGGCGACATCCTATTATTAGAGTATAGGAGGACGGACTAAGCGACGCTTCCGGATATAACCGACTAGCCAAAGCAGAACCGAGTAGAACACGGGTCGGCCCGACTAAGTTCAATTATCCGGTCGGACGGTGCCGTGATCCTCGTAAAACACCGCGGACCTAGAATTGGAAGCCATATAATAGACCTAAGAGAAAAAGAGAGCGAGACAACGGGATATCGGGCCGCGGCGATGTATTAATTTTCCGCCTGACTGGCTATAGGCTTTATACATCGGAGACCGCAACACAAATAAATTACGCCAGTTTTCTACTTAGAACTATCCACTCTTCTCTTTCACTCTCCGCCCCGCCATCTCGCGGCAAACTACGCCATCCTGTTTTTTTTTCGCCGGAGACGCCGAGCGACGAAAAAAATAAAGATTCGATCTTTTATTCCGGCAGTCTCCCACGCGACTCCGGATCGAGCCACCGTTGAGCCTCGTTCTTTGGACGCGCTTTAAAGACAAAAGAAAGAATAAGTACGGCGAAAAGAGAGAAAACGAGAGAAAGGACGATCGAGGAGGAGAAAAATAGAAAATGTCAAAACACATCCCGAGGCGCTTTACGTTTGACAGGGAAAACTTTGGGGTAAAAAACTTCCTTTCCGATTTTAGCCAGTTTCTTCGTGCCTTTTCTACCACCCAACCAAACCAAAAGAAAGCTATTTAAAAATAATTGCTAACCCGTCTTTCATTTATACGTCTCGGGTGATTTTCATTTTATCCAGTGGCGACCCGACTTGACCTTTACGAGGGAGCGCTAGATGGGGCTCAAATCGATTTCTCTAGGCTATTGAACCTACCGAAACTACCCGTTTTCCAAGAAAAATAAATAATGTAATGACGATGGTGGCTTCCTCTCAAATTATTAATTCTATAGCTTTAGGCCATGAAATTTTAAAAGGGGGGATAATACGCCGAATCGTGCGTGGTCGTATAGCGTGAATTCTCGAACAATAGATAGAGTTTAAGGAGAACTTCATTATAGTTGAAGTAGGGATTCTATCCAGCTTTCAAGTACCCCATCCTTTAATCACGCCGGATGTAGTTCTCGAGGACACTTGGAAAAGCTTAAGAAAAGTAATCCCTTTACACTTACAATGAAAATATTTCAAACCCCTAGGAATTTCTAGAAAATTGAATGTGAATTTGAAAACCGCGAAAGCCCTGGGCGAAAATAATATCTAATTGGATTTTTAAATGACAACGATCAAAAAGTTGAAATTCAAATAAATTTATAAACTTGAAGTGGTTTACAAAATGACATTATCTGATTAGTCTGTCGGTTTCGCGTTAAGTAGCGTGTGATTTTGTCTTTAATAACCCGGTTAGGTTTTTGCCTTTTAAAAAGTGGGGTACCACCGTTATGATTTAAAAACGCGAGTGGCCAGCGCGCGTTGTACAGTCGAGGGTACATAATGGCATTTAAATAATTGGTGTCGTGTCTGGGCCCTATTAGGCGGCTAAGCCGTTATCCGGAGCGAGTACGGGCCAACAACGCTTATTTCTCCAAGTTATACGGACGTACGAACCAGCCGTCATTGGTCATTAGTCACTTTACGCGGATCGTTTTTCATAACGCGAAACGTCCACTCTTAGCCGTTCTGTTTCTTGCCCCGTAAACGTTCCAAGAAGCTAACATCCATTATGCCCCAGACGTTTGCCGTTGACGTTGAGTTTCGTAAGCGACTAGCTAACAGGTTTTGTCCGCGGCTTTGCAAAGTCACTAATACTGTTTATTTGTTAAAGACTAGTGTATTTCCCTCTCCTAACCCCCCTTTATCATACATCATGGTAACGGATAGAAGGCAACTACGTTGGTGACATAAATGTAAATCGGTTATAAATTGAGAGATTTATTTTGTTTATCATCGCCTAGTTTGGACTATATGATCGATAAATACTATAATACCATTAATAGTTAATGTGGGAAAAAAGGTCTACGTCACTCGTAAATTACTTTCTCGTTGTGATTTCGCAGCCCGTTATAATTCACTGGCTGACTTTATTGGGTCAGATTCTGACAAAACTCGACTCAAAGGCAATCTATACAGTATAAACTCCGTTGATTAATGGTTAGGAAAAACTTGGATAAAAGTGACTTTCATCGCTCATAGTTGGAAATATACAGGGTGGAAGCCTCAGCCGTGGTCCAGCCTCGGTACTTCTCCTAGTACACCAGAGTGCTGCGGGTCGAACACTTCTACAGGCGCTGATTCGGCCATTTAATCCATTATTTAATTATCGGTTAACTAATTTCTACAAATTCTAGCTGGATTGCATTTTTGGTTTTAAATCGTCGTCTGCTATCGCGGAAACCAAGTTCGTAACTTTGTTCTTACCAAAATTAGTTAACCGATAATTGAGCGGAGCGAGTGAGCGAAGCGAGCGAGCGTAGCTCTCACTGTGGAAACTGGCAGAAAAAGTGGCTGTCCGGTCCTAGAGAAGCTATTGGATGAAACGAAAAGGGGCGTTTCGGAAAACGACTCGAGAGGGAAAAACGGGTGATTGTTCCGCGCTTTAAAAAAAAATGGTATTCTCTCACTGCGATGAATTGGGGGGAAAAAAAGTGGGGTTTCGGAAAACGAGTCGAAAGGGAAAGAGTGGTTAATCGGTCGTGTTGGGGGGAAAAACGACTCCAGAAGAGCCGGCGCCAGAAAATTGCTGTCTGACGGAGCCACGAGAGGGGAAACAAGTGGGCCCGGCAGTCCCAAATAATAGTTTCACACGAGCCAAGCTTTACGAACACACGAATAGTAGTATAACCGGTAACGGAAACATGAACAAATAAAATAAACGGTCGAGAAAAACCGCTCGAAATATTTTTGTGGGTAATATGGGAACCGCTCGAAATAGGTTTGTGGGAAATATAGGGGTGACAATTTCAAAAATTACCCAGAGTGGTTGGGCTAAAGGGTTAAAAAACCAACAGAAGCGATTTCACCACGTTTAGAGATGCACTTACGAAAACCCATGCCGCCCCCTCCCCTCCCTTCACACCTAGGGGCTCAGGGAAGGTGATAGCATAGTTCCCAAATTCCACAGAATGGCTGGGCTCCGAAGAGTCGCCAACAATACATAGGAGCGCTCGGTGGGAGAGTCGCCATATCTTACCCTCCCCCACCCGAATGGAAGCGAGAGGCAAGCGCTGTTGCGGAAACCGTGTGCGAACGAAAACGCCAAAACGCCAGAGACGGAAACGCCAGAAGATCGCCGAATCCCGATTGCCCGACTTGCTAGGTTGTTGGTTGTCTAAACCGCGTGAATTTTAGGGATGAAAAGCTGGTATAACTATAGCAGCATATGGCTAGCTTTCTACGGCCTTTCCCTCTCTGGTTTAAAGCGCGAGCGTAGGAGGATTCTACCGTGGCGTAAGAGAACGACGTTATTGCGGACGGTGAGAATCCTACCGTGGCGTTCGAAAACGGCGTGTTTGCGAACGGCGGCGGCGGGGACCGTAGCGGCTACGGGAGTTTTACTCTAGCCTATACTAGGCTCGTGTAAAACTAAAAAGACTCAACAGCTGACAATGACCGAAAAACACAAAACGTTTAAATGAATTTTTAAATTTATATTTTTATTGACCGAAAAAAACAAAACGCTTAAATGAGTTTTGAAATTTATATTTTTATTTAAAAAAAAAACACGTTTAAAAATTTATTTTGAAATTTTACGTAAAAGAACATTTAAACAATGGGCCACGTCGACGTCGACCTCAGATTCCACACCGGCAAGTCGTTCCCCGCATCTTCTAACTGTTTCTCCACTCATTAATGCAAACGAATTGAAATAAAGAGTAATCTTTAAAAACTAAATGATTTATCTCGCTTTCCTTTCTCTACAAGAGTTTAATTAATCTAAGCCTAATTAACCACCGGATTTGCATCTCGCTCCGCTCAAGTATTTGTTGAAAATTCCGTTTTCGGTTTTTGCAACGTCCTAGTTAAATAACGGCTTAAATGGCCGAAGCAGCGCCTGTAGAAGTGTTCCACCCGCAACACTCTGGTGTACTAGGAGAAGTACCGAGGTACCGAGGCTGGACCACGGCTGAGGCTTCCACCCTGTATAACGCTCGCTTCTCGAAAACTTGTAGCTGGGTGAAGTTGAGCTAGCTTTATTCCGTACAAATTACACACGTACAAGCTTTCCCGTTCACGTTTTCAAGGGGTGGATTAACTAGTCGAATAATAGGTGGTTTCTTTTCACCTGTTCTCGGACTAAAAGTGTACTCTTTTTACCCTAAAACGTTTTATTCACCCGTTCCGGGGATGATAATTATTCCGCCCCATAAACTATTCGCCTGTCTCGAATTATTGGCGGATCCTAAAATTCATTTTTCCGCCATGTTCGGGTATAATACCTCACAACGTAAAGGTACTGTCACGCGCAAAAACGTAATTTTGAAATCGTTCAATTAGGGCTATACTCTTTTTAATCCTTCCGAAAAGGAGGTGTTAAGAGAGCAAATTGGATTTTGTCGTCTGCTAGCCATAATTTATCTGCTAATGAGGTCTAATTTTTTTTTAGATTTTTAATATAATTGCGACAGCTTTTTAATGGTATTATTAATAAATGGGGGATAAGATATTTAATGCGTTGTCTAGGGAATATTTAATTAATTAGCCTTATAGCTTAGGTTAATGAAACTGTCGACATTAAGAAATAATAAAAGGTTTATTTACACAAACATATTAAACATACTAAAACTTAAAACTAATCTAACACCAACAGTAAGCTAACTTACATCTAATCTTAAAACTAAAACAATAATTTGTGGCTCGTTCCCCATCTTAATTAAAAGTTTATACGGTACCGTTTCGTTTATCCTTCGGTGGTTTGACGATGAACTCTTAGAGATGATCTCCCGATCCGTGGCGTAGAGGTCCAGTCATAATGGCGGCTCGTTGGCGTAGAGGTTCAATTTCAGTCGGTTCCGAGGTTATTCTTTTGCGGGATACCACATATCACTCAATCACTCATTTTTTTTCTTTCTCGCGCATAAATTTAACCACGAGGTCGCGAGAACATAACTCGACTTTTCAGTCCTCCATCCAAAGCTCTACTGCCTGAGTCCTGACCCCTTTTTGGTCCTTCCTTTTTGACCTCCTGCTGGGCGCTCGGGGATGACCGCGCGTTCACCAAATATCTTGGTTTTTTCGAGGATTCTAGGGAGAGCGGAAATTTACTATCCAGGTGCGGATGCGATGCGTTGACGTGTCACTTGTCATAACCAATGTTCGGTTTATATATAAATACGTTTAAAGGGAACCAGCTTTTAGGGGAGAACCAGCCATTTAAAGAATAAAAACCGTTACATAATATATACTCATATTAATTGCCTTTGTGGCTATTTTCATTTACAATGTCTGTGTACCCCATTCTATTATAATATAAATTACACATGGTTGGTTTTTTATTTGTAAGCTCTGCAGAGTTGGAAAACTCTTGATGCATGATTGAGATAAAAGTAAACGATTGGAAGCTCTTCACAAATCATGCTATGCTACCCATAAACACTATCTCATCAAAGGTCTGTTTTTGATTGAAAGTTTTACTAAAATTAGCATATTTCACTTGCTTACAAGAACCAGTTATACACCTATTATCTTGTTATATATATTTAATGGCAAATTAAACCTCAATTTGACATAACCAATTATCATCTTTATTTCCCAATGTTAAGTAAAATATTTAAAATAATATTCAATATATTAAATTACATTCAATAATATTAAAATGTCTGTACAAAATATTTTTAAAAATAAAACCTATTTATTTTCTAACTTATGGATTTTATTTTCAATTATAAATTTCAGTCAAAATTTGTCCTGTGATGCAGAGCAAAGGGACAGCTATTAAATAAAAAATGCTTTTATCAAAGCAGTTGGAAGGTTGATTTAAGGGGTAGTTCGGATCTATGAAGGCACAGATATTTGAAATGTTTTAGATTAAAGAGTTATTTATTGGAATTATTTTAAAAAGCAAAATATATTTCTAAAATAATTTCCATAAATTTTCCCTCACCTTTTATATATTTTAAACCCATTTCCTTAATTTTGAGCCTTAAAACTGTAACAGTAAACTGAGAAAATTTTAAATTGTAAAGGATTACGTGTAAAATTACAGCATTTAAATTGCTGAAACTCATTATAGAAACTAAATTAGTAAAGAAGTCATCAATAAAAGAGATTTGCAATCAATTTAATCAAGAAAGTTATTAAAGTTAACATGCCGTACATTGTAAACCCAAAGTTACGACTGAAGAAATGTGGTCATTTTAATGTAACTCAATTGTCAATTTTTTTTACTACTACTTGACTTGGATCTTCAGTTTTTCATGATGTATGCCAAATTTAAATACTGTTGCATAGTTCTACTTTAAACCAGAAGTTTAAAATAATAAGTGCAGACTTGGATAGATAGATGTCTGTTTTATAAATTCATTATGAGAATTAGCTTACATAGAAAGTTGCAAACTCCTTTAACCGTTTAATTTCTTATGTATTTAAACAAAATTTTTATTTAACATATAAAACAGCATATTAATTAAGGTTATAATATTTTGCGAGTAGTCGTTTAGTTGGAAACACAAAACTGCAAAATCCAATAACGACAGCATAGCAGACGTCTATACAGGGCTTCCACATTTGATATCTAAAATATTCCTCTTGCGATAATTTCATTTTCGCGTTTTCGACCTAGTAATTCCCATTTTTTATCCCTCGCTCTTAATACTAAATTATATAGATATTAAGATTAATTCTTAAAATTATTGAAAATTTAAGGTTTTATTTATTACAAAATTACTTACATTTTAATACTTTTGCAAAAACATATCCTCAAAAGTTGCTTTGGATATTTAGATTGTGACTTTCATTACTTTTATAATGACCCTTTATTAAATTTCCATCGCTTTTCCCATTTTCCCTTTTAAATTGCATTATCCCACAGCCTTATTTTATATCCATGGCGGCCGATTTTAAAATTCATTTTAAATATTTCCATTAGAATATACATAATTCTGAACTAAACACGCGTACTCCTTTACAATTTAAAATTTTCTCAGTTTACTGTTACAGTTTCAAGGCTCAAATTTAAGGAAATGGTTTTAAAATATATAAAAGGTGAGGGAAAATTTATGGAAATTATTTTAGAAATATATTTTGCTTTTTAAAATAATTCCAAACAATAACTCTTTAATCTAAAACATTTCAAATATCTGTGCCTTCATAGATCCGAACTACCCCTTAAATCAACCGTCCAACTGCTTTGATAAAAGCATTTTTTATTTAATATATTATGGGGCGAAGTTATTATCATCCCCGGAACAGGCGAATAAAACGTTTTAGGGTAAAAAGAGTACACTTTTAGTTCGAGAGCCGGCGAAAAAAAAAATTTTTTTAGAACAACGCTTTTACTCGAACTATTCGCCACCACAGAATTAGGGTAAAATGACTTCATAGCGTTACTCTTTCTACCCTACTTTCAAGCGAAAAGAAACCACCTAATGATCTCAGGATGACCCCAGAAACCTTAAAAAAAATCTTAGAGGAACAATAGAAAATTTGTAGTCCTTTTATTGGATTTTACAGGAGAGATTTTGTTTAAAATAAAGGGAAATATAGAATTAATTTCATTAAAATTACTTTAAAATATACGTTTCAATTACTTACGAAGTGAAAATCCATAGTTTTTAAAGGGAATTTGGTTTAATAATAAGTGAGTTTCAATAATATCTGACAAATGCGCAGTTAGTCGAAAAAGCCATTTAGATTGGTACTTTGACTTCATACCTCAGCGTGACCTGGGTGACATTTGATGTCAGCTTATTACTCATTTTCTTTTTAAAAGTACCATTAATATTTTAAAGCCGATAGATGGTGGTGCGGTTCTTGAAACTCGCTTAATGGTTAAACTAGCAAAGATTTCTGATATTTCTAAACCTCTTTCTAACTTTGAAAATTTTGATATCAAAACACATAATTCCAACGGGTGAAGCTTTGTAAAGTTTGACCAATATAGGAATAAATATGAAAATAGCGTAACTACATGAAGTTATAGAAACACATTGAAAATATGATAAAATTTATAAAATATTGGAGGTGTGGTCACCCTGTGTACATATACGTATGGCAATTGAAATGCCCTTTTAATAATCATGTATAATAGAATATAGGAAATGTTAAGTTAAAAGGAACCACCTATGGACTGCATTGTAAAGGATGATAAAATTAGCGAATAAGTATATTAGTCCATTATGAAAAGGGATAATAAAGCTAAACCCTAAACAAATTTGCAGAAATTTAAAAACTTACTAATAGCTCGTACCGATAGGTCTTCGAGCAAACAAAAAGACGTGAAACTCGGACCAAATAGGTCTTCGAGAGAAACTAAATTAAATTAAATAAAATAGCCAGAAATTCCAAAGGTAGACCGGTTTCGTCCTATTTGGGACTCGTCAGTACCGTGCGGGAAATCTGGCTTCCGACTATAACATCGAATAGAGAAACTAAGCCTAATAATTAAAAATTTCAAAACGAGGTGCATAGCAACGGAAAGCCGAATAGGGGGAGAGTGGTGGAGATTAGTATATACGCAATGTTAAGTTAAATAAATTGTCAAACGGTTTTCAAGATTTAACGACAAAAAGTGCAACGTCGGAAACCTTTTTGGACGTTCACGGATAAAAAATTTAATGGGTTCTACCTTTATTGAAAATCTATAAAATCAGGTCCAGTTTAGGTCTTTCCGATGTTATTCGATTTCGAAAATAAGACCATAGATGACATTCATTACGAGGGAAAAGGTGCAATAACATCCCAGCAAAGACTGAAAAACCATCCTCAAAATCCTACTTGTTCCTGGATGAAGGACACTTTCTTACGTCGATGAAGAAGAAAAATAACCGTTTTTCATTTGAATTGGGGCGCTTTCTTCATCTTTTGTAGAAATCAAACCAGGCAAAGGCCAGGGAAAATCGATTCTGGAAACCCATTTTTTCAAAGCAAGTCTTTCCCTTCTTGCAACGTCTTCTGATGGCCCATTTAAAGAGACGTCCTGAATTATTCCAAATCTCTTTAAAATTCTCATTAAAATAACCATAGGATCTTATCGTACATTTAGGTATATCATATATATATATATATATATATATATATATATATATATATATATATATTTATAGAAGTACTAGATTTGTATAAATCGTAATGAAGCAATGATATTAGGTTATATTCAAAATTAATTCGTATGAACCAAAATTAAGAAATCGTAAAACAAAATTGTAAAATACGCTTCTAGGTTTGTATGTTGTACTTATTTATTATGGATCACCGATATAAGTTAATATTGAACAAGAAATAATAACTAACATCGGGGCTATCTTATAAAAAACATTAACACAGTAAATGATGGCAGCATTGAAATTTCAAATAGCGTTAGAAAACGTAACAATGCAAACCTTTACCAAATTTATGGTTCGAAAATAAAACTTTAAAAAAGACTTATTAAAAGCGCATAATAAATCCCGAATAAGTCTCCCACAGTCCAAAACTCAGACTAAAAATATACTTCAATGTAGATACAATCAAGTCTTATTTAGGTTTTTTTAAGCTTGTCTAAAATAAGACTCGCTTATAGCTCTATTTAAGATCCCGCTTTGAGACTCATTTTAGTGTATTTTCATACGACCTAATTTAGACTTGTTTTTTTGCGATTTGTTTGAGGCTTTATTTAAACCGTATTTCCGGGATTTCTAGGAGATTCGGTTTAAACCCATATTTTTAAATTTGTAAGAGACCCAATTTAGACTTGATTTTTGCGATTTGAAAGACTATCTGTGATTTGTTGGAGATTCCTTTTCAGCACATAATTTGTACCTCTCGAAGGCGAGTGTTCTACCACAGAACGCTACATCAATAATTAGAAAAACAGTTTTGACAAAAGTCCGTTTTCCTTTAAGCTTTTATTTACGTCAATATATTCTATAATATTTTTGATATTTATAAATTTAATTAAAATTAAAATTATTAATTATTTTAAATAAAACAGTCGTGGCCAGAAATCGAACCCGGGTCATACTTTCAGCAGGTGGATTGTCTACCGCTGTAACTTGTTTTATTTGTACGAGACTCAATGTAGATCTATGTTTTACTATTTGTACGAGACTCAATTTAGATCTATGTTTTACTATTTGTAGGAGATTCAATTTAGATCTATGTTTTACTATTTGTACGAGACTCAATTTAGATAAATGTTTTACTATTTGTATCGAGACTCAATTTAGACCTATGTTTTACTATTTGTAGGAGACTCAATTTAGACCTATGTTTTACTATTTGTAGGAGACTCAATTTAGACCTATGTGTTACTATTTGTAGGAGACTCAATTTATACCTATGTTTTACTATTTGTAGGAGACTCAATTTAGACCTATGTTTTACTATTTGTAGAAGACTCAATTTAGACCTATGTTTTACTATTTGTAGGAGAATCAATTTAGACCTATGTTTTACTATTTGTAAGACGTATTTTACGCGATTTTTAGGAGACTCGATCTAAACTAGCCTTTGAGGTTTGAAGCAGTTTCATCCGAATTTTAGAAATTGTCAGACATACTAGAAGTAAAAAAAGTGGAAGCTAGGTACCGAACGTTTACTTTTTCCAGAGTTACACAAAATTTACATTTTCTTAATGAAGTCTCTTTCAAGTCCCCAGAAAGGAATCTCCCCATATGAGACTAAAGTGAAGTCTTAAATAATTCTTATTTTAATCTACAATTGTAACTCACAATCAACTCTCTTTTAATTCTCTTTCAAGTTCCCAAAAATGAGTCTTCCCATATGAGACTATTTAAAGTAAAGTTTTAAACCAGTCTTATTTTAATCTAAAATTGTAACACACAATCAACTCTCAATAAAGTCTCTTTCAAGTCCCCAAAAATGAGTCTTCAAGTATGAGAATAAAGTTAAGTCTTAAATAACTCTTATTTAAATCTAAAATTGTAAACCATAGTAAATTCTCAATTACTTCTCTCTCAAGTCCCTAAAAATGAATCTCCCCATATGAGACTAAAGTGAAGTCTTAAATAATTCTTATTTTAATCTAAAATTGTAACCCACAATCAACTTACATTAAAGTCTCTTTCAAGTCCCCAAAAATGAGTCTTCCCAAATGAGATTAAAATGAGTTTAATTCAAATAATAAAACTCTTTTAGTGGGACTAAAATAGATTTTATTTTGGACCCACAATTATACTGGTCTCAGTTTTTAAAAATCCTTGGTCCTACATTGAGACTAATTGGCGACTAAAGTAAAATTCCCATTTTGGTAAGAGAATCCTTAAGAAAATTTAAAATCAAACTCTTATGTAAAAAATGTACTGTTAACTTTCTTTTAAAAAATCAGCGACCTCGCTTTGTACTTGTAGTATTTACCCCGGCAAAATTTAAGAATTGTCTGTTATAAAAGGAATAAAATGGTGTTCTTATAGTCTAGAAGTGTGGATAAAATGCACTTGAAACAGAAAAACTGTTTCTAGAAAAATAGCAATTATACTTGATAGTAAGCTTCCTCATTTGAAAGTCTTCGTCACCTTCTGAAAGCCAACTCTTAACCCATTTAAAAATGTTTTACATAAATGAATGTATTTATTTATTTAAACCTAGGGAGATATGACCATGCTGTGATGACTTTTAGAGTTTCTTTCAATACTTCCACTGTTTTCTCCTTCCTTTAAGAGCCTTTGAACTCTGGCTAGTACCTCTTTGTTTTTCTAAAACCCGTTGAAGCACACGTGGGTGACGTTTTACTACCCCCCGTTCGTCCGGCGGGGGCGGACAAAACCATGGTACCCACGTATCATCTCAAAATAATCATTATCCCTGAGTATAAATATATTTTTGATCATACAAATTGTTAGTTATTAATGATTAACGGTTATTTGTGAATTGTGAATTGTGAATTGTGAGTTGTTAATTGTTAATTGTTAATGGTTAATGGTTAATGGTTAATTGTTAATGGTTAATGGTTAATGGTTAATTGTTAATTGTTAATTGTTAATTGTTAGTTATTAAATGTTAGTTATTAATTATTAATTATTAATTATTAATTGTTAGTTATTAATTGTTAGTTATTATTTATTAATTGTTAGTTATATTTATTAATTGTTACTTACTATTTATTAATTGTTAGTTATTATTTATTAATTGTTAGTTATCAATTATTAATTGTTAATTATTAATTGAAAATGGTTGACGGTTAATGGTTAATGGTTAATTTATTTGATTAAAGATGTTTTGCTTATTTCGAGGAGTGGGAAAAAATGAGAGTAGCTTGGACAAATCAAAGTTAAACGTAGGAAGTCATTCGAAGGCATAGCTGGCATTTTGACTGTTTGAAAATAAATTTAAAATTAATAATAATAATAATCAGTTATTATAAAACGAATCGAACAAACTCACGTGGGCGTTCAATCAACATCTTTGGTAAAATCATTTTTCCAAATTATGGAAGTCAATCTAACCGTTGATCAAATAATTTCGGATAATTAAAGTTTGAAGATTACTACGTCTAAAAAGGGAAATTTTTACTTTTAAATTTGAAATTTAACAGTTTTTTCATGTGACCATCGAGCTTAATTAAACTTCATTATTTTTCGTGTTGTCTAATGATTTCAATGTTTAAATTTTCTTGGGTTTCTGTCATTTCTTTTAAATAAAAATATATATCATAATTTGACGAGATTTCTTTAAGGTTATCTTGCCTCCTCTTCTGAATTACTCCACAATTCGTATCAAATTTCGAATTTGTAGACTATCGTTTCGTTTTTAATTTCTTTAGATTTTACATATAAAAGGTTTTCTTCAATTACCCTGAATAGCTAGACAAAAGGAATAATAATATTGGCGGTCTTCTTAAAATGCTTTCACTGATAAAAAATAGCGGCTCTCTTGTCTCGCTTTAGTGATCAGCCATGAAAGTCTTTCCCTAATTGGTTTTGCCCTACCAGCATTTGCTCCAAAACGTTTCGCAGTTGAAAAAGGCAATTATTTCGTTCATAACGTAGACAGTTACTTGATGTAGAGCTTTTAAATCTTATTTTTTTCATTAAACCAGCTGGAGTAAAGAAAGTGTTTTCTTTTGTTTCAGTCAACTTTGGCTTTCCAGTGAACTGAATAAAAAGACAATTCAAAGTAGAGTGGATGATCCTATTTCCAATTTAATTCTGATTTTAAATATTTAAAAGGGGAAAAACACGTACCTCTGGTAAGTAATCTTCGTTGATCAAGAGTTTCGTGCACTGTTAAAAATAAAAGTTTATAAAACGAATAAAATTGAACTTTTAATTTATTTCGAACAATCTAGGTACTAAAAAGGTCAAATAATTTATTTTAGTCCCATTTTACACTTTGTTGTTTAATACAATACCTTTTGGGGTAATGAAAGGGAAGTAGCCCTAAGACTAAACCTTTTCCAGTCCTTGTGGTAATGCTACAAAAAAGTGGTTTTTACATTTAGTTCTTTTGAGTACCCATTTAATTATCTTTCACGAAGAAAGATATTATATGGAACAATTTCGAGACTAGTATTTGAATACTACGTTATGTCCTTTTTGAATATTTTCTTTAAATTAACGCAATACGAAGAAATAGTTCTTTTTATAAAGTAACGTGGCCTTCTTGTTTAAATGTTGCTCTTACGTCACAGTCTCTTACTTTCACAAGGCTACGAGCGCGCGCTACAGTCGCCAGGAATATAGGTTTTTTTAGCGCGCGTGCAAATCGCTCGTGCGCAAAATATACTAACAAAGCTGTGTTAGTTAACAAGTTGCGCAAGACCACTTTTTATTTTATAAAATCAATTTTAATTTAGTGGCCAATCTGGCCAAAGGTGGCCAGTAAATATTTTTAGCACAGAAAATTGGCCAGTAAATATTTTTAGCACAGAAAATTGGCCAGTAAATATTTTTAGCACAGAAAATTGGCCAGTAAATATTTTTAGCACAGAAAATTGGCCAGTAAATATTTTTAGCACAGAAAATTGGCCAGTAAATATTTTTAGCACAGAAAATTGGCCAGTAAATATTTTTAGCACAGAAAATTGGCCAGTAAATATTTTTAGCACAGAAAATTATAAAATAATAACAAAAAATATTTTAACACAGAAATTTCAGATTTGGGCTACTTATATGCATATGAATGGTCAGATTCTGATTAACATTAGAATGTTAATTTTTTTTGGAATAATTAATTCTAACAATATTTTTGCAATAAACTCCTTAAAAATATTATTCCAATTACTTTTTTAAGCTTTGGAATGCAATATTTTTTATTAGCAACTATTTGCCACTTTTTGCCAATTTTCCACTCTTTGCCACGGGCTGGCATTTTTCTCGAAAAAGGTGGCTTTTTATGAACACTGACCTGGAATATTTAACAATATTTAAGTCTCTAAAAGCCTAATTACAGATTTTAAATATAGGGGATATTGATTAAGCAGTCAAGCTATTCTATTTCGTAGCCAAATAGGGGTTCCGAAGAATCCATGGTATATCTATATCCAATAGTTTATTTTATAAAATAAAAAGTGGTCTTGCCCAACTTGTTAAAATGTTACGTCACAAGACCCACCTTTATTAGTATATTCTTCGCACGAGCAATTTGCACGTGCGCTGGCTGGGAAAAGCTATATTCCTCGCGAGTCTAGGGTGAGCTCGTAGACTTGTAAAAGTAAGAGACTGTGACGTAAGAGACACATTTAAACAAGAAGTCCACGTTACTTTATAATAAGAACTATTCCGAAATACCAGAAGTAAATGAACCGAAGTTATCGAAATAGTGCTCAGAATTGGAGGGCGTTTTCCTTATCGAGTCAAATAAAAGCTAATTTCCATCCCCGTCTTTTGACGCCATAAATTGCACTTGGGAATTGTATGTATAGCTATTTATATGTATAAAAAATGGTTTTATAAAAACAAAAACATTTTTTTCTGTCTATCAAAATGTAACTTAATGAGAAAAAAAGGCCTCCAACATGGGGAGTATAGCAGTGTGATAACTTCGGTTCATTCCTTTTGGAAATACTGAAATTATATTTTACATTTCGAAACCCCTTTTGTTCCGCGACTTCAGGGACGCTCCTTCGGGTATTGCCCCCGGTCGAAAACCAGTTTAGTCTAGCCATGTTAATGGTTAATGGTTAAGCCGTCTTGAAAAACTGAAAAAAAATTGGAAATAAATAATTGCCTACGAAAGACTGAGAATAGAGTTTGAAAAATCTAACTTGTTACTGTTTATGAAGTAAAATGGATAAAACAGTGTAAAAAAAAATCTTAAACACTCCACAAAAAGATAAATATGTTCGGTGGCAATACCCTGAATGGTCTTAAATATTGAAAAAAGTTTTAACCACTTTAGAGTCCAAAACAAAACCTTTATTTCTAACAGTGTCCAATTAAAATTATTCTGAAATTTAGGGATCGTTCACAATTTACGTAGCGTAGTAAGGGTGGTTGATAAAATGTTACGTCACCTATCATAATTGTATACCATAATTTAAATTATAAATTATTTTGGGGTATACTAGCAATTTACTCCTTGTTTTTATCAGTAAAGCCTATTTTAAATTTGGTTTTTTTGATAAATAAATTAGCCTTTCCATAAACTGCTTGGATTTCCATCTGCTAAGCAGGCGATAAATTACAAAGCGTCTACGTGGTTCTGTAAAATAATGTTTCAGGCCTTATTATTTAAATTGTAAGAAATAGTGAGTATTTGAAGTTGCGCGTGGTAAATATATATAGCGTTTTAAAATGTGTCACGTCTTTTAAAGAGTGCGCGTTTTGGATGTTTAAAATTAGTCAGTTATATCAAAAGTAAATTATGAGATAAAGTCTAATAGTTCCTTCAGATTTGACCTTCCACCATGCTTGACACCCTTTTTAAAGAGCTATCGATCACGTGGTTTTTTCCACCAATAGAAAGCACTTTATTTTCACGCGAAAAGTAGTGCATGCCGGGGAATTTTTGGGCACATTGTTTCGGTCCTCGCTTTCCACGTCTCGAATCGTCCACTTCTGTTTCAGAAACGCTAGCCTAGTATTTTACTTCGCGCTCGGTTTTGTTTAAACCTCGTTTAAAGATTTTATTTAAGTGAAGACTTCCATCCATCAACAACGACTCGCAAATAGCTTTATAGGTTACATCCAGTTCGAAAAAATCATCTTCATAATTCTTCAACAATTCTTCAACAATTCTTCAATACTTAGCCCTTGGCTAGTCATTTCTTATGAAACCAATTAATATGTTTCTATTCTGGCTATATAATTGAATGTCAACTAATTAAAACACGAAAAAAGCCTAATTTAATTGTCATTTAAAATTCTTACCTTTTTAAGTTTTAAATCCGTTTAAATATTCGTTTCTTGTAATATACTCCACATGACATAAATTTGTGGCTAGCGCGATATCACGTCATATTAAGCTTACTAAAAGCTCTGATTTAAGTTACATGTGTATCTGTTTTAAAAAGGCGTATTATTGTTTTTAAAATGTCGTATTTTAGGTTCAATCATATATCTACTTTATATACTTTATTTTGGAAAATAAATTATAAAATTATAGCCAGCGAAAGTTTAATATACGCGTATTTTAAAGCGAACTATTTTTACCGCGGGGGAGTACAGCGATACACTTAATGTTCCTGAAAAGTAGCGAGGGGGAAGGCATCACCAAAGCCAAGAATTTTTTACCCCTCAAATAAGATGTCGCAGCTCGAGGCGATAGTATTAGACTTTATCTCAATATTTACTTTTGGTTATATCTAGGAGCAACAAACACAAGGAGAACGCAGCTAGCCTTTATACACGCTCAGCACCGGCCCTAGGGCTGTGTGAACGGTGCGACCACACCGGACGCCGTCATAGGTTGGGGCGCCGAAACGGGATCGGGATGAATTGACCAATAACTTTTGCCCGCAAGACGGCGCCACAATGAGATCTCGCAACACCATAAAAACTTGCTGGGGCCGCTACGCTAACGCCGTGATGTGTACAAATTCCATTGTACGAACCTTTACGCTGAACGTTTTACGGGCGGGGGGGAGACAATTTCGGAATTTTCCCCTTCCGACGGCAGCAGGCGCTGAAGCGTCTATCCTATGAAAACTGTACACAAGAAAATCCACGACTTTTGTCGGGTTGCGTTCTCCTTGTGTGGGTTAGTTTTTTATAAATCGCCCTGCATTTCATTACATTTAGTAAACTGGAAAAAGCTTATTCGGTTACTTTGAAGGAAATTTGATAATTTTGAGGTTATTAGTACTATTGTAATTTGTTTGAGTTTATGTTACGTAAACAAATGTTATTCTTCGTATACCAGTTATTCGAAAAGCAAAAAAAGATGTTAAAATAATAAAAATTAAATTGAATACTCTGATCGGGCCAATTCTCGTTTTTCAAAACGAGTTGTCCGTAACGCTATGGACCTGCTCCAGACCACCAATCGATAATTAACTCATATCCTTTTAAAATTCGAAATAAAAGTTTCGTCTGTAATAGAAATTTAAACGTAATGGTTGTTATTTGAAACGACGCTTTTTCAAAGCTGTAGTAAAATGACTTAACAAGCCGATATGCTACAATATTTTTTATTTCATATAATATTTATTTTTAAAATAAATTAAACTAAAAGGTTATAAGGTAACCTTAATTTTGTAAATTTTTCCTAAATGATGAACAATGCAATTTGTACTGAATTTGAAATTTAACACATTAGAGACATTTTATTTAAAAATTCAAAAAGCTCGTTATACTATTTTTAAATTTTATTTCATAGTCGTGTTCCTTAGATTAAACAAAATTATTTTATGTTCGTGTAAGAGCAAACAAACTTTGGGTTGATACAAATACATTAATTGTACCCCCATTTAAAATGGCGTTGAACCATGTACCCCTTACCCACCTGTTCCACTAAACTTTATCTATCTATCTATATCTAAACTATATTACATAACATTACATTGCATTTGGTTCCATTCCATTGAAGAAAGAGCTATTTAATTTGAAATCGCCTTTTCTTGTTATCGAAGCAAGTAAAATCGTGATAGCGCCTTTAAAGTAAAATATAATAACACTTTTACCATAAGTAACATAAGAAAGATCAGTATGACTCTACATAATTATCGCATAGCAAGATGTACAATGTAATAAAAGGTTTATTAATGGAGATACGCGGAGTGATGTCGAGTTACAATATACCACGGTATTTATACCATTCTTTATAGCGGTATACATATACATTTATTTTACAAGGAATAAGTCAATTGTTATTTTGTAGACTAACATAAAATCACTTTTTTTTGGTCCAAATTTAATAACTGGTTTACGTCGAGTTCAGTGTGTCGAGGTTCGGGATGATTAACTCATGTGGCAAGGGTTCTTCATGCATTGTGGCCAGTATTGGTACGTTCAGTAACTGATGATGATCTCGATTGACTGGAACTTAAGGCGGTGTTGGTGTGCATGAACTTTTACACCGTTCGGATCAAATACTGCCTCGTGCTTGTTCATCATGATCTGTAGATGATAATTGGTACCAGTAGTCTTGAGAATTGGAAGTAACGATGACATTTCCGTCATATTGGTCCAGTTCCCTTGTATTTTGATAATTGGGAGAATATCTTTATGCCAGTACCGGATTTACTGAAGGTGGGGCCCTAGGCAGATTTTGGTGGTGGCCTATAAGGAAAGCATAAAAACGCTAAACTCGCGTGTCCCGAAGCTAAGCTTATGTCACGAGAATAATGATTTTTCAAATAATAAAGCAACAAGCCTGATATGTTTTTCTCTTAAGCCGAATCCGTGAAAAATCCATTGATTTCATCCGTGGTGGGGGGCCTTCTGTTGATGGGAGCCCATAGTCCTGTGCCTAGTAGGCCTAGTCCTTAATCCGGCACTGCTTCATGCAAATGGTATGTTTCTTTGACTTTACTAATGCCGACAATGTCTATCTTATGACTTTAGCTGAATGTCTTCATTGCACTCATGTCGATTACTCCTTGTGCGTCTAGATATCAGCAAAAATGCTGAGCCGGTGTAGATTTCCAGGTTAACGAGAACGTTGTTGATCTGGCACTTTTGTTGTTTCTCTCATTGGCGGAGTGTGGTAATGATATACGCCTTTGTTCTTCTCAAACTGTGAAACGAAGGCAGTGGACACTGTGAAAATTTCGAACGTTCGGTTCAGCAATTTGATTCGCTTGTCCTCTGTTTCGTTTCGCGGGTTTGATTTTACAAGCTCTCGATAGATGACCCTTTTTCTTACAGAAATGACAGGCAGACTCCTTGTAATGACAATTTACTGAAATGTGATTTTTTTCTTTACAGCGATTGCATTTTCCTCCAAAAGTACCGTCGGGCCCCTGATTACTGGAATGTCTCTGAGTTGATGATCCAGAGTGAGACACTGTGGAGTGTTCTCTGGTTCTGTTCGATCGTCTCTTCTTGGATAGTTTTGAAATTGTCTGTACTTTGTCAGTCTTGCAATTGCTAGCTTCTCATGGTGCTGACATTCTGCCTGTGATATGGCTTTGCCAAGGGTTAAGTTCTCTTCCGCCATCAGTCGTTTCTGTAGAGAATCGTCCATGCATCCCCATAGTGAAGTCCCGTAATTGCAAAAGTCGCTCATCCGTGGAAGTTCCGAGTTATACTTTGCTTACGATCTCTGAAATTGAACTTCAACCCTTTCTGAAGGAATCCGATTGAAGTACTTGGTAAGTGCATCAACGAGATCTTCATATAATATTGTATGTGGGTTAGAAGGTTATACTATGTATTTGAGTTTCGCATACGTTGCAGGTCCAATAATAGTTAGCAGCGTTGCCTTCTTCTTTGCCTCTACAGCAATGGAAATTTCAACTAAATACCGTTTTAATCTTTCTTCATAGAGTGTCCATGACTTGGCATATTCATGAAACGGGCAGAATTGTGCGGTGATTGACGTCACTCATCTTGGTAGGGGTCGTCGTTTACAGCTCTCACGACAGTCTTGTAAATAAGCAACGATATAAGCTTCTTCAATGACCATGTTGACACTTGTAGACTCGAACATTTAGCAACATAGTAATTACATGACAAGATGTACTGTATAATAAAAGATTTATTAATGATATTTACATAATGAATAGTTAGCTGGAGAGACGCAGAGTGATTTTAAGTTACGATATAACGCCATATTAATACCATTCTTTATAGCAGTATACATTTATTTTATAAGGAATAGGTCAATTCTTATTTTGTAGATAAAAGTCGCTTGATGACTTAGGCCTCAGGTGGGGCTTTGGATATTAGCCTAGCTGATTATTATTATTATTATTATTATTATTAGCTGGTTCTGAAACTAGTGGTGGGAGCGAGTCAGGAACGGTCGGCGTCAATGGTGATATTGGCTTAAGGTCTATCAACGGTGTTAGATCGGGAAAGATCAGCGGTACGAGTTCATCGGTGTTCGAGAAAACCTTCAGAATTCTTGGAGCTATGTGAGTTGGTCTGAGACGGCGGCAAGTCTGGCTTTCGTCACTACATTTATAGGCGGAGCGTCGCTCTGGGACAAGTGGTGTTCCACAATCCGGCTGTGGGAGGAGGCGGGGGAAAGCGTCGCTCCACAATCCACTCGTTACAATATTTGAATACAGTAAAAATTCCATAATTTAATGATAAAAGCATACATCTTTCCATATTTAATTCAATTATTTCATTCATCGCGAACTTGCAAACTCAACGTAAAAGGAATTGTTCCGAGTTTTCACCTAATGCCACAAGCTGGGATCGAACTCGGTTCCTCTTGCTGCGAAGCGAAAGTGCTTACCACTCCTCCACCCCACCAGACGAAGATGTTAAAAAGTAATGGTCCCAAAATCAAACCTTGAGGAACCCCAGAACTGGCTTACACGAGCTTAGCCCACCACGGTAGATTACTCGTTGGAAGTGATTCGACAAGAAATCTGGAACGCATTCCAGAAGCTCTCCATTGATTCCAGTTTTCTCCATTTTAAATATATCAGCTGCTTGTTGAAAAATGGAATCAAATGCTTTAGACCAATCAAACAAAACCAAGTGGATGTCAAGAATTTAGGGCCACTCGTTTATAGATTGGATAAGCTAATGTGTACAAGACCGGCTCTGTCTGAACTCAAACTGGGGGGTTGGTATTACCCAATTGTCTTCTAGGAACATATTAAGCTTTGTATCAATAATCGATTCCAGTAACTTTCCAACGATAGAAGTCAAAGATATGGGACGGTAATTAGAAATATCATTACGCTTCTCTCATCGTTTAAAGACTTGAACGTACAAGTGGGTCAATTATGGCTAGGGCCATCATCTTTAAAACGCCGAGAAGCAATACCGTCCGGCCCACAGGCAGATCCCATTTTCATGCCACGCGAGCCAACAGCTCCCTTCCTACACTAACTATTACCGTTAACCTCAACCGGTTTTTATGGAAGGGGAAAGCGAAGAGTTCGGGGAAAAACCACTTAAACCAGTGTGGAGAGAACTTCCAAACTCTAACGTGGAAGAAGCCAAGCACTGCCGCAGCAAGTCCACGTTCAATAATTGAAAGTCCGCGATATCAGCTTCGTCCACGAATTTGTAAACCAAATTACCATTGTTAAACAGTTATCCTAATAAAGGTAATTTTACTCATCAACCCAAAACCTGTCGTCGCAATATGATATATTATAGCTAGAATATATTTCTTTATACTTAAGGAGAATGACTATTTTGAAAAGATTTTAGCATTGGTCCCCATGCCCTTCATGTTCTAAGAGTGAGCTGAGAGCTCCATTCCCCCTAAAATTTTCAAATCAGTTCAGTATCTCACGTGTAGAGGAAAAACTAGACCATAATGTCCAAGGATCTACTCATCGTAAGGTGGTTTCTTTTTGCTTGTGCCGGGATTTCGGAGTAGGTTAAGAAGAGTAAGGCTATGACTCAGATGCTGTGGTGGCCAATAGTTTGAGTCAGAGTAAAAACGTTTTTCCAAAATGGCTGCCTGTGGCCTTTTCAGCAAATAAATTCTGGCTAGCAGACGACAAAATCCGATTTACTACTTGACACCTCCTTTTCAGAAGGAGTGAAAAGAGTATTCCTAACACTCCGGAACAAGCGAATAGTTTGTGGGGCGGAGTAATTCTCATCCCCGGAACAGACGAATAAAAGGTTTTAGGGTAAAAAGAGTACACTTTTTGTCCGAGAACAGGCGAAAAGAAATCAAAATTTAATCCGGATATCATCAAAACTAGCGAATAGTTTTCACTATTCCAGTGAAAACAATTCGCTAATTTTGAAGTAATTTTTAAGAAATAGCGAGCAACTTCAAAATACAGTTTGGCTGTTATTGTATGGAAGAAGTTGGTAGTTTGGGGTAAAATTTGTAATCTTTTCGTCCCAAAGGGAGCGAATAGTTTTGGTCTGTCGTGCAAATGGTTTTTCTACGCCATAGTTATTGAAGATAGAGAGCACATACTAGAGTCGATAAAGATTTTGAAATTGTGAGTCCACGTACGAAACGCGCGTGATAATTAAGTACTAAAAAGCTTAACCTTTTATACTATTAATTTACTAATGGTTTTATTTTATGGGAACTCTAATTAAATCAATTCTTGCACTGTATCAAATCTTACACAGAAGTGTTGTTCGTGACAGAAACGAAGATTACAATAAAGTGATACCAACGGGATTAAGTTAACTAATCTTTTTTAATAAGCGAGTATGATGTCTACATGAGTGTAACTGACCCCGATACATAAGTAATGCCAAGTTTAAATACAATAAAATAAAAAATAAATGAACTTTATGTAGTCATTTGAAAAATAGCTAATATCTTGAAATGTTGATAAGCGTTACAAAAAATAGAAAAAATGTTTATACAATAGAGCTATGACGTAACAAGTATATCTAATCTTGCACAAAACTTGATGGATTAAAGGCCTTTTCACACGAGCCAACTTTTCAAATCAAAATGCTGAGTCAGCAAAAATGGATCAGTGATCCATTTTTTACTCGCGTACTTTTTTGGTGGATCAACTCATCGAACTTTTATTCACACGAACCAACTAGTTGACTCAACTCAAGTTGACTCATCTAGTTGGGTCAAAAAGTTGGCTCGTGTGAAAAGGCCTTAAGTCTTATTGGATCAAACTATTTTAAAACCAAATTTATTTCAGTCTTTCGGATTAAAACTATTTTGATCCACAAATATTTGATCCTTTCCAGATATGATTGGATCCAATGTTAATCCTACGTCCAAATTTTTTCAAGTCATTATAGTTAAGGACTTTATTATGGTCTGTTACAATAGGGCATCACATTTTTAGAACTTGCCATATCTGCCTAGGGGCTCATAACCCACAAAGCTATAAATATAGGACTACGCCAATGATTTATAACTCTTAAGACATTTTTGAAGTTTAAAAAGTAATCAAAAATAGTAAGAAAAAATTAAAAAATCAGGGAATTACTTCATTTTCTCATAGAATGATTTGGAATCTAAATAAATCTTTAGATATCAGGGAAATTTGGCTAATCATTAAAAAAAAAGGAAATCATGACTTCGATCAAAAATCGGGAAATCTTTCATAAAAGTCCAAAATTATCGAAATCATACAAAAATCACAGGATATCCAAAGAAATCTTAAAAAATCGGTAAATCTTCGATAATCACTAAAAATTAGGAAATCATGGCTTCAATAAAAAAAATGTGCATCTTTCATGGAAATCTTAAAAATCCAAAAATATTTTCCAAATAATAAAACCACGGCCTATTGAAAAAATCTTTATAAATAGACCGAAATCTTTGGCAATCATTAATCTGGTGTACAATTTTGACTAATTGGTTAACTCCTTGACTAGAAATAACAAAGTAACTAATAACTAGGAGCAACAAACGCAAGGAGAGCGCAGCTAGCCTTTTAACAAGCTAACGCCGCGCACCGTGTTGGGTACAAATTTCATTGGATGAACCTTTACGGTAATCGTTTTATGGAAAGGGGGAAGACAATTTCCGAATTATCCCCTTCCGACGGCAGCAGGCGCTAAAGCGTCTAACCAATGAAAAATGTACGCAAGAAAATGCGGGCTGCGTTCTCCTTGTGTGGGGTGCTGTGTTTGTTGCTCCTAGCTATAATAACATCTTGGTTTAAGCTGTAGAAGAAACCCTCTTAACACTGAAAATTACCACAAAGTGCAAAATTATTTTGCTTTACAATATAAAGCCTTACGACATTTATACGAGAGTCTATGGAAAAATGTATTTTCGCTTTACAGTAAAATATGTCCATTAAGATCAAATAAAAGACCTCCATTACAAGCGTGCCCAAATCAAAACTAGAACATCGGCGTACTTTTCGTCCCCAACCCAGCCGTTGTAATCGAGCAGACAGATAATGAGAAAATTCGCCATCGCTCTACTTCCCAAGAAAGGGCGAGACGCTCACTTTTCTATATTTACCGTAGCGACGAAAGATCGCATTTGGTCTCTAAATCACCTCCGAGATGGTATAAATCTCGTTTCGTGTCCGCTCTTCTCGCTGCGGGTCACAGGGAATGGCGGACTGAGCCAGAGAAGCCAATGAAGCGAAGACGCCGGGTCGGCCGCCGACAACGCCAATCGCATTGGCATAAAAAAGAGAGAGCGAGACAGCGGGCCAAACTGGGCCTAGGCGCGATATAGCGGTGGCCCAAAATTGGAATGAGGCGAAATCTTATTTTCTTTTTGGCTCGGCGCGCGGACACGGTATTTTACGACATCGTAAACTTCTTCCGAGCGATTTCTCGGTCGCATTCCCGAACCATTCATCGGACAGAGCTCGCTTCATTTAGCGCGGCCGAAAGCCCACCTTACGTATAAGTTCACCTCTAAATAAATCCCTCGTAAAAAATGAACCGAAAGAAAGCCACGGCGTACATAGAACCATCTAACGTTAGACCAAAATATACTCCCTAAAAAAAATTGAAGAGAAACCCGCGCGCGGGGTCCCACCCGGGTCATATTATTTTCGCTTTGTAAAACTGTAACACAGAATGTATTTTTACGGTGATAATATCCCCACCAGGCTATACAGGCCGTAAAGAAGAAAAAGAAGATTAGCTTATTCGATCGGACGGGATAAATTGATTAAAAAACTGCGCCGGGCTCAGCGTGAAATTTTATAGCGGATTTAATAAAGCCGACGTTACGGGGGCACAAAAGAAATGAAATAGGAAGAGCCGCGAAACGTAAAAATGCCCTATATAAGGTTATAGGAGTAGCGGGCTAAAAATCCGTCTATATAAATAGACCACTTCCGCAGCGCCCACTCCTTCTTTTCTTCTTTTTGTGCGTCAAAAATTTAATTTAGCCGTTTGGAACGTTTAATTTTTTTCTTTCTCTCTCCGCTTCCTCCGAATTCCGAATGGCGTCTTTTTATGGGCCCTTTCGGCATAATAGGAGCCCCTATTCCAGAATCCCTACGGCCGTTTACGGCCTCCCTCGCTCCCTGTCCCACTCCTCGTATATTCGCTAGCCTGTCCGGCCTTTTTAATTATAAAACTTCCGGCCTCTGGATGATAGAGAGAAGCCTACGTTGCCGCTGGTGAAAATGAAAGCCCAATATTTGAGAAAGGACGACTAAAAAAAAGTATAGAGGTATAAGAGTGAAGTAAAACCAGACATGTGACCGAGATATCTCTCGTTTTTACGATATATATAAAAAAAACTTCTATTGTAGTAGCAGTATACTAGCGCTCACTAGCGAAAAAAAGAGAGAATGAAATGAGTGAGAAAAAAATACTCGTTTACTCTAGAGACTTCATCCTCCCGTTGCCGCCTCTTCTTCCACGAAATAAAATGCTTTTTTACGCTCGCAGTATTCCAAATTCTTTTTATTTTGTAGATGGGGGAGGTTCGTCGCGACTACGTAACGCGTCCGTTTGGTCTTTTATAAGCAGATTTGGATATTGCGGACGATGAATTTAAGGAGTAGCGACGAACGGAAACGTCCTAGTATCCCCAGTCACCCCAAACGAAATTCCGAGTGTTTTTATCATCTGGAAAATAGGGTAGATTTCAAGCGTTTTTTAAGCCTTTATAGCCACCGCCATAATAAAAATGAGGGGTTTGAGAGAGAGAGAGAGAACTGAAGAGAAAGAATACCCGGGAATAAGGCTGCGGGATTATTGAATTAAAGGAAGATGATTTTTCACTCTTTAGAAAACGTCAGCGCTTCTCGTTCAATTTTTTTTCTTCCGGTTGAAATTGAAAAAGTGGTTACTTGAGAGTACTGGCGAGGCTGGAGACAACGCGAAACTCCGCTATAACAATCTTCCAGCCTTCACCCGTACGCCTAAGTAACCACCGACTGTACTATAAACTACAATATATACATTATATCGTTATCTAAGAAGTAGAAAAGAAAAAGAGTCTGTTACAGCAATTTCTTCCCTTTTCCGCGACCATCCCTATGGTCTGTACCCATATAGCATCTCCGTCATAGCTAGGAATATTTCATGGCTAAATAAACTCTGTTGGGATTTGAGATTTTCCCCGTCCAAAATAGCCCGTTGCGTTTAGAAGCGTGATGGGAGGTCGCTAGTTTGTTCTACCGCTGGAACTGTACGAAGCCGTGCCTCCCACGTTTTCTTCTTTCGATTTTCTCATCTTTCCAAGGAAAAAGATTTCTACTTTTATTCGCTCGGTTAGCTTACTGGTTCCCGAGAGAGGGCCACCCAAAAACGCGGAAAACTAATGGAAGCGATGTTCAATTCAAAACGAGTTGACATTATTGTCCATGAAAAGAAGTACCTATACGTATGTATTGAAAATACGCAATGTTTCCGGGAAAAAATATAGTTAAGCTTCGAAATTGGAAGAAATATCCCTTATTTAAAAATTTGTACGAAGCACGCTCCCATTTTTGTGGAAAAGTAATAAAAGTTTGTCACGAAATGACATTTTAAATAAAATGGTGGATGCGAAACGGTTATTCAAGTTTTAAAAGGCTTAAGATGTTGTTTAAATTTGGTGAACTGGTTAAAAAATCTAGTGCTCGGCATTCGATTAATTTTTATCCATGATTAAAATAAGCTCGGTTATATTTTAATAATATTTATTTAAATAACCGATAGTTGAATAAAAATTGTAAAATGTTTAAATAGTCGAAAGTGGATAAGCCTATTATGTAAATAAAACTAACAATTATTTAAATAAATACTACTTTTATTCAAATAAATGCTTGGTTGCGTAAAAAACATAATTAAATAAGTGAAAATGTTATTCTTTTTACCAACTTTTTTTAAATAAATCGGAAAATTTGTGGATAGTGAATAAACAATTCCGAGCACTAAAACAATCCCAGAAAATAATGAAAAGGTTACTTTAAAATAACAGTGCAAATTTAAAATTAATGACGAGATAAATTGAAATTCGCTCGGGCTTAAAAATTTAATTTGCTTCATCTAAGCTCGAGTAATTTGTTTAAAGTTCTTTCGCTGGAAAAATTAAAGCACTTCGAAATTTAGCTAATTAGACGAAAGCTTAAAAATACTTAATGAAAGCAAATAAGCTTTTCGAAATTTTAAAAATTTAGAAACCAATTAGAAGTAGATAAGATTTCGGTCAAACAAGTCGCGGTAGTAGAATTGCACCCGCAACATACTGGTGTACGAGGTAAGAATGCTTAAGCCTTTCATTCACTGAAAATAAAAGTAATATTTTCAAAACAACATTCTACAATTTGAGCAAACATCGGGATTAAATTTTGAGTACTTTGTAAATCCCAACAATATTGATCTCGTATTAGCCGTACTTATACGCGACGCGTGGAGTTGCAACTGGCGAATAAACGCTTAGATCAACAAGACGGGAATTTAAAATAAAAAGTCCCTTTCGAACGTCAACGAATTGGGACGGCTTTGTTCCGCGAAACAAGCAAATATTAATGCGACTCAAACACGGAATTTCAGTTTATTTTGAGAAAGTGATTGAGAGACGCGACAGCGGAGAGAAATGACAAAATGGTCTTCGGAATAAACATTCGAAACGCATTAGGGGGGGACCTATTGGTTATACGATGTCACTTAACACGTTACAAATCGTCAAACAAGACCTCGATCGATAAAAAATCCACAAGTTCCTCGCGTCTAAAAAATATACAATCTCGGTACGTTATAGAAGTGGGCCAAACGAAGATCGGACTCGTGCCTGGCTACGGTGGCGACTTCTATGGATGAGAGTTAAAATCGCATTGACAGTTTCTACGGGCCATGAAGAACAACAATGGAAGTGTTTCTATACTTTCTAGGTTAGAGCCCGAAAAACGGGGGGGGGGGTGGGGGGGACTGTCGAAGGAAGGACCTCGGTGACCCCCAGATGTTGGATACCGTCTCTACCTATCATCCCTTATGTCTGGATGAAGAGATGACTCGCGCGAAAAAAAGGCGAACGTAAAAAAAAACACTTCAAAAACACAGAGACACCCGAGGTTCTTCTCTTCAAAAAAACCTACAGTAAAAAAGGAGTAGCCAGAAGGCCTCTATTCTACGAATCGACTCTGAGAGAACCTGAGAGCCGAAATTTTTATCTTCTACGCGCTACTCCAGTTTCTCCCCCGTTTTCTCACCCCCGCAAAGTTTCCCCTTTACCCTTTTCGGCATCGCCTATATACGGTTCTTTTAGGGCCTAATCAAAGGGATACGGTCGCCATCTAGCGACGGCGAAAGGTAACGAAAACAACTTTTCAGAGGGAGTGATACTGCGAAAGAGAGAAATAATGGGATTTTAAGGAATCGTAAAAATCGAAACAAGCTCGGCCCGAGTGTAGATAAAGAGAAAGTAACAGGGGCCAATGCGCGCGCGGAAGAGAAATGGCCAAAACTTTCCACTTTCGGAACGAGCTACTTTGAGAATGCCAAAATAAATGGTGTCTTCTCGCCGCCTTCTCCGTCTCTCGCGTGTGTTTTTAGCCGTACATTGCATTAACTCTCTCTTTTTTTTTACTTTCAAACAGAACCCCACCCGTATTTTACTTCCAAATGCAACCCTCTCAGTTTCTGCAATCAGAAACTGATATTTTTCTTACCGTACAAATTACTCTGGGGATATCCTTACCTCTGCTCGAACTAAATGTAATCGATGGATGGCTAGGAACTAGAAGAGCTCTGACATTCATTAAGCTCACTGCTTGTCAAAGTTTGGGGCAAATAGTCGACATAAGACCGAAGTAATAAATTGTGATTTGAACCCCAAATTGTTTAAAATATCTAATTTTCACCTACTTTTAAAAATTGCAACGTTAAATGAATAAGAAAATGAATATATTTCTTTTACGGCAGCAGTTTACAAGATACTGATAGAAAATAGGTTTAAAATTACAATTAGTTTAGGTAAAAGTTTAATTTTATTAAATTTTCATGGTGTTTAAATTTGTTAGATGGAGTCATTTTTCCAAAAACCTATTTACACTTGAAATTTTAGATTTGTTTGTTGAGATTAACGGCATTAGTTAGTGTAGGGAGCTATTGCTGGCTCGCGTGTCATGAAGGGCTTGCCACCACCCTCCTACGCAGTGGCGTAGCTGATGGTCCGCAGGGCCCGCGGTGCGGGGGGGGGGCCCGCTAACCATAAAAAATTTAAAAAGGGGGGGCCTCATAGAGATTTTTGCGGGGGGCTCTGAGTTCTCAGCTACGCCACTGCTCCTACGTATTGTAACCCGGCCACCTGAACTAATGGCTTCAAAAGTCGCTTGATGACTTACGTGGGGCCTTGGGTATTAGCCTAGCTGATTATTATTATTTATTTTTTATTGGTAAGGGAAATTTATTTTTTTCAGTTTGTAGGTGGTCAAAACGTTTCAACCAGCATCTCTGCCACTTTCAATTAAAATTGTCTGTGTTGAAATAGGCTTATTTTTCTCTGACGTTTGACTTCATAAACTTAGAACTGAAAGTTACCAATAAACATACCCTAAAAATTTTAAATTTCTATAGGAAATATTTTTTGAGAAAAATGACCCGTTCGAGCGAATTTAAACACCCTATATACTATATTGGATAAAGTATCAAAAATAAACTTTAATTTCAGATACACTTTTAAATTTTTGAAATTTCCACCTTTTATAAAATGGGCGTACCCATAATCGAATGAAACATTTGAAAAAACATTTATGTGCTGAAATTAAAACTAATAACTTTAGAATTCATAAAGTAATGGTTTGGAGACAGCTTCGGTCGGTTTAGAGATCAAACGCCTTTGCGGGTGGTTGCCCTGCTTTCCTCCACCGACGTCATTTCAGTATCTTGGCGACAGCTTTGGTTGGTATTTTTCAGGAGGTGGCAAAACTTGAGCTTCCGAAAACATTTTTTTAAAAGGCAAAAACGTATCAAATTTAATGTTTTTTTGATTTTTTTGAATCTCTAGTGAGTTTCAGGATAATAGACAGAACAAAACATTTTCCCAAGATATTCCTTGTACTTCATCCGATTCTTAGTTGGTATCAGAAAAATTCGTGAACTATTTTAACTCATAAAAATTTAAGGGTACGAAGTCTATATTATCAGCTAGGCTAATATCCAAGGCACCACCTTAGGCCTAAGTTGTCAAGCCTACTTCAAATACCCTTTTGCTTGGGGTTCCGTTTAAGGCAGAATGTCTTGCCAATTTCCTGATTTGTCACCAATTCTAAACGTCTAATATGCCAAAATATCTTATTCTTAAATATAATATAGACAAACAAATGTTTAAAAGCATTTGATCTTTGGACGCTGAAGCTAGGTTTCCAAAGGTGCTTGAAACTCGAAAAATGAGAGCTCCTGCCGATGCGTGTCGGTGGTGCTATAGTAAAATCTTCATACGCTCTTGGAAAACTAGCTTTATTATTTTTCCAGAATGTGGCTCGCGTGATTTTGCGTTCACCTTGGAAATAGAATAAGAAGCGCACGTTCAATAACTTTAACACTATGTCGAAAAGTAACCAAATCCCGTGGCCACCGATCTTTTTCGGAATCACCTATTCCTCTACAATACTGGTGGGAATTTCTGGCTCTATTTCATCATTTTGGTACGCTATTTCCCCAGTAACTTAATAAAAGGAAAAATAATTTATTGAAAGCATTTTAGCCCTGTGTAACGATTTTTTATCGACCATAAGCAACAAAGAATGACGTGCTATACTAAATGTATTTACCGCTGACCTAAGATTTGTGTCTCTACCTCTACGTTTTTCCGTTGCTATGCCACGAGATTTGAAATTTTTAATTGTTAGGCTTAGCTTCATCGATTTGTTATAGCTTTTTCCATTTGATTGCGCGAGATTCGCTCCAAATCTGTCTCTAACGTTATAGATCTCCCCCCCCCAATCGACTAGAGTAATACCGCAAATGGAAAAGTCCATTGACATATTCCCGTGCTTTCTTGCTTTTCGTCTAGTAATTTCAATTTTCGCGTCTTGGTCTGCCATTTTGCCAAAAAATCTAAAAGGAAATATGCTCCAATCTCAATCTCGATTCGTTGAACTGTCGAAATCGGCAGATCGGTTTTAGGCGATCTCTCAGCACCCGAGAGCGGGAAATGGAACATCAAATGTTGATCAGAGTGACCTAGAGCGCTCGAGAGCAGTCCATTGGAAAACGCTATAATTCACACGATAGATAAGCAGCTAGGCTAATACCCAAGGCACCACCTTAGGCCTAAGTCATCAAGCGACTTTTAATTTTTTAAAGCCATTAATTCAGGTGGCCGGGTTACAATGTGTAGGAGGGTGGCGCCAAGCACTTCATGCCACGTGAGCCAACAGCTCCCTACACTACCTATAACCTTTAACCTTAACAAGTTTTTTTGGAAGGGGAAACCACTTAAACTTGCAAACTCTACGCAGATGGAGTTGTTCCAAGTTTTTAAATGAACTACTGTTGAAGATTCTAGCTAAAATTAATTTATTTAGCTTTGAATGCGCTTTTACTAGAAGGCCTATTAGAGTTGTAAGTTTTAGTAAGAATTTACAAATGACTGATTTTTAAATACCGTCAAATAGCCTTAATTATCTACTTTTTTGCTCAAAACATGGTCCAGGGGTGTTTTAACGCGCCAAAATAAATTTAATAGCCGCCAATTGGTGGATCTTAAAATTCATTTTGCTAGTGAAAATGTGCCACCATGTTAGGGTATAAAAGCAGGTAAATAAACATGCTATAGTTAAACGTAATTTTGAAATCGGTGAATTAATTTATTAATTACCTTCATTAAGAAGTAAAAGATTAAAGCCTGATAGTCCATTTCTAATGTCACATCACATAATATTCAAATAAAACTAATATCAAAGATATATAATTGTAAAATCATCAGTATTAATATTCAACTCGGAGGAGCTGGAGTTTGATTTAAACAAAAATATGTCTTCATTAGGCGCTTCAATGGGTGGATCTTAAAAATTAATTTTGTGGGTGAAAAAATACCGTAATGTTAGGGTAAAAATACAGGTAAATTAGCATGCTATACCTCAAAATGTAGAGGTAGTGTCGCGCACAAAAACATAATTTTTAAATTGGTCAATAATAGACCCTTTCTATTGGGATCGCTAAATTAAATATAGCCAACTATAATCCATACGCAAGTCTAACCTAGGTTCGTCATTAATGCATTTTTTCATATAAAGAGTATAGTGATCACATTCAGGCTCTGTGTATTTATACTTCCTAGCGATACGTTCTAAAATATAAAATGTCTTAATAAACAACGGAATAATTTAAGCACTCATGGTATACTAGTTGAACCAAAAGCAAACACAGTTCTTAATCAACTCCGTGATTCGCGGTATGCTCGAAAACAGGTCATCTTGTTGTCAAATCACTCGTCAATCATCGGTCTAGTCTTCCTCTGTGGACAATTTTTATTGCACTCTTTGTATATCGTTTCCGGAGGTGGTACCAACAATATTGTACTTTAGCAAATAAAACATGGATGGCTTGGAATATATTATTTATTAATTTGGGGTGAGCATATAATTTTTTCAGTTTGTATAGTAGTAACGTGAGGGTTTACTTTGACATGCGTTGGAATTATCAGGTAATCAGGGTAGGATTAACCAATAGGCCGACTAGGCCTGGGCCTAGAGCACCAAGCCTACAAGGGGCACCAAGAAGTTTCAAAAAAATTAAATTTAAATTTACTTTTCAGAAAATAAAATTTCCGGAGTAATTTTAGTATATGCATGCACATTTTTCAATACCATGTAAAGCAATATCGTTTATTAAAGTCCACATTGAAATTGTATTTTCCATCCATATGTCAATTACAAATCGCGGGAGCGCCTCGCTCGCTCGCCACGGAAAGGGGCACCTAAATTAGCTTGGGCCTAGGGCCCCATAAGGTCTTAATCCGGCCCTGCAGGTAATAATCGATGACTAGGAAATATCAGTTATTTAAGTGTTATATTACTGCTAATGATCATTTATAAACCAAGTAAAAATGGAATTTAACGCGAGTAAATTGAACAAGAAATTTCATGAAAACCATAAAATAACAGAATGAGGACATTTTTGTTCCGACAATTGTGAAAATAACGTCACAGAACATTACGTCATCTTCAGCACAGTCACAGTAAAAATTTCCTTCATTCTGTTACTTTCTTGTTTTAATATAAATCCAGGGTGTCGTATATGTGAGCAGCCCAATGCAATTTATAGTGAAATTCTTCACCAATTATTGCATGGTGGTCGCTATACAGCCGACATCGTTTAACCTCGGGCTTCCGTTGAAATCCAACGTTAAGATAATTATATCATTAGTCAAAACTTCAGCCAGAGATTAAAACATTAGACCGGTTTCGCCCTTCTGGGGCTCATCAGTACTACGTAGGAACTCTGGGTTATCTCGGAAATCTGCCGATATCAGTAAATTGAATCTAAATATTTATTGTTTTGATTCAATTTCTTGTCCATTTTAATGCGCTTTAAATTCCATTATTACTTGCTTTATAAATGATCATAATCCCGGTAAAACGTCCTTGTCATATTAAATAACTGATATTTTATCGATTAAATCACAAAGGCTTACCTTTAACCGTTGCATTTTTAACTACTACGTTCGAAAATGTATATTAAAAATAAAATACACAAAGAAAACAAAGCCACCTCTTTTCGTGGAAAACAACAACGAAAAAGCGAATAAATTCTTTATATCCCGTTAAAATATTTCTCCGCAGTCTCGCGGTGGAATCCAGCATTATTACACGGTTCCAATTTAGAAGTCACTTCTCGGTAAGAAATATATTCCGTTTACCCCGCCCCCCACGCCTCCTTTTCTACGCAAAAGAGAAATAAAGAAATTTCTCGGCGGTAAATATATGCAGCGTGGTATTTTGCCGGCTTCACTTTGACCGAAAAATAGGTATTCGTGTTACGAAAAACGAATAAACAGCGAGCGCGCGAACGGCCTCGAGAGTTTGGAGAGCGAAGGATGAGAGAGTGGAAGAAGGTGGCCGTTGGGAGGAGGGGGTATTATTGAAAACTTTTGCTCGTGACTTGGTAATTTATGGATATTACTTCCCATTTTTCATAGCGCGGCATTTTTCATTCAGGCGTGGAATAAGAAGCTGCTGGTTTTCCCTCATAGCGCCTCAATAGTCCCGGGAAGAAGAAGTAGCTGGGGCGCGAAAAAAAAAGAGTTAAGAACTGGCCTATACGAATCGGCCAAATGTATAAAAAAGGGAAGAGGTCCACGAGAATGAGAGCAGCCTGAAACAAGAAGATATATATATACGTGCCCCGGGAAGAGCGAGAATTGGTAAAAAATGCGCGAGGAATCTATACGGATTCTGCGGGCTTTGTACGGTCGCGGCAATCACTGGCTACCTCTTTTTCTATTTTCATATATAAGAAATAGAGCGAACAGAAAACTGGCTCCGTTTATCAAGCTTAGCGGCCCGATTGTAATACAACAAAAGAAATACTGCTCTCCGCAAACACAAAAAAAAAATACTGATGGGAGCGAATTCTCGAAGCTGCTTTATTATTTAGGACTTTCAGAAATAAATGTATTGGACAAAAGCTTTTGGTTTTGATTTTTAAAATAGAGTGGTTTGTATAATTTAAATTGAACCGAATTGTGTTCATCAATATTGAATTAACGTTTAATGTTTGCCTTATTAATTTTAAACGAATTGTTTATTAATTTATGGCCAGCTTCAGGCTGACGCGAACAGCGTCAACAAAAAACAACATTAATTGGTTTCGTGGCGAGTAACTTTTGTTTCGACAATTCAAGAATTTTTAATGGTGGACAACGTGCGCTAACGGAAAACTCAATTTCTACCACGTAATGAGTTTTTTTGCAGTTACCAATGTGACCTTTTCATGTACGTTCTTAATATTTGGTGGTTTATATTCTTATAAAACTTCTAGAATAATTCCAAGTACAAAACACTACCAATAAATATACCACTTATTTTAAAAACGCGTACGAAATGCTAAAAAAATGCTAAAACTACTCTAAAATCCGTTATCCATTTGCTCGAGCTTTACTGTAAAGAATATAGTCTGGCCCTAAATTCGGAAAATACATCAATATTGAATTAACGTTTAATGTTTGCCTTATTAATTTTAAACGAATTGTTTATTAATTTATGGCCAGCTTCAGGCTGACGCGAACAGCGTCAACAAAAAACAACATTAATTGGTTTCGTGGCGAGTAACTTTTGTTTCGACAATTCAAGAATTTTTAATGGTGGACAACGTGCGCTAACGGAAAACTCAATTTCTACCACGTAATGAGTTTTTTTGCAGTTACCAATGTGACCTTTTCATGTACGTTCTTAATATTTGGTGGTTTATATTCTTATAAAACTTCTAGAATAATTCCAAGTACAAAACACTACCAATAAATATACCACTTATTTTAAAAACGCGTACGAAATGCTAAAAAAATGCTAAAACTACTCTAAAATCCGTTATCCATTTGCTCGAGCTTTACTGTAAAGAATATAGTCTGGCCCTAAATTCGGAAAATACATTAGAGAAGCACTTCACGCCAGATAAATACGTATACACCTCTCAGATTTGAATAAAACTCGACAAATCCCTTAGACAGTGGAATGGTAGTCAGTCGCGCAGTCTCCAAGAGAGAAAAGTAGAGAGTAAGCAGCCAACACGTTTCTTTTTAAAGACGTTGAAACGGCGCATAAAATTTACATTCGCCCGTAATATCTGGCAAGAGCAAAGTGAGAAAGAGGTCTTGCAGACTGAGAAGAAATACATCGAGAGTAGAGAAGAGGGGGGGAGATATGGGAAAGCCCGTTAAATATATAAGATGAATTCCATCTTGCTTGAAATAGGAACTTATACGTGATCGTTTCGATCTTTTTTCTTCCTCCCGTCGCGATCCCACCTTCAGCGCGCGTTCCAATTCCGCGCCATCCAATGCTGGTCAGTTCCTTTTCTCTTCGATCCGAGGCATTCTTTCGCTGATCGGAGGAGAGAGAGAGAGAGAGACTTATAGCAGGGAGAGGGTAGAATTCCCCCGCACCAAGGGACCATCGGGTTAGCCCTATCGGGTATTTTTACTTTTCCTTCGATATTAACCGAGTATTTGGAGTACGTGGTTCCCCACGGATATCTTTTACTCCCCGCTGACGAACAAAAGCAGACTGATAGAGAGAGAGAGAGAGAGAGAGAGAGAGAGAGAGAGAGAGAGAGAGAGAGAGAGAAATGGAGGAGAGACCAAAAATGGGAACGATAGCTCCATTTACTTATCCTACATAGGCTCCTGTCCCCCTTTATTCTTTAGTTATACGTGGTACAATACCGAGCGAAATTATTTCTTCCCTCCCTCGGTTAGAAGAACGCCCGTTTTGGGTAGCAGCGCCATCTATAGAACTATCAATACACCATCCGCGATGGCGAAGGTGCGGTATATTGAGAATATTATCGCGGTACAGTCGGGAGATAATCGCAACGGCTTTACGAGCCAGTTGGCGCGTCATCCACTAGAAGCATCCATCCAATAAAAAGCAATGGTATTAAAGATTAGCCAGGTCGCCATGGTCTCTCTACGTACGACTTAAGTTACTTCACCCCCACCTGACGCAACTTCGTACCTGATCACTCCTTGGCACCACCGAAAGCCTGCATTTCCGGTTAAGGAAACTCGAAGGTCCGCTGTAAAAGTGTAGGAATATAGCGCGGGGAAAGAGGAGGAAACTTCTAAAGGAGCGCGTGGTGGGTTGGGTGGCGCGAGTGAAACTTGGGAAGCGAGGAAGTTGTCCGAATAACTCCCGAGAACACGTTCTATTGGAATGACTAGAGCGTGATAGACTCTTAGATAGTTTGGGGTCCAGGCGCTTATTTTTTTCCTATTCGGTTTCCTTCCTCTTCGGTCATCATTTTCGGAGTTCATTTTGGGAGCCTTTACATTAGTATGTATTAGCTGTCTCTACTTCTTGTCGCGGACATTATTCAACGTGTATAGAACTCCTATAGGTTTCTTTCGTTTCCGCGGCCTTCGGTCGACGTAAAGGCCAACCAGAGGTGAAGAAGATTTCACGAACCAGCCAAATTCAGCCACCCTACCGGATGCGAAGGAGAAAAAATCTTGCGGGGTTTCTTATTCATCTCCTCTCTTCCTCGTGGGTTGCGAACCAGCGTGGCTAGGATCAATTCTCGGACGTTTCTATTCCTTTCAACTTCCCAATATTATGGGAGTTATTTCTATTTTTTTTTTATTCTATATAAAAATCGTATTTGTTTGCGGTGAAAAAGTGGGTGAAGAGATGCCGTTTTTTAGGCGACAGTTTAGACAAGTTTTCGGATTGGAATAGAGCGAGTGCGCTTTCTGGCGCGTGCTCGGGTATCGTTCGGAATTTATGGTTGGACCTATTCCATCATCCTCTTTTACCCCCCGCGCCTTTTCCTCCGTATCTCGCCTCCGCCCAAACCACCCATTTCACTTTCTTCTTTTGGGCGGTGGAGGGGCAGAATATTCGGCCAGAATAATTCAATACATCAATTGACTATCATTCTGTTTTTTCATCCTTCTCATCCTTATTCCGTGATAGATTATACCGAAAGGAAACGAATATATGGAAATAGGCGATATTTCGGAATAAGAGTGAAACCTCCGCGAAAAAAGGAAAAAAACCATTTGAATTTTCGATTCGTGACGCCAAGATTTACGCTTCTCCGCTATAACTTTTCTCTTCACACGTTCTCCTTATATATAGTTTTATCTTATACATTTCTTTCATTCCACAAAAGTTCTACGTATGACAGCTTTATTTTTGTCGAACCGAAAAGAGGACAAAACTGCGTTTAAAAACCACTTCGGATGGGAAAATAGAACACGCCTCAAACCGAAAATTTCGGCTCAATGGAGTATATATGGCTACGCGCATTTTATTTTATGTAATAGACGTTTTTAGATATTGAAAAAATTGTGGATAGAAAATGAAACTATTGAAATATTAGTCATTAAAGAAAGTGTTGGATCTTCAAAGAAAACTCCTTGGATTATTTTAGGTAATACAATAAAAATTCACGTAAAGTATCGCCCCCTAATGGAGTAGAGCGAAATATTTTAATTTTACCCCCCGTCAAGAAGCTCGTGTGATTTCTCAGGTTAATCGGTTTATTATTTATTTTGTCTGCATGAATCTTACCATGCATGGGCCAAGAATCTAAGGGGACTCACTTATACCCGATATTTTGACATGGGAGGCGTGTCCTAAATTGGAAGGCTTACTGAGGTACATCAGCCGCTTTGAACCGTCTCAAGAATTCTGTTCGACAATCATTATAGCCGAAAGGGTTAGTCGGGGCTTAGGCGACAGTGCGTGTGAGAAAGATAATTCATAAAATATTTCAAGTTAAGAAATTAAATGAATTCTAGTGAGTTTGATAACAAAAACCCCTCAGCCATATGCGGCTTTCTGGTTATTTTTACTTAACACAATGGTTAATTACCATTACTTAAACTTTTAAAGAACCAATATCAAAAATAAAAGGTCTTAAACTTACTAAGCTTAATCATTTAACCCAAAAAAGGGCGCCATTTTGTCCAAATTGAACTTGAACGCTCCAGCTTCTCTACGAAACTACGTCGGAAATCGACTTCAGGGACGCCAAGGTTGTACACGTTGAACTAAAATTACCCGTGATTTTCCTATTCCCAGTATTAACGCGTGCTTTTTAAAGCCTGAACAGTGAGTCCCCTTAGATTCTTGGTTCATGATATCACCCAATCTGTCCTAATGCAATAGATCGGACTCACTTACCAACCGCGACATCTATTGATCCATCAAGGTTTACGTTTATTGAAAATTTGAATAAAATGGCGAATAAATTTTTTCAGATTTAGTTTGCATTTTTTTTTGTCCTAAAAAAAAGTAAGCTCATCCAATAAATTCCAATTACCCAACTGAAAAGTCGAAACAGCTGAAAAAGTGCGACAATAAATGTTGGGGAGGGCAGTAGTTCAGCCGGGGTACGCGCGCTGATGTCGAACACGGTCGCAAAAGGGTGAAAGATGGGCGGGTGAGTTAACTCGGCATAATGCTTGAATGAGTACCCTTTATTAAGGAGAGGGTCCTAGAGCATCACTAACCCCGGTTCGGAGGGTGTGAAACGAGATGACGGGGAGAGGCTTAATTTTAGCGTCACCGAGCTCTAGAGAACATTAAACGCTTTTGGCCATTCTTGCCACGCAGACGGGCCCCGATAAAGCTGAAAGTCAAATATTTGAATCGCGGCTTTCACGACGCCCAGGATAGCGGCGACGTCAATACATTATAAATTATTATCCCCGATTTACATTTGGCCATCATTCCGGAGCCAGACAGACACGCGCGGTAAAATAAAAGATATATCGTAAATCCGCGGACTTTCAGTTCAGAGAGGAAAGGAGCGGCAATTTACGCCTGAAGGCTGGTTTTCACTAGGACTTAAACACAACGACGGCGACGGCGGACGCAAAAATATTGTATTAGGCCTAACGGGAATTTTTTGCGTTGAAGCCAACCGTCGTGGCGTTTTTGGACTAGTGAAAACTAGCCCTAAAAGAAGAGAGGATGTAAAAATAGCGTCCACCGAGCGTATACGGGATGAGTGTAGCCGCGCGTCATACGAAATGGCAATGGCCGTAATTTCCGCGAGCCCTCTCCCGCCCATTGTAGTCCCGATTTATGTCTTCCGCCCTCAAGTCGAATAATTAAACTTTGGGAGTCGTCTTGTTCGTTAGAAAATACCGGCGGAGAGACTTAAGCGAGGGTCCGCTTTTATCTCGAATCTAGAAGTTTGAAAAGGCAGCGTTGGGAGAGGGACTGACTGAAAGAGATACCCGGCGATGACGCGCCGAAAGGGTATTTGCTAAAAGCGACCCCTCCGAGCGTCGCCGCTGACACGTCGAATATCGTTATAAACGCGAAACTTTGCGGGCGCCGTTGATATAGCCGAAGGGGAAGAAGTATTGTCCGCCAGATATTTCGAGGATTACGAGACGGCCGGGCATTATAATAAGCTTAGCGGGGGCTGACTGTTTGCTTCGCGTAAAGCGGGCCCGAGGACGAAGTCGCTTTAATAATGGTCGGCGCGGGCGCGTCACCTTCGGAAGGATAGATAGAAAAGATCGGCGCCTCTTTCTTCTTAATCGCTCCTTCTCTTCAGTTTGCTCTTTGCTCTCCTTTTAAATTTCGCCTCGATAGAGAGGGAGAAACTATCGTCTTTCGGCGGCTCTCTCGGGGAAATATTTACGCCTCTTAAAACGCGCCTGTACTTAAGTCTCTAAACTTTGGAGAGGACCAACGCGGAGCTATTATAAATCCCGCTGATTTAAGGGCTTTAATTTAAGCGCGAAATATTTCCGCAAACTTCTGGGCCGAACCTTAAGTCTAGGCACTTTCGGGGTTGGCATGTAGCGTAATTTATACACCAGAGAGCTTTCTTAAAAGTTGAGCAGTCCCCTTCTGGCTATTTTATCCTCGCACCCTCAACCTAGCTCGACCCGGGTCGTGTATTCCCCCAAAGATTATGTTAAAGACTTAAAACAACATAAACTATACCTCAAAACCCTAAACTCTCGGACCCTCCCCGCTAAACGACCATTACAAGCAATATGCTGGCGAGCGTGAATATATATTCCATATATCTACCGAGTCTTAGGCCAAGCTCTTTCGGAACGCGTATGAAACAATAATTCTTTAAACTTTAGCTACGAGTATTTAGATAAAGGATATACTTTATCATTTCGAAGGGAGGCGCGCTCTTATAAAATCGAGTAATCGAAGGGTTGATTTTTCTCATTTTACGAAGCGATCCTCCGAGCTAATTTGTTTCGGCTATAAAGCTGCCAAAGGAAGAATTTAAATTGCTTTCCTAAACTTAATTATTGCGCTTAAAAACATTTAACTTTGGCGCTTCAATTTACGAGCAAAAAAACAGCCCCCCGTGAGCGTCTGTATATGTCCCAAAATAACAGCGCCTAGAAAAACGTCTGAGAAGAAAGCGAGATGGCGGAAGAAAGGCGAGAGAGATAGGTGTCGGAGGCGGCGCGCTTCAAAAATTCCCCCAAGATCTCTTTCCCACATGGTTGATTTTTTACTCTAATTAGTTTTGCTTAGCCCCTGCGGATCACGCTTCACCGCAGATGCTCTTTTTTTCAACCCAGGCGAGGTACTCTCCGCCATCTATCAGCGGTTCCCGCGCTACGAGGAAAACGAGCGCTCATCAAAATAAACTTTAGAAAAGCGTGTCTTGGTTGGATAGCTTAGATGAAGAAGCGACTCTCTATATACTCCGCGTTACTTCATTTTCTTGGCAAAGCGATATCTGGTGGCAGCAACGAGGGGAACACCACCCGCCGCGATAAGTTAATAGGATTTCTTTGTGTCGCTTCTTCCCTCCCGAAAATGAACGGAGAGGAGCTCCCCTCCGCGCGGTTACTCCACTTTCCCGGCCATCTCCCGCTATTCCGACACTATAGAGTCATAAATTGGAACTATGTTCGAAATATACTGGCGCGGAGTAGACAAGCGCGCGAGGGAGATATTTTTAATGTATCATCGATAAATCCAATTATGTAGAGCGATACTAGATAAGGGCCTCCTACTTCTAGAGGTATTAGCCGAAATATGTTTTACGCGGCCTCCACCACGCTACAATGCCCAAACTGAATATGACCCTGTCGTATAAGGACTATTAAAATGCAAAACTAATCCATGAAAAACCCAGCGTTGTACGAAATACTATTAATACGAGTTAATTTATAGCTATCGGCCTTCGCTTTTTTCTTCGCGAACTCTACGGAAAGCAATGATGTACTTAGACGCCCAGCTGGTTTAAATCCGCCTGGTAGTTAGCCTCTCGCTGAACATCTGCGTTCGGCGGCTGGAACACGTCTACAGGCGCTTCGCCTATTTTGACCTACTTATGTATTTCAGGCGATAAATTGCGATGTTCGTTTAGAACGTAACGTAAGGAAAGTAATTAAAATGTCAGAAGGATAATTGATGTAAGGTGTCAGAATTTCACGGTGACGAAGAAAAATGGTGACGAATTTGGAATGTTTGCAAATAGCGTCAATGCGAAAGAGGTCAACGCAACAGATAAGTAAGGTAATTACTTACCATGTACTTTATCATGAAAATACAGTTTTCTAAATGCTTCGAACGCCACCTAGTGGAAATGGTGGTAGTCGTATTTGTTTCAATTCCCAATAAGTTGTAACATTGCATTGTGACCTAAATTATTCAATGCCTTAAATATTGAATTAAAAACTGATGTATGGTCCAATTCCTTTAAAACAAAGTTGAAAAGTATATAAGCTTAAACTTGATCACACTATGATAGATGCACGTCGAAATTGTTTGCATATTAACTGAAACTACTACTATTACTCTTAAAAAAACTGAAACAAAATTTAATAAAATTATTTTAGCTTAATGTAATTTAATATAAACTATTTGGTTTTAGTTGCATAATATAAATTAAATACCTGTGAAAGAATAACCCTCCTTAATAAAAGTACTGCTAACCTAACTTACAATAATAATAATATTAATAATAAAAAGCCTGAAAATGACGAAAAATCGACGAATTTATAAAAATATATAAATGTTATAGTAAATATTATTTAGTCAGGTTAAATAACCGTTCAACATAGTGTATAAATTAACTGTCTCATTACCATAGTTAAAATATTTAACGCATATAAGAAGAGATGAAGAGCTTTACTCCATTCTCCTACGCAATAAAACCCGGCCACCTGTATTAAAGATATGCAACGTCGCTAGTTGACATCGGCCTAAGGTGGTTCCTTGGTATTAGCCTTTCTAACTGAGAGCTACCTCCAAACAATCCAAGTATAGTTACATCATTCACGGTTGCGCAAAGGATGAGAGAGATAAAATAAACTTCAACACAGTGAAAATGGGCTTTTCATTTTATAGATTTTATCCAGGATCGATTTCTCCTACTAAGCTTGTTATCTCTTCACCGTTATGATCCTTGGGATAAATTTGGCAAGATAACAGTGAAAAACCGAAATGGGATTGGCATTTGTTACCAGTTTTTTTATTGATTCCAAAATGGTCCTTTTCCACATTGACAACATTTTATTCCCATGTGGAACTTCTGCGGATTAATAACCATCCTGGCACCTAGACGTGACCTTAACTAGGGCCCCTGAAACGTGTTCTAGCATCGCCATGGGCTACTGTACCTTTTGGAAAGCTATGGGCCCTTAAGCTTCAAGTCTATTCAGATTATTGGTTATCCCGCCACTGTGAGGGACGCTATTTTTATTTTATTACAATTATAAAATAGTGAAACATATTAAGAAAATACGCAATTAAAATTTCAAATGATGGAAATTATAAGTGTGGATTTATACAAAACCTAAAATGATTTATTTTATAAAAATACTTTACGTAAAAAAAAATGGAACTTGGTGATTTCGGAAAACCGGTTGCTTTAACTTCCTTATTTTCTGTTTTGTAATCACTGTATTTATAATTTGTATCAGAAGCCTATATTAATAAGAGGAGTCTCTAACTCCCTATACCGCCAATTTAAACTTTTGAAACGTCTTGTTTTCGACACGGAGAAAAGAAGAAATTAACTAGCAAATCTAGTGAGCGCTATATTTAGTCTATATGTATAGCGAAAACGTAGTTTGCTCTCCAAAACGTCGATTGGCAAACCTGAAACGTAGGTATAGATCATCCTTGGTCTAAAACTTTAAACGCGAAAGGCGGGCAAGGCTTAATTTTTTTTAAACCGTATTGAAAAAATTATACGGAGATATCGCCTTCAGAATCACGATCATTGCTCATTAGTATGTATATTTATGATCGCAAATAATAGTTTTAAAAATTTAGAAATGTAAAACCCCCAGCAAAATCCTATGGGAATTCTACAAGCTAAAATGTAAAGATTCGTCTGCATTTTCCAAATGTTTTCTCCGCTACTGCTCGCGTATGAATCGAGGGGCTACCCAATCATTCCAATGTTAGAAAATTTGTACATCTGATTTCAGATTTCAAGTGATTGCAATATTTAATTGATTAAAGCTACTAAATTTACGTGATTTCAAGTTATTTCACTGCTGATTTGTACACCCGAAGTCCCTCGTTATGAATATATCGAGAGGACTATATTTTCTGGCCACATGTCGCCTTAACAAATCTGTATCCCACCGAATGCCTCTAGTATAAAAACGAGACATTTCATGATGTTGGGCTAGTTCGAGGCTTCTCTTATTATAGGCTTCTGGTAGTATTAAGAATTAACAATTCACTGAGAACCGGTTGCCCTATCAATTTTAATGTAGAACTTTCCCATCAATTATATCAATCGAAAACTCACCAATATAGCTTGTCATTATAAAGTACTAAACATGTTATTGATTTTGAACCATCCAAAATTATAACTCAACCAAATACTCGCTCGTAGAGAAATGCACGTGAAAGTATAGAAACCACATAGTAGATTAATGATTTAATGAATCTAGAAGAAGATTCATATTTAAAAATTTAACTAGTTTCAAAAATAAATGTATGATTTATTGGTTCTACCACCTTCACCTTGTAGTTTATAAAATCCACGTATGTCAAAATACCACTCTTTAGTCTTGATGATGACGTTAACACCACTTTATTCATGTTTTATGCTACCTTAGACCCAAGTCATCTAGCTATATTTTTGACACACCCTCGTTGTACACCCTAAAACCAATTTCAATCCATTTAGTCCAAAATAAAGGTCAGTGTTCGGCTAGCCCTTGTCCACGGATAAGGTTAGGGTTGGGTTAACCAGACTTTCTCACGAGTAACTCCATAATGGTATTGATTTCAAATTCTAGTTTCTAAAAGGCCAATATTCAAATAACATTTTCCGTTGATTAATTTAAAGTTTTCATTCATAGCTAATTTAATCTCAAACTATTCAATATTCTAAAAATGTATTTAATTATACTTTGTCATTCTCAATATGTTGAAACCATTGGTTTCCACCATGGGCGCCAACAGGGGGCAAACGGGGCTACAAAACCACTAATAAAGGTATTAAGATTCTTCCCACTCTTAGAAGAAATGTCTGTGTGTATTCATGGCGGCCATCTCGGTTGAATATCTTTCCGGATTTTATTTTAGAGGGAATAATCGTTAGTTTGTTCTCTTCGAATATGACAACCAAAAAAAACGATAAGAACTCTCTAAATTGTCATGCAATCAAGACTACATCACAAAAAGGTAGTAAACAGAGAGATTAAGCAGAGCACTATAGACGTTTGAACAACAACGTCGAGAGTCACGTAGGCATTTTAGACGTTTTACTTTCCCCATTTGTACTTCGGAGTCGAATATTTAACAACGCCATATTTCTGTCGAGCTTACCTGACGCGTCGTAATATATTCATAGTGTATAAATACAAATACTGACAATTATAATTTTCTAACTCAACAAATCGAGACAGAGTTATGACTACCAACGTACTTGTTAAATAGCGTAAATACTTGTTTGAATTGAAATTCTTCAAGGCCTTGTAAAATTAAGAAACATTTGGCGAAATAAGTACGAATATACAAAGAGATACATTTGCGGTACACCCCGGCACATGAAGAAACAAATATTTATATTTCGACAACACTCATACCCATAACTAACGCCTGTTTTTATATTGATCAAACGACGTTTTTACTCTGGGTTAGCGAAAGATGTTCAATTTGTTAAAATTCGATTGCAAATGTACTTGATTGCGTTAGCCGGCGAACTGAAAGCGCGCTCAACTGATTTTAAAGAATGTTTCTCCTCGAACGTCGAGGTACTCCCAACATTGTTGTTAAGACTTCTAATATTGCATAAAATACCTTAAGCCACAGCTCTACTGTTGAAACGTCTTTCAGTACACGATTAGATAGACGGTACTAATATGAATCGAAATGGTTCATGTTCATTCGAGGGTTGAAATCCGTCTTCTCTTAACAACAGCAGCACGTCATTGGCATCAGCAGATATAAAGCTTTTATATTCAATCCTATAGATTCTGTAGAATATATAAAAATGTTATAGAAAAGACAGTCTTTTATCTCAAATTTCTATAAAAAAAATATGTATAGAAAATCAATATAAGTTTTTATATATAATTCATATAGCATATATTAGAAATATTGAAACAAAAAATATAATTTCACAACATTTTATTTCAAAATATATTATTTATTTACAAATATTTTTTAATTATTATTTTTTTTGATAGCCTATCAATCGTACGTCAACACGTTTTTATAAAACAGCTGAAATATTTCTATGAATTTTACTGTTTTTTTTTCTGCAAAGTAGACTAGCCTTTTTCTATCAAATATTCTAGTTTTATATATGCTAATTTTTCTACCACATATACCAGTTTATTTTCAGTAAAATATGCCACTTTTTCTATAGGTTTTCTATGAAACATTTCTGTAGGTCTTTTATTGAAAACATCGGTATTTATTAGAAAATATTTGTACGGAATTAATATAAATAGAACGACGTATCAATTAAACTTCTATTAAGTGCCATTGAGGATAAATCAATGAGTTAAATGGCGTATTATATTCTTAAAACATCCCCGCAACGACACCATTGAAATCAGCAACGACCTCCTCATTTAGATCCTGAAGGTTTTAAGCTAAAAAGGCATAACTTATCGAAAGAAATTTTACTTATGATCAAACGTATTTCTTTCAGACGATTATTTTCAACCCAGGACAACTTACTAATTTTGCAAATTGGCCAGTGGGAATCTCTAAACTGTCACCGCAGGCTAATACTAGTATGGTATTTTATCTGGGATAAGAGTGGCTAGTTTAACGATCGGGCTCCCAAATGTAGCAAACGAGGCTTATTTCCCGAGTTTTACTGCCGAGTGAGTAAAAGAAAAAAAGAATAATAAGAGCATCTGAAAGTTGTCGCGAAACCATAAAAAATCCGGCGGAGTAATCTAGTTAGTTACATTCTTGTTTTGCCAGAGATCTAGTTTCCAGCATTGCGGAGAGAAAGAGCTTTCACGCTCCATAAAAGCTGCTGGCCGATGTCGAGAAAACCCGAATAATAAGGGATTAGGAGCGGTTAATGGGGCGGCTCTCGTTTCAGCCTTCCCAGAACTGGCGGGTGGCGTGCCTGTTTTCGAATAATCCGCGGAATTCCCTTCAAACCCGCTCTTCTCTTCGAAGGAAGAGAAATAAACGAGACTGGCGTCAGTCCTATCCCACCAGCCGCAGCTCGAAAACACGTAAGTAATGAAATTAGGAAAGAGTTATAGTAAAACCGCTTTTACCGGAACGTACATTTTCAACCAAAGGTCTTAGGGAAAATGTCTAGCCAAAGAAAGCGTAAACCCTCTCCTAGATTCTTATATACCTTTCCAGTACACGCGCGCGTCCCCTTCGTTTTTAATCCCTTCATCAAGAGCTCTGATAATTTAATACATCGCCTCTCATTGCCAATCCAGACCGTTTGGGTTTTAAGGGGCCAAAGTAAGCGACTGTTAAGCTAAATTTAAAGGAAAGGTATACTGCAACGAGGAAGATACGGAGTTGCGAAGGTCTTCACCTCAATAAATTACGTCAACTAGAAACCTAATATACATCCGAATTGACGTGACTACGTAGCTTTCTCGACAAACTTCTATTAACTATGGAATAATTGGGTTCGTTTCTCCCTTACCAGTTTCTAAATACTCTCAATTGTGGGGCTACACGCACACGTCTGAAATGGCTTCCCTCGGTCAGATATGGCCGATATTAGAATGAAGCAAAATGGGAAGAAAAAAACACGATCTAACTCGATACGTGGCTAGAGCTTTTTCAATATGGACAGTGCGGGAGGTGGTGGCAATTTCCGATTTATTTCGTCGGGTGATCCATCGACTCGTACACGGCAGGAGAAAATATCGTCCGCGGCTTGTTTTGCCGAAGCCGCGTTCCGTCAACACGGGTCTATTAGAAAAACAAACGCGGCGTGGGCAATTTCCATATCCGGGGCGAGTAAACACGGGCCGCGCTGCCCATCGAGGGCCTCCTCACCTACTACCGAGTACCAGAACGTATACTAACGCCTAAGAGGAATGAAGAGGTGGCTGGGAAGGCGTACGAGCTAGGACTGAAGTGATGTTGGTCTTTGCCAGGCTAGACTGACAACGCGGCGTGGCTAGCAAAAGGGGTACAAGCTGAACAATAGATCGTAGCGGTAAGAGGATGGATTGAACCATCCAAATGCCTCGCGGTGAAATACCTACCGAGTTTGAGACTGAAGTGCCTGATATATATTATGGACGGGCGAGAGAGCGAATACGGATATTCGGTTATATTGGATACCGGGGTGGTTTACTCGGTTTACGAGCCTCGGGGCTCCAACGAGCAGCGGGGATCGACAAGCTTTTGAAACATTACGTTAATTTCCAACGTAAATAATTTATATCACGCGGGAACAATCTAGCTCCCTTTGGCGCCTTAGGGCACCTCCAAAATTGACTACCGATTAATTAAATGGAATAGACTTCTTGATGGTTTTTAAGCGGGTCTCCGGAAAAAAAGGGCGATGGAAATGTTTTTACGGCCTTCTCGCTATTTATTTCGAAAGGGGCGGTCTGTTTATTTCCCCGCGGAGGGTCCGGAAAACCTTATCTATATGATGGCTTTGAGTATGAAGACGGGGAGCGTCCGTTCTCGAAATAGTCGTAAAAAAGGGCCAAAAACCATTTCCCGAATGAAGAGGTCAGCGAGCGAGTCAATATTCGTCGCCTTTGGTTTATTATTACAGTACTATTACGATCTCGAGAAAATCAAAGTTCCCGATCGTGTCTCTCTCCGCTAAAGTGCAATACGATGTCGCCATAAAAATCGAGTGTAGATATATAAGACCCTCTGCCTTTCTCTTACGCGCACTCGCCGCTCCTTATAACTGTACGAAGGTCTTATGGCTCTTTCGGACTCTGGCGAAAAAATATAACGCCATACTACCGGAAGAGTAAGGCATCAATCCATAAGGTTAACCTTTAGACTTACACGCACTCTCTAAAGTTACTTCCCTTAAAGCAGCACCCCGGATCTATATAATTGAACCATATCAGTAAAAAGGGCATTATCTTTTTCCAATAAAAATAGGATACACACCGGATTTCCGAGCAAAATTTTAAGCTAGGGGATCGTTAAAAGTATACGTTAAGTTTGAGGTATTAAGTTTATAGCAATTAGAAAATGTTTCAAACAATAATAGCCAAAAATAGGGGCGAAATTAAAAATATATAACGGAATAATAAACTTTATTTATTTTATAGAAACTTCGAAGAACATTAGCCATACTTTAAGCGATATTTGCTAGAGACTATCCCGGAATTTCCGGTTGTCTGTCCTCTGAAATGTTCGAAAGCGGCGATTGTTTACGATTTGTTGTTTTTAGAGACTAAACTTTAACCGCGCCCATTACGTCTCTCGTAAAAAAAGGATTTTTTGTTTCTTTTCAACCATCGTTGTAGTTTGGGGATTGGAATTGAAGGAGAACGCAATGTGTCGGATCGTACTTAGACAAAAAGTAGAAGATGGAGGAGGACAATAACGTAACGTTTCTATCTTTTTTATATGGTATACGTTAATCGGGAAGAACAAATATCAAAGAGAAATAGAACCGCCAAGTTGAAGGCGCGGACTGGGGTGGCTCGTAAAAGCGGGTGCGAGAGATCGTAAACCATAAATATGGTAGGGTGGACACCGCATTTCGGGGCTGTTATACCTCTCTACGTTGTCTGATTCCGGGGGCGACAGGGATAAAGGAGGAACAGGCATCGTTTTAACGTTCTTCGTCTCTCTCTCTCTGGCTGCGCCATTCTCTCAGTCTACGCCGGAACCCCAGAAAAAGTGGAGGAAAAAAATGTCGTAAAACACTTTTTGGAGAGGAAATATTGCGAGGCAAAAGTTGCGAGCGCGGAGACAATGGGTGGCGAGCTCGGTTCTAGTGACAGACGAGCTGCCTTATCGAAATGGAGAAGAGAATTTCCCCCAGGTCTAATCCTTCACTTGACCCGCGGGGCTTTAAGGATTGGCGTCAATCGCGACTCCTTAACGCCCCATCCTCGCAGTTACGGTAGACTTACATCCAGTGATGACTGAGAAAAGCCAACTTGAACTTCCGGAAACACGTTACGACGGTACCTCGAACGACTAAAAAGCGTCCCCGACCTCTCTGCTCCCCGACCAAACTAGACTGGAAAACATTACGTTAAAAATAAACAGACACTTTTCGTCTTTATTTGGGTTACTTTGCGTCCCGGTATAGGTTCTCGGTTCCTCTAAATCTAAAAACTGGATCGTTGTTACTTTGAGAGCACAGCGTCAGCGGCGGCGTTTTGCGAAAATCACCCGGCGGTGGCGTGGCGCGAAGGGGCAAAAGTTTCTCCTCCCTTTTGAAAAATTTTGAAAAGCAATTGGTGCTTCTATAAAATACGGGAGGTCATGTGACCATGTTTTGTGTACGTCACTTAGCTCTTGAAGGTAGAGAGCAAGCGCTGCCGTCGCGAGACCCTCCGGAATATGAAAACCGCGTGCGAAACTCCCGTGCACGTAAAGAACTAAATAACTGGCGCTCGTGACGCAGACAAAAAAAATTTATACTCATAATTTTTATTGTTCTATTTTATAGAAACACCTATTTCCAAAATGTTAAAATAAAATTGATTAGAAAATCTCAAAAATATATCGGCAGCGGCTTCGGGGGCGCGCCGAAAAGTATATGACGTATCGGTTCGGCGCCAGATAAAATATTGGCGACGGCGGCGTGTAATCGGCGGCGCTAGGCTCTAGTTACATTCTCCTCGAAATCACACTATGGCTGCTTTCAAACTGCGCCGAGGACAAATAAACAGTTTTTGCCGCGCGACCAATAATTACAGGGACGCATCAACGCAACTCGATATATAGTTTTGGAAAAGATCATCGTACAGAAATTCCCGTAACAATAAATTGTAGGATTTCCACTTCAGAAAGAAATACGCTCGCTTATTATGTAAGAAAAGAAGAGAAATAAAATGAGATCTCGAAATCCCAGACGAGTCTAATGTTTATTGCTAAAATGTCTGGACCTTTTTTTGCCATCGCAAATCTTTTCTCTAACGAAAAGAATGTTAATAAAATATAGGGTGATAAAGGAATTCACCACTCCGTTAAGAATAGGATATCAACCCACGTCATTGCTAAACTGAAAGCCTCTATATTAAGATCAAATGGAGGTAACTTCTTCTTGTAAAGCAAAATAAAAATACGGATTAATTTATTTTAAATCAGATTAATTTTTAGACTCTTGACCATTCGTTGCAGCGACTAAACAATGAAAGCTCAAAATGAATTAAATAAAAATAATAATAAGCTAGGCTAATACCCAAGGCACCCACCACCTCAGGCCTAAGTCATCAAGCGACTTTTAAAGCCATTAATTCAGGTGGCTGGGTTACAATGCGTAGGAGGGTGGAGGCAAGCCCCTCACGTCACGCGTGCCAACAGCTAACTACGCTAACTATTACCGTTAATCTCAACAAGTTTTTATGGAAGGAGAAACCGAAGAGCTTGTGGGAAAACCCCTTAAAATAATTTTGTTAATTCAATGATATATGATCAATACCAGAAGGCATTTCAGAACATGATCTTAGTCTTAATCGAGGGGCTAACAACTTCCCGTAATCGATGTACACCCTAACTGTAATGATTACGTAATCTTCTGTAATCTTTTGTACTCATTCGTAATCCCGTAATCATTTGTAATCTTCGTACTCATCTATAATCACCCGTAATCATTATGAAATCATGCGTACTCATCTGTAATCACGTGTAATCATTTATAATACCGCGTAATCATCTGTAATCACGTGTAACCATTTATAATACCACGTTATCATCTGTAATACCGCGTAATCATCTGTAATCATCTGTAATCACGCGTATTCATTGGAATTATCCCGTACTCAATTACTCATCTGTAACAATTTTAAAGTTTTAAGTTGCCTGTGCACTCATCGTAATTATTCTGTACTCATCCTAATCACTCTGTATTTATCATAATTATTCTGTACTCATCGTCATCATTCGGTACTCGTCGTAATAATGTGTACTCATCGTAATAATGTGTACTCATCGTGATCATGTGTACTCATCGTAATAATGTGTACTCATCGTGATCATGTGTACTCATCTGTACTCATTAATGATTACGTAATCGGTGTACAGGCAAATTCTTACTGGTTAGCCCCTCGGTCTTAATTGAGTACTACACCATTTTACCTATAAATTTAACCAAGAAAGCACTTGATTGAACCTAGAAGGAACCAGAATGGGAGTGATTGGAGTAAAGGGGGGCGGAAGAGGAGGGGGTAGTAAAGATAGGCTAGCCAGCAGACTTGACGCGTCATTTGTAACCTCCTGACACTCCATTTATCCCAGAAAACGGCTTCGTCTTCCCCACGGCACCATCTCCTTTTCTAAATATAAAAATAAACTCAAAACTCAACACCACGAGATAGCGCTTAGCTTCACTCTAAAGAGAGAGAGAGAGAGAGAGAGAGACGAAACTCGCCATGTTTCATTAATATCCCAAAAGATAGCCACGTACACAGCGCGTCATCTTTTAGAGGAAAAAAGGAATTTTCCCTGGCAAAAAAAACGCGTTTAAAGAAATCTGGTTAGTCCGTACTAAGAGAAAACTCCTTTTACCCTTTCTGAAAGGGCCGTCCGAGATAAGCCGCGACGAAGTTGGCCTCTACGTGTACGTACTAAACCCAGGGAAAATACGGAGGGTTTATTTTTATAACCATACGAAAATGTTTAATGCCCTGTGAAGGCTTTACGACCGAAAAAGAGTGGCAATATTTATATATCTTCCCTAAGCGAGGTTATTTATGCTGGCAAATATCGCGTTCCGCTAGCCTTAAATACATGGTACAGAGTCACGACATATTTTAGGAAATAAAGCGCTCCAGACAGACGGCCCTCCGCGCAGTTATAAATAAGAAAGCAGTGTACTAAAGCTAGATTTGACCATAGTTACGAAAGATGTTTTTCAATTGCGGGTTCTATAAAAGAGCGAAAATTGGTCTACTAACTCCTGTAGAAGTGTTCAACTCGCAGCGCAGTGGTGTTCAAGGAGATGTTAATTTACAGGGTATGGTTTGTAAGCGACATCTACACGGGATAAAGTTTAAAAAAAGGTCTGTATCTAGATTCTTTAATATTTTACGAAAAGCTGCTTAATGTTATCTCTTTACAACGTAGATCTGGGTTGATTTATAAATAAGAGTAGTTAACATTAATTAAAATTAGTGTTGTTAATTTTCCGGAAAAATGAAATGCGGAAAAATCTTTAGAAAATTTTCTGGAAAAATTTCCGAATTGCGGAAATTTTTCGCAAATCGGAAAACTGGGCGTTCACTTTTGTAACCCAGAATTGATCCTTAATTACAGGCCAGGAATAATAATCCGAATGACCATTGGGACATATGCAGGATACCTTTAATTCGCAGAATTCATGCGAAATTTTCTCAACTACTGCTATATAGTAATTTTTTTCATAAACACGATACAAAATCCCCAGTAGATATTTTACCAAAGACATTCCGCAGTTCGAGACTCCCATTGTCCCGAAGGTTTTCATCTCTTTCATTGACGAAAGAGCTGCGGCATTTACTTGGTCAATTGGTGCTGTAGAAAATAATTTTTTTCTCGAAAACTAAAAGTAATATATCACGGATGGGGAATTCGAAAAAATTATTAAAATATTTTTAAAAAATGAGTAACAAGTAAAGGTCAAAGGTCAATGATTCAATGTGAATTATCATAAATAACGGTTCAATGTAGAATGTTCTAGATTTTAATTTGAAAAGAACGCAAAAATGTCTTTATAGGCCTAATAACTTTGTTTTGGTTAGAATCGGACTATTATATCAAAAGATATGAATTTTTGACTTTAGAGGCCATGGTCACTTTTTCCATTTTTGGCCAAATTTGGTATAAAATATCTTCAAAACCATTTATAGTTCATTAAAAATAATTTGTAAATCGGCTTTTTGGCCCAAAATTACCCTAGAAACCAGAAGTGGGGTGGCGGAGTGGTTAGCGCTTTCGCCTCGCAGCAAGAGGAGCTGGGTTCGATCCCAACTTGTGGCACTGGGTGAAAACTCGGAACTACTTCCGCGTTGAGTTTGCAAGTTCTCTCCCCACTGGTTAAAGGGGTTTTCCCCCGAGTTCTTCGGTTTCACCTTCCCATAAAAACTTGTCGAGGTTAACGGTAATAGTTAGTGTAGGGAGCTGTTGGCTCGCGTAGCATGAAGGGCTTGCCACCACCATCCTACGCATTGTAACCCGGCCACCTGTTTAAAGGCATTATAAGTCGCTAGATGACTTGGGCCTAAGGTGGTGCCTTGGGTAATAGCCTAGCTGATTATTATTATTGATTATTGTTAGGGTGGACACCTCTGGTTGATTTGTCATGGAATGACCAACTACGTAAAAATGTGAAATATATTACGTTAACTATTAGACCTTTCGAAAACCAGCCTTTATTGTATCTAGCTATTGATCTTCAGACGAATAGTTGAAAACCTTTTAATTCTTACAATTCATGGATGCAAAGTGAATGAAGAATATTTTTAATAAATATTTAATAAATATTACATGAAGTAAATATTACAAGGTCTACATAATTTATAAAGTAAAATTATCCAACTAGAAATAATCGATACCTAGCTTTATCAAACGCTTACTCGAGTAAAAGCCCCAACGGTTATCGCGATTCCGTAACGTATTTCACTTATCCTACATCTCTACGGCTTTTGTAATTGCAATAACCGAGAAGCTCAACCACTCAAGCCGGAAAGCTAGTCAAACTTTGGAATGGCAATTTCAATAACGAAGCTAATCAGGGAAATTTAGATTGGTATAAAAGGCATCAAATTGAAAACGATAAAAAAAAGGTTCAAATAAAGCAGTCATCGCGAGTCTAAGTCTAGCCTCGCCACAAACTGAACGCGCGCGGAATAGCGAGGTAGTCTGCGGTGGTTCGCGAAAAGCGGAGAATTTTTTCCGTTATCTCAACGATATGAAGGGGAGCTCCGGAGGCGGGTCAGGTCGGACAGAAATCTAGCGGGGAAGGCGGAAAATAGCTATTCGTCAAAATGTCAGAAATTCCGGGAGCCCCAATTCTCTCTCTCGTCTGCCGAATTCTAATTATCATCGGGCGCTGGTGGGGGCTGATGTCTCTCGTAGTCCCCTTTCATGCGCCATCCAGAAGCCAGAAGCGAGGACTGGCGAAAGAGAAAAGGAACGGTGATTATACGCGGCGCGATCGTCTTGGGACCCGGGAAATAGAAGCTCCTAATGCCGCCAGGAAGAACCGAAAAAAAATAAGGGAATAATTCGCCAAGCCGTGATCAGATAACGTCAAACGACGTCGAGGAGGGCTTTCCCGCCGACGCGCACTCGGAAAAGAGAAAGCGGAGATACAGGCGCGTGGGATGCCAGTTTTCCCTCTCTTCGGGCGCGGGAAAAAAACCTACCCCGCCGGTTAAAATATATAAGAGAAGAGATGGCGACGGAAAAGTGGCAAACATACTGGAATAGCGGATAAGATGGCGAAGAAAACGTCCCCCATTCGCGTCATTTACAACGGAGCTAGACTAGAGATTGGAAGGGGGATTCAACCGCGGAAAGAGAGCTAAAAACCTTAACAGAAAACTCGGTGGGTTGAAAACGGTGGCAATTTTCTTAACAGCATTACCAGGGTATACAAACTTATCTCCTTGTCATATTAGGTGGCCCGCAAAACGCGATACGCTATTGCAGACACTCATCAGAAATGAGCAATACGCCTCTCCAGCGGGGTTTTTTCGACCTCGTCTAGCCGCGGTTGCTCGGGGATCAAGGGAGAGACGCGGCTGATGTTGACTGTCTCCACGTGTTTCAGCCGAGAGATAGGCCGATTCATTACGATGATAAAAAAGCTTTATATCTGGCACCGTCGCTAATCGAGTATACCTCGGTGAAAAGGAATGCCATACTTCAGTCGGAATTTAGTATGAAGAAACACGTTACGGATTCGCGTTGGACGTTCAAACAAAGCGCTCTTTGACAACGATAACGGGACGGGGTGACGTATTAAAATTCTCCAGCGGCTGAAAATTCCTGTTCGCTTTAATTAAACAGGCCTATTTTTACACCCCTTTTATTCCGAATTTCTAAACTTCCCGTAATGACTGTTGTTAGACGTTTCAGGATCGCTGCTTTTGAAGGCGCGCGTTTCGCTAATGGAATGTTCCGGGCAGTTCGCGTTAAGGTATACGAGATTTAGGGCTCAAAACTGGTGGAGATTTTTGGGAAGTAACACGTGGTAGTCCGAGGATATATATATATATATATATATATATATATATATCTGACTGCGGTCGATTTTCAAAGCTTCAAGGCGGATCGATTTCAGCGCGTGGGATGGAGGGATAGGACAAAAACCGCTTTATACTGACGGTATATGGCGATTATTAGAGGCCCTCGATAAGCGAGGCAGTTTCTATCGGCACCGAAAAGAGGCCCGTTATTTCGGCTGCGGAGCCCTCTACGGGGAATTTGAGTAGATAGCTTTCCATCCAGCGGCGATGCGGGGCGGCAGCGGGTCGGGAGGAACGCTGGTGGGGGGTGAAGAAGAAAAAGATTTCCAAGATAGAGAAGTTGTTAGGGAGAGCGGTTTAAAGGGACAGCGGCGGACCATGATAGGGACGGAAAGAGAGAGGGCCGGCCTTCTCGTGATCGAGTTGCCAGAAAAAGAAGATGGATATATTTTACAATGGTTTTCCCGCGCGCTGATAGCCTAGTCTTTTCGTTTTCTTCTTTAAGGGGAAATTTCGATCATGGCTTGAATTCGCGCCTGGAATAGGAAAAAGAACCAACGCCGTATAAGATTTGTTGGACAGATATAAATGAAAAAAGTACGGAAAGAAAAAGGTAAAAATAATTGCCGTCGTCTCATTTCCAATTTCGAAGTATCTGGGCGGGGGAGATGCCGAATTAGAAACCTTTTTTTAATACAGACGATAAAAATAGAAAAAAGAATATTGGTGGCCGTTCCGGAGATAACTGCCACGATAAATCACCCTTTAGTGATTTTAATTATTGAGAGAGTCTGGTAAGTTAACTGTATAAAGTTCGGTCTAAATCTTATTTAAAAATAAAGAATGGAGTTAAAAAAATGAAACCAAGCAATTTTTGGGGAAGAACGGGAATCTATAAGGCCCTGAAAACAGCTCAGACAGATTTAACTGGCTTAGGCGGTCTCCTGGCTTTAGCTTGGCGCATCAATTCCCAAGATCGGATTTGGACGGAAACTCCCTCCTCAATATCCCGTTCCCGCGACTATCTCTCTACTACGGGATATATCAATATATCCGCCAGATAGAGATAAAGTTGGCAAAATTCCGAAGAGGAGCGACACCTTTAGGGACTGGCGGAAGTTACCTATCGTATTATACTAGACAGTAATATAGCTTCCAGCGCGTTTAGGCTCGATTGGCATTTTGGAGGTAGTCTTCACGAGGTGACTAGCGAATTCGAATAGCGCGAAATAATTCCAGCAAAAGTGGAATTAGTTATCTCTCGCGTACGCGCTACCGCGTAATAGAGTCCCGCGTGGCTCGATGACTCTGAAACATCATTCCGGGAAATCCCTTCATTAAACGGGACAACGCGGACCATCGATTGGAACTTAAACACGAACAGCGAGGCTCCACCGTATCAATCCTTTACTCGCCATATAATTACAGGGTGAATTAAAACCCAAAGCACTCGTTATAGTCCAGCTGATATAGACGATAGGCTAACCACCGACTAAATTAGACCCTTCCATGACAATATTAAGAAGGAACTTCAAGTAAATTTGAAATTATTTTCTACTACTCCTACGCATTAAAATAATTGAAAAAACAAAACAAAAAAACTATTGCGTAGTGGTTTTTTTTGTTTTTGTTTTTTCAATCAATTAAACTTCAAGTAATGTGAAATATATTATAAAGTTCATCGTCCTTTAACTAAAATACTAAAATATAAGCTTACAGTAACGGCACCATGAAGAAATTTCACCTCGGTTTTGATAGTGCAGCGGTGACTCGGTGATAAATAATTACCAAACATTTATGAGAAACACACACCAAATTTAATTCTTTGTTTTAAAGTTTGAATTTTTTTTAGTTTAGATTTAAAAATTTTGTTTTTAACTTTTCGTCGAGTTGAGACAACTCTTTAAACGTCAAACCTTTCTTTTGGTTGGTAGAACCGAGAAAGCTTCGGCAGGCGGGAATGCGGGATGGAGTGGGAAGCACAGGATATGGGGATGGACAACGGTAGTTCATTAGCCTTTAGCCATAATGGGTAAATCCATGGCTAAGCATGAAATTGTTTTGGAATGTTAAACCATTCTGATATCTTGGCCTCCGCGGAGTATACAAGACAATATTTATTTTTCTTACAACTTACGATTTCAGTTTGGTTTATGTTAAGTTATTGTGATTATTTTTTAAGTTATTGAAATTATTTTTTAAGTTATTGAAATTATTTTTTAAGTTATTGAAATTATTTTTTAAGTTATTGAAATTATTTTTTAAGTTATTGAAATTATTTTTTAAGTTATTGAAATTATTTTTTAAGTTATTGAAATTATTTTTTAAGTTATTGAAATTATTTTTTAAGTTATTGAAATTATTTTTTAAGTTATTGAAATTATTTTTTAAGTTGTTGAAATTATTTTTTAAGTTATTGAAATTATTTTTTAAGTTATTGAAATTATTTTTTAAGTTATTGAAATTATTTTTGAAGTTATTGAAATTATTTTTGAAGTTAGTGAAATTATTTTTTAAGTTATTGAAATTATTGTTTAAGTTATTGAAATTATTGTTTAAGTTATTGAAATTATTTTTTAAGTTATTGAAATTATTTTTTAAGTTATTGAAATTATTTTTTAAGTTATTGAAATTATTTTTTAAGTTATTGAAATTATTTTTTAAGTTATTGAAATTATTTTTTAAGTTATTGAAATTATTTTTTAAGTTATTGAAATTATTTTTTAAGTTATTGAAATTATTTTTTAAGTTATTGAAATTATTTTTTAAGTTATTGAAATTATTTTTTAAGTTATTGAAATTATTTTTTAAGTTGTTGAAATTATTTTTTAAGTTGTTGAAATTATTTTTTAAGTTATTGAAATTATTTTTTAAGTTATTGAAATTAATTATTTACATTAATAAAAAGATTTAACATACATTGGTAAAAAGACCGAAAACTAATTTCCTTTCAAAACGTGAAAGAAGACGCTATTTTGAGGGGCATTGATTTTACGAGTACAAATGAAATACGGAGACAGATAGAGATTGAAATTGACCAAGAGCTGACCCTCCCGTCGTCCATTGTTCATGGCAAAGCGGGAAAAAGTTAAAATATGTGGTATAGCGCGTGGGTGAGCAACGGGGGTTATGGAAGAATAGAGCGCCTGTTCCGAGCAGTTTCCTAATTAACTTTTGCTCAAAAGGGAGTAAACCCGGCGCGCCACGCGAGGATGTCCCCAGCGCGTACGTCTGGGCAAACGGGGACTGACGGGAGCAAACGTTGCCCCATCGGAATGGACGCTGCTGGCCGGGGGTCTTTTTCCCAACGGAGGAAGCGGCATCACTGCTATCTTTGCAAGAAACTGAACTGGTCTCTCTCCGCGGACCCTGGACGGCGGGGATTCGCGCCAGCCTCCCAGGAATCTCCCAGTTATAAATGCGGGAATGACGCCACTGATTCCCGGAGGCTGATCCGATCGTTAACCGATCGATGGGCGACTGTCAATCGATTTTACCGCCACCGGCCTCGAGACTATCTATATATACACACGCGCAACCACCAGCGCGACTGTACTATACCATCCCGAGGTCACTATCTACTTCCGTTCTCAATAGATACTTTCAAGTTGACGGGCTGCCATGACAAATACGCCCATAACTATGCGGGGAAACTCAACTATGGGCCACTTTCGAGGCCGCTTTGTTAAAAGTTAAAAGCACGAAAACCCCAAACCCGCAACTTTGTAATAGCGTTTTTAATCAGAATATGTTTATAAATGGTGTCTTTAAATTTAGGTCATTATACATTTTCTAACAAATTTCAAAGGTCAAAAATAGGATGTTGATTGCCTGCTGGTACATTGAATATCAGCGGGCCGAAACCCCCGTAGAAGAGTTCGACCCGCCTCGCGGAGGTGTTTAGGGAGATGCCTACTACCAGGAAATTTAGGCGACACGAAAGAGGGCGATAACCGTAAAACTTAAATTCCACTAGCGAGCGTAGTAAAATATTTTTTACGAACGTAAAAATTCGGTCGTGTCAAAGTAGAGAAATAAGCTAGTGAAAAGCAGTCTTAACGAGTCCTAAATGAGCGGCTTTTAATACCCGCGGGTTGGCTGACCCTTCATACATAACTCGCAACGGCTCTAATAACAATCTTCCAGTCATGAATTACAACGACGAGTGACGATTATCATTAATCCCGGCAGAAATTATCGCGTTAAAGGACAAGGCTTAACGGCGGGGATTTGCAGCGGCCATCGGAATAATACCCCCCGCACCGTCAAAAAATAATATATTTTCAAGAAAAACGGGAATCAGTTCCTAATGACGGCGTAAAACGCATTAGTCTTAGCCGCGTAAAAATCGTAGAAAAATTTGTCCCGGGTGGCCGATGCTTTACACTTTGCAGCCCTTCTCTCTTTCTATCCGCGGGGCTTCCGGAAACCGGCGATTAGCTTAATATCTCATGACGCGAAAACTGACAAAAGTTTGCTTAAAACTTTATTCGCATTTTCTGGGTCAATCCCGCCGAAATTGCGAACCGAGATCGGCTTACCGCCGACGCCACACTCACTGAGAATTACGCGTGATTCGACCTTAAGGTCTCCCCCCGCTTCGCCTAGAAAACGCTCCGGAGTAACCCGATTATTTTAATATAAACTAAGAAACGGGGTACGGACTGCGTTGGAAAACACCGAAAAGACGTATCAGGTATCGTCGAAGTGAAGTTTGGGAGCTAGAGACGGGAACCTAGGGCTAAAAAGGGCGATTCATCAAGCCTTACTAAATGGATGCGCCAGCATTTTTCTTCGCCGCTATCCCCTCCTCCCCCGCGCGTACTTTCTCTTTTGGCGATACTATTATTAGCGATTGCAGCCAGCTTTGGACCTGGGGGGAGGGAGGACGAAACGTTGGTTCCCTTTGGCACCACTTCTGTATTGTATTTCTAGACAAAACTAAGTTTTCGACGAAATTACTTTTTCAATGATAAATGTAATTAGAATGATTTTGCCGCGGATTACGCTAATTGATGCGGGCCCCTAAAAGATATTTCGCGGGCCCAAATCAAATTACCCTATTTATTTGGGCTGGCTAATTCGAAGCGACTAAGCAAAAAGTTTCGCCTTCTCGGGTCAGTTTGTTCCATTTCGCCCGAAAGAATCAGATATAATTTTTTCGTTATAATTATATTTGCTGTTTCCCCGTTGCAACAAATAACTGGATAGCCGTTTGATATACATACAAAAATTAAAAGTATTACGAGGTATTAAGCCTATAATTATCCTACATTAAAGCTCGCCGGCAAATAAATTTTAATAGAAAGATAATTAGCCGTTGGGCGGCCGTATTTAATCCTCCATTTGATTAATTTCTTAAAGGGAAATAGTACCATTTGAATTTCAGAAATTTCCCGCGCTAATCTCCAGAATTTGATTGGTCGGAACTGTTATCAGGGTAGAATTTTTCCAATGGTACTGTAGTCTCTTAAACCTAGGAGCAACAAACACAAGGAGAACGCAGCTAGCCTTTAAACACGCTAACGAAGGGTTGTGTACGAATTTCATTGGACGAGCGTCACGAGCCTTTACGCTGAACGTCTTACGGACAATTTCCGAATTTTCCCCTACCGACGGCAGCAGGCGCTAAAGCGTCTAGCCAATGAAAAATGTACACAAGAAAATCCACGACTTTTGACGGGTAGCGTTCTCCTTGTGTGGGGTGTTGTGTTTGTTGCTCCTAGATTAAACTATATAACGAAAAGAGATAGATTTCCCAAAAAAGTTATCGTTTGTAGAACTCGGTGGAACAGACAAATTAACCGCCAAAATGTTCGATTATTCATAAAAATTTCGGTAAACTGTTTATTTATGGATATTATTCGAGGTTATAAAACGATTTAGTATGCCAAAAATAAGTTTTTATTCGGATAATTTTCGGTTATGGATAAAAACAAATAAAACGGATATTTCTTATCCAAACCTCGAGCTCTATTCGTTTGGAACGTGAACGGTTTTGTTAAAATATGTTTCTGAAAAAAATATTGCTCTCGAAATACATAATTTGGTGGTTTTTAAAACTATTAAGGAAAGATGGTTTATTAATGAGCAAATATCCAACGCCATTGTATTTTTTACCTTTTTGTTGAATTAACCAAGCAATCAATAAAAAAATGCTCCACTGTTAATAATACAAAATCTATTTTTGTTAGGAATTTAATATTTTCAGCTCGTTGAATTTACAGACTCGATTTCAATTAGAAAAATGTGCGCCGTCACATTTTGGATCTTAGTGGCTTAATACTGATGTTAATTGACCAATAGGAAGCCAGGAAAAATAACAACAAAAACACAAAGGTCATTAAGTAAAAATGTTGAAGATAATAATTTAGAAAATACTTGTCCTACGGCATTGAAAATTTCACAATAAATTCACCTTGGTAAGCAATCTTTTGCTATGGACGCTCTGTTGACCAACCTAATGAAAGCCTACGATAGCGTATAGCAACCAATTTAAAAGTTCTATAGTTTAGTTATTCACAATTCCTTTAAACATTTGGTTCTATTCTTAAATATATATTTCTTTCCCACGTTTTAAAAATTCGACCTTGTCTCTTTCTTAGTAATGTATTCCGTGGGGTAGCCTTGGGCTACTCTGGTGGCGATGCAGGTCGTCACCACCAGGGGCCCAGGTGAAACTCCTTATAACTCTATCGTCTTCATTGAAGCATGGGGAAAATAATGATAAATCCAGGACATGAGTTTGGTACCTTCAAACGTACTGAATCGGTCATCCACCAAAAGATACAGGCGGCCATTTTAGTAGGGGGGGGGAGGAGCAAGTAAAAAAAATGGGAGCAAAATCAAGCAGAAAATTCCGGTTTCCCGAACGCCATCTAGTGTTTCCTAAGTCGGAATTCGGAAATAAGTGGCGGTTGTAATTCGAAAATCCTGCCATATTTGTTCCCATAATTTTTAGCTTAATGTTAACGATTCTAGGAAAGTATATGTTTAATATTATATAATTATGTATATTATACTAATTATGAAGGAGACGACCCGAGGTGTAACCCACCGATTTTACTTAAACTCGGTGAATTAGTAGACCTCAACGTAACTTCAAAATTCCCAAAGGGAAAAGTTACGCTGGGCTTTCGTTTTGCCATGGCAACCGAAAAGGTTTTTGACAACATCAAATCCAAATTTCTCTATGTGATTTAACACGGGAAAATCACATATTTCGAGGGTCCCCCCTACGAAAAAACAAAGAAATTTCCAAAAATTAAAATTTAAAAAAAATATGTAAATTAGGAATATTTTTGTATTTTGGGGTAAGAGAGACTATTTTTGGGTGAATTGGTACGTCGCGACGTTGGGTAAAAGCGAGCGAGGTAGGGTAAATTGAGGTAAGTTCAAATATTTGTGAGTAATTGCTAATTAAACTAACAAAATATAAATTTATTTAGATAAATTCGACTTAATTGGACCAATTTCAAAAAATTGGGTAAACCCGAAAACACAATAAAGTTTGGTATATTTATGTTAAATACGAGAAATATTCGGCAATATAAGTAATAACGTGTAAATTTTGTATTGGGCAGAGTCGATTAAATTGGGTAAATACTGATAATTTGAGGTAATGTTAATATATTACGGAAAATCAGAGTTAAATTCGGTAAGAGATAATAAAGTTCGGTAAGTTACGACTAATTTAAGTAAATTTTCTAAATTAGACAAAGACGATTAAATTGGGTAAATACTATTAAATTAAAAAATATTACTTTAGGTAAATGCGAGTTAAATACAATAAGATGAAAACCTAAAAATATATAAATTGGGAACATTTTAGTATTTTTGTGTGAATTATTCTGTCGTTGGGTAAATGCGAGCGAGTTAGGGTAAATGCTCATAAATTGAGGTAAGTTGAAGTATTTGTGAATATATGAACAACATATAAGTTAATTCAGATATTTTTGACTAAATTGGATCAATTTCAATAAATTGGGTGAAATACGAGAAATATTCGACAATATAAGTAATAAACGGTAAATTTTAATTAATTTGATTTAAATCGTCTAAATTGGACAAAGTCGATTAATTTGGGTAAATACTGATAATTTAAGGTAAATGTTAATATATTACGGAAAATACGAGTGAAATTCGGTAAGATAAAGTAAAGTTTGGTAAGTTACGACTAATTTAAGTAAATTTGTCTAAATTGGACAAAGACGATTAAATTGGGTAAAGTCGATTAAATTGGGTAAGTACTAATAAAATAAAAGAAATAATGTTACGAAACGGTTAATCATATATATTCTGATTTGTTAAGAATTACGTTTGTTATTTTATTATTGCTCATAAAATATTGATTGATAAATAATTCCACGTACGAAAATGCATCGCATAATAAGTGGCGAGAAAAAATAATGAATAATGAATAATGAATGAGAGGAGTAAAAATCTTGGGAAGAATACACTATTGATAGTGAGCCCGGACTAGCGACGCGCGAACGTAGAACGCTAACCGATGGGCCGTGAATCCTTTTAACAAATAGACTATACTAAGTTTTGTCCACTTTTGACCGCTGATACTGGACAAACCATAGGAGCTAGGGAAAATGGCAATGGACAATTTTGCTCCTTTGATCAAACTTAACAACATATTTTAATTTGAAAAAATCTGTCGAAAGCCAAATCCCATAGAAAAACTGCGATGTCCTTTACCCTTTATTACTTATATTGTTAAATTTTACTCGTATTTACCTCAAATTTACCAAAATTTATTGTATTTTTTGGCTTTACCCAATTAATTTAAATTGGTCCAATTTAGTCGAATTTATATGCATAAACTTATATTTTGTTAATTTATTCACAACTACTTCTACTGTGACGTACTTTATCACCAGGGCTAAAACCATAGTCGAAAACCCATCAGCAATTGACTCTGTCCCGAAGAACTCGCGTAACTTCACTATTGGCGTTAGCGAGAGACATACTAAATTTAGGAGTAAGTGTCTAGGGTTATGCTTACTAGTTAGAGGTAAAGAGAATAGATTGAAGTTTGATATATAGATTTAATTTTAAAATAAACATTGATAAAGTTAAACACAAAAAGGAACATTTACCGGATATACGGTTGACCAATCAAAACAAATTAAACAAAAACAAAACATTTCATAATTCAAACACCAACTTGGGTGTTTCTGGGAATTCCCATAAAACGAAGCCCATAGGGCCCTACTAATAAAACGATACTTAAGATTTTGAGTGTGGTGTCCAACGCCTGGATTCTCCTAAGAAGGTGGCACGAGCGGGGTGCGCGCACAATTTAGATGTATTCTGGACCTTCTTTATTTCGATCACTTATGCCGTCGCGTATAACGCGAATCATCGGTTTCGTGTCGATCACTTATACGGTCGCGTATAACGCGAATCATCGGTACCGAATAGATGATTGACTTAACAAATTTGAATTACTCACACCATCATAGGTGAAGTCGCTCACGAGGCTGTTTTTGGTCTCTTTCCTCAACTTCGTTTAGATTTCAATTCTGCCTTCCAAAAACGCGGACACCGAGTTTTTACTCGAGGGTCACGTGACCTCTTCATCCGGGTCGGTTTGTGTTCGCCAATCAGTTTCTTTAGTTTTTTTATTGGAATATCTTATTGGCCGAAACTTAGAATACCAGGGGACACCAAACTTGGTGACCCCCCGGGGCAAAGGTCGGAAACGCGCGCGTGCCAGTTATAAAACTTCCGCACTTAGCAAAGCGCAACACACATGGTAAATTTACTACAAAAACAAGTTTAATTGGACACATGTTCTTAAGATTGTAAGGTAGGTTAAAAATACGAACTTTCAAAGAAAACGAACACACATGTGTTCTTAGAATTATACTGGATTTCTTGCAAACTTCAATAGTTATTTTCATTGTAAATAAGTAAAAAGGAAACGAAGGTAAGAAACAGGGACGGATTCTCATAAAGCCCCAAGAGTGGCGACACGTGCGGGACAATGTCAAAAGCGAGAACGGGGAGTAAAGGACCATGGCCATTAGCCCTCTAAACCAATTTAAAGGCGACCCTGCCAACACGCCTTGAGGCGAGCGAGAAGAGCGCTGATTGTAAACCTGTCAACCGTCATGGGGGCGACCAGCGTCCACACATGACGATTGATGGTTTGTAAAAAAACGAAAATAGGAAACAAATGTTTCGGAAGAACTACTGCATTTCTAAGCTACACTCTTAAAAAAAGGGTTTCTTTTCAAACCTTTAAGGGTGTTTTCTTGTCCCATATTTAACACCTTAACAGGTTTATAAAGGATGTTATTCTACACCTTAAAAAGCAGTTTTCCTGCTAGGGAGTTTATTTACACTGTTTGGGGTGCTTATGTCCTCCGTTTTGGTTCCTTTGTTAACAGTTTGTGGTATAAAACTATTCCCTTCAGGGTTATTATCTACTCCCTCTAGGGTACAAGACGACTCCTTTTAGGGTACCAAACGACTCCCTTCAGGGTGTTACACTACCCCCTTCAGGGTTCTACAATACTCCCTTAAGGGTTCTATAATACTCCCTTTAAAGTTTTATCACTACTCCCTTTAAGGTTCTAAACTACTGCCTTAAGGGTGCTACAATACTCCCTGTAAAGTGTTAAAATACTCCTTTTAGGGTACTAAACTACTGCCTTAAGGGAGCTACACCCTTACCAGGTGTTAAATCACTCAATTTACGGGGTAATATAACACCCTTTATACACCTTTTCAGGTTTTTAATTTGGGACAATAAAAATCCCTTTAGGGCGTTTAAATTAACATTCAAGAGTGTTTTTTTACAGATATTACACCCTTAATATACCATTAAAACAACCTTTTTTTAAGAGTGTAGAAATAATATAACTGGGGAATATATACTTAGTTAAACTCATTGATTGTGAATATATAAAACTTAAATATTTGGCATTACGAATATATAAAACTTAAATATTTGGCATTACACTACTTACCTCCATTTATGAGCATTTACGTAGAAGAATTCACCCAATAATAGTATCTCTAACCCAAAAATACTAAAATGTTCCCAATTTATATATTTTTAGGTTTTCATCTTATCGTATTTAACTGTAATTTTCCTAAATTATTTTTTAATTTATTAGTTTTTACCCAATTTAATCGACTTTGTCCAATTTAGATGAATTTTTTCAAATTAGTCGTAACTTACCGAATTTAACTTGTATTTTCCGTAATATATTAACATTACCTTAAATTATCAGTATTAACCAATTTAATCGACTTTGTCCAATACAGACGAATTAACTCAAATTAATTAAAATTTACACGTTATTACTTATATTGCCGAATATTTCTCGTATTTTCGGGCTTACCCAATTTTTTGAATTTGGTCCAATTAAGTCGAATTTCTCTAAATAAATTTATATTTTGTTAGTTTAATTAGCAATTACTCACAAATATTTGAGCTTACCTCAATTTACCCTACCTCGCTCGCTTTTACCCAGCGTCGCGACGTATCAATTCACCCAAAAATAGTCTCTCTTACCCCAAAATACAACAATTTTTCCAATTTACATATTTTTTTTAATTTTAATTTTTTTAAATTTCTTTGTTTTTTCATATGTGATTTTCCCATGTTAAATCACATAGAGAAATTTGGATTTGGTGTTGTCAAAAACCTTTTCGGTTGCCATGGCAAAACGAAAGGCCAGCGTAACTTTTCCCTTTGGGTTTTGAAGTTACGTTAAGGTCTACTAATTCACCGAGTTTAAGCCAAATCGGTGGGTTACACCTCGGGTCGTCTCCTTGTTAGTACGTATAAAAATAAGTACTTACTTTAATAACCACACTATATTTGATATCTGTGAATAAATATTCCAGGATATTTACTACGATGACCACGTGTATTATTTTTGAAAACTGTCCCTAACAAATTTGCCCCTAAAATGACGTAGGGGGCAATAGTGGTTGGGTGTTAGCGCTGTTGGACGGGTTTTTCGCATAGAGTCATGTCCTGGATTTATCATTATTTGGCCCATGATTGAAGTGACCACGCAACGGACAGTCTTTGGGAAGGGTTTGTCAAAGGTGACCTTATGGCCAAAGGGTATCCTGAGTTTTCCCCTTCACTTTATTTGTATCTCTCTGTCCGTACCCTCAGTCTTGACACTAGCCGGTCCCCATCTTCTTTGAAAATCATGCCGCGAGCCCATCACCCCCTTTCGCTCTCTCCTCCGCCATGTTTTCACTAGAAGTCCGAATTGAGGGTTGACAATTATTTTATCCCGAGACAGTCTCCTATTTGTGTGTGTTGTAACAAATAAATTAATCACTATTATTTTGTCCCTTAAACCTAGGAGCAACAAACACAAAGATAACACAGCTAGCCTTTAAACACACTACCGCAGTGTTGTGAACAAATTTCATTGGACGAGCCTTAACGCCGAACGTCTTACGGGTGGGGGGAGACAATTTCCGAATTTTCCCCTTCCGACGGCAGCAGGCGCTAAAGCGTCTAACCAATGAAAACTGTACGCAAGAAAATCCACGACTTTTGATGGGCTGCGTTCTCCTTGTGTGGGGTGCTGTGTTTGTTGCTCCTAGCTTAAACATGAAATATTATGGTCAATCATTTTTGAAGGTAGGATTATACAAAATATTATTTTAGAATTGTTTTCAATTTGTATATTTGTAAAACATCGACGATGGCTGGTTTTCCCCATAATACTGGTTTCCTTTAAAATATTGCTCGATAAAAAGACGACGCTCCCTTCTGAACTCTGCGGGGCGCGCTCAAGACTTTTTTCACGGGCTTGGCGTCTTGGCCCATCTCTTCAAAAAAATCCCAATTTGTCCCCCTACGTCAGGGAAATGCCAAGTTTCCTGACGAGATCTTAAAAAGGGCTGCTCTGAAGATGAGAAGATTTTCCTGGTTTTGCTGCATATTGTCGGACTGGTCCGGAACTTCGCACTCCTACGTTTCTCGCGTCTACTCTAGCACGCAGTCAGAACAAGGATTCTTTATTAATAAAGAATCCTTGGTCAGAATGCCCATGTGGCTAAGTTTAATTTTCGGCATCTAAAGGAAGAGGAGTGTCGGGCAACAAGAATTGCGCTGCCGTCGATCGACAATTCCGGAGCCGTGCCGAGAACCAAGCTGCCGTATTTCACCCGCCAGGAGCTTCGGCATGGTCTCGGGACTCGTCGTCGTCATAGCAACAAGTCAGACGGTACCTTAAAAACTCTAATCGTAAAAGGGAAACCAGACGATACTTTAGTATGTATGTTAGCTGGTAAAAACATTTTGGTTAGGTGTAATTCGATGTACGCGTTTTGTTGGCTTTCTCATTTTTTAAATAAATGATTGAGCATTGCCAGTTCAGTGTATTTGTTAATCTCTTAATGTTGACACTTTATTTCTATATTATTCATACTCCCAAATTCATCCCCTAGACAACTATTTAACTTTTAACCTTATCCTCCCATAATTTTTAATTTTAACTTTAATAAATAAATTAAACGTCATGCTTTCGAAAAAGTGTCACCGTGTATTGTATATATATGTATATTGTGGAATGTCCCTAGGTATGGTGTGATATGTACCTGGCATCTGGGTGGTGGCAGGTTTGACATAATTGTGAGCTATGATTTATTTCGGACGCTTCGGCTAGCCCTTTGAGGTGTCCGAATGGAAAACCCAAAGTGAGGATGATGACGCTATGTTGGTGATTGGTGATTGGTTAGATAGAATTCCGAGCCCGTGATTGGGGTTAAAGCTCGCGCCAACGAGACCCACAGTACTTGGTCTCGGAACAAAACCAGAGGGTGGACACAGATTTCACAGATAAAATTGGCGAATAAGTAGATAAGTCCATAATGAAAAGGTATAATAAAGCTAACAAAAAACGCGAAACTCGGACCAAATAGATCTTCGAGTGAATATTTAAATTAAATTAAATAAAATAGCCAGAAAATCCAACGGTAGACCGGTTTCGTCCTATTTGGGACTCGTCAGTACCGTGCGGGAAATCTGGCTTGCGACTTTAACACCGAATAGAGAAACTAAGCCTAAATATCCCTTCCATAAACTGCAACCTTGTACCTCTTCGTGGTGGAAGGGAGTAACAGGTGGAGGGGCAACCCTCCATGCTGGCCAACTAAGGCTCTGCTTCTTCCTTAAGCTAAGGTGTAAGGTATCGTGCTGGGGGCTGAGTGGTACCGGGGAAGCGTAAATACGGTATCATGAACGATCCCCTCGGGGAACCAGGCGTAACCCCGTTGTAATTAGCCCTCCGCCCGGACAGAGGATTCAGGGCGGTGACCTTCTACTTTCCTCTTTTCTCGTGGGACCAAAAATGGATGCACAGAGTGGTTGGGGAAGGAGTTTGACTAGAAGGAATTGGTTCCTGGTGGGTCATTACTTTCAGTAATGAAGGTAACAGACCTGCCGAAACCATTCAAGGTCGCCTTCCGCACCATGGAAGTGCATACGAAGGACGCTAATGTCCTTCTACGCAGACTCAAGACTTTCAACAGCGCGTTGAATACGCAATGCTGGAAGATTGTCAACTAGTCTGAGGTTCCGACTGCCATCCGCTGGATTTTTCAGATGGATGCAGAGTCGGTCAAGGCCATCAGGGAAGCAGGTTTCAGAGCTGAAACCGGCTTGGACAGGGGTTTCTTTAAGATACTCTTTGATCCAAGCACGGGCAGCTCGAAGGACCCGACCAGCCTGGAGGGCTCTTCGCCGAATAGGGAACAATCTGAGGTCTCGGAGATGGAAGACGAGATTCTAGCCATTGGGGAATCTGGAGAGGAAACTCTCGCAGAGGACCTTAAGGCTATTGACTTGTCAGATATCGACGAGATCAAAGAGGATGCTCATATGGAGGGAACAACAGGGGGGCAGGCTGGGGACGCTAGTCGGGCCGGTGAGAGTGATGTGGCCTCCACATCTTCCACTAGGTACGGCTTGGCAGAACTGGCTAGCAACCAAGTTAACCCCACCTAAACATGAGTTTGAAGGTGCTGCAGATCAATCTGCACCACTGCAAGGCATCCTCTGCTGCTCTCTGCAGAAGGTTTGCCAAGAAGAGCTTCGACGTCTCTCTCATACAGGAGCCATGGACTGCCAATGGAAAGATACTTGGTCTCCAAAATGCAGGTAATATATTCTATGATTACAACTCTGCTACACCCAGGGCTTGTGCACTGATACGCATGGGCATTCATGTCCTTTCGCTCTCAATGTACACCTCCAGGGATATTGCCACAGTAACACTCATCACGGATTGTGGTGGGGAGGTTACTATGGCATCGGCATACCTACCGTACGACGATGCTTTACCCCCCCCCCCTCACAGGGGATGGCCAAATTGGTCAACTACTGCGTGTGAGAGTTTGGGGAGGAAGCTGGTCATCGGTTGCGATGCTAATGCTCACCACAAAATCTGGGGCAGCTCAGACTGCAACCAGCGTGGTAAAGACTTCACATTCTGAATAGGAACAATGTACCAACTTTTGTTACTTCTAACAGGAGTGAGGTCATTGGTCTCACACTGTGTACAGCGAATGTCGCAGATAAAATCAAGAACTGGCATGTGTCTAATGAACCGTCTTTGTCGGATCACAGACACATTTGCTTTAATATTCTGGTCAAACCTGTATGGGCTTGTACCGCTATTCGTAACCCTAGGGGCACAGATTGGTCCGGTTACAGGGAAGACTTAAGCTTCTTCCTTAAGGGTGATAAGCCATGGCTGTCATCGGTGTTGGATTTTGATTTGGCTGTTGACCGCGTTCAACAGTCCATTATGGACTCCAATCACAGCAATTGTCCAGCAAAGCCTGCCAACCGGCCAAGGTTAGTGCCTTGGTGGAACAACGAGATTGGCAGGCTGCGCAAAGAAACTCGTAGGCTCTTCAATAGGGCAAAGAAGGGGGTGATTGAGATGCCTATAAACGCACCCTCACCACCTACCACAAGTCTATCCGCGATGCCAAGAAGGCTTCGTGGAGGGACTTCTGTGAGAACATAGTGGATGTTCCCAGTACGGCCAAATTAATGAAAAGTTTGGCACATGATAATACTAAGCATCTTGACACCATTAAGTTGAAAGATGGCAGTTTTTCCACGTCCGGTAAGGACACTCTGACACATGTTAGATGTACACTTTCCGGACTCTAAGCTCACCAGCAATGGTGGCAATGGTACTCGCCCTTTGAGGATCAATCGAACCAAAAGGGAAGATTGGGCAGTGGCGAATAAGGTCGTCACGCATTCTAGACTTATATGGGCTGTAAAGTCATTTAAACCCTATAAGTCCCCGGGACCGGATGGGATTTTTCCTATCCTCTTGCAGTGGGGCAGTGATATTCTATGCCCTCTAGCGCTGAGAATCTACAGAGCTTGTATTGCTCTAGGGCATTTACCTAGCACCTGGAAGCTGTCTCAAGCAATCTTCATACCCAAGCCTGGTAAATCTGATTACCTGGAAGCTAAGGCATTTAGGCCAATTAGTCTTACCTCTTTTCTCCTAAAAATTCTGGAGAAAATGGTGGACAACTATATTAGAGAGGAGGTTCTTTGCAACTCTCCTCTGTCGGCTGCGCAGCATGCCTATCAGAAAGGCAGGTCTACTGAGACCACCCTGCATGGTATCAGCAGCTGCCTGGAGAAGGCAATTGAGCATAAGGAAATTGCGCTAGCAGTTTTTCTTGATATTGAGGGAGCCTTTGATAAGGTCTCAAGCGCAGTTATACTTAAGGCTGCGAAAAGGTTTGGTATCAATGACACATTGTGCCTTTGGATCAAATCTATGTTAACTGACCGGAAAGTGACATCCTCCTTGCTGGGTGACTCCCTTCTGGTCTCCACCAGTCGTGGTTGCCCACAGGGGGGGGGGGTTTCTCCCCTTCTGTGGTGCCTGGCGGTGGATGAACTTGTTCGGAGGTTGAACAGGGGAGGATGCCACTGTTTCGGTTACGCTGATGATATTGCTATCATCCTTACTGGGAAATTCCCGGTAACAGTGAAGGACGTAATGAGGAGGGCCCTAGCATCAGTTGAGAGCTGGTGGAAAGGACCAAGTGGAGAGCACCGAGGTGAAGTACCTCGGTGTCATCCTGGATAGCAAACTAACATGGAAGCCACACCTTGACTATATAGTCAAGAAGGGCAAAATGTTATTTTGGAGAACTACAAGTTCAGTTAGCAAGACCTGGGGCCTAAGCCCCAGAGCTGTGTACTGGCTGTACACCATGATCATCAGACCTATCCTGTCTTATGTAGCTGTGGTCTGGTGGCCAAGAGTTACTTTAAGGACTGTGCAGTCTGATCTGCGCACTCTACAAAGACTGGCTTGTGTCGGCATTATAGGAGATATGAGAACAGCCCCAAGCACTTCTCTGGAAATACTCCTGAATATGCTTCCTCTCCACCTTTTTATTGAGGAAGCTGCCTTTTTAAGTGCCTATAGGCTTAACCAAAATGGCTGGTGGAAGGCTAATAATTGGGAGCATAGCCACACCAAGCTCTTTCGGGATATTTCCAATCAGATCCCGATTCTGACAATGGGTTCTGATATGATGGTTACTAAACTTCACTTTAGTAAACCTTTTGAGGTCAACTTCCCTAGCCGTGCAGAGTGGAGTAACTTGACCCTCGGTACCAGAGGAGAGATCGTCTGGTTCACTGATGGGTCTAAGGCCCACTATGGCACTGATGCGGGGATGTATTGCCTTACTAATAATTTTGGCTTTTATGAAAGCCTAGGGATACGCACTAGTGTATTCCAGGCGGAAATTTTTGCCATTTGCTCCTGTGTTGCTTACTGTTTACATCAGGGGTATCATGGGAAGGTTATCCAGATTTATTCGGATAGCCAGGCCGCTCTAAGAGCTCTTAGCCAGTATAGTATTCTTTCTAAACTGGTTCTTAGCTGCTTAGATCTCCTCTGTGCTCTTGGGTTGCACAATAAAGTTCAACTTTGTTGGGTACCTGGGCATAAGGGGCATCTTGGGAACGAAAGGGCCGACGCCTTGGCCAAGGAAGGTGCGAGATCTGGGTTCATTGGGCCAGAACCTGCACTCCCCATCTCCCGGGGACTTGTACGCGGCTTGATCTCCAAGTTTATGTCAGATCGTCAACTCAGACAATGGTCTAAGATTGAGGGTCAAAGGCAGGCCAAAGAGTTTACTCTTGGCCCTTCTAGGGAGAGAGCCAGAGAATTACTCTCGCTCTCTAGGTCTAGTATTAGGATTGTCATTGGCCTACTCACAGGCCACTGCCATCTAAACAGACATTTAACGCTTATTGGGGTAAGTGATGACCCGATTTGCAGAGCTTGTCTAACTGAGGAGGAAACTGCCTCACATGTACTCTGTAGCTGCGATTACTATGCAGCCCAGAGGTTTGAGCATTTGGGTATGCATCGGTTGGAGAAGTATGACGTCTCTAACAACATGGCCAGGCAGATTTTAAGCTTTGTGTCAGCAATAGGACTTGTTTAAGTCACCCAGTTTGGGGATGCACAATGGACCTTAGGTCGAAGTGTTTGGCTTGCCACCCCACTCAATAATAATAATAATAAGCCTAAATATTAAAAATTTCAAAACGAGTTGCATAGCAACGGAAAGCCGAATAGGGGGAGAGTGGTGGAGATTAGTATATACGTAATGTTAAGTTAAAAGGAACCACCTATGGACTGCATTGTAAAAAATGATGCTGTCCATAGGTGGTTCCTTTTAACTTAACATTACGTATATACTAATCTCCACCACTCTCCCCATATTCGGCTTTCCGTTGCTATGCAACTCGTTTTGAAATTTTTAATATTTAGGCTTAGTTTCTCTATTCGGTGTTATAGTCGCAAGCCAGATTTCCCGCACGGTACTGACGAGTCCCAAATAAGACGAAACCGGTCTACCGTTGGATTTTCTGGCTATTTTATTTAATTTAATTTAATTATTCACTCGAAGATCTATTTGGTCCGAGTTTCGCGTCTTTTGTTAGCTCGAAGTACTATCGGTACGAGCTATTAGTAAGTTTTTCAATTTCTTCAAATTTATTTAGCGCTTAGCTTTATTATACCTTTTCATTATGGACTTATCTACTTATTCGCCAATTTTATCATTTTTTACAATGCAGTCCATAGGTGGTTCCTTTTAACTTAACAGATTTCACAGAGTTCCGCTGGGACCCTCTTGGACACAATTAAGATTAAGATGTGGTCGCGAGATGCGAATGGCCGAAAGTTTGTGGAGATGCTGCATAAGTATTTTTCCGAACGATAATGGCTACGGCCAACCGCTTTGGGTTTAATTCGGATTGTATCACTTTTACGCTGATATAATGGCAACCAGTAGGGTTGTTGTAATGTTTGATTTGTTGAGTAGGCATTCCCTTTTGTTTAAGTAGTTTCAGTGTCCCCTTTTGTTTAAGTAGTTTCAGTGTCCCCTTTTGTTTAAGTAGTTTTAGTGTAACCTTTTTTTTAAAGTAGTTTCAGTGTCCCCTTTTGTTAAAGTAGTTTCAGTGTCCCCTTTTGTTTAAGTAGTTTTAGTGTCCCCTTTTGTTAAAGTAGTTTCAATGTCCCCTTTTGTTTAAGTAGTTTTAGTGTCCCCTTTTGTTTAAGTTGTTTATAGTGTGTAATTTGTTTATTGACCGTAATTAAATAATGATAATTTCTAATGTTTTTAAATCTACAACATGGCAATCCTCAATTGAATCATTAAGCAAACAACCCCTAGATACCCTATTCAACCTCGCTAACCCCACATGTTGAAGTTACGTGAGAGGGAGGACCATATTTTAATGTAGGCTTGGTCGCCGGGAATCCTTTAGGCTAGCAATTTAAGTTTATACTAGAAAAACCCCTACATACGTCAATAGTGATATTCCTTGGAACACTCTTCTTCAGCTTGGAATACCTGAGAGGACAGTACGTTAAAATTCTGCTATAAAATGGCGAAAAGAAATTGATAATTATCGCAGCCTTGCCTTATATGACCAGAAGGAGGAGGTGGGAATTGAGCCTTTCTACAATAATGACCATCTCAGTCATCTACTATTTCTCGCTCGATCCGGAACTCTCCCAACTGCCGCGAGATTTGCCAATATCTTTGGAGAGAGTCCGGATTGTTCTCGGTGGTGCATCGGTAGAAGTGCGTGGTTTTCGTAACGTGGAATTCTGGACTTTCCTAAATCCAAATATTTCGATGCAGAATTCCGCGGTGGTATCGGACTTCTGTTTCTGGGTGTTGGTCGCTTAGAAGCAGTAGTTCTGGGAAATTGGTGCTTGTCTGGCCAGGAAGTGCCAATTATCCGCTCGGCCGTGGCATAATTCCATCTAGTTATAGCTTACACCAATTCCATTTTACCTCCCTTTAGCCCACCTTCGTAATTTATTTTGACTTTAAATAAAAGTTTGCCAATGTTTTCAGTTTTATTGATATTTTATAGCGTTGTTAATTTTCCAGAAAAGTAAAATGCGGAAAATTTTCCGCAAATCGGAAAAATAAAAAATTGAAGGGTTTTTATTGTTTTTAACTTTTTATCGATATAAAATGTCTAATAACAGTAAACATACTACAAACCCTTAATAGTGTTACATTGTTAATCAGTTTAAACTAGTCTAGAGGTTTAGTTTTACTTTCAGATTCGAAAAAATGAGGCGAAAATGCCGCTTTATTTAAATTTTCAAACAATATATTAGACTAATCATGGAATTAAAAAGTTTTTTATTTGTTTACGGAAATTTTCCGGAAAAAAAGCCTCTGTCATTTTCCACGGAAAATTTTCCGACTTACAACACTAATGTTTTATCTGTTGCTCGATCCTTTTGTTAAGGCTTTCTTAAGATTTTATATAGGTACTCGAGCGGAGATTTGATTGAGGCGCGCACTTTTTAAAAAGGCTGCTCTGGTTTTAAAGAAAGAATTAGGCCCGGTTGTTATTTAGAGAGAAAGAAAAGTTGACTATTGTCGTTAAACCACGAATTAAACGAAACTTGAAAGAGAGAGAGGAGGATCATTTCACCAACGGCCATCAAGTTGCAGCACAACGCTCCAGCACGATACTTAGAGTATCATAGAGGCTTCAACCGGTTCGTGTACAACAGTGGTCATCGAAACCTGAGTATCTAATTGTCTAAAATCAAAAGAAAGGAACTAGCTTAGTTTTGTAGTGTCTTATTATTCGTAGTACGAGATGGGTGGTTGGGTCAAGCCCAACCTAGCACTTCGACCAGATGTCCATTGTGCAGCCCCAGCCTTTTAAACTTGGAAAAGCCCAGTCTCCGAAACGAAGCGCAATATTTGCTTCGCCGAGATGCTGGAAAGATCACTCGTTTCCAGCCTGTGAATACCAAGATGCTCAAACCTTTGAACCGCATACAAATCACAGACACAAAGGACATGAGAGGAAGTTTCCTCCACTGCAAGGCATGCCCTGCACATAGGACTCTCACTGATGCCAATCAGATACAGATGTCTACTTAGCTGGCAGTGACCTAAAAGTAGGCCCGTTACCACCCTGATACTACTCTTAGAGAGTGAAAGCAACTCAGTTGCTCTTTTCTTAGTAGGTCCAGAGATAAACTCCTTGAACGGCCTCTGACCATCCGTCTCAAGCCAAAGCTTGACCGGTCTCTCAGCCATAGTGCCATGCACCTAAGAACCTAGTTGAACTTTGTTATGGGTGCCCAGTTCTGAAAGGAGATCCAAACAGCTAAGAACGATTTTGGAAGTGATACTAAACTGATTAAGAGCCTTAAGGGCAGCCTGGCTGTCCGAGAAAACCTGAACAGTCTTGAGACAGAAGTCTACACAGAAGCAGATGGCCGAGATCTCAGCCTGGAGAACCGTAGCAAAATCGCCGAGGCTCTCAAAGAAGCCAAACTTCTTAGTCTGACAGTAAACTCCAGCTCCCATCCCTGAGTGAGCCATCCGTGAACCAAACAATTTCACCCTTGGTTCCAAAAACTGTGTCGCCAGTCCAGTCTAGGTGGCTTAGAAAGTAGACACTAAACTGCTTTTCAAAGTGTAACTTAATTGCAGCTATGTTGTCAGAACCCATCAATAAGATCGGTAAATGACCAGAATAATGCCGAAACAATTTGGTGTGGTTGCATTCCCAATTAGCAGACCTCCACCAACCATTATGTAGTATCCGACAAACACTCATAATTGCAACCTCCTCTATATAAAGATGAAGCGGTAGAATATTCAGGAGCACCTCCAGAGAAACGCTTGGGGCTGTTCTCATAGCTCCTGTAATGTTGACACAGGCCAGCCATTGCACAGTGTGTAGATCAGCCTGCACTGACTTAAGCACTACCCTCGGCCACCATATATCAGCATAGTATAGATCCAATAAACAACCTTTGGGCTAAGACCCAAAGACTTGCTTATGGTACTCCTTACTCTCCAGAATAACATTTTAGCCTTCCTGATACTAAGATAAAGATGAGGCTTCCATGTATTTTACCTAGGAATCGGTCAAAATCCCATGCTATTTTCAATGGGAAAATTTCCATTTTATGTTGTCAAAAACATTTTTCGTTGCCAAGGTAAAACCGTTGCCCATTGAATAAAATCCCTTTAGGATTTTTCAAGTTACATGAAGGTCTACCAATCCCCCGAGTTTGAACAAAATCGGTGTGTAACACCTCGGGTCGTCTCCTTGTAAGAACCTTCTCTCTAATATAACTATCAACTAATTTCTCCAAGATTATTAGGATAAAAGAAGTAAGACTGATTGGTCTAAATGCCTTTGCTTCGAAATAACTGGTTTTCCCGCGTTTAGATAATAAAGATAACCTTAATTATCTTAAAATTAAATACTTTCATTGGCAACCTTTTAACCCCTTCTAATAATTAATCATAACCCCATAGACAAAGTGTTAATTAAGATTTTAAGTTTAACGTTGTCCTTGAACCATGTCTTCAAGGTTATTCAATTTTTATTCGGAGAACCCGCTCGTTAGAACCTTTGGGTTTTAAAGGTCACTCACAAATTAAAAAGTGTGTGCCTGCACTTTTCAGATACAAATCTAATATACTAGATATATTATAAGCTTCTTGTCTAGTGAGAAAACAAAGACTTCGAATGAATCATTTATAGAATGTCACATCAAATACGTATTTTTAATAAACCTAAACCTCAATAAATGTTAAAACTTATTTCGAACTCTGGAAAATACGTAATGAAATTTTAACGACCAAATCAGTTTTGTATAACTGAAATTTAAACAATCGCGTAATTCATATAATATTATCAGTCAAGTCGGAATAATAAATTATAATATATTATAGAGGCCAAAATGACTCCGTAGCGCCAAGGAGTAGTTAGGTACTTTCTAAGATTAGAACATGGCGAATTCTAGGGGTCATTAGAAATTAAGCCCCGGTTTTTCCCTGGAGCCAAAATACCACTTTAAAAGTGAATTAAAAGTGGAAAGTCGGCCATTATTACGACTTCGGGCCATTACGCTCTCGGTCCTCCGTATAAGCAATTCTCATTCTTTTGCCCGCGCGCCCAGCCTAAAAGAAAGGGTTACGCGAGGCCATTCCTCTCCGCTATAAATTGGACGTATTTTAACACGGAACCGCGATAAATCTTTTAAATTCTCGTCTTCGAGAATGGCGAAGGAGCTTCGAGGCTGAGCCGCGAAAGAGACGCTCTTGAATTGGAGAAAGGAGTGGCGGTGCTGGCAAATTGAAGGGTAGCTGCGAGGGAGGGAGCGACTTTTGAGGTCCTCTTTTCTCAAAGATACCCAGGGGCCAGATTAGCCCCGCTCACCTGAGATTACGGCCAATTAGAAAAACTAATTAAAAGTTTCGTTTTCCCCGCCCGCTCCGACTGGCTATAATTATGAAGCAAATCTCTAAATTACATCTGAAAAGCAAAGTCGAACCCCAAAATATAAATATCTCTCTTCTCCTTCTCTATACGCGCGCGTTTCTCGCGGTGATTTTCTCGGCCTATTTCTCCGTCGTAGCTATAATGGAAAGGAAGAAAGTTACGCTTTCACTTATTTTCCGGGGAACGAATCGGGTGAGCTCGGGGCGGTTAAACAAATGGAAAAAGGAAGCGTAAGAAGGGACGTATGTAGACCAAGATACTTTAGCGGGAAGAAGGAGAGCGGCATCTTTTCCGTTCGTTTGAGAAGAAGTCCGCTCTCGAAACTCCATTAACGAGAGGAATTAAAACGCGCGCGTGTCTCGCAGGAAAGGCACCCCGCCAAATTGATCCCGAAAAGGAATCGCGCTTTCGAGATTTTATAATGGTGAGGGGCCACCGAGCTCTTATTATTCATTATATACGGGATTAAAACGCTAAGCCTAATTAGTGAATGAAGCGATTCTCCTTAGCGGTTCCGGAAGGCGGCGGCGTAGGGCCCTAATATTAACGCCAGAACTAGCTGCTAGATGGCGGTTTGGTCGGCGTCGGACAACGGCCATTTATATCTTCATTCCTTTTTACGCTCTCCGCGTAAAGACAGCCACTTACTATTAATATAAAACGGGTCAGCTTCCTAAGATTCGGAGTTGTCCTCCAACCCCCACTTCCCCTTAGTGTTACGCGTCTTCCCCGCATAACAGATGGAGACAGTGCAACCCGCGGTGAAGCTAGCGTAAATAGCACGTGATTATATTTCAAAGGCAGCCGTTGCTGGCTTCGTTTATCAAAAAAAACGTAGCAGCTTGATATCGCGAGCTGGGGGAATATATACGCTACGCAACGCCAAGTGGAAAACGGACGACAAAAGAGAACAATTTGTACGAATCGCCATGTTTGTAAAATTCAACGTTTGTTTTTTAGTATTTGTGGCGGGTACTTGCCAGGCCTTCCAGATTCTGTCCGATATGAAACAGGCCAGGGATGACTCGCTGACCAGGCTTTTGAAACAAGCCCAAGTTTATTCTTGCAGTTAAGAGCGAAATTTTGCAAGTACGATTGAAGTAATATTTATAACCTTTTTTTAACCGCATAGTGGTGGCCGATTTGAAAACTCTCAGGAAAGAAAGTACCATATCTTGTGCCGGAAAACTAATGCCTTCCATAGTAAGTAGCTAATTTGAGAGTTAAATGAGTCAATTTTATAGTGTTTGTAACTTAAATGTAGATGGAAAATGTAGCCCAAGATTGCTTCGGTGATACCAATTTTTCTTTGATGGATAAAGCGGAGATATTTTGCAAGGCGGATCAGTACGGTATCAACGTAAGAAATTTACTATAAATAGGACTAATTGTAAAGTCTAAAATGTACTCTTATAATTAGTCAGCATTGGAGAAAGCAACCTGCGTTACACAGAGACTAGCTCAGATGCAGTTCAATGAATTACATTTAGCAGCGGCTGGCGACAGTGATAAGTTTAATATAAAATCATATCTGGATGATGTCAATGTACGTACGAAATTTGTAATTTATTCATAGAAATCCAAGATTTATTAAACTCTTTGTATTTTTAGGAATGCTACGCGAATATGCAGAAGGAACAGAACTTCACTGACAAATAACCGCGACTTTCATAATTAAAATAATTTTACATTTTTTAGTCATACATTTTAATAATATTTTATCTCAAATATTTTGTTTGTAAATTGAAATAAAATAATGTATCCATTTTAAAACGTTTATCGATGTTAATTCTTTCCTTTTATACAACCACAAGCATATATAAATACCTTACGAATGAGGTATTTATCTCATTATACTGCTACTCTTATTCGCTTGAATCATGTAGTAAGTATTGAAATTTATAGATCGCTTGCTAGAATCTGCATTACTAATAGACCTGATTACTGGTCATAGTGTCACAATTTTTGTATTCTAATCACTTGTATACTTATGTTTATTTACTTTTGTTATTTTTTTTTCTAAGCCCTAGGCCAAAAAGTCGTTTTTCGACTTGGCCACGCCAAAAAAAACTGTAACCTCTATGTTGTTGTTATTAAATAATAATAATTATTATTATTATGTACCTTGGCCAGCTCTCGTCAATTTTTCAAAATACGTTTCTGAAGTAAAAGGTACAGAGTTAAATATATTATTTAATGATATCCTATAACTATTACAAAAAGGTTATAAATAAATAAATTGATATTTATAGGCAGTGTTATTTCTACAGTTTACGTCTTTAGGCGAAGTTATACAGACAGAACATTTTGTACTCTAATGCGAAGGTACACGTTAATTTTAAATGCCCTGGATGCGTACTTTATTCTTAAGTCCAATTAGATATTCATTTTGGCACGCACCAGTACCCAACAACCAGACATGGGCTTAGTTCAAATATAAATAATTATGATACATCATAGTGCGGAACAATGGCTGGAACTAAACGAGATCTCAAGTACAGGTGCGAATTAGCAAGTAGTTGAAAATGGTGAAACATTTCGAAAAATGTTGTAAGGCAGTAATGAAAACGACAACATTCGCAACGTAGTACGGGTTTTATTTCGTGAATCATCCTTTCGCAAAAATATGGATTACTTTCAAAAACAACTCGAAGGTCTATAACGAAAGATAGTATAAAACGTGTGTTTTCTAAAGCTTGCGGCATTCGTTTTAAGCCTGATAATCCCAGCTGTCGACAGTAACTGTAAAACGGGCATTCTACATCTATAATATTATTCGTCAAATTAACCCACGCGCTAAAAAATACGGATCTACTTGTTTTGCACAAAGCGTTGCCCATTTTCCGAACGAGAACAGTGTAGCGATATACCCTTAACAATTATGTCGTTTTTAACTTCGAGTGCAATTGTACTACTTAGTTTAGTCGGGGTGTTCTCCTACGATTTGCACAGCCTGGCCGACCCCTTTCTCGAGGCTTTCGAGCAAGCCAATAACGCCATCAACAGCTACGACTGTGGTAAGCGTTCAATTTCGTTTAGGGTTTTTCACTTATTCCAGAAATTCATCGAGAAGGGAATTTATCGGATTGGAATATTTAAAATTTTTAACTATGTAAATTAGCGACGGTAATGATCACTTGTGGGTGAGATTTGGTGGTAAATTTTAAGGGCAACTGAAAAAATGTTTAATCCGTAATAGAACGCACTCACTTACTTTCGGCTTTACACGATAAGTAGCACCATTTTAAATTTCATAAGTTTAATTAATTTTTCCAACAGACGTCGTCTCGAACGATACAATTTACATTTTAATAAAAAATATTCATCTATATTGGTATCCATTTTCCCAATAGACCTGCCTTTGTGAGTCATTTCTGAGAACACATTCACACTTTAAAATAATTTTCTTCTTGGGATGCCTTAAGCCATTTGCTGTATATATACAGCTCTATAACCAAACATTTCGTAGAGGTACCCACGACTCCTATATTGACTGTGAAATATGTGACAGATATTTGTCCTCGAAGATCCTTATGACACCTGGTTGTAATATTCAGTGGCGTAGACAGAAATTCGTCAAGTAGAGTGATCAGACTATGTAAAAGTTCAGAGTGGGGGTGAATAGGGGGTTAAAATCTAGAACAGTCAAAGAAAACTCCTCTATACCACTACTTCCAAAATCATTAAAAAAATACATTAAATAATATCTAATTTGTAATTATTTAATACAGCTCAGACTATGTTCGAATCCGAATTCCCAAAGAGAGTTTACGACTGCATCGCGAAAGAGATACCGCAAGTGGTAAGTACGGCTACTGCCGAAAAAAATGCGATATTTAAACTTTAGGACTATTTGACTTTGTAAATAAACTAGCTACAACTTATGTACTTGCAGACAGAAGGTGTAATGGACTGTTTCGAAAACCAAACTCTGACCGAAGCCATAAGATCGTTCTGCGGAAAATATTCAGAGTTGTCTTTAGAGGTGTTGTTTAATTACATTCGTAAAAGCTAAATTACAAATTACGTAACGCAAAAACCGTTCAATCCCACCTCCCCTCGTAACAAAGACGAACAATTGAAACGACGTAACAAATAATAATAATCAGCTAGGCTAATACCATAAGGTCCCCATAAGTAAAAGTCTACCATAGGGACCCATGGTAACGGCGTTGTCCTGGAGAGAAGAAAATTAACGTACGACGATAGGGCAGTAACGACATCTTTTTAAAAATTTCTACATCTAAAATATTATCTTACTTGGTAGAGCAGCCACGCTCGGGTTGACAATTGCCACACAAAACGCTTCTAAATTTCAAATTTAAAAAATAAATACCTTCAGGAACACCACTCTTATTCCTAATAGCCAATTTTAGATTCTGATTAATCATTTTGCAAAGATAAGTGTTAATTTTAAGTTTTAAAGCGATAAAATTGTGAATAAGCCTTGGCTACTGTGCTAAGGGCCAAGGTCCGTCGAGAAAAATACACTATTGGTTAAGGGCTCGCGGCGGAGATTTCTCCCGCGTGGTTCTAAGTTTAAAAACGTCCGCGCACGGCTTGTGCGCATTCATAATGCATTTTGCGAAGTTTATTTCAGAAATACATAGCCACTAGGAGGTGCAGGTTTTGAATACCTACCTCTTAATAACCGGTATGTGATCGTCAAAAATTTGGCCTATACCTTTGCTTATGGGGACCTTATGATAGGCTTATGCTAATACCCGAGGCACCATCCTAAGCCCAAGTCGTCTAGCGTCTGGCGTCTTTTATTGTATTTTTTTATTTCGGTGGACAGGTTAAATTGGTGATCTCCTTCAATTATAACAGCGCAATAAACCTTAAAATTATTCAATTGCATTCAAAATAAAATTCGCTATTTCTATGGCTTTTCACATTTTCGGCGTTACTTACCATGGTTTATTGCGAAGGTAAAGAACGCATTAAGTCTATATTTTATTTTGATACAACTATAAAATTAATCATACTATTATAAATGAGCAGTATTAAATTGCTAGTGCACCTTAAAATACTTAATAATTTAGGTTCCATTATAGAATTAGGTGACGTGACACATTTTAGTGACACCCCTTTCACGAACCAACTGACAAGGAAACTACCCGGGGTGTTTATCTCCGATTTGGTTAAAGCTCGGGGCGTTAGTAGACCTTCATGTAACTTGAAACTAGCTAAAGGGAAAAGTTACAATGGGCTTTCCATTTCAACCGAAAATGCTTTTGACAACTAGGAATTATCCTTTACCCATTTTAAATAGCATGGGAATTTACACAATTTTACTTAAATTGTTCAATTTTCCAAATTTTACTCATATTTACCTACTTTCACTTATATTTACGCAAATATTTATAAATTTGAAGTTGAGATTTTTCCCCAAATAAATATAAAATATTTGAATATTTTCATAGTCCCCCGAAAATTTATATAAATTTTTAAAATCCGTGAAATTCCCATGTTTTTTTAAAAGGCAAAATTCTCATTCAAAAACATTTTCGGTTGCCATGGAAAATCGAAAGCCCATTGTAGCTTTTCCCTATAGAGTAATGGCACTGTGACGTCCTAGTACGTCACCCATGCTCTTTCCTATAGATAAAAATTTGCGACCAAAATGGCGGCCATGGCCAAAGCTACGGAGTGCTACTACTCTATAGCTAGTATGCTAGTTACATGAAAGTCTACTAACCCCCCGAGTTTGGACCAAATCGGAGATAAACCCCTTGGGTAGTTTCCTTGCTAGTGCGTTACGTAATTGTCGAATGGCCCTTTATAATACCATATGTAAGATGATCACTCATAAGTATGCCATAAAAGCATTTTCGTTAATGAAACCTTGTTCACGGGATATGACGTAATTTACGTCACTTACAACTCCGTGACGAAATATGCATCATCAACTTTACTGATGGGAAACGGAAGTTAGTGAGAATTCCTCGCGCGTTTCTGGCTTGGCCAATGTCAAGTTTAGCTCGTGCCTCGCGATCACATGATTTCATTTCCATGGTAACCTTTTCAATAGCGCAAGGATTATAAGCATTTTTGCATTTTTGGGTCCGCTCAATGTATGTTCCGCGTGAAACAAGGTCTCATTGAATTTTTTTCAATGGAAATATTATACAGAGGCATACTTATGAGTAATTATGTTACATATGATAATACCAATTGAATTCAAAGGATTTTAAACTGAAAGTGGAATGCATGGAGCAAAACATTGGAAGGCTTGATTACAACTTAAAAGTAGTCAAGCAAAAGAAATTGACGTTCGATACACCACTCAGCATTTTCTACGAGGTGACCTTTTTATCAAGTTATTAATACATGAACTAATAACAGCAGTAACTAAAATTTCCCGCAGGCATGCTTAGCTAACACTATGGGCAAAGAGGGAGTTTCGGGAGAAATAACCTTCAGTAATAAAGTACGTACATTCATATCAATTTTATCCATATAGTCTGAGACGATAAGATTACAAAAAATTCGCTTACTTAGGCCTCGAGCGAAAAAATATATAGTGCCATCCAGGGCCGGACTTAGAGATCCTGGGCCCATAGGCAGATAAGAAGTCTGGGCCCCCTTTTCACGCGCTGCATTTACTCTTATCCCTGGAACTTGGCTGTGCCGGAATTTCTCTGATTCAGCGTAGAAGTCTGAGCTCTACGGTTATATTACTTAATAAAAGCTCTTAACAATCGTCGACTAAATACGCGATAATTATGCAACATTGTGATTTAAGGCTGCGTCCGTAAACTGCCAGGCAGAAATTTTGGTATTTTTAAAACAAAATCTTCTACCTAGGAATTTCTCCAATATAAATTACGATTGATATTATCTACGTAGCCTTGAAGTTCGAGGTTTTCAGACGCTGGTAGATGAAGAGACAGCTCTTGAGTTCCCTTCAAGTAGCGCATGACTTTTTTCACAGCAGTCCAATCACATTCTCTTGGTGACTCGACTCTTCTGCACAGTATGCTGACGCTGGCCGATATGTCTGGTCTTGAAACAGTAGCTATATGCAATAATATCCCAATAGCTTTGCGACATTGATTATTGTTTGGAAGTATACCATCGTCACCCAGTAGTTTTGGGTAGGCTAAATCCATAGGAGTCTTCGACGGTGTGGCGTCTTCCATTCCGAAATCTTCCAACATGTTCTTGATTTTAGCTCGTTGGTTGATTTTGAAACTTCCGTCTTCAGATCTCTCGATCTCTATTCCAAGGTAGTACGTAGCCTCTCCAAGATCCTTGGTTTCAAAAAAATGATTCAGCTTGCTGAGTAACGTGTCAATGGTTCGGAAATCTTGGTTGGCGACAAGCAGATCATCTACGTACAGTAACACGTAGGTCCAGGAGCAATCGTCTTCCATCTTACTGTACAGACCAAGGTCTGTTTTACTTCTAGTGAAGCCTTCTTGGAGTAGTATGTCGTTCACCTTTTTGTTCCATGCCCGTGCGGACTGTTTAAGTCCATAGATGCTTTTTCTCAGCTTGCAGACTTTGTGCTCTAGACCGTTCTTGACAAAACCGGGAGGCTGAACCATAAATAAATCCTCTTCTATGTCGCCGTGCAGGAATGCAGTTTTGACGTCAAAGTGCTTGACAACCATCTTCTTAGAAGCGGCAACAGAGAGCAGGATCCGTACGGTTTCATACTTTGCGACTGGGGTGTAAGTTTCTTCGAAGTCCTCTCCGTATTTTTGTGAATATCCTTTGGCAACCAAGCGAGCTTTGTATTTCGTAACTTCACCACTCTGATTATATTTTACTTTGAAGATCCACTTGCATCCAATGGGTTTGCGACCTTGAGGTAAGTCGGTCAATTCCCAGGTACTTCTTTCTTCTAGTGACTTCATTTCTTCGTTGGCCGCTGCAACCCATTTAGATTTCTCTCCATCGTCGAGTCTGGTTACTTCTTCCCACGAAGAGGGTTCTCTTACGTGTTTAATGGACGCTTTATATCCAAACCTCTTTGGTGGTGCCCCGTGGTTAGGCCTCGTTGAAGTTCTTCGAGGGACTGGTTCTTCCTCGTTCGGTTTGCCATTTTCTTCGTTAGTTGCGGAGGCCTCTTTTGTTTCCCCTTCTGAAACTGATGTTGACATCGGAACCTGAATTTCATTTCCGCAATTGGTGTGGCCCATTCTTTCGTCGAACTTTACGCTTCTACTGAAGTGAACTGTGTTGGTTTCCAGATTCAATATTCGGTAACCTTTGGTTGCTAGACGAGTATTCCTTCCTCCGCTTTGTCATCCCATTTCGAACGGTCCTTTTTGGGAATGTAGGAAAATGCTCTACTTCCAAAGACTCTGACATGACCAATTCGTGGTTTTGACCCAGTCCAGTGTTCGTATGGTGTCTTTTCGATAGCTTTACTTGGTAGGCGATTCTGGAGGTAGCACGCAGTCAGTACCGCTTCTCCCCACCATCGGTTGGGTAAATCTGCGTCAAGTAACATCGTTTTCGCCATCTCAATCAACGATCTATTTTTCCGTTCGGCAACGCCGTTTTGCTGGGAGTGTATGGGACCGTTAATTCATGCTTGATACCTTTTTGCTTCAGATACCTTTCCAAGCCCTTTGATACGTATTGTCCACCGTTGTCTGTCCTTATTGTCAAAGGTTTGCGATGAAACTTGTTACTTACGGCGGCCACATACTCTTGGAAGACTTCCATGACTGCGTCTTTGGTCTTGATTAAGTATACTTGAGTAAACCTCGAGAAATCGTCGATAAAGGTTACCAAGTAACGGTTTCCACCAGGTGTGGCCTCCTTCATCGGCCCGCATACATCGCTGTGAATAAGATCGAGCGGTTGTTGGCACCTGGTCGTGGACGTGGGAAACGGGGTTTGCGTCATCTTTCCCTTGATACAGAATTCGCAGGTCGATAACGTCTGATTAGTTGCCAGCTTGATACCCTCCACTAGGTTTTTCGTGAAGAGTGTCTTCACCGCTGACGGATCCCGGTGGCCCATTCGTCTATGCCAGAGGTGTAGAGATTCATCACTTGAAGCAATCTTAGCCACAATGCTACTTTCTATCTGTAGACGATATAATGACCCATCCATTTTGGCTGTGGTGACGACAATGTCTCCTTCTTTAATGCTGCAGGTGTCATCATCAAAGACGACCTTGTGACCTGTCTTCGTCAGCTGATAAACGGACAATAAACTCCCTCCAAGTTTGGGAACGTACAAGACATTGTTGACTTGAATGTTGCGGATATCACCTTGTGGTTCAATAAATCGTAGCGTACCGCTTCCAATGCCCGCCGCTTTGATAATTGATTCATCGGCTAGATGGATACTCTCGTCACGGGGCTGTATCTCCTTGAAGAATAATCGGTTTGAAGTCATATGACTGGTTACCCCAGAGTCCACATACCAGGCGATGTCTGGAACACTGTTTGAAGCGATAAACGCACTGTAACCTCTTGCTTCGATTTTTCCGGTAGCCATTCTATTTTGCTGAGCTTCGTTCTTCGGCATTTGTTTACTCTGGAACTTTTTGTACTTCCTACAGTGCCGTTTAAAATGACCAGGTTTCTTGCAAAAATGACAGGTTTGATTCTCTTTCTTGAAGTCGGTCTTGGTGCTGTGGTCAGCAACGTTTAAAGCCGTTTCTGACTTCACCACATCTGAAGATGCCGACTTTTCCTGCCTTCTATTAAATTCGTCGATTAACTTGCATCGGATAAATTCCAGAGTAAGCTCGTCTTCAGGTCGGACTTCCAACGCTGTTATCAAAGTGTCATATGAATCCGGCAAACTGCAGAGTAGTATCGCTGCGAGGTTCGAATCAGAGATTTCCGTTCCCGTGCCACGAAGACGTTCTACTAACTCCTTCATGGACGATATGTGCTGCTGCATACCTTGACCTTCAAATAATCGTAATTTGTACAGTTTTCTAAGAAGAAATAACTTGCTTGTGATATTAGCTTGCTCGTGCAACTTTTGTAGTGTGATCCACATATCTCTGGCGCTGCCTGAATTTATGATGTGAATCAGCTGATCGTCTTCAACTGAGAGTGCTATAGTTGACCGTGCTTGTCTATCCTTTTTTTCCCACTCAGCTGTAATTTCCTTTGCGGCCGTCGGTTGATCAACGATCGTCCAGAGATCATCACGAGTGAGCAGCATCTTCTCCTTGAATTTCCAAAGGTGGTAATTCACGTTGTTCAGCTTCGTAATGGAGAATCTTACATCTCCGCCAGTAGCCATGTTGACGTTTGAAACGATAAATAATACGAGGGCCTGAGACCTAACTACCTGACTGGCTAATTATAATGAAGACTTTACGCAGTGGTAGCGTGCGGGGACCATAACCTATTAGATTTCTGACCTTAGCTACTAGAAACGACGCATAATTAACACAAGCAATGTTTATTGAGTTGAACTGGTTAAAATTAAATTACATGCGTGTTTATATACAGATGAGAAAAAAACATTTCGGGTTAAACAACAACAAAAAAACCAAATAATAATCTTAAAGATAACAGTAGGGAAAAACAACAATTGCGAAGGGCGCAGGCGCTTCTACTCCAACAGTAATTACGGTCACTGGAGGGCCCCTTCCAAGGATGGGCTCCTAGGCCACGGCCTAGGTTGGCCTAGGCGGAAATACGGCACTGGTGCCATCTACATTTATATAATCGAACTAGATGCTTTGAATTCCTCCGCTTCATTCCGTTTTTAGAATGGTTTATTTAATGAAAGTTTTGCGAATGAGTAGAGCGAGCAAGGCAGCAGACGAAAATGTAGAAAGACTTGTTACATTTTTCGCCGGTGTATGTCCCTATATAGTGTAACCAAAATTTTGAACTAGGTTTGTAAATATATATAATGAAATTGGTCTCAATTCGCGAAAATTAACGTATTTTGCCCAGCTATAAGTATGCCCATGTGAAGTGACTATACATTTAAATTTATAAACTTTGCCTCTTGAACCACATTAACCATCGAGTTTGACTAATTTTTACGCCACTAGGACGCAAGGTGCCAGGTAGTCTGTTGATGCTTAAAGCAACTGTCGGATCTATCATTGCCATCTGCATTATGATAAGGCCCTTGTTATTTATTAGAGATGGCAATTAATCTATCCAATTCTTCGAAAAAAACGACTACTGGAGAGCGTGGTGCCATCTATTAATGGCAAAGGAGGCTAAAATTCAAAATAGCGAAACAATAACGTCGTCAGAGAACCATTGTTGAGTACTATTACTAGACAGCTTATGCTCTACTTAGTGTCTAGACTTAAACCTAAGTTATATATCACACTACTATAATTTCAGTTATTGTCAAATTTACAAACGAGCTAATCAACGCGAGGGGTACTTTTATGTCCCGCCTGTTGGGGCAAAATGTAGCTGAAGCATCTTGTTTTGATTTCGATAATAGCGACATCTGTTGAAAAAAGAGCTACTTCACGTCGAGCCGATACTTGCTTTAACACACGGACCAAGTGCACGAAACTCCTTGTTGATCGTCTACACAATTAAAATTAGTTAGTCAGTGGAATTAAAGTTTAATGCACTAATTAAGACGCCAACCTAAGGTTTAAGTCAAAAATGGTGTTCTTCTTTATCCTGCTCGGAAACCGCTTCCCCTAAATTTTACACGTGACTTCATCGTTCCGTTACAGAGATTTCCCAATGTTTTTCGTTAACAGTATTTTGGGAGCAAAATTAAGATACATTTTAATAATCTTCCCTAACGATTAAATAAGATCCGATACGTAGTATTTCATCTAATAATTTATTTAATAATTAAATTTTGATTAGAAGTGAAGAGAAGCACAGTGTGAAAAAACTAAATTAAAAGAAACTTAAAACGGTTTTAAAATTCACACTTTATTTATTTATAAAATCCAACGTTTCGGAGGAACTCTTCCTCCTTCTTCAGGGATTTTTACAAGGTCCTCCGAAACGTTGGATTTTATACAGGGTGTCTGAAAATATTCGGCATGGACATTTTTCTCGAACATCACTCATACTTAAAATCTGAAATTTTCAGGATATGTTCCTTAGTAATGGTCCTCTTTAATCTGTGAATTTCAGAAGAATCGGAAAATATTTCTCGGATTTGGAAAAAATATTTTTTCACCGGCAGGTGGTAGACAAAAATGTTCAATAACAAAGTTGAAGAGAATACTCTGAAACCTAAGAATACATTTTGTTCTGTGAATTTAGGGGGTGTTTGGACCTAGATAATGGGGTCCGAAAAATAACAAGTTGGTACTACCCAAATTCTGCTTTTTGTTTAAAAGTATTTACTTGTTAGTTTTTAACACATCAAAAATAATAAGAAAGGTTATCAAATGGTAAAATTTATTAATTTACAAAAATGGTCCGATTATTCCCCCTTCTGCTGCTATGCAATTCAATCAGAACGCATCAAGTAAGCCTCGTTATAATCATGAGCAGCACGCGTTAATTGTCGAGTGGTGTTTTGGTGAAGGTGATCGAAACGCTGCTTTATTAGACGTTTATTTTGAAGGCCCTATCCCAATAACACTCCAAATAAGCATCCTGTTCGTCGTGCTGTTTGTGAAAGTGGTGAAGATGATGGTCCGCAGGGCCCGCGGAGTGAGGAGCGGGGCCCATTGAGCTTTTTGCGGGGAAGCCTCTGAGTTTTCAGCTACGCTACTGGTTCGAGACTTCAATTTGTATGGAAGAGGTCAAGGAGAAGGTCCTAACAAAATCGACGTGGAAATTAATGTTCTCGCTTATTTAATAGGATTACCAAGGTCGAGCATAAGAATGGCAAGTAGTGAAAATGGAATTTCCTAGGTCACGCCTGATATGGTCAGAAGAACTTTGCAAAATATCGTTTATCGTTGCGAGACTTGTATAGCAGCAGAATAGAAGGGAGAATCATCGGACCATTTTTGTAACTTTTAAACAAAAAGCATAATTTGGGTAGTACCAACTTGTTATTTTTCGGACCCCATTATCTAGGTCCAAACACCCCTAAATTCACAGAACAAAATGTATTCTTAGGTTTCAGAGTATTCTCTTCAACTTTGTCATTGAACATTTTTGTCTACCACCTGCCGGTGAAAAAATAATTTTTCCAAATCCGATAAATATTTTCCGATTCTTCTGAAATTCACAGATTAAAGAGAACCATTACCAAGGAACATATCCTGAAAATTTAAGATTTTTAGTATGAGTGGTTTTTGAGAAAAATTTCCATGCCGAATATTTTCAGATACCCTGTATATAAATAAATTGTGAATTTTAAAACCGTTTTAAGTCTCTTTTAATTTAGTTTTTTTCACACTGTGCTTCTCTTAACTTCTAATCAAAATTTAATTATTAAATAAATTATTATCAATTAAATATTACCGACTTTACTTTTAATCAAAGAATTCCACCCTTCGATTACCTCTTTTCCCAAATTCGTCAACTACTAATTGAGGCAAATTAGGTAGTTTGATAGATCACCCTTAATAGAAAAAGTGACTATTCTTGATAGCCTTTCCTCCCCCATTGCGGTCCGCGGACGTGTTATAATTATGTTGCGATAATTGAAACTCCTTTCGGATATAGTATTTTCCACTGTAATGCGTAAAATAATTAGTATTTGACAAGATCCTCAAAGCCATCTTGCAATGCCATTAAATAATTAAAGCAGTCATTCAGTGGCGTTACTCAAGTTTTTTGGGCTATTCTTAGAACCGGTTGTATTATAATTCACTATGAGCTAGGACATCGTTTTCGTCAAGAGAATTTTTAGACGCAATTAATTCTTTCAAAAGGCCAGTATTTTCTGTTTCCATTACTGATATATTTATCCATTATTTTGAAGTAAGTGGTTCTCATTCGCTCAATTGGGATACTTGCTTCTGTTGCTCCGCTTTCAGTAGTTGAAGTATATAATGACGCTATGTTTTAGTCTCCTGTTAGGTATTATCTTCCGTTTGCTTAAAACATTATCCATAAGGCTGACTAGGCTAAAACGCATAACAAGGGGGAAGGGGTGTTGAGGGGTTGAGGGGCCCAAAGAATCTCGAAGACTAGGGGTCCTGCCATTGGTCAATACAATACGCCATTTCCAGTACTGGAATCTCGGTGGATTCTGCCAACTTTCTGCTTTATTTAAAATTAAGTCAATCCGTTCAGATCTTATTACACCTAAGCTAGCTACTGTAACTTCGCAAATAGCAACGGTTTACGTTAAAACAACTTTAGATAATTTGTACCACCTATCACTTTATCTAATACCTACATTTTAAGCCCAGTTGCGGAAGCTATTTCATTTTGAAACATACAAGCAACACTCAGCGTCTTTCTCGGGCTATCCGTTTTCAACCATATTCTGCAATGCTATAACTATGGAATCAAACCTATTTCTATAAAAATTAGAACCTTTTTAATCGCTCCACCAGCTAGTGCGGCGGCTTTGTGGCATTTTGATAATGATATCATAAGCCCGATCTCTCTGGGACTCTTTAAAACCTTAACGTCTATAACTGAATTGCTTTGAAAGCTGTAGATACGTTTCCCAAGGATCCTTTATAAATGATCCTTGCGTTGCCGCTCCTACGGAGTCACATATTTTGAAATACGGTACTTCAAACGATTTCATGGAGCACGTCGCGGGTGTTCCTCCAACGATGTAAACAAATAATGTTTTCTAAAAAATAATTTAAAGTTTTCTTATCTTCGTAAATACAAAATCCGTCTAATATATTAACTTGCATGTACTTGGTTCAAATATTAGAAGCTCATATAGGCACATTTTTCCAGGTAGGCACATGCCTAACGCTGGCTGGCACACTGTCAAGTTAATAAGAAATCTTTCAAAAATTTTAAGATAATAATCAGCTAAGCTAATATCCAAGGTACAACCTTAGGCCTAAGTCACTAAGCGACTTTTAAAGCCATTAATTAAAGCTTCGAGTGGCCGGGTTCCAATTCGTAGGAGGGTGGTGGAAAGAGGCTTACGAATACGGAACTGACGGTACCCTATCATCAATTTTTTAAAACGTTTCTCGATTTAAAAATGTTCATATGTATTTTAAAAATTAACGTTGTTTACCTTCAAAACGGCTTAAAAATTTATTGGTAATTAATCCCACTGCTGTGTGCGAAGTGGGGATTGGTCCACCCATTGCTGCTCCTTCCGCTAGATTGAGTGGCTTGCGCCAAAGGTGCGACCATCAGTAGTAGGGTACTGCTACCCATGCTGGATTTGTCACCTGTCCAGGCTAGGTGGACGCTGGAGTAGGGCACTATGATGATCGAACTACGGTGGTATTGTCTCTGTTACTAGGTACACCGGGCTATAAATTCTGACACAATGCCCCCCTCCCCTTAACGAATATCTGGCTACGCCACCAGCTGTAGTGACGTTTTTATTATCTCCAGATACCAGGTCAGGTTAATTATATTCTTCCATTTAATAGCCCTTTTACTGTCCAGAGACACTCGCGTATAAAAGTAGGTAAATAGGCATACTATACCCCATAAGGTAAAGGTAGTGTCGCGCGCACTAGACATTTGCTAATAGGTAGGGGGCCGGTGAAGACTCTAGAGGAAGGTCTTTGAGTCCTATTAAATCTCAAGCCTAGGGGCCCAGGTTATAGCTATTCCGCCACTGTCTGCACCTAATACCATCCTCTGGTTCTATTTCCCTGATTGTGTATATTCGAAACTGAATGACTTGTGCCCTTACTCCGAGCAAAACAAGATGCCACAGACATTAGCGTACACACAGACCCCCCGATATGTTAAGTCTATCTAGCATATTAAATTTAAAATTAGAAAAAAAATCAATCGCGTTGTACATTAACTTAATAAGCGTACAATAACAACCTAAGAGTAATTTTCAACAAAAGTAACGGTTTCTCAACCACCCTGTCTATTTAGGTGCAATATTTCCAACAGCCTGTATCTGATCATAATTGCACTAACTCTGGGGTTAGGTAGACCTTATGGTAGTATGAACATTTTTGGTTGCCATGGGACAACTAAAGCCCATTGCAACTTTTCCCTTTGGGAATTTTCATACTACCATAAGGTCTACCTAACCCCCGAGTTACTTTACCACAATAGTGCGTACACAAGTTGTAGGTCCCCCGAAATAGACCCTTCAATAAATCATCCTCCAAAGAAATCGCCAAGAAGTAATATTTCCGAGAGCCAGGACCTGCAAGTTACTGTTTATATAGTGCTTGTTATAATAATGGAACTTTTTCACCTTTACGGCAGCAACAAGCGTTCCCCATGGCGTTCCCTTTTAACGAGGTAGCTTTTTTGACATATTAAGGCTTGGCAAAAACATGACGTTCTGTTTACAGGTGAAAAGTTTCTATTATTTATACAAGAACTATATCAGAAATATCTTGCGGGTCCTGGCTCTCGGAAATATTACTTCTTGGCGATTTCCTGGGAGGATGATTTATTTAAGCGCCAAAAATCACATTTACATTTTTTTTATGCAACCTTAAAGGGGAACGGTCAAGCTTTAATCAGTTAGATAGCCCTATAGCCCGTTAAAAACTAAAATTTATGGCGAAAACCGTATAAAAAAATATTTAAGTGGTTAATTTCTAATAAAATAAAGAAAATTCGGGAAATTGAAAAGCGCGCGTCCGCTGCGACACCTGGTGAGAAATTGGTGAGACAGAAAAACAATAGCGCGCGCTGCTGAAGACGCGAAATATTTGTTTTGCACGCGCGGTGCGTTCCAGTTATACGAGACCTAAGCCTAAATTGCGCGATTTTAAAAGTTAGGATAGTGCGCAAATCGCTCGCTAAGGTGCTGCTGGCGCTGGCTATACACCTTAAGATGGCGGTGAAAATTCAAACCCAAATAATTGGCGTTATTTTGCGTTTCAAACCATTTTTTCAAGACAAAATAAGGTACGTGTAAGAATATTGAAAGTCTTGTTGATCTTTTGATATGCAAATAAGGCGATATTTGGAAAACCTTGGCCGTTCCCCCTTAAATTAATAATAATCTTAATTCAAGAAACCAGTGGAGACCATTTAAAGGGCCCCACCGGTGTTTGAAAAATTCACACAGAAAATCAGGTAGCAGGCGACGTGTCGTAGCTTTCCCTATGTCCGCGATTCGCGTGGGAAACTGACGAATTTCAAACGCTGGTGGGGCTCTTTAAGCAACCAGTGAAGGAACATTAAAACAACCAGCGGGCACCATTAAAACAACTAGAACTAGTGGGTAACATTAAAATAAACAGTGGGGATCCACTAAAACAACCAGCGGAGACCATTATAACAGCCAGTTGAGAGCGACTAAAACAACTAGTGAGGAATATTAAAACAACCAGCTGTAGGGGCCATCTGGTTAAACCATTAGAGACCAATTGATAAACCAGTAAAGACTATCTTTTGTTTACACGTAAAATTTGGCGCGCATGGTGTGAAGGCTTTCAGCTATACAGGGTGTTAACTAAAAACCGATACAGAGCCAATTACTCAAAATGTGTTTTATGTAAGAATTTGAAATTTGCAGGTTACATAGAGGGTGCAGGGGGACAAATGTCAATGAAAATTTCAATGACCTTGAACCAGGTCTTCAAGGTCATTCAAATTTTATCTCGAGAACCATTAGGATTAGAAGAATGGTTCCAATTAAAAATGTGTTCTACGTTAAATTTTAAGTCTAAACAGCTTTGATCCGATCTAATTTGACCAATGGGAAGCCGATAAATGTTAGACCAAACACCATAAGGTCGTGTGTGGTATTCTAATCAAGACACGACCTTTAACGGCTTATAAATCGAAAACTACCAGATCAAATGGATCAAAATTGTCGTGACACTCTAAACCGAGTGGAGGAGTTCGAAATTTGTAACTTATGATGACCTTGAAACATTAGTTCAAGGTCATTCAAAATTTATCTCGAGAACCATTAGTATTAGGGGAATGGTTCCAATTAGAAAAATGCCCGCCAAGGTTTTTTAAGCCAACTTACCTTTCACCTGAGGTAAATAAACCAATAAAACTCGAAAATAAACGTTAATTAATTGTTTTAAGACGTACCAAGTATTTTTAACTTTTTTGAGTTTAAATGTTTTAAACACAAAAGAAACGAAACAAGTAATTGAAATAAATAAGCAACTAATAAACGTTGCCTACTTAGTTTTTTGGTTCTTTACTATTAAATTTTTCTAATTGGAACCATTCTCCTAATCCTAATGGTTCTCGAGATAAATTTTGAATGACCTTGAACTAATGTTTCAAGGTCATCATAATTTACAAATTTCAAACTCCCCCACTCGGTTTAGAGTGTCACGACAATTTTGACCCATTAGATCTGGTAGTTTTCGATTTATAGGCCTTTAAATGTCGTGTCTTGATTAGAATACCACACACGACCTTATGGTGTTTGGTCTAACATTTCTCGGCTTCCCATTGGTCAAATTAGATCGGGTCAAAGCTGTTTAGATTTAAAATTAAACGTAAAACACATTTCTAATTGGAACCATTCTTCTAATCCTAATGGTTCTCGAGATAAAATTTGAATGGCCTTGAAGACCTGGTTCAAGGTCATTGAAATTTTCATTGTCATTTGTCCCCCTGCACCCTCTATCTAACCTGCAAATTTCAAATTCTTACATAAAACACATTTTGAGTAATTGTCTCTGTATCGTTTTTTAGTTAACACCCTGTATACACCAAATTCCCTTCTACATTATTCCGACCCCTCCCCACCCCCCCCCCTCCCCCTCCCTGTTGGGAACCATAAGAGACCATTAGGAAAACTAGTAAAGACTATCTGATAGGAACCCTAATAGACCATTAGGAAAACTAGTAAAGACTATCTGATAGGAACCCTAATAGACCATTAGGAAAACCAGTGATTACCTACTGGTTGAAAACATAAATTTAGACCATTAGGAAAATCAGTGATTACCTACTGGTTGAAACCGTAATAGACCAGTGACTACCTTCTGGTTGAAACCGTAATAGACCAGTGACTACCTTCTGGTTGAAACCGTAATTGACCATTAGGAAAACCAGTGATTACCTACTGGTTGAAACCATAATTGACCATTAGGCAAACCAGTGAAGACTGTTAAACCAGAACCCATATAGTACCAAATGAAAATTTGTTCCAATACACATAAAACCTTTACCGGCCCATTAATAACCTATGGTAAATTCAACTGTTTACCTATTAAAAGGGTAACCCAAAATATAATTTTCAATAAATTCTTACACCATAGCAATGGAAAATAGTATCGCGAGACATTGACATAAGTTATAAAAATTAAATTTTATAAGCTACACTAAACTTTAGAAACCAAAATTATTAAACGCATGAGAGTGCATTTGATATAAAAAGATGGAATTTTGATCAGAGGCGCGCTAGCAGTTTTTTTGGGCTCTTAAGCATATTTTTCCATATTTTTTCCCCCTAAAATAACTGATAACTGTAAAAACTTACCTTTAGAATCAGGGCTTGAGGAAATTGCCTATATTACCAAGTCAGTAACAGCCCTGGATCTAGTGAAGTTGAACAAAACCGTTAACATTCTTATAACATTTTTTAAATAATGTATAATGTACGCAGAAATTTAATCCTCTTTACCATTTAAACAAAAAAAAAACAATTTATTGGAGGCACTCACCACATAAGACCATATAGAAATCCTACTAATAATTTTTGAACTTCAGTAGCACCTCTGTTGTTCCTAATTTGAAACTTTGATTATTTCTTAATCTAGATTGAATCTTTGCTAACCTACACTGATGACTATGAATCTGGACATGATTATGATTATAGTAATTATAATTATTACTATTAATTTCTGGCATTAAAATGGACCATTTTCCTATTGGCAACTTTCATAATCGTTTCAACATATAATTCTGAATAGACATGTTGTATTTATATTAACAACTATCTCTGTCAAGCAATTTATTCTTTTGTTAACCAATTGTTGGAAGTCTGGGTTGTCAAATTCTTTTGAACGCTTAATATTTTGCATCAAAAACGCATGGCGCTCCTGCTTTTCATCAAAACTTATAATCATTGATAAAAGTCCTCACTGTGTCAATAGGAAAAAATAAAACTAAGACTTCCATAATAAAAAATTTAATAAAAATGTGTAAAACAACGTTTTAATGAAGAAAATATACCATACTTCCGATAAAAAACTACACGGATTTAGAAATGGAATAGCATCATTCATTTATAGAAAACAATTTAAAAGATACAAATAAATAATTATTTAAGTAATAGAAATATATTTAAAATTTAGAATGTATGTTTTTACTGGATATTCAATAAATTACACACAGTATACAGGGGCATAGCAAAGTTTGTTTTTTTTGGGGTTCAGGGTGATGCTGGCCAACGGTTTCAGACTTCAGAGCTCTAGAAAACTCTGAAAAAAGTTGGTGGGGCTGAAACTCGCCCGATGACTGTGTCCCTGATTGTATTCACTCCTTTATAGGATATTTACCAAACACGTTTTTTAAAGCCTATTTAATAGTATCTTTGATTTGGCTGACTCTGATAGGGTAATCGAGTAACGCTGCCAGTTTGATTGACGAAAGAACCCTTAAAGAAAAATATTCATATAAAGTTCTAATTTAATTTACCAACAACATGAATTATTACGTGTGAGTGCGACTGCGGTGGAGGTCCAGAAGGTGGTGGTGCTGGTTGAAAGTGAGGAGCAGAAGCTGGAGCTCTAACAGGATAACCAGTAATAATACTTCCAGATGCCTTAGCAGTTGGTTGTTGTATTTGAATCATTGATTGTCCTCTTATTGGAACTACAGAACCCTGTTATTGCAAATAAAAATTTTAGTGTAATAAAAAATACAGTGGAAAATTTAAACATTTTCTTACAGGTTGAACGTAATATTTCTCTTCAGGGAACCGGTTTTCCTGTTTCACCTGTTCAATTTGTTGTAGTGTATTTACAAAACCTACTGAAAGGCATTACGTCAAAATATTTTAAAACAAACTTCTAAAGGTCTTAAATGTTTTAGAATTAGTTACATTTATTACTTTGTTGCGGAATGTGTGGTAAATGATATCCAGGATGACCAATGTGTTTGTTGGATTGAGCCTGTTCCGGCGGTGGCCCAAATTGAGAAGGGAAAGATGGATAGCTAGATACAGTTGTCGGAGGAGGAGCTCCAGATGGAATTGAAGTTGATACAGATGAATTAACAACAGGATTGACCGTTAATTGAACGCCTTGACTCGGATGAGGGTAATATTGGCCTGAAGGATAAACTCCAGATTCTACAAAATATTAATACATTTAATTTTCAAATAAACAATCAAGTGTAATTTTTATTAGTGATCCCCTGGTTGTAAAATTTTTGGGTCGGGTTTTTTTTATGTCGGGTTAAAAAAAAATTGAGTAAACGCCTAAGCGAGTGCTTAGCTATAGCCTACAACTAAAACGAAGAAGGACGGGGCAAGCCAGTAGCCTATTTTCTCAGCGACTTCGAAGGTACAAAGGTTGCATCACACTCGCCTCTCGTTAGCCCTGGTTTTGATTTCGTTTTTGGTTTTAGCATAACTTTATAATATTGTAATGAAGTGACATCATCACAAGAAGAAAATCTCCCCCTATCGAGGCGCTGTCAAAGGCTACGTGTGACGTGGGAGCAAGCGGACGCAAAACAGCAACGAAGCCCGTAATGCAGTCTGTCTTGCGAATAGAAGAATAGAAAGTGTTACACTTATGAAACAATACTATAGACTTATGGTTTTAATTTTACTTTTAAATAGTCAGCCGTTGAAGCGACTACTTTCGTCACTTTTGTAATTAGAAAACGCTTAATAATAAAAATTTCAAAAAACCCCGAACTGACCCCGAATCAAATGTCACCCCATACAATCACTAATTTTTATAATTTACTTTGATTAAATGTAGTCACGTGGGTTTTAAAATTAAAATTTTGATGATATGCCCCATGTTGAGGGGGAGGAGGAGGTGGAGATGGGCTTCTTTGTCTTTTCATGGCACCCTACATACATAAAATTTATTTCAACAAAATATTAAAAAGTTTTCATAAAGAGAAAGGGCTACGTACCGCTGGGATAAGATTCTGAGGTGGAGGAATGCCTTTATATAAAATGGGAGCCCTATTTAAAATGTGTTGTCCTTGAGCTGTCATGTATAGAGGAGGAACACCTAAACTCAAACCATGAGGTACAAAGCCATGTGAAACAGGCACCATTTCGCTAAAATATAAAAAAAGGTTGGTATTTTATTTCTTGAAAGAGAAAAATGCTTTTGATTTGATCATCCAAACCTAGCTTCTTTAACTTGGGCCCGACGACGATTTTCATCTTCATTTAGAACTTTTTTCAGCTGCAGAAATAACTGATGCTTTTCCTCTTTTAACTCGTCTAATTTTCTTTCAAATCGAGAAAGCTATAAAATTATGTACAAAAAAATATAAGATACTATTGAAATAAATTATTATTTTATGAATATACTTGATCTTTAATTTCTTCTAATGTCATAGCATCTTGTTTCCTTTTATTCTCTTGCTCCCGACGAAGTCGTTCAATTGCTGCATCGGCTTCTTGTTCTGAAAAAGTGAATTTAAAGATAAATATCAACAACTAACACTTTGCAAATTGTTATTAAACCTTGTTTTTTCTTTTCTCTTTGCTTCATTATATGCATTTTCATGGCACTCCACATCGCTATACTCATTTTAGGCCTCTCGATCATTGCTGGTGCTTGGTCTGGTGGTTCTTTGTTTTTAGTCTAAAAACCGGTAAATATAATTAATAAGACGCATGCTAATTAAAAAACAAACCACTATTAATTTCGTATAAATTTTAAAATTACCTGATTGTCTCTGTTAACCATTTTTATATTATTAGGAAAATAATTACACTATGTGACTTCAGTAAGAAATTAATGGAAGGATTTTCTTATGTTTCACAACTTTCACACTCGGTGAGCAGTGTTTCCACTCGACAGTCGAAATTTTCCCCTATTTTAGGTGCCAATATTATATTTTTCGCCAGTTCAATGAATGGTTTTCGCCGCAAAATTTTCCCATAGGAGGTATTATAATGAGGTCATTAGAGAGGTTAAGAAAATGATAAAAAAGGTTAGGGTTAATTCAAAGAGTATGGAGGAAATAGAGATAAAACAACCGGGAGAGGTCCGCAACGAAACGTTCACCACCGAGGGGGTTGAAAATGGGGGAAAACCTCTGTAAACCGAGCTTCAAAAGAGCTACCGCAGCGCCATTTCGGGACTCTTGTCCTGCTTTTTGTTTTGAAACTTTTGGTAGATTTAACTTGGCCATATTTCTGATCTAAATTCAGTTTCAAATTTAAGAGGTCCTCTAAGAAAATACCAAGCGCTATCGAAGAATTCTCTTTGGCGCTATTGTTGCAATTAAATTTGTGCCTTTTCGATTACGAAGAATCCAGAAATGGCACTGCGGTAGCTATTTTGAAGCTCGGTTTACAGAGGTTTTCCCCCATTGTCAACCCCCCTCGGTGGTGAACGTTTCGTTGCGGACCTCTCCCGGTTTTTTTTATCTCTATTTCCTCCATACTCTTTGGTTAATTGGTATTACGTGTAGATAGTCATAGACATAATAAAGACAGAGACACCTTACGCGGAGTGTGATTTGCCAAAAATATATGGGAGCGATAACTAGCAGACAACCAGCAGTTGTTCCGTATTCCTGTGGTTCTCCGTGTAAAGCGCCACCTAACGATTAAGAATATTTATCGGTTTTAAAATCAGACGCAAAAACTTTAGCGGTGAATTTTAAAAACGGGTAGTATGTTTATGACTCAGGTAACATGACATTGTTTTATAATTAAATACCAAAGTTTTTGTGATTTTTTTATTTAAAAAGAAGTAGTCAAAGTGTTTTCTACTGAAAATCTAATTATATAATTAAATAATATTTTTTATTTTTTATTAAAAGATCCCCTGCTGCTTTTGAATGAATTGACTTATTTACAACTTAGAATTAAAATTAACTTTACTTTAAATTATCACAGCCGAAATATTCGTGAATCACGTCAGAGTACCCAAAAGATTACAAACACGAACACGGTATGATTTTTTTATTTTCTTACCTACTCGACAAGCTTCTTTAGTTCTTTAGTTCTTTATTAGCTTAACAAAAAGTCAATGACCTATCACGTCAAGTCAAGGGGGAGCATACAAGAAAAATGGGGCTGCAAACATAATGTACCTAAAGGCAGTAATACCTGGAAAAAGTGGAGAAACCGAGAAGATAAAAGAAAATATAACACTAGGCGAGGAGGAAAAAAAGTGATTGAGGATGAGTCAGTCATAAATGTCCAGGAAACGACACAGCTTCTTTTTGAACTGGCCTGATTTGGGAGCCCTTTGAGATGGTCGGGGAGCGAGTTCCAGTCGCGGATGGACGAAGGAAGGAAGAAAGGAAGGAGGGTTTACGGCACGCGAGACGAAAGCCCGGCAGAACTAGTGAGGCAGTACGGTTACCATGACGGATCCGAAACCACGAGGAGGCCGCCACAGAGAGCTCCCCCGTATCGGTGGACAATGGCATTTGCAAGAACCAGGCGCTTTAATCGGCGACGGGAAGCCAGAGTGTTCCACTTGAAATTCGTGAGCACGTTAGTCATACACGTACCCCACGATAATCCGATTTGCGCACAAAGCGAAGAGCCCGCCGCTGCACCGATTCGATTGCGTGAGTCCACTAGCGGTAGAAGGGGACCACATCGCCAAACAGTACTCCAGTATAGGGAGGACGATGGCCAAGGACTTAGAGTTGAAGGAACAGTTGGCTTGGTGGCGTTTGACAAATCCTAGAGCCCGCGCAGTCTGGAAGGATACCCAAGCAATGTGGGTGTTCCACTCCAGGGTGTCCGTGATGGTCACTCCCAAATACTTTTGAGAGGTGACGACCTTGAGAGGAACGCCGTCAATTCTGTAGTCTAAGGCATTTGCCGGTTGACCAGCGTGGCGCAGAGTCACGCAATCCCGGTCCGATACAATTGCACGGGAGAGAGCAACATCATCGGTGAATATGTAGAGAGTGGGGACCACGTGGTCGCCAATATCGTTGATGAAGACAATAAAGAGGAGCGGCCCGAGAACTGACCCCTGCGGAACACCCGAAGAGGCAGGATGCCAGTCGGAGGAGGCGCTGGGGAGGATGACGCGAAACGTCCTACCACTGAGGTAGGCCGAAAGCCAGTTTAGGATCTTTCCCCGGATTCCATATTAGTGGAGTTTGGTCTTCAAGAGCTCGTGAGGGACCGAGTCAAAGGCTTTCCGAAAATCAAGGAAAATAATGTCAACCCGTCCTGCAAGCTCGAGCCCAGCGGTCCAGTCCTCAATACAGCAGAGAAGTTGCGTCTCAGTGCTGAAACTGCTGCGGAAGCCATGTTGATAAGGCTGGAGCAGGTTTTGAGTGATGAGGTGCGTAGTGATCTGCGATGCATGTGCATGTTCATCGAGCTTCAGGACTTGAGACAGAAGAGCGATTGGTCGGTACTCAGACGGGTCAGAGTCGTCCCTTCCTTTCGGAACCGGGGTGACGTTGGTGTTACTCCAGTCAGAAGGGATGGAGCCGGTGTCATAAGACATTTGGAAAAGTTTAGTCAAGGGATCAGCAAGGGCGTCGGCGCAGTTGCGCAGGAGGACAGAGTGGATGCCGTCAGGGCCCGGAGCCTTGAAGGGATTAACGACTTTTAGCAGCTTCCGGATACCAGGTGCAGATAACACGATAGGATCCATTGTAGGGGCTCGCCTGGGCAGGAGAGGAACCGACTCAAAGACGTATTCAGGGAACGACTGCTGGAAGGTGTCCGCTAACAAGTTAGCCTTAGCAGCGGTGGTGGTGAACAGAGCCGATCCCTTCTTTAAATCTGGGACCGAAGAGGATTTGCGCTTACGGGAAATAAGTTGAAAGAAGTGCTTCCGGTTTGTTTGAAGGTCCGACGCAACAAGGTCCAGGTGGCGAGTGCGTGCAGCACGTAGGGCAAACTTCACGATGGCCCGGTGACGTGTGAAGTACTTTCTGTTGGTGTCACTTGGGTGGAGCTTGTGTCGATTATAGCGGCGCTTGGTCTTACGAATCAGCCGCCGAAGTGACGGACCAACCGAGGGTAAGTTGTGGCGAGAAGAAATGCGCTTAGTGGGCTTATGGGCCTTCGTCGCAAGTTTGATTTCCGACGTTAGCGAGCACCAGGCTTCCTTGGCCGTCGGCGGTAGGTAAATAGTAGAGAGTATTGCAGAGATAGCCAGGAAATCAGCCCGGTTGATGTCCATGACCACACGGGAGGGCTCCCGGGTTGGAGGTTTTATCCCACGGATGTTGCTGAGGAAGGTCACTAATCCCAGGAAGGTGGATGACGTCACCCAGCAAATCTGGGTTTGAAACAAGGAAGAGGTCTAGAACGTTCCCTCCATTTGCATTGTCTTGAATGGGCTCCAAGATACACTGAGTCAGATTTGAGGACAGCAGAGTATGTAGGAAGCACGTGTCGTCCGCGGCTGGGCTGGTGAGGGTCGACCAATTGATTTTCGGGAAGTTGAAATCGGCGACGATAATGAGATCCGACTCGGCACGCTTAAACGTAGTACCCCAGGAATACGGAACAACTGCCGGTTGTCTGCTTGGCGTCACTTCCGTATTAACCGAACGTAGAATCTTTTATCTTTTTCTTTATTATGTCTATGGTAGATAGTAGACGTAGTACAAAGACCACTAGTCTACTTCATAGCTCATGGTTTGGTAATCGGTTGTTCACAATGAATTGGGAATAGTACCGCTAGAATGGCATAGGCGCGTTCGGGAGTCACGGTTTCGCGAAACAAATTCTGAAATTTCGAGTCAGCTTACTCAGCCATCAACTCTATCATTAAACGGGTGGCGCCATCTATCATTTTCAAGGTGGAATATTGGAAAAAGTCATTTTCATAGGATATAGTTTCCGCCGCTAACAGCGGATGGCGCCACCGACAAATGAGAGAGTTCTCAAATTGAAAATTTGTTTCGGGGAAGGGAGATTGCAATTGCCAATCTAGCAGTAGTATTCCCAATCCAATGGTTTTTCATTCCACTATTATCAAAAATGTATGCCCATAGCCGGCTGTAATACAGGCCATATTATAGAGAAAATCGAGAGGGTGACATTACGGTTTTTTGAAATCCAACAGATGGCGGTAATATGGGGAAAATAAGAAGTTAAATTTTTGTTTAAAATATTAATGTAATTATGAAAATAAAACAAAGTACTTATCACTGTGCTCAGGGGTGTTCGATGTTCGCAAGTATTTGGGCTTTTTACTATATCATAAGGTACTGGCTTTAACCCTGTAGGTGCAGAGACACATTTTGCTTTCTTTAAAAAATTGTGAAGGAATGTCTTCTGGTGAAGCCGTTTTCTAGAAGTAGGCGTCATCAAATAATCGCTTAATACGAAATGCTTACTACAAATACGCTGATTTCCGTCTAAGTTCAAGGTAACTGGTTTATTTTCATTGTCATTAGGAATCTAAAATTGCCTGTTCCCATTTCCATTGAAGTTTTACATTTTCAGGAAATTTGTGAAAACTAAATTTAGTTAAAGCAGGGTCAGTTTGCTTTTTAGTCGACAAGCAATTTTAATCAAACAATAATGAAGCATATGGTGGAACCTAAGAGCAACAAACATAGCACCCCATACAAGGAGAACGCAACCCGTCAAAAGTCGTGCATTTTCTTGTGTACAATTTTCATTGGTTAGTCGCTTTAACGTCTGCTGCCGTCGGAAGGGGAAAATTCGGAAATTGTCTTCCCCTTTCCGTAAAACGTTCAGCGTAAAGGTTCGTCCAATTAAATTTGTACACAACACTGCGTTAGCGTGTTTAAAGGCTAGCTGAGTCTCCTTGTGTTTGTTGCTCCTAGGTGGAACTAAATAAAAGCAGACAATTCTTTCATGTCAATTGCATTACATGTGTAACGGTATCATAGATAGTAAACAAATAAGCCTTAACTTAATGTATTAAAACGTTTAAAAAATCACACGTCCCACCGTTTAAATGCGAATAAGTAGATTAGTCCATAATGAAAAGTAAGTTTTTAAATTTCTTTAAAATTGTTTAGGGTTTAGCTTTTTTTCCCCTTTCATTATGGACTAATCTACTTATTCGCGTATTTTATCATCCTTTGCAATGCAGTCCATAGGTGGTTCCTTTTAACTTACCGTTTAAATGCAACAGTTAATGAGCAAGCTGAAGTCACACGGGTTATAAAATGCGGAAGCTAAGAGCCATATTTAAAAAACTGTTCATAATACATGTATGGTTTGTATTACATGTCAGACGGCTATGGTATGACCTACAAGAATATTAAAAGGTATTTTGCACAAAAAATGTTTTCGCAGGCTTTTTCTCCGATTTGGAAGCTTCTCGCTACATTTTCCCCTTTTCCCCGCTTTTAAATTTTTTGGTGCTAAGCTTAAAGCTGAAAGGTTTTCGCCGAAAACGGACTTTTTCGACGCAAAGTGGAAACACTGCCCGTGAGTCCGTTATTTTCTCATCATCTTCGCTAAGAAACTCGTGAAAAGATAGGTCTTTCTAATTTACATGGTTTGATGTACAATATGGTACGTAACACGAAGGCATTGTGATGAATATATATACGTATAATTGAATGACCATGAACCATGTGTTCAAGGTCATTCAAAAACTATATCGAGAACCGTTGGGTTTACGGATTTGGTTCCAACTAGAAATTTTGTGCTTGCCATATTATTAGTTCAAATAACTTTGATTTTACCAAATTTTACTAATCAGAAGCCGAGAAATTGAGGGTTAATGTTCCCTAAAAATATGAAATTAAAAAAAAACACGTTTTTCAGGTATTTATAATTTTTCGTTTTTTAGTGAAAACGAAAAATATAAATATTCGCATCTCTTTTTCTTGATTTCATTTTTATAAGTTGATATTTTTTTTAACTATGAATTATACATAAATATACTGAGTAAGTTTAACTTACTAAGCCGTTTTTTTTACTTAAAAGGAAAGTGGAAAACTGAAGAAATGTTTTCTGTGATAGTATGTTTTTCGTCGTTCGAAGCTGCCCGTGCTCAGTGGTTTCTTTTAACCTGTTCTAGAACAAAAAGTGTACTCTTTTTACCCTCAATGCTGTCTTCGCCTGTTCCGGGGATGAGGATTACTCGGCGCCATTCACTATTCACTAGTTCTCAAGTATTAGGGCAAATCTTTTTACTCCTTCTGATGAGAGGAAGAGGTTCACCCGAAGGTGTCCCATTAACTTTCTCCAGAATCCCACACTGGACGGCGCCCATCTCCTCTGTGATAAGGTTGTTCGGAAAGCCATCTTTTACAATGGCCATCTTAGGCAACCCTACTGCGTCACTATAGGACATAGGAGTTGGACGCTCCTTTGCCTTTTTGGCCGCAGATTGAGAAAACCCAGGAGAGGGATTGGAATCCTCCGACCTGAGCCTCTTAAGTGAAGGGGTTACTTTGTCACCCGAGGATGACTGAACCTCCTTCTTAGCGATCCTTGCAGCCTTGCGGTGTGCATTGCGTATCGACGTTTTTCAGAGTCGGGTAACATCCGAAGATAACCCAGACCCTCCATCAGGCTGGGTGCTGCTGGAAGCAGACCCTTGCTCGTTCTTTTCTTCAAGCCGGGTACTACGGGAAGTAGACCCTTGCTCATTCTTTTTATCAAGCCAGGTACTACTGGAAGTAGACCCTTGCTCATTTTTTTGGTTTTGTTTTTGTTTTGAGTTCATAAATGATCCCACGAGTATGGAGGAAAGTAAAAGGTCACCACCCGGTAGTCCTCCTCCTGGGTGGAAGGCTAATTACAATTTCGCCTGGTTCCCCGAGGGGATCGTTAGCGATACCGTATTTTCTCTTCCCCGGTACCATTCAGCCCTCAGCACGATACCTTACACCTTAACTTAAGGAAGAAGCAGAGCCTTAGTTGGCCAGCATGAAGGGTTACCCCTCCACCTGTTACTCCCTTCCACCACGAAGAGGTACAAGGTTGCAGTTTATGGAAGGGTTCTAGAACAAAACGTGTACTCTTTTTACCCTCAACGCTGTCTTCGCCTGTTCCGGGGATGAGAATTACTCGGCCCCATTCACTATTCACTAGGCCTCAAGTATTAGGGCAAATCTTTTTACTCCTTCTGAAAAGGAGTTGTAAAGGAGTAAATCGGATTTTGTCATCTGCTAGCCAGAATTTATCTGCAGCCATTTTGGAAAAACGTTTTTACTCCGACTCAAACTTTTCACCACCCCAGAATCGGATTAACCTGTTTAACATCAACAGCTTTTCAGCAACGATTAAAGCTAAGAAATAAACTAATTTAAATAAAACGAATAAGAGGAGTGAGTAATTATTTTGAACGTTTTCGAAATGAATATAATTTCGCTGAGTAAATATTTTAAAGGGATCAAATGTGAAAAAAGAGTAGCCTTGTGAGAATTATACGAACTTCAGAAGCTTTGCATTCGCGATCGAAACTAGTCAAGGTGGCGTAAAACGGCGCTAGCTTCTCCGAGGTAGCGCCTAAGATTTAAGATTTTAATATTAAAAAGTCATTTAAGAAAATTTTTTCTTAAATAATCTTATCAAAATATAAGCAAACTATGCAAAAATTATTATTATTATTATTTTCATTAGGCGTATTTAAAGATTTCCCTCTAAATATTATATGCGCTTGGAAAATTATTACATGCGCTGTGAAAACCAGTGGAAACTAGCTGGCTTTAGACTCTCCAAGCTTGCAACCAACGGCTTTTATGTCGCTTTTGCTACAACATAACACTGCAGCAGCTCTAGCCAGTGGCAGCTCAAACGACACTTTTCAGATCACCAAGCAAGCGATGTGATCGAACAGTGGAATTCCATAGGGTTCAGTACATTTCACTGCTTTCGCCATCTACATGAACTGTCATTAATGAGCTGTTCAGCATTCTTTATTCAGCCTTTTCGCCTAGAATACCAAACTCACAAATGTTTTAAGCCAGATGCACTTCAAGAAAATCTTTATCAAAACCTGGCTAGCTAACTCCGAAATTTCCTTCTGCGCTTCAAAATATTGTGTTCTTCACCTCCGTAAAACAAATCCCCCGGATATATTGTGCAGACAGTATATTGGTGAATTTTCAGCTCTCCAGCAATTTTATAGTTTAAAATTCCCCATGAAGATATGTTGATGCACGCCGTCGTAAACGGTTGTCCTCGTTTGAAAAAGCCTTTAATCTCTAAACATGTGTAACTTTTTCAAGAAAATATTTTACAGTAGTTTGTATCAGTTAGTTACTTAACTGTAGCGAGGATATTTGGCGCCCAGTGCAAAACACCCAAATTTGCGCCCCCACGTACTTTTGAAGTTTCAACAATAATGAAATTAATATATAATCCAAAAATCTAATTTAATACTTTGGGCACCCCTTGGACGACCCCTAGTACCCACTGCCCCCCCCCCTCGCTACACCACTGAATAACTTACTTTATCTCGCGAAGACAAGTCAGAGAAAATAACGTAGGGTCGGGCTTTGGTCGCTTTTGGGTCCTGGTCCAAATACCGACTGTAAGAGTCCTAAACGTTTTTGAGATAATTCCTTGTAAGTACGTTTTTGGTCGCTTTTAAAGTCTGTATGGCGACCTTAGATTTTGGACCACTTGCCGACTCTAAAAGTCTTAAACATTTTTGAGATAATTCCGCGTAAGTACGTTTTTGGTCGCTTTTAAAGTTGTATGGCGACCTAACATTTTGGGCCACATGTCGAGTCAATAAGTCTTATCATTGGAACTATTTAGCATCCGAACGCCGACCTTACATTGTAATAGCTGTCGTGACTTGTAAAAGACATGACACATTTATAGCCCGACCAACGACCAACTTGCCCTGTAGCACAATTAAAGAGTCGCTTTTGGGTCCTGGTCCAAATACCGACGCTAAAAATCCTAAACGTTTTTGAGATCATTCCACGTAAGAACGTTTTTGGTCGTTTTTAAAGTTGGTATGATGACAAAACATTTTGGACCACTTGAAGACTCAATAAGTCTTATCATTGGAACTATTTATAGTCCGAACGCCGACCTTAAATAGCTGTCGTGACTTGAAAAAGATATGAAACATTTATAGCCCGACCAACGGCCGACTTATATCCGACATTTTATTAGCCAATTAATCGCGCAAAACTGTGAAAGTTTGCGATTTAAAAAAACAAATTGAAATATTTTTTAAATAACTTCTTTTCCGTTCTTTTTTTTTCCAAAAAGATCATATATTCAATCTGCAAATGTTTGCATTTTTAAAAATTTCTCAACTCGAGTAGGTTACATTCATATAATTAAATATGTTAGGTGAGATATTATTAATGAAGATTTAATTATTACTTTTTCTAAATCCTAAGGAAATACGGAACTCCGCACCCTAGATTCGAAAGCTTTCCGATTGACGGTTATGTAGTGAAGTGACTACCCACTTCCGTGGCCTCCGAAAAATCGGTCTCCATCAGTTATTCATTGTTTCACTCCCATTCATATATATAGCTATATTTACGACTTTACGTGGTAATTTTTCAGTCAGATAAAATATAAAAAAGGAAGTCGGCCCGACGCCGTTAGGCAGTTGATCCAGTGCCTTTTGGTAGTCGGTTTAGGGTCAAACAGTCAAGGTCGGCCTATCCTATTTCGACTAAAAAATTAATATTTGGGAGTCGTACAATATTTGTCGGCCGACCGTCGGCCGCTCCCGATGCGGCTAGGACATTTCGACCAGAAAAAGGAAGGTCGGCCAACGGTAGACCGACCATGCGGCTCGACACTTTTTGTCGACGTCGGCCCGACCCTGAATTGCTACAGGGGTTGTTCTCATAAGAAAAATCAACTAGAGTAAGCTAATTGAACAGCAGGAAATATAGTAACATACCTAAAAGGTGACTACCCCCTGCTGAGAGGATCGGTATTATCAAGGGCGTATTTAAGGGGGGGTTTGAGGGGTTCAAACCCCCCCGAAATGCTGATGAGTTGCCTAATAAAAATCAGTGAAACTTCCATCAGCACCCCCCCCCCTTGAAATTTTACGCCAAAACCCCCCCTGAAATAAAATCCTGGATACGCCCTTGGGTATTATGCTAAAAAATAAGTACTGTAATACTAGGGTGTATCCGTGATTTCATTTCCGGTGGGGTTTAAACCCTTTTTTGCAAAGTTGATTACGCCCTTGGCGTAATAAGTTATTATTTTAAATTATTATAATTGTGTAGGAGTGTAGTTATTTCACTGATTTAGAATTACAAGTTGTAATGCTTTATAAAATAGATTCCATCCCTTAGGGTGTCCGCTATCTGAAGCAAGCTGTAAGTTGCATCATATGTAAGAGTAAGTTAGAAATAGTTTGTTAATATGACTGCACCCGACGACTGAGAACAATTATCTACCACGACGAATTTCGCCGACTTGAGAAATTTCGTAACGTCCCTTATGAAGCCACAGCAGCGTTGCCAGACATACGATAGTTATCATACACGGTGGTACCCAAAATGCATACTATAATCATAGAACGCTCATTCGAATGGCGGGAATCACGCCGATTAGAAGCTGTAGCGCTGACCGTGCTTTTGTTTGGCGGATGACGATAGTACCTTGGAAGTTCATTTTCTTAAAGGGGCTGGAAAGTGGGGTTTTGAAAAACGTCATCCGTGACGTCATTAACGAAATTTGGCGCGTAGAACTACTTTTTCTCAAGTTCGCGAAGACGTAAACAGTCACCGCTGTGTTGAGATTTTTGTATGACGAAATCCAGCGTGGTCTTGGTTAGTGTTATAGCTGAGCTCGTAGGAAGTTTTCAAATTTCATTAATCTTTATTGAGATTTAGTTTAGTGAACAACAAATGTTTAACGAAAAATTCATTTGAGTGTTTCGGCCTGTTGTAAAACTCGTAAATAATAATTTTTTAAATTATTATTTACGAGTTTCATCGAATTTTGTAAAAAAACGCTAGATGAATCGAAACCAATTTCTTAGGGCCTTGGTTTGACTGGAGCATTTTGATAAACCTTAGTACTACACCACAGTTTTTTGCCTTTTCCCACTTATCTAATTCGCCAACAAGAGATATTTTCGTATCATCACGTTTCCGTTTTTTATTTGAATTAAACTCGTTCATTAACATCATTATAATTAAATAAATATTAAAATACTAGAACCAAAACCACGTCCACGAAGGCCCGAATATCTTAGTTCGCGTATGAATACCTGTCATTAGTCTCTCTCGGGTCGCTCCTCACTATTTTCAAAACATCTCCGTCAGAGCCAAATTCCTCAAGCGGGGAAAAAAGGAAATAAAGCAGGGTCCGGATTTTTTTGGAGATACCACGTCACTAGACGATTTCAAAACCCCACTTTCCAGTCCCTTTAAGTGCTCAGGCCTTCTTTATATATAATGTAGACACCCATATAAATAATTAATGAAGAGCGTAATTGATTGATCGGGGTCTTTTTCATTTCCCCTAACACCAGGGTGCAACGAATTTAGCTCGCATTACATAACTAGTTACTACTTATTAGAGAGAGGCTTACCCAGCTAGTAAATATATATTTCGAAATATGAATGTATCTAAAAATTTCAATAATTACTGATGTAATGTTTAAAGATGGCAAGATAATTAATATTTTACCTAGTTTTGAGTAAATATGAGTTTCTTTGAGCGTTTTTAAACATTTACAACCTGTTTTTGAACCATTTGTTGGTTTTTGAGCAGTATTCGTGAGTCAACAAAGAATGAGGCATATGGAATAATTGCATAAGCGTCAAGTTGGTCAGCTTCTTTTATATAGAGATGATTAATGATTGTCATGAAAATTGAAAACACTAATTTAATGAAAAATAGTAATGAAGATGAGATTAAATTACATACCCATATCCTTAGATACCGAATGTATTCTTGGAGTCAATCAAACGTAGAATGCATCAAATTAGTTGAAAGTACATAGGAAGTAAACTAGGTAGAGTGGGAATCGGCAACTCCAAGCGTATTTTACAAAACCTGAAATAAGGAAAGTTATTTTTAGGTCCATGAAAAAATTAAAAGGATGATACCACGAAACATTCGTTAAACACATTATCCCAACGTTTCAGCTTTAGTTTACCCTATTTTAAATAAACTCAATTTCGCCAAACGCTGTTTTGCGCTGTAATTCCGTACAAATTTAGGTAACTCCGAAACTCCTTTCTGCAACTCCGAACACACATTTATCTTCTGTAAATAGTTAGCCTATCTTATAACGTATATGGCATACTATTTCTTGGATGTGAAAAATTAAAACGATTAAGAAGTCGGAAGTAATAGTTAAGGACTAATAGCCTTTCGCAGAATGTCACAAGTTGCCTCAATCACACCCAAGGACCCGGCGTCGATCCCCATTAGTACGCCAAACAATGATTCTGTAAGACCCTTCTGTTTTAAGGAACATCTGAATAGCTTCCGAGCAGCTGCATTTGAGGGACAGTCAAAAAGGATATGGGAGGCATCTTCACCGAATAAGGGAGTCGGTGGGGTTCAGCCGAAAACGACGGAGCAAAGCCTTGGTAGGAAGTCTGCCGCAACCGAGCCTCGCTAGTAGGGTGTCCTCCCGTCACGTAAGATAATAGCACGAGAGTCATGACTGAGCCTCGCATCGCGAAGAAGCCAGGGATCCGCGAGTGAGAGCCAATGCCGTGTCCATGCCGAAGTAATAGCCCTTCCACATGCACTCTTTAAATCCGCTAGAGTAGAGAGGATGAAGTCAATCCGCCCAGGTCGTGGGGTTTGAGTAACCCCTGCAAGACTGTCCACCAATTCGTTTCCCAGTATTCCCACATATGCCGGACACCACAGCAAAGTTATGGAACTAGAGTACTCGTCACCGATGGTATTAATTAGTTGAACCACTGAATCAGGAGAGCACTAATAAAGTTGAGTAAGGGTGCTTTTGGAATCCGAGCAGATTAATAGCGGCTCGTGGAGATGAGACGAAGCGTACGAAAGTTTCATTTGGATAGCGAACAACTCAATCCTATTGATAGGATGCCCGGAATCCAGGAACGAAGTTGCACCGACTTTCAGAGCAGGAATCGCGAAAGAGGCACCTGCCACTCCCGAGTCCGGCGCGAGCGAGCCGTCGGTGTATATCACTGTCGCGATCTTGGCGTAAGGTTCGAGAGTCGCGAAGAAAAGCTGGCGGAGTGCGTCCGATCTATGATCCTCTTTGGGAGCTGTGAGCCACCGCGGCACAATCGTCGCTGTTGGAAGTTCCCATGGCGGGGTTGACTTGAGGGGAATGTGCCGCCTGGTCGAGTGGAATAGCTTGGTTAGATTGTGAACCTGAGCCAATCGCCACACCCGGAGAAGAAAGGGAAGCCTGCCCAGAGGAAATTGGTGCTACAAGATCTCCAGGGAAGCTAGTGTATTCCTCATGAGAGCTGGATAGAAATCCGGAGTATCAACAGCTTCACACGGATCCAAAGTAAGTAAGTCCAATAGGTCTCTCCTAGAACTCAGCGGTTGAATAGCTGCCTCGGCTTCCAACAACCTGATAGGCGTAGATGGCGGAGCCCCTAAAATAACTCGAAGAGCCGCATTTTGAACCTTATCCAACTTGGCGATATGTGGTTTCCAGGAAAGGCCCTCATCAATTACTACTCCCAAGTACCTGTAGGAAGGCATGCGTGTCAGGAGGGTGATTCCTAGGTTGAGAGTGAGACCTAGTGGGATCTGTTTCACTTTGGAGATGGCTATGTACTGGCATTTGAGTGGCTGGAAGTTGAGGCACCATGTGACTCCGTAGGCTAAAACATTATCTAGAGCGATTTGCATAGTCTAGTACAGAATGCGAAGACTCCGACCACTAATCCATGCTGCGATATCATCAAGGACAAAGCCGGGGGATCCCGTCCAGCATGACGCTAAAGAGAATTGGACTGATAGAGCTTCCCTGGGGAACGCCTCTCGTAACAGTAAAAGGCACCGATAGCTCTCCATTAACTCTGACTTGGGACGTCCAGTTCTCCAGGAATCTTGCCACCCAACGGAGGAGATTGCCCTTGAGGCCGTAGCTTTGAAGTTTATATAAAAGCGCTTTGTGATGGACGCTACCGAAAAGCGTCCTTAAGGTCTAGGAAAACTGCAAGAAAATGCTGACCTGTGGCCTTGGCGCATTGCGCCGCCGTAACAAGCCTAATTGCGTTGTCTGTTGCTCAACGGCCCCTGCGGAAGCCGGATTGTTCTTGTGGAAGAAAGTGGTTAGTCTCCAAGAACCAAACAAGCCGGGCAAGAACCAGTTTTTCATAAATCTTCCCAAGGTTCGGAAACAGAGAGATATCTCTGTAAGAGGTTGCATCGGTCGGAGACTTTCCCGGTTTCAAGATTGGGTGCAAGATGGCTTGTTTCCACCTCGAGGGCATGATTCCCGCTTCCCAAAAATCGTTGTAAAGAGCCAAGAGTGCCCTACGGATAGCAGGAGTGGTGTTTTTGATTATTAAATTCGACACGTTGTCCACTCCCGGAGAAGTGTTATGTAATCCTGAGATGACGCCATAGAGTTCCATTTCGGAAAACGGAGCGTTGTAACGGGTTGGGGGTGTCGCCAAAAGTAGTTCTGGAACATCAACCTGATCCGGCTTAAGGACCAGTTGGGGATGGATATTGGCGCCAGCTGAAATAGCCAGATACTCCGCAACCTGCTGCTGATCCGTGATTACTGCATCTTCGGTTTTTAACGTTAAACGTTTTGTGGGACTACTGCCAGTCTTGAACCACCTGACATCGGACCAGACTTGAGTCAGCGGTGTATGCGCGTGAAGCTTGTCGCAGTAGGCCCTCAAGCTGTTTCCTTTCGTCTCCCAGATCAGCCTTTTGTAAAGGGCCCTTTCCTTCTTGTAGGCGACCAGGTCCAGCAACAGAACGGAGCGCTGTGCTTTGCGACGAGCCCGTTGGACTGTCTTGGCTTTGTCTGAGCAGTGGCTGTCCCACCAAGGAGGCTGCCTAGGAGTCAACCCTCCACTTCCTTTTGACATAGGGATGTACTCCCTGGCCGCTTGGAAAAGGAGTCAAGGGGGCGTTGCCAAGAGAACTATCCAGCTTTATACTAAATAGCTTCCACTCGGCCCCCTATACCTCCAGAAGGCAGGCCCAGCTTGACGGGGATTAGCCTGTGGGGAATCGCCAATGAAGATAGGTAGGTGGTCGCTAGTACCCCGGTTAAAGACCGTCCACGGCAGATGTAGGGCAAGGTTTGTACTGGCAAACGTCAAGTCCAGTACTCCTTCAGGGCCCCGAGTCGGGAGGCGAGTGGCTTCGCCGGTGTTGAGAAGAACCAGGTGATCTCCGTCTTCCAACCAGGTTTGAATGCACCGGCCCTCAGTGTTGGTTTTGCGGCTACCCCAGATGACGTAGTGTGCATTAAAATCTCCTAAAACAATGACAGGCGTTACAACATCCCGAAGTAGCTGATCAAAGAACTCCGAAGGGGCCGCTTTGTGAGGATTAAAAATATTGAAGAGAGTGATCCAGCCGCTGGAGAAGTGAAGCTTCAAAACCAGAGTTGCAACGCCAAAGCAGATCGGGGAAGGAAGACGTATCGACGGGATGGACTTGTCAACCAAAGTTACCACTCCACCGCGAGCTTCCACCGCTGAAGGCAGATTGCAGACCCGATCGGCGCGAAAGACTTCGTAAAACCCGAAATGAAGATTAATAGTATCCGTAGAGGAAAGAATAGTTTCTTGAAACGCGAAAATGGAAGGGTGAAGATCCCCGAGAATGTCAATAATGTCCGGAAGCCGCGCACGAATCCCATGAACATTCCATTGCAGAACGTTAATCATTTCTTGTAGTAGCAGGGGAACCAGAAAGAGCCTCCACGTATCTTGGGGAATCCTTACCCAGATGGGTCATCTGGGTAGAGTGAGCCGCCACAATGTCCTTGGTCAAAGCTGCCGTGAGAGTCTTCAGCGCGTCTCTCTTAGTTGGCTTCCCATGGAGTTTGTCGCACAACTCAACCACACTGGCTACCAACTGAGCAATTAGCTTGGAGTGATGTACACCGGAGCATCTGCAACCGTAAGTACTGGAGCCAGAGCCTCCTGCGGAAGAGGACGCCTCGGTGTCGGACTCCTTGTCCGACGAGTAACTTGTGACATCTTCCTAGCGACGGACTGTCAGGACCGTCTGTTCTCTCCTCCTACTCCTCAGGTGATTTAGAGCTGTGAGAACCCTTGCAGTTTACGCAAAAAGCCGCGGCTAAACACCTTTGACTGGGATCGAAAACGTGGTCCTCGCCACATGTTGAACGGATCTCATTTGTTACCTGGGTGCGGTAGGTGGACGCGAAGTGGCCATAATGTTGGCACTTGTAGCATTGGATTGGACGTTCCCTAAATTCCAGCACCGCAAAATTCATGCTTTATAACAGGACATTTTTCGGAATCGTCTCCTTCGGAAAGCCAATAACGTAGGTGTTGGTAAAAGCCACCTGTTTCTCCTGAAGAGCACCTTCGATATCCGCGTTAGTTAGGTCCGTCGGGATATGTATAATGCACTTGAGAGCCACTTCCTGGCTCATGGAGGATTCCACAACCTCGAATTTGAAATCACCGAAAAACGTCGTCGAGCGGATCACCGCGGCTTGATTCTCCGAGGGGGGGAAAACCAGAAGGTCGCCCTGGGGGAGCGGTTTAAAATTTACCGCCGCGCCGACAAGTTGAAGCGCGGTTTCGTGCAGCGTCTTCTTAAGGCCAGGCGTTCACACTCTTCGTAACGTCTCCATCCTACCTTTCACAAGCCTTTGCTTCGTAACGGAGACAATGCCTTGTGGAAGGCAGGACGGATACGGAACGGAGAGCCAGTGGGCGCCTAGCCTAAAGCGCCATCCAACTTAAGTGGCGCTTTACACGTAGTACCCCAGGAATACAGAACAACTGCCGGTTGTCTGCTAGTTATCGCTCCCGTATATTTTTGGCAGATCAAACTCCGCGTAAGGTGTCTATTTCTTTATTATGTCTATGGACACGCTGCGGCATTCATACTTTCTCCTGTCAAGGTTATTTATACCTATCAATATCAAAGGTTAGTAAGGATATCACTATAAAGACCGTATTGTAAGAAAAATTCAAATTTATCAATTTACCTCTAATTTCAATTAGTTGAATTAAATCACATGATAATTTTTATTTAAAATCAAAAGTGGATATCCACTTTTGCTAAAATCTATTATCTGGTCTTTTTACGATAATTTGATTTTCCTGATCTGGCAGCACTGAACCACCATCAACCTGTCAGAAATTGGCTGTATAATAACAACTAAACTAAACTGTGTCGGCGATGGCGGTGAACCGAGAAGCCAATGTCATAAGGTTTTTGAACTTTAAAATATGAATTTATTAAATTGAATAAAATGATAATTTAAAAACAAAGAAAAAGCAAGATAAGTGGAAAATGATTCATCCACATCCGCTGCTTTATGTTTTAGCTAGCTCCTATATTTGGTTTAAAGCCTATCGTTATTTATGTACTTGGAACAATTGGCCTGGAGAATGGAACTGTCGAATATTAGCAGCAGTGCACGCTGTACTATTAACTGGTATGTCCTTGTTTTGCGCTTACATCGTAGGACCATGGCCTTTCGATCATCCAGGTAATGATACGCACTTAACTATTACATATAATACAATAGTTAACTGTTATTTGTTATGTAGGGGGAAGTTCAACATTACTTCAGGAGTTAATCCTCTCGCTTTCATTAGGATATTTTATATTTGATCTGCTGTGGTGTCTTAGCCATAAAACCGAAGGTAATGGCAAGTTGCGACTCTAATAATTGGTTACATACTAAAACAACTTTTATATTTTAAAATAGGCACAGTTATGCTAATACATCATGTAGCTAGCATTTTATCCATTCTGTACTGCGTGTACTACAGAGAATCTGGAACTGAAATGGTCGCAGCAATTGGAGGAGCTGAAATAACTAACCCTCTTCTTCAATTACGATGGTTTTTTAAAGAACTAGGGTATAAATATCATGGTATACCTATGACAGTGGTTGAATATGCATTTGCAATTTCATTTTTCTTGGTACGAGGAATTGTTGGTAGTTACTTCCTTTATTGCGTGGTAATAAGCCCTCGTCCCAGCATCTTCGTTAAAGCTGGTGGAATTTCGATCTTTTTTATATCCGCAATTTTTGCTTACGCAATTGCGTGTTATATGTGGAAGAAACGAATTAAAGACTATTTTTATATTGAACCTGATGAGCCAATAGATAAAACTAAGGATGTATTTGAATCCCCTAGTGAAGAAACAAAATTTGTCAATGAAAATGGTACATTGCAGAGTGAAAATAGTAAAACTAGATAAAATTAAATGGTATTAGATGAAGAGAAATTAGAGTTGAGGTTGTTATAGCGATTAAGGTAAAGAAGTGAAATGTTTGTAACAAGGATTATTTTAAGAATTTCTCACAAAATCATCTTGAGCCCTCACAAATGAAATCTCCCTTATAAACTCCTTACATAAGCCAAGGGCTAAATACTCCAAGTCCTAAGCTGCATCGCCTGAAATGTTCTTATTTCTATCACGAGCTTCCTTTTATTAATTGATCTTATATTTTCCTAACCCGACATGCATGTCTACTGACTATAGGAAAAATATTGTATTTGTACATTCTACATTTAAAATTTTTAAGCGAATAGTTGTCACAATTTTTTTATTGTGTCCCAAATTATAGATAATGCATTTAGTCTCACCTAAATTTCAGTTTTACAGAAAATTTAGGTACAGCCTATAAGGTACTTACAATACTTAAAAGACTCGCGTGTTATGTTTCCTATTTTTCAAATTTTATTTTATTTAATATCTTTGGATATTATTGCTTTTTTTACTTAAGTATTGATATTTAATATAGTATTAACTTAATAGTATTTTGTTAGAGGTGATGTTGTCTATGGTTTTATCCAAATTTATCAAACTTGTAAGAAAAACCATTATTTCTTCACTAGTCATCGTTAGAAAGTGAAATATTTACTGTGCCTTAAATATATAATTTGCTATATTAAGAGTAATTTTAATACAGTTTTGTATTAAAGTAGATTTTAGAACTATCTATTCAATGTTGCGTTGTAAAAATTATAACCTAAAAATAGCTTATCCAAAGAGATAAATATAACAACATATTATACATAGGCCAATAAATCCTGCCTAAAAAGTACAACAAATATTACGTAATACAAAAATTGTATTTTTGCACAACAGCTATTAAGATAGAGATTAATGTAAAATTATATATAGTTTATTATAGATGAATGGCTTAAGGTTTCCAAATCTTTAGTATTGTGATATTTTAGTGTTCTTTTTTGGAATGTTTTAAAAATTTCCCAAAGGTCTGTACTAAAGAGCTTATAGATTTAAGAATAGCTAGATATTTAGAAGCAAAATTCTGAAACCAAAGATATTTTAGCGTTTTTTTTTAACATTTGGTACTATTTTTCTTCAACAATGTAGTGATTTTATTTTTAACTTGGCTGAATAAATATCTGGCTTTTACTTGGTTTTGTGTTTAAATGGGAAACTGCACCACGTAGTCTAAACGTACAAAAAGTACTTCATGGTAGTTTATCCAGAGTTTCCAGACATTCATATTCTGGTATTTTTACACATCAATTATCTCGCCGTTAAACTAGTAAAATTAAAATAACTTAAATCCCAATTAAAATCAAGGCTCCAAGTTTATTAAAAATTAAAGTAACCATTGTTTGAATTAAAGGGAATAAAACCTCCAAATCGTTGTTTACGAAAGACCCAAGAAATACGCCACTTCACTATTTATTGAGGCGCCATCTACGGCAGTTTTTATAGAAACGGAAGAATAGGCAATTACATACTAAGCATTTCCATTTTCTGATAGTAGGTGGTACGGCAGTCTCTGCGATGGCGTAAGCCGTATTAGCATTAATTTATCCATAAAAACCATAAATATCGAACCCTTTTAACCATCTGGGGCTAGGATGGGCGATGTCTTTGTGCATTTTACGTATTAACCTAAACTTAATATTAATATATATTAATATTTTTATTTTATTAATATATTCGACAGTACTTTAGTTAGCGTGTTTGATTTTTGAGAAAGACAGATAATACGACGACGCGATACGCTGTTCGGACCAGCCTTGGAAATAAGGTATTTTATTTAATTGGTCCTTATGACCAGTGACCCCTTAGATTATGAATTATTAAACTGGTCATTATGACCAGTGTCCCCCTAGCTTATGAATTATTGAACTGGTCTCATATAAAATGTTCTAATGTCATTTTATAAGCCTAAAAAAACCTATACATGTTTAGAAGTTAGATTATGTTGGTAACATTAATTTTAAACGTATTCAAAATAGTTAGCTTTATTTTATGAGTATCACAAGAATAGTACTATATAGTACTATCTCACCTAAGACTACTACCATAGCCTAGAAGACATTCGGGAAAGCGAGACTAGAGGATTGCAAGTTTGAGGCTTTGGGGCCAGAGGGGGCTTCGACAGTTTGACTCATTCGAGGGATGTGAGCGAGGTACTCTGCAATGCCTCAACGCGCGACGGTAGTACGCGGTACATAGAAATCTGGTGAATAGGGAAATCAAAATTGATAGAAACTTTGAATTAATAAACTGGTCATCTCCTATTATTTGATATTATTTCGAATTAATAAACTGGACACTGTGACCAGTGACCCCCCAAATTTTGAATAAATAAACTGGTCTGAGCAATTAATAAACTGGTCGTTGACCACCTGACCACCGTAACACCGTTATTTCCAAGGCTGGTTCGGACTCTTTTACGAGCATATCCCCCCCCCCCTTACAATCTCCCATGTGGCGGCCGCCACTATTGAAATTTCTTTCCCCCAACGGGTCCCCTCCCCATGTTGTCAAGCTATGGATTCCCCACGAATATTCTCCGTAAAAGAATCTATAGCATAGACGAAACAACATCCATGAATTAGCCGTCTAGTAAATAGGGCCTACCTCAATAACTTTTCTGACGCCGCCACTGTTTGTCATTGACGCAATCCACAAAACGTTTTCGTAATTGTTCCTTTTAAGAAAAATTACAAAATTATTTGTAATAGGCCCTTCAATAAAACATCTTCAAGGAAATCGCCAAGAGGTTATGTTTCTGAGAGCCAGGACCTGCAAGTTACTGTTTATACAGTGCTTGTTGAAATAATGGAAACCTTTCACCTGTGTGGTATGCAATAGGCTTCGAGCTTAGGAAATATAGCGCCATCTGCCTTAATATCCGCCAACTAAATATGTAAAGAAATAGCAGACGACTTCTTAATTTCTTTGTTTTTCGGTTGAACTTTCAGCTGTTGCGCAGAGATCATTTTGAACGAGCAGATAGCTTTCATATATATTAAAACTCTGTCGGTAGGCGGCAATACTTATGACCAAAATTTAAACTACGCACGAAGCCTATAAGCTAGGAGGATTCAAGCTAACCAAGTTTTCATATTCCTAGCTATAAGTGTTTCCTTTTAACCAGGTAGCTTTTATTGACATATTAAGGCTGAGCAAAAACACGACGTTCTGTTTACAACCTTTTTGCACGTGAAAAGTATCCATTATTTAAACAAGCACCAAATAAACAGTAACTTGCAGGTCCCGGCTCTCTGATATATTACTTTTTGACGATTTCCTTAAGATGTTTTATGGAAGCGCCTATTATTAGAAAAAAATACCTGTACTACTACAATATCAGTTGATACTCATAAATAAAGGTATTTGCTGTTAATTGAAACTAGACAAGTTTCAAAACGTTGCCCATTAATACAATTTTTTAGCGGCGGCTATAGATAAACGCAGGAATCCCTAACGCTACTTGGAATGAATAACGGCTTCGATTCCCCGCCGTTGTGGCGGAACATAGTAGGCGGAGCTTATAAGCCTTTGTTTGTCACTGAATTTGACGTCATTTAAGGCGGTATAAGCGTTCTAGCCCCTCCCACAATGTTCCGCCACAAAATACCACAGGGGATATGGGGAGATACTCATTCCAAGTAGCGTTATGGATTCCTGATAAACGTCATAATAACGACGCCCCTCCCTACCTAGCCACTGACAAGGAGAGTACCCGAGGTGTTTATTGCCGATTTAGTTCAAAGTCGGCCGTAATGTGGACCTATATGAGATATGAAATTTCCCAAAAGGAGACGTTGCACTACCCATTCGATTTGCCATGGCAACCGAAAATGTTTTTGACCACTTACAACCAAAATAAGATTTTTCCCTTATTTTACCCAAAATTTGTTACAAATTTACCATAAAAATGTTTCAATTTACCCAAACTTGATGAAATTTACCTAAATGTGGTCCAAATTACACATTTCGTGATTTTAAATTTTTTTCAAAATTTTCGTAGCTAGGACCCTGTGAAACCGAAAAAATCCCATGCTTTTTTAAATGGAGATTTTATCGTTTTAAGTGATCAAAAACATTTTCGGTTGCTATAGCAAAACGAATGGGTAGTGCAACGTCTCCTTTTGGGAAATTTCATATCTCATATAGGTCTACATTACGCCCGACTTTGAACAAAATCGGCAATAAACACATCGGATACTCTCGTTGTGAGAGCAGACTACCTACTGCAGTTCGATATTCGTGGTTGAAATGAATGTATTCGTGGTATATTATACCACCACAACAAACCACTAAATAAGCAAGACCGTAAGAAAGAGCGACATATTGGAACCTATTTGACGGGCGACAAAAATAATACAGGTTACATTCCCTTTAATGGACCTTTTTACAACTTTTTCTCAGATTCTAGAGACTGCGAATCCGCAGGTAATCTCAATGCCCCACGAATAACTTTGCATATTTACGTTAAAGTAGTCGGAATAATTCAGACAAACAAATTTGGGATAAATCTAAACTTTATTAAACGACTATAGCTACTAGTCAGTTGTATTTAAAGGAAAAGCACCAAAGCGTGAACGTAAATTTTAATTATATTTTGGAACAGTGGCGCGGCGCGAGGCTTGTCGCGGATACCGCTGATAGCGGCGAAAGTGATGGGCAAGCGCGCGCTCGGCCACTGCAATTAACGATTTATTCCGCCGGTCAGTTCCGCAGTTTCCCGCTTTTGTTGATCGGTCCGGAACTACGCGCGTAATTAACTTTAAACACTAAAACCGTTCTCATTAAACGAATGAAGCTTAAAAGCTCTCCCACGTCTATAGGCTTGGCGATTCGGCTTAAAGAGACGCGGCCGAGATGGCCTCCAGAAGGTGGTTGGTGGCCGTTTCCCCGCGTTTATACGAGATTCGAAGCGACGATGCTAAAGCGGCTGAATCTGCTCCGATAATTCTCTAACGTCTAAGCCGAAAGGCGACAAATATTTAGCGGTAAATATTCGCTCCTTCTCTCCGGCTTCGTTCAAAATCGTTTTATTATTCCTCTAAGCTGATTTAAGCGAAATTTGATAATAGGATTCGCGCGCGGCGAGTGTTTATCAGTACGGCGAGGGCCATTTCGAGTGCTTCCCGAAGCCGCCGTTTTATTCTACAAGTTGTAAATGGCGGCCGGAGAAATTCGCCGCTCGTAGCGGCTCTCGCGCGTACAAATCTTTTTAAGAGAGTGATAATGCTCTTCTAAAAGGACAAGTTTTAGCTCGGGCGTTTTAATTATGTAAATCCACGATTCTACAGTCTCAGTCTGGTCCTCTACGCTTATACCGCATTTGTCACGGATTCAAAGACGTCCGGTTTTGAACCTGCTTAATAACGAGTAAAACACTCGAGATAAAGCTGATGACAAAGTCCGGCTCATTATTTATCTCCATTGTTGACTCTAACGCTACTCACCAGAGAGGAGACGACGCTAGATAAATTAAGCCTAATGGCGCTAACTTTATAGCGTTGGTCTCGCGACTTTAAACTATTTGCTAAGTTTTATATGTTGAAATTAAATTATAATTTAGTATGACCTATTTTTAGTCTAAAAATTCAGTAGCCAAAGACTTGTGGTTTACGTTAAGGGGGAAGACTACAGTGGCCATTGTCTACTTTCGCGCTATTTCAAGCCGAACTCTTTTAATTTTGTATTTTAACTAATACAAGTTGGCAAGCCAAAATATACCTCTCCTCGGAAGTGTTTTTAATTTTCAGTGAAGCGTAACTGTAACCGTGGTTCTGCGGTAGAACGATCACCTGTCGTGCAAGAGGGCTCGGGTTCGAATCCCGGCCGATTAAAAAATTATACTACACCCAATGACAAAAAGAGGGCGCTCTTGGAAAAACCTTTTCCCTGATTCTAAGAAACTGGGTACGCAGTGATTACCCTTTGCCACGAAAATGCGAACGCGTTCGCAGGCCTGACAGACAGACCCACAGACAGACAGACAGACTGACAGACAGACAGACACGGTGGTCGTATAATCCCTCCTAGGGTACAAAGTCCCCTCGGAGAGGTAAAAATTAATATTTATGTGTAAAACAGCCTCTTGTTTAGTGATTAAAATAATTTTGACAATTTTAAATTTAAAAGTAATTAAGTTATTACGTTTTAATTCGGACCCCCGGAGCTAAAAAAGTAGGGCAAGCGCCCAAACTACCCTTTAGTTAGGACCTTACATCTCGTTAACTATTAATATTAGAATTATCAAAATTATTTTAAGCACTAGAGGAAGGTTCAGCCTAATAAGAAAAATATAATTAAATTGCGTAATTGTTAAAACAGAAACGTTCAGCTTGTATGAAAAAGAGGGTTTTACTGTATTCATCCCCCTTAAGAAGGCAACGTATTACAGCTTGCTTTTCGTATCTTGCTCCTAAAATGATGACCACTAATTTGGTGGAGTTGTTAGTCGTTGGGAAAATTCCAACCACGGTTTTGTATGTTCGGGAAGATACATATTGCTTAAAATGAATTAAGATCGTATACGGTACTAATGGATCTAATTATTTCTACAGACGAAACAATATTGCCATCAAATCTCAATTCGTTTGTGACTTAAGAACCACGTATGCCGTGATGATTCTAAGTAAAACTAAAACTCTTATCTCTATATTGGTAATGTTATTCGCTTGAAAGGTGTACCTTAGATATATTGTAATACATTAAGTTTCTAAAACTATTATTTCTATAAATATGTTTTAAAAATAAGTATAATAATAATAAGTTTAATTTATTATAATCATCCATAAAGAACGCATTAAATGGTCTAGATAGACCAGTGTTCGGAAATCGTAATTGACGGCTGACAAATAATGCGGTAAATAGTTTTACATACCGACCTGACCAATAATATGTATACTGGCTAATATGGTAAATAATTTTTTTAAATTCCAAAATACTGTCTTAAAATAAATTTCAGATTTGGTCTATTTTAGGAAAAATGAACAATCGGAAAGTGTTAACACTGATAAATCACGTAAAAGTAAACTTCTAAATGAGAAGAAAGATGGATGGTCCGATGACTCCGATTAAGTTTAGGCACTGCAGGTAGGCTAAAACTGACATTATTTTGATATTATATTTAGTAAGACATTTTGAAGAAAAAATAAAAAACCTTTTAGAGGAAATTACTTATTTTGACTTATTTATATAATTTTAACGAAATAATTTATTACTAGCCACATTTTGCCACTGTCATGCACTTCACTCTTGCTACCTGAGAGCAAACGTCTAGTAAGTCGAGATACGTGACTATTGAAAGAAATTAAAAGTTAGAATCCTTGAGTGTTTTTAAATTAAGGTGACTCAGTACAAAATTTTCAATATATATTTTTAATCTATTTTTATCAATTTTCATTATTAGATTATCATTGTTATTATGCTGGATTTTGAACTTGAAACTGGTTTTTCTGAAATAGGGGTTTTCAGACTTGCTTGACTTTTGCTCTAAGGTATCGCTCTAAAAAGTGACATTTTGGTAACACCGAGATAGATATTATAATCTTATGAAATAAAATAATTTTTAAAAGTGCACGGAGCTGCAGTAGATTAACTAATTGCTTAAAAACACAGATTTTTTTATGAATAGGAGAAGTAGACACACAAAAAAGGACTTGGGTTGGAGTACTTGGTAGCTAAGAGAAGAGTTGAATAAAATTCAAATTAAAAAGGAAATCTGGTCCTCTTCTCTGTTACAACTGCGGGAAGTTTCTCCTTCCTGCCTTTTTATTTTCTCTTTCCTCTCTTAAACAAATTGACCGAGGATAGTCTTTGTTTATACATCCTCCGGAGAAAAAAGTGCTAAAAATGCGAGATAGAACAAAACGACCCTGAAACTTAGAAACTATCTTTTTTGGGAAATTATTTTTTCGTTTCTGATAAGAGTGAATACATGTCGGGGAAAAATCTAATTATACAACTCCTAAACGCGTATTCAGTTACTTCCTAAGGATTACCCATTTTCTTCGTAACGTATAAAAAAAAGTAATATAAAGACTTAGACAAAAATAAAACGGAAAGAAGACTGAAAGACTTTACAAACAGGATTATTTTGGATTCATAAAAAAAGGGAAATCTTTGCCCGAATTTTTACAAAGTACATTTTAAAAGTTAAAAATTTAAGCAGATAATTTACCTAGAAAAGTTTATCGCTGTCAAACCGTCTTTTTTTGGTACCCTGATAATTATATATAATAACGTACAAATCCTACTATACCGTTGGGGTTTTAAGTTATAGTTTTGAAAATTTCTCCAAACTTTTCCGCTTAAATAGTTTAGCGATTTATACATTAAAACCACGAGGGACAATTACGTCATTAACGAGACAAGTTAAGGATGAACTCACGCCAGTTCATATATTTATGTTTTAAATGTTTATAATTTATAGCAAAAAGGTTTATAGGTAGTGTCGTAAGTCGGAAAACTTTCGGGAAAATGACCGAGGCCTTTTTTTCCGGAAAATTTTCCCTATTTTTCCGAAACAAATAAAAAAAGTTTTCATTCCATGATTAGTCTAATATATTGTTTACAAATTTAAATAAAGCGGCATTTTCGCCTAATGTTTTCGAATCTAAACGTAAAACTAAACCTCTAGACTAGTTTAAACTGATTAACCATGTAACACTATTAATGTTTTGTAGTATGTTTATTAGTGCTCGGCATTCGATTAATTTTTATCCATGAATAAAATAAGCTCGGCGATATTTAAATAATATTTATTTAAATAACCAATAGTTGAATAAAAATTGTAAAATGTTTAAATAATCGAAAGTGAATAAGCCTATTATTTAAATAAAACAAACAATTATTTAAATAAATACCACTTTTATTCAAATAAATGCTTGGTTGCGTAAAAAACATAATTAAATAATTTAAAATGATATTCTTTTACCAACGTTTTTTAAATAAATCGGAAAATTTGTGGATAATGAATAAACAGTTCCGAGCACTAATGTTTATTGATATTAGACATTTTATATATCGATAAAAAGTGTAATACATTAAAAACCTTTAAAAAATAATTTACGTTTCAATTTTTTATTTTTCCAATTTCCGGAAAATTAACAACACTATTTATAGGTCTCCGTAAACTGCGAAAACTAACTCGATAGAAAATTTTAGAATTATCCGCTAATGGTAGAATTAAGTTGTCCTTACGAAGGTCGTACATCTAGCTAAAAACTGAGAAGCTTGATAAATCTCGCGGAAATGTTCGAAAAAGAAGAGAGTAACTCGGTCTAAGAGGCGGCAGACCTCTTCTACCATTTTCTTGTTGGCAGTCTGGCTTGGGATTTCCGCTATTTTATTCTTCCAGTGTTTGGACTCGGAGTGTTAAAATAAAATCAGAAAAAGTTCGACTATATGGCCTATAAGAAAGCATCAACGAAGCGCGACTGAAATCGTAAGCAGGCAACTAGAAGACCTCAACACGGAAGCGGGAGGAGAACGGAAAGGAGGACCACCAGAGAGAGAGAGAGAGAGAGAGAGCTGAGGGAATGGAAACAACTTTTCTTTTTGGGGCCGCTTTCGGATTTTCGGCTTTAAAACCTCAAAGCGAAGTATTAAGGCTTTAACGTGTCTCTGGAGTTGAGAAATACCAAGAAAAAAACCTTCGCGGAAACGAGTACCCCCGTCCCAACTTCGCCAGTAGAACACGCTTCCCAAATCGTCTGGAGGGAAATTCATCCAAGGATAGCTACGATCCAAAAAAAGAGGGGTTCTTCGATTCGAGAATGAATCGGAATATAGCGAAGCTAAAAGTGGCGTAAGAAAGATACATTCGTATATGGATAGGTCCGCGCTGAGACCGGGAGTAAACGATCTTTTTCCTTTTTCCAACTCTACCGCGACTCGAGGTCCCTCTCGTGCTCTCTTATGGAAAAACAAAGACTGCGCCTCAACCTCCCCCCAACGAGTTACTATTTGGTAATGGCCAAAAACGCGAGCGTCTGAAAGAAAATGAAAACTCCATCCAGATGTGTAGGACGCGCGGGAAAGTAAAAAAGTATGTATATCTTGGAAAATATACAGCGGAGAAAAGTAAAAGAAGTATGTATATCTTGGAAAATATACCGCGGATAAGAAACGGTGAGAGTGAGAAAGTGAAGAAAGAGTAAAAGCTAGAAGGGATGATGGATTCCACAAACGCGTTAAATCGGCAAGTGTTTTATCCCGAGAAGAGACCAAAAGAAATAAGGGTGAATTTCGTCGGACGAAAAGAACTCGCGAGAAAGAGTATAAAATAGTCTCGTAAATAGAAAAGTCGATCGTGAGGTGGCGCGCCGAAGAAAGCCATTCTCGCTTGTTCGGATCCGGGGAATTTTAGGATGGCGTCGACAATTTGACGGAAGCGGAGAATTTGGCTTCACTCGCTCTCATCATTCGCTCTTTGGCAAGCGCCTATATTCCACACTTTTCTACTTTGAAACTAGAAAAACCCCGATCGAGAAGGAAGACGAGTTGAACCCGGCGGTATGGCTTTTACTGCTCGCGAGGATTTGAGGCTTTCTGAAAAGGCTTATTTTCTTCACAAATAAGAGATTCGAATCACGTACCGACCCGCCGACTCAAAACCACAATCCCTCCCCCATTTATCTCCCCCCCCCCCTTACAACTCTCACTTTTTTGGAAGCTACAGTATCGGAGTAGTTAGAATACAAGTACGATCAGAGTTTCCAAAACCAAAGAAAGAGTGTTTCCACTTCCGGATGTTGCGTTATCTACCTTGTGGTTTGTTTCCAGTATCTTAAGAATTTCTAAAAATTCATGGTAAATATCCTTGAACTCAATGAAAGGAATGAAATGGTCTGTTATTCTCGTGAATTTCAAATTGTACGAAATCACAATCAATCACAAATATTATTTTAATCGTTTTCAAATTGTACGAAATCACAATCAATCACAAGTATTACTTTAATCATTTTAAAATTTTACGAAATCAAAATCAATCATAAATATTATTTTCCTCATTTTCAAATTGTAGGAAATAAAAATCAATCACAAATATTATTTTCATCACTTTCAAATTGTACGAAATAAAAATCAATCAGAAATATGATTTTTATCATTTTCAAATTGTAAAACCTAAATCGGAAAATTATTTTCATCATTTTCAAATTGTAAAACCTAAATTAGAAGTATTATTTTCATAATTTTCAAAATTAAACAAACTCAACCAGAAATATTATTTTCATCATTTTCAAATTGTACGAACTCAATCTGAAATATTATTTTCAGTTTCAAATGGTACGAAACCCGAATCAATCCGAAATAATATTCATAATTTTCAAATTGTACGAACTCAAACAGAAATATTATTTTCATCATTTTCCAATTTTACGAAATTAAAAACAATCAGAAATGTTTCACATAGTTCCTCTATTTTCTTTATATTCGCCATGAAACAGAAACCGCCAAGTGAAAAATAATATCTAGGAAGTACACATCAATTTCGTTTCTGGCCGAAAAAAGTGATATGATCCGGCGGATATCCGGCTGTTACGTCGATCCCTTTCTCCCGAGTCCTTTTTCTTAATCTAAGTTTGCGGAGGTGTTTCAATGATGGAAGAATCGATTAGCCATCCTCAACGTTCCGCTCCGCGTTCCAGCATCCTTCTCTCGGATCCCGTCCTCAGTACTCCCCCCTCCATCGAGCGCTTTCTCGAACATAATTGAACCCAAACTTAATTAAACCTGAGCCCCTAATATAAATAAACAAGTCGCGGGGTCTTTTATAAGCCGCGTCTATGCGCAGGGTCAATTTCAAAGCGCCATCATACGCCGCCGGAAGGCTCTGTTAGAAAAATAAAAATATTTGGCCTAACACGATTTTCCGATGTTGGCGCTAGCGACAAAGCGGAAATTCAAAGAGGCAAAAGTTCTATATAAACGTTGAATTCCCTCGGCTTTGCGCAAAATGCTAGTTTGTCTTTGGTGACGTGAACAATTTAAACAACGTCAACGAACTGCCCTGTAAACAAAAGTTACCATTTCAATACAGAGACTTAGCAGGTACAGAAACAACAGCAAAACGTATTTCAGGCTTCATACCGATTATCAGATAACAGTTGCGTTTCCTAAACCAAGAAAATTATTAAGATAGTTAAGAATCAGATTACGTTCAGATATTATCAGCTCAGTTGGTACGGGTCAAAACGCATATATATATATATATATATATATATATATATATATATATATATATATATATTATCAGATCTGATAAAACTTATAACCTCAGGTATCTGAAAATTACGATACAAATAATCTGATCAGGTGGCTGTTGGTAGCATAAGTGGAGGGAGGCACCCAAATGACAAAAAAATTAATTAAACAAATTGTTATTGTACAATCATACATTTCTGGCAAAAATATATAACGAAATAACATTTCTGGTGCCATATGACCCTTCCCAGAGTATATGTTACCTTTTCCTTTCTAGAATTATGTTCATAATTATTAACACCAACTTCTAAATATAATATGGTAAATGAATTAAAACAATTATTATATTATAGAGTGTACGCCTAAAGGAGCTCATTTAAAAAAACTAGTTTAAGATCCGTAATATAGTATTTAAAGGTGTTGTCATCAATTAATCTATACGATAACTATTCCCTATAGCGACTCCAATATATAAACACTACTGCCAGAGCCGAACTGAAATCCTAAATGTTTTGGGTTGTAAGGGGGCTAGTATAGGTCACAATTTGAAGCTCTCTGGCGCTCTTGTAACTCATCGTAGGAAAATGGGAAACAAACAGGCATACTTCTCAACTCACCCCCTTCAACTCCTTAAACTTTTTGCATAACCTTTTGAAACACCCTGTATAAACAATAACTTGCTCTCGGAAATATTACTTCTTGGCGATTTCCTGGTAGGATGATTTATTTAAGCGCAACATTTATACCTTCAAAACATTTTTAATCAATCGACTTTTAATTCCAAATTCGTTTTTTTTCTTAGATTGGAAATAGAGTGCCTTAATTTTGCGCGAAAACTCCCAAAATTCTCCCTTCAGTGAAAGAGAACAAAACGTACCGAACCGTCCGCCCGAGAAAAGCCGAGATTCTTCTTTCAACTTTTAAATTCCAAGTTAAAGAGAGAGAAGAAAAACGGGTGCTCCAAAGAAGAGACTCTCCCCACCCATCCGAGTCCGTTTTAACTTTTAAATTCAAAGTTAAAGAGAGAACGAATTCGGGAGGTGTAGACTCGACGCTTCAAAGAAACGAGTCTTCTTCCCCATCCGAGCCCATTTTATTTGCCTTTCTCTAACAAGATAAGTAAGAAGACGAGAGCGCGCTGGCGAAATAAGACTGGGCAATGGAGCGCCTCGTTAAGAAATGATAACTAGTTCATTTACAGGCGACCGAGCGCCTATTCTGCATAATAAACGATTCGACGATTTTTTCTCAGAGCGCTAAAGCAAAGCAGCCCCAACAAACCAAAAGAAGACCGAGGGTTAGAAGGACAAATTTAATTTCATTCCTTAAACAAATTCAACCGTATTAAAAAAGAGAGAATTCCGATAGAAAAAAGGGTAGGACTTATTCCCAATAGTAATCGAGTAATCTTCTTGGAGCGAAGCGAAGGACGGAATAAAAGAATTACGAAGGTGAAATATTGACAATCCAAAGCGCTACACGTACGTCCAAAGAAATCGGAAATGTTCAAACGTATATTAACTTCATTAAGACGTCTTTTACAGTAAAAACACTCCCAGATTTAACTTAATTGAGGAATAGAACCGCTCTGTTTTCCCAATATAATTTGATTAAAGAAATTCCCGAGAGAAATAAAAGAAATTTAACTGTATTATATCACGCGAGGTCGATAAAGAGATTTTTATATCAAAGGTATAGATAAGGCTATGGGGGAAGAATAAAAGTGCGATGTAAAAATTATCGAATCCAACTCTCCCCTCCCCCGTGTTGTACATATAAAAAGAACGGTAAAATGATTTCCCCCCTGGCGGGTTTCTCTTGAAAGAAGGAAAGTGGTCTCCAGTTTCATTACTAAAGTTGAATTGATCGTCAAGGGCCCTCCCATTCTCACCCGCCCCCCTCCGACGAAAATATATGGATCTCAATTATATTAGAAGAGCGTTCGATAACAATTTCTTCATCGATTTTCTGGTTTCGGCGGGTTCTAAACAGGCCGAGAGAGAAGACTGAAGCGGTCAGCGAAGAAAAATCAGCATCGATTATGGACGAGGGAGCGATCGATTCGTGACCGTTCAGGCATTCTTCCAAATACGTAAACCCCTCCGCGAGGGTCCTATGAAATATCAGAAATCAATGGGGAACATCGGTGACTTGGCCATACGACTTTGCTCCCTCTGTTCTCTCATAATATTTACCACGACGATATAATGCACGCTTCTCTTCCGTTGTCCGAACACGGTCAACGTAAACAGTCCACTTTCTAAATTGAAAAAAACAAAAACAAAAAAAAGCTAACTATATACTACGATAAAGGCATTACAGGTCGCTCGATGACTCGGTGGTGCCTCGAGTATTAGCCTGGGTGATTATTCTAATAAAATTATTAGAGAATATCTCTTTTGAATTTACATTTACATGGTGGTATGACTCAGATATTGTATAGAAACAATTTCAAACAAAAATGCAATTTAGGGGCAAATTATATTAAAACATTGGAAACAAAATAGGTAAAATAAAAAAGGAAAAAATATATAAAATAAAGGAAACAAAATAGGTAAAATAAAGGAAAAATAGATAAAATAAAGGAAAGAAAATAGGTAAAATAAAGAAAACAAAATAGGTAAAATAAAGAAAACAAAATATATAAAATAAGGAAACAAAATATGTAAAATAAAGGAAACCAAATAGGTAAATAAAGGAAAATATATTGAAAATATATCGAAAATAAGGTATACATTGTCCGAAAGAACTTCCAAAACACAATAAAACAGATATAACATAGTAAATAAAATTAAAAATCCAAATAAGTAAAATCTGTACAATTAATGGGAAAATATAGGAAGACTAGTCAAATTAGAGAAATTTAAAGGAAAACATTGACTATAGGGGATAAAATATGAATATTGGAAATCTAAATAACTTATTTTTTATTTGATTACAAACCTAAATATTGTCAAATTAGAGTTTGACCAAGATTAATATTTTTCTAAAAAGAGAAGAAAAGTCAATGGTTGGAGGGGAGTTCTAAAAGGAGGGGTTCAGGGTTAGAATAAAATAATTGAAGGTTGAAGACGAGCCAAAACAGTTTATAAAAAAGAGCCATCGATTTTCCAGGGAAGAGGCAATCGATGTTTGAAGAGGTCGACTCTAAATTCGTCTACCTACCGACTGAGGCGCCCTATTCGTTTTTAATAAATAACGCGACACACTCTCGAATTTCGACATTCATCTTCATTACGGCTTCCCAAAGACTCGACAAAATACCATTTAAATATTTAATAGGGTCGAAGTGGATCTATTAATAAAGCCGGGCCATTTTTCAGCCGGAAACGCCTATCGTTCCCAGCGGTAACGCTCGCGAAATATCCATAAATCATCACGATAATGAATATTAATAGGCTGGAAAAAATGGAATATTATATTGGTTTAAGTACTATTAGATAAAAATTAAGCGTTATTTAAAAAAATATTGTATAGTGTACACCGCGTCTTCAAGTTCAGTTTCGATGTTCAAATCATCGAGCTTAATATCGTTCGGGGTGCGTCAACGCGTTAGTCGTATTTTAATATACAACCACGTACCACTCTTCGCGTTTAAAATAATTGCGGGTTAGGCGTAAATCGAACGAACGCGAGTCAATTTTTCATTCCATCTCCTTCAGACGGGCCTCCGATGAAATATCCAGCGCTGTAAAACGTTTGACACGAATCGCTTCCTTCTCTCGATATCGCGTGAATATTTGATGCGAATGGGAGTCACGGAAATTGTGTTTGGCGTCGTGCGCGACACGCCGCCAGAAGTGCAATCCTCTTACTGTCCTCCTCTCGCTCCATTGTCTGTCCACCTCCTCCTACTTGGAAAGTGGGAATGCCTTTACGCCACCAGGGGGAGCCCACGCTCCGGGAGTTAAATAGGCTTGGCCCGCCAGGAATCTCTTTAATAATGAATAGTTGAAAACAATAACGTTGACTCTTAAACCACCGAGCGCCTGCCGACGCTCGCGCTTACCACCGCCAAAGATCATTGTCGATTCGACTTTCCGGCCGGTCTCGCACCGATAGTTTTAATTAGAAATACACTCAAACTTCTTCAAAGGCCTCCGACATCAATAAATAATTTCGGGATGCGGTCGCTAATCGTTTCTATAAATAGCGGTATACCCCCCGACCGTCTTAGAAATAATTATTCTCCCGCCATCTTTCGAGGCATTAATTTTGGGATCCCCCTATTCAACTATTCCGTCTATTGTTTCGTAAGGAATTTATAATATCACAGGAACGATCTTTCAGGGTCGCTAAACTTTTACGGAATGTTTACGTTAATCTCCGCAGATGGCAGCACCTACGCTGGTGTCGTTACGTTTCCGTCTTTACAAGTGGAAATAAAGCCGTATTAAGTTTGAGATCTAGAACTCTCTAAAATGGTACGTTTCTAATTAAAGGATCTAGGCGTATTTTGAAATAAACTGTAGAAATACAAATACGAAATTGCGAGTTGTTTTAGCAATTTTCCATCGAAAGGGTGCTCTAAATAATATTTTATAATACATCAACTGATGATTGTTTGACGTATGTTTTCAAATCATATTCGTATCGGTATCGGAATACTTTTTCCAAAACGCTTAACATAATATACCTAAAAAAATATAGAGAGTATACGGGAAAAGTTTTATCTTAAACTATATCGAACTTTATATCCGAATTTCACTCTCGTTTCTCGAGATCAGAGTTACTTAGACGTTTACGGATAATATAGGATCAGGCAGACGCTTTTACGGCAAATTGTAAAACGCGTTAGACTCGTAGTTCGAGGCGAGGCCACGATGCGCGCGCTAACTTTATAATGTCGAAATAAGGCTTCGGGGGCTTCGGAGCGAATTTGATTCACTTTCGAAGCAAAAAGAGAGCGAAGCTTTCTGTATATTCGACGCAAAAAATAAAGAGTAAAAACTTGGCGTTGAAAATTGAGCAGTTTTCTCCGTCGTTTCGTTTTACATTTTACGAAAAAGTGTGACTGCAACGTGCGAGTGAAGCGAGGGGTTCACGGCGTCTAGGGCAACTGGGGCTTCGAGGGCAGGACGCGAAAAAGCTTTCCCTTCGTTTTTGCGCAACGCGTTGTAGGGCTGATCAATTTAAAAATGGGATTTCGCTTCCACTCTGTCGCTGCTAGACCACCAAACCCACCAGTTTCTTTTCCCAGCGCGGCCCGGTTAGAAAATCCTCGAGTTGGCCAGATTCTGCGTCGCGTGCTCTACGTGCCGAGATTCGAGGAGCGGCGTCGTTTTCAAAACGATTTTTTCTTCCCTTTTTTTTTCAGGGAGACCCTTCTCAAACTGATATTCTACACTGGAGCCCTATTTATACACGGAACTCGCTTGTATCACGTCGCGGAAACAAGTTGTCACTTCGCGAAACTGGATCATTGACCGATTCGAAAATTGCTTACGGGGGAAACAAACTTTCGCAGCAACGCCCTTAGAGGTTCGATTTTAATGCTTTTATTTACGATAGATGGCGCTAGTTTAAACCTTTTGGATGGATGGAAATAATTACCGGTTTATTAGAAAGAAACTACTAACTTAACAATATTTTAAGAGATGTTTTGTATAAAAACTATAAACAAAAATATAAAATTCGGTATTTAAAGTATCAAAAGTAGAGTTGTAAGTCGGAAAATTTCCCGGAAAATGTCCGAAGTCTTTTTTCCGGAACATTTTCCGTATTTTTCCGAAAAAAAATTAATTCCATGATTAGTCTAATATTGTTTGCAAATTTAAATAAAGCGGCATTTTCACCTCATTTTTTCGAATCTAAAAGTAAAACAAAACCTCTAGACTAATTTAAACTGATTAACAATATGTAACACTATTAATGTTTTGTAGTATGTTTACTGTTATTAAACATTTTATATCGATAAAAAGTTAAAAACATCAAAAACCTTTAAAAAGTAATTTATGTTTCAATGTTTTATTTTTCCGAATTTCGGAAAATTTCCTGGAACTTTTTCCGATATTATTTTTATTTTTCTAATCAAAAGAAAAGTACTATTTTTTCCTATTTTTAGATTATATAGTAGTAGCACTCCACAGCTTTCGCTGCCACTTTGGTCGCAAATTTTTATCTATAGGAAAGAGCATGGGTGACGCACTAGGACGTCACAGTGCCATTACTCTATTTAAAATCTTTACGTTTCAGATTATTGTTCCCATCCGGTCAGACTTTGGGAATGGAGTTAATTCTGCGGTAGGATCCCTTAACATATGGGATAAGGGATACCGATACCAGGGGCATGCCAACGTTTTTACGAGAGAGGGGGCAAAAATACGAGAGAGGGGTCAAAAACAATATTAAAAGCACATACCTTGTTAAATAGGCTGCGTCCGAAATAATGACGAGAGATAGAAAACCAAACACAAGGGTGTCGCGTGTTTAGTCGGTCTCAGGTCTATCAGATTGACAAATAAGTATCCTGGGTGAACTACAACTCTGCGCAAAGTCTGCCCTTGGAAAAGAATCCCCCGTGGTTGGCATGCCCCTGACCGATACCTAGGAGCAACAAACACAACACCCCACACAAGGAGAACGCAACCCGTCAAAAGTCGTGGATTTTCTTGTGTACGTTTTTCATTGGCTAGACGCTTTAGCGCCTGCTGCCGTCGGAAGGGGAAAAATTCGGAAATTGTCTTCCCCCCGCCCGTAAAACGTTCAGCGTAAAGGCTCGTGACGCTCGTCCAATGAAATTCGTACACAACCCTTCGTTAGCGTGTTTAAAGGTTAGCTGCGTTCTCCTTGTGTTTGTTGCTCCTAGCAGATACTGACCGACATCGGAAAAGGCGTCAATTGGACGGCCTTCTACGGGTTTCGGCTCTATTTACTAAAAACTTTGAGAGAAGAAAAATCTCGTATCTCAAAGGCGAATGCATAAGTAAGCCGTGATTGGCTTAGGGCTCTCCCCACTCTTCCCTACTTTGGTAACTTTTCTGGTATCGGTCGCCTCTAGAAGGCAAGCGTGAGAGCAATTTAAAATCGCGTTTTTCTACCGTAGTGATTTTGCTTGAGCGCTCAGCCGCGGAATATACCTCGGAAAACTACGTATATCGGGAGCGCGCTTACTCCAACTTTGAAACCGGCGTGCCTTGTGAAAGTAGCAAAAAAATCTCTCGAATCAGGAGTTTTAAAATATGACAGCGATGGTATAATTGAAGCCGGTATGTTTCGTTGGATGGTGTTTCATCTTCACTAGGGATCTTCGGGTTCGATCGAAGGCTGCCTGTTTAATCTTTATAAACCTTCAATCTCGACCTTAACTTATTCGAAAATCCTGGCATTATTCATGTATTAAAACTACAACCCATCTTGAAAATCGATTGTAACGTCAGAATTTTGCATTGATTTAAATCAAAAATGTATTTATACTCAGGTAAAATGACTATCCTGAGTTATCGCTTCTGCCAATCCACCCCACGGTCTCAAAGTACGCTCCAACCCTTAAAAGTAAATCAAATCCTTAATTAACTCAAATATTTATCATTCAATCATAAGTAACATCAAGAACAATGTTTTGTAAATGTATAACAATGTCTTTCTATGTTTTCTTGGTAACATAATAACAACAAGTATGACAATTAACGAGATTTACAACCAAACTTATTTTCATAGTTTTTGCGTAATCAAGATGTTTTCTCAGCACAGAGCCTTCTAGTGTCTAAAATATGCGTGACTTCCGCTAAGCCGAAATATCTGGTTTCCGATAGATAGGCGGAATATTATGCTAAAATGATAAAAATTAAAAACGTTTTTCTCGGCGCCACCTAGGAGCAACAAACACAAGAAGAACGCAGCTAGCCTTTAAACACGCTAACGAAGGGTTGTGTACGAATTTCATTGGACGAGCGTCACGAGCCTTTACGCTGAACGTTTTACGGGCGGGGGGGGGGAGAAAATTTCCGAATTTTCCCGTTCCGACGGCAGCAGGCGCTAAAGCGTCTAGCCAATGAAAAATGTACACAAGAAAATCCACGACTTTTGACGGGTTGCGTTCTCCTTGTGTGGGGTGTTGTGTTTGTTGCTCCTAGGCGCCACGAACTCTTGTTTTTTTATCACGCGTGATTCGCATGCGGGCTTCAAAACAAAGCCCAAGCCCCTCGCGACTCCAGAACGTGCTCTCCGATATTAGGCTTAAATTTTTATCAAAAAGTAGTCATCTGAAACGGTACGTCGCCAGACCAAGTCACAGCTTGAAGAGAAAAAAGGTTCGGTTAGAAAATTAGCGTAAATTAAAGCAATAGGAAGTGTCATACTTATTATTATTATGTTACTGATGATTCAATGCATTTATCCCGATGAGAGTTGGGAGTAAACTAAACAGTTTTTACGCAAACCAAAAAAGATCTGTAAGAAACACAAACATGCAGTATGTATTCCAATTTAAAGTTAGTTTTATTCGGTTCCTTGGAGAAAAGCGGCTCCGTAAAGAATAATAACTCTCGGTTTAATTCGGGGATCACACACTACTTAAAGGAACGTTTTTCCACGAAACAACGCTTTCTTTGCCTCATTTAAATTTTTAACGAGAACTTCCACTTTCGAGAGGGCCTTGCCTAAATTAAAAAGAGAAAAGAATCAAATATGAAAAGGTGGTAATAGCAACGCGTAGAAACTCCGATTGCATAATTGAACGCGAAGGAAAAGATGATTGGAAATGCTTATGGAAACTTCTACAAACAAGTGTATTTTATTCTCTTGGAAATTATACGTAAGCGACTGCGCTATTAAACTACGCACTCTTTAGAAACTGAAATGGTTTTTTTATCCGAAAACTTAATTATACCGAACACGATTAAAGAATTTAAAAGATGAGGAGCTTATCTCTATATACGAATTCTTTATTTAAAAACCTCTTGAATTAAAAAGTAACCACGAAAAGTACTTAATTTTAAAGGCATCATTATACATTCCAACCGAAAACCATTCTAAACATTTTAAACTAGAACAAGATCTAGCGGACATTTGGCTACACCCAAACCCCCAATGTGTTAAGTCAATGAGAATCACAAGGTGATTCTCTATGAATCTGAAAACATCTGGTACATTGAAGTAAAATTTTTATCAATTATTTAAACACTCTTTTCTTTCACATCATAAGCGCGAAAAATATAAACAGCCTTCGATTTTTTAATACCATTAAGAAATATCCAAATCTTTGAATAGCCAAAAAGGTAGATACATTTTCAAAGACGTGGGGTACCATTAACGGATTAAAAGCGTAATTACAATTAATGAATGAGACTGTAATAGTAACAAGACCTAGTTTAAAATATAATTTTAAAACCTATTGAATACAATAATATATGTTTCAATAACGTTAAAAGGAACCACCTATGGACGGCAATGCAAAGGTTGATAAAATTAGCGAATAAGTATATTAGTCCATTAAAAAAAGGGATAAAAAAGCTAAACCCTAAATGTTTCAACTTTGGTACTAGTTTTTCTAGAGGAGAAAAGTGAATAAGTTGGTTTCAATAGTCTTAAGAACAACGTCGGGAGTACCTCGACGTTCGGTTAAGTGCGCTTTCAGTTCGCCGGCTAACGCAATCAAGTACGTTTGCAATCAAATTGTAACAAATTGAACACCTTTCGTTAACGCAGGGTACACGAAGAATTAAAAACGTCGTTTGAACAATACTAAAACAGGCGTTATGTATGGGTATCAGTGTTGTCGAAATACAATTATTTGTTTCTTCATGTGCCCGGGTGTACCGAAAATGTATTTTATTTTATACTCGTACTTATTTAGCCAAGTTAGTCTTAATTCCACAAGGCTTAGGTGTATTTCAATTCAAACAAGTATTTACACTTTTTAAAAAGTATACGCTGCTAGTTAAATAATAAGTTGTCATAACTGTGTCTCGATTTGTTGAGTTGGAATATTATAATTATCAGTATTTTTATTTAACCCCTATAAATATATTACGACGTGATGTCACGTTTAAGCTCGACAGAAATATGCCGTCGTCTTGAAGTTGTGAAAGGCCTAGTTTTTCTTCTGCCTGTCACCCTTTAAATTTACTTACCTTCCAAACAAATACCCTGGTGGTAGGCCAACATGTTCTTCTGTTGGCCTACCACCAGGGTATTTGTTGGGAAGGAAAGTAAATTTAAAGGGTGACAGGCAGAAGAAAACCTAGGCCTATAAATATTCGACTCCGAAGTACAAACGGAAAAAGTAAAACGTATAAAATGTTCACGTGACTCTCGACGTTGTTGTTCAAACTTCTAGAGTGCTCTGCTTAACCTCTCTATTGACGCCGGCACGGCTCCAGACAAACATTTTGGGAGGGGCCATCGTCTTGGTTTTTAATAATAATAATTTACTTTTAATAAGTAAAAATATATATGCTTAATTTAAAGGGGCTCCAAAGTTCGGTGGAAAAAGAAAAGAAAATTGAGCATGCTTTTCATTCCCCCTACCTCTCACTCGGCCTTGGCAGAGGCGGGCAGAGTCAACCGTAAATTTCGCAGTTTACTGACTTTACACACATTTTGCCACCGAACTTTGGAGCCCCTTTAAGTTAAACTAGTAAAATTTATTTTTGTACAAAAATGATTTATTTAGGGTACAAAATCCAAGCGTCGATTTCAAGCGCTTGGTAACTATTTTGGAGTCGCGCCTGCATTGTCGTCAGATTTAGAGAACCAACGAGATAACGATCCGATTTGTTTGACGTTAAGGGAATGATACAGATTGCGAGATACGCTAAAAACTGTCTCGGAATAGTCATTATGATCCCTAAGAAGAAATAAATGTCTTATGGCCCAGATAATTTGAGAAGATTATGTAGATTTTAAATAAAAACTTGAGTCTCCAAATTCAAAATATTTGTGCTAGCAAGCATTTGATATTTCTTAACAATTTATGTATCATTCAAAGGTTATTGCAACTTGTAGGTTGCCAACGGCGGCGGGATACGCATAACGTTAAATTAATACACACAAACCCCTCGGGGATTTTGGGTAAAAACGGTCAAAAACTTCGAACGTAAAAAGAAAGGATTTATTCGTGGTTAGACGTAAATGGCTTATTAAGACCTAACCATAAAAAATAAAGCTTCCAAAAAGCATTTAAGGAAAAAAAGCGACGATTTCCTTTCCGAGTCGGGATTTTACTTAAAATTAAAGCTTAACTTTTAATGAGATTAAACAATATATTCGGTTCCTACAAAAACATATAGATAATAGGTTTAGCGTATTTCAAAAGAAACCTTCTATCGGTATGAGATTTCTGACAATGAAGCGAGCGAGGTGCTTCCCAACAAGAAATAAAGTATTTCGACGAGTTTATACAGGGTATCAGAAATTGCATTTTTTTTCCCAAAGACTATTTAACGTAGAATTTTGAAATTTCCAGGGTGTACTTAATAGATAGGCTTCCCTTTTCATGTGTTAATTCCGAAGCATTTTAAAAATTATATTTTTCAATGTTACTAATAATCAGCTAGGATAATACCCAAGGCACCACTTTAGGCCTAAGTCATCAAGCAACTTTAGTAATCTTATAGTGACTTAATAATATTGTTTGGAGAAAAACCGTGATCCATACCCAAGGTTATTCAAAGCATTTGTTGTTTTTACGTCTAGTAGGTACCGTTTATTATTGCCACCCCAAAAAGTTGCAAAAACCCCTCTTTGAAATTACAACTTAGAGCAGCTTATTCGGGTAATCTATGCAACTTTTTGGTTCTCGATAATCGACGAGTATTTTCCAATTACTTATTCCAGATCGAAATCGAGTACTTGACCTCAAAAATGCCCAGTAATCGATGATGTTCGAGTACTCCTATAGAGCCTGCAGGATGTCCCGCGCTGCCTGTCTAAAATACGAGAACAAAATCATAATTTTCCTACCTCAAAATTTTTTCGGTGTTATCAATTTAATTAATAAATATCGAAGAGAAAAGCAAAATATCCATTGACAAAATTGAAATTCTTCTAATGGTTAAGCTTAAAACCGCTCTTAAAAAAGGGTGAAAAGTTTATCAAGCTTTGGTGACTGTTTTACAATTTTTTGTTTATTTTATTTTTTGCTTATTTCTCTGAGTATTTCTGTGGATTTTTTTTATTTATTAGCCAAAGTTCCATAGAAATGCTCAGAGAAATTATCAAAAATTCTTATTATTTAATTGAGATTGTTGCTTTGTAAAGTAAGTCTCGCATAATAATTTTAATATCTGTCCCTTGATAGCAGTACTATAATAATTTTAATATCTGTCCCTTGATAGCAGTACTATAATAATTTTAATATCTGTCCCTTGATAGCAGTACTATAATAATTTTAATATCTGTCCCTTGATAGCAGTACTATAATAATTTTAATATCTGTCCCTTGATAGCAGTACTATAATAATTTTAATGTCTGTCCCTTGATAGCAGTACTATTTAAAAGAATAAACACCGTTTCTTCATTTCGCAGAACTGGTTTTTACACACAATCCTAAGGATTTGTGTGTATTAGTCTCACGTACAGTGTAGCCGATGCCGATGCCGCCGTGTCACGCATATCTCTTCAACGGTTAGGGCTAGAAGAGTCAATGATATCTCGTTCGAATGTACATACATCGCCATTGATACAGTTTTCAAATCGGAGCCCTAGAAGTTGGGCATTTGCCCAATTTACTATTTTCGGTGGTTTCGCTTTATGTGAAAGTTATTTTATTTAAAATTAACGATAACGTTAAAAAAATATTATTGGATAGGTAAGGATTCAGCGGACCCACGATTTCGGTTATATCAGTAAATATTAAATTTAAGTATATTTTTCAGGGTAATTTACGGGAACCCAATTTTCGTGTGTTTATATTTTCGGCTAAAAATCTACATAACGTTCCTTAACTTAAGTCCGACTTTCATGAAAGTTATATTTTTGAATAGCTGTGGTTTCCATATAAACTAGAATTGCAATTACGTTGCTTAAGTTTAATTCTAAGTTAGGTTTTTTGGACAGCGTATACGTACCCCCCTCAACTTCCAACATTGGAAATACGCGTGGTTATAGAGACTATACGCGAATTTATCTCTGGTATTTTTCAAGGCCGTTCTAATATGACCCAAAGTAACAAATAAGTGTGGCACTTATCGGAGTAATACGCGATGTTTACAACGTATGACCAGAAGTAACAAATAAGTGTGATCAGAAGTTAAAAATAAGTGTGATCAGAAGTAAAAAATAAGAAAGACACTGATCGAAGGGATCTTCGATGCTTTCAAAGTATGACTAAAAGTAACAAATAAGTGTAAATACAATTATGTGTGGCCGTGGATATATATTGGTTGTGATACCGGGGTTGCAGGTTGCTGTGAATAGCTCAAACAAACTTAACACAATAGAAGGAATGTGTGTATTCTGACCGTCATACGTCTTGTTGTATAATAATATTATCTTTGGGTCTGGAATTCTGGGCTACGGCCCGTGGCGACGTTCCTCAAACGCGGTTACAATTTATATTGCGATCTTACGGAAAAATTGAAGGTTTGCAGGTAAACCTGCAAATCTGCGGCAGAATGATCTACCTAACGAGGCTGTATCTGGCACTGGTTCAACCTGACCAACCTGTTACCTGCCAAAATTTGCTTTAGTCGTGATCCGGATTGACCTGACCTGTGCAGGTTGTAGTTGTCTGCCAGACGCCTGTGATAAGCGTTAATGATTTAAACGTCAAAGTGTGGTTGACGTCCTCCATCCAGCGTCGTTTATTATGTTTTATCGTTCTCAAATCTGTATTGCAGAACCTTACCTGTACCTCTGAAACTTTCAAATAACCGAAACGTCCCCATATTAATTAGACCAATAGACAATGCTCCGTAAGAGCTATTGCCTCCGAGTACTAACTTGATTTTCAATACCTTCTATCTAAGTACAAAATAGGCTTTGATTTCTATCTAACCGAATTTATGTTATAAAAGTTTCTCATTCAATTGTTTTATACCATTTTCCCTTCCCCCACCCCCTATAAAAACTTTTTGAGGTTATTAACTGTTGGCTCACTTGGCATGAAGGGATTACCACTACCCTTGTACGCATTGTAACCCCACCACCTGAATTAATGGCTTTAAAAGTCGTTTGAAGACTTAGGCCTAAGGTGGTGCCTTGGGTATTAGCAGATTATTATTATTATTATTAAGTTGTGGAAACTGTGGTTCATTTAAATTAAAGGAATATTGTTTAGCATTGAAAGTCAGTTTATACTAATTTTAATTTAATTTCCTAATTACTTGAATAAAAACAGCTCCTAATCAAGTACTCGATAACACGACTCGTTAAAAATATTACCCGAGGTTTTTCCTGAATTACTTAACTCGAATAAGAGAAAATTTCCCCTTAATCAAGTACCCGATTATTCGACTCGACTTCAATATTACTCGACTCGAATACTCGATGAAAAACAATTTCGTACTCGATACCTGACTCGATTGCCTAAAACCACTAATCGCACAGCCATAGCGGGCTTTCTTCTATCTCTACAGAAACTGGGCAGACCTTTGAATTTTGTTTGTCGGTCTTTATTCGAATTTATATTCATTATTCTTATTCAGTAACGCTCTATAGAGATTGTTTATTTTATGAAAATATTTGAGCACTATTAGTCCTCTGTTATGAGTTCCCCTTAAAAAGTGTTAATTAAACATTTACTAAAGTACTTATTCACTTAGGTCAACATTTCGGCCCAATTTTCTTTCCGAGTACAGTTTTCAACTCGAATTCCCGAAGCACTTCGTATTTTCTTTTACAAGTTCCAAGTTGTCGAAATTTCGCGGATTAAAAGATGAAATAAATTAGCATATATTGTACTAGTAGAGGTATTAGATAATTAATACTAATTTTCTATGTAAGATCACAGGCCACCTACCCCAAGAAGGACTTGTATCAGCCTCGAGAAAATAGTGTCTCAAAAATGATGCGGCTTTTTTTAAAAGCAAACAGAAAATAGCGCGTGAAAATTCTTTATTTTACGAAATTATAATAAAAATCGTGCGCGAGCCAGCTTCTACAATACATTATTTATTATCGCTTGTGCTCGTCTTTGTGCTTTCCAAACTGCCTCTACCTGCCGTGAGATGACGCGCTCTTAAAAAAGCCGTATCACATTCGAGACATAAAAAAATTAAATTACTATTAGCAGGAATCCATACCTCTACTTGGATGCTTATCGCGGCAGATTTTCGTCTCGATGTGGAGGACGGTTTCTTTTTGACGTCACTATGTTAACTTAACAAACAACAACGTGAGAGGGGAGCGCGCTCAATGGGGACTTTTTTCTCTCGTAGGCGGGGCCAAGCCGTCAGAGTGATCTTACCATACGCGATACGACAGGATAAGCATTCCAAGTAAAGGTATGGATTCCTGCTATCTGCGATAAGTGGTCTGTGGTAAGATTAAAATTATTATTTAGTTTTTTGTAAACAAAAGGATGTGTATGAAAAGTATTAAGTACAGTTCAGACTATGCAATTTTATCGGTGTCAATTAGGCCTAATTGTTCATATCCGATGTACCAATGAATTGGTGACTCTACGCGGTTCACACTTTTCCACAAAGCAACGCGTTGATATTCAATTTCTTTGGGTCGCCATAGCACGACAATTGCTAACTCGAGAGATAAAGATTTGGGTTCTCCCCGAGGGGCTAACCACTCTTAGAAAGTCTGTACACCGATTACGCTGGATTACGCTTAGATTAGCACTGCCAAAGGCAGGGACTTCAAAGATTACGTGTAATCCCATTAGTACAGTCAAAGGTACGGCTCTGTACACCGATTTCGCGGAGTGATCAGCCCCTCGGTTCTCCCAATGAGGTTATTCGTATTTTTATTGTAATCTGCTATAATGTTTGCTGGATGAATTTTAGAAATTAGGTTTAGCTCCGTCAAAATTATTTATGTCTGCTATTTCAATAATAGAACTAGAGCCACCGATGCCACCGATAAGTTTTTATCCCTTCGCCGAATTGTTTTTGAGATTTTGTACTGCAAAATGGGGGATAAACTTTGCTCCCTTCGCGCCACCGAAGATTTTGGAAAATTTGGCGCGTCGGGCCACCGCTGGGGATTTTCGCCAAACGCCACAACCGACCCAAATCTAATCGGCGCTATGCTCTAAATATCATTATTATATAGTAAGTCGACGATGGGTCAAATGTTTTAAAGTTCTAGCGTCCGTGACGTTAGGGAATAACTTAATTTCATTGGTTGTATTTCAAATAGTTGTATATCTCAAACAAATTGTACACCCAAAAATCAATCACCGAACCGAAAAAAGTTTGTGTGTATTAGTTTCACGTACAGTGTAGCCGATGCCGCCGTTGCCGATACCGCCGTGTCGCGCATATCTCTTCAACGGTTAGGGCTAGAAGAGTCAATGATATCTCGTTCATGTGTACATATCTCGCCATTGATAGCCTTTCATAAATTTTTGAAATCGAAGCCCAAGAAGTTGGGCATTTGCCCAATTTACCGTTTTCGGTAGTTTGGCGTTGTGTGGTAGATATTTTGTTAAAAATTATGTCCGGTAACGTTAAAAAAATATTTTTGGATAGGTTAGGATTCAGCGGAACTATCCCTTCGGCTATATCAGTAAATATTAATGTTAAGTATGGTTTTTGGGGTAATTTAAGGGACCCCAATTTTCGTGGTTTTATATTTCCGCCTGAAAGTCGACATATCGTTCCTTAATTTAAGTCCGATTTTCATGAAAGTTATATTTTTGAATATCTGTGGTTTCCATATAACCTAGAATTGCAATTACGTTGCTTAATTTTAATTCTAAGTAAGGTTTTTTGGACAGCGTATACGTACCCCCCTCAAATTCCAACATTGTAAATACGCGTGGTTATAGAGATTATACGCGAATTTCTCTCTGTCATTTTCCAAGGCCGTTCTAATATGGCCCAAAGTAACAAATAAGTGTGACACTTATCGGAGTAATACGCGATGCTTACAACGTATGACCTGAAGTAACAAATAAGTGTGACACTTATCGGAGGCCGTTCTAATATGACCAAAAGTAACTAATAAGTGTGACACTTATCGGAGCAATACGCAATGCTTGCAAAGTGTGACCAGAAGTAACTAATAAGAGGGACACTCAACGTGTGACCATAAGTAACAAATTAATGTGATACTCAACGTCTGACGAGAATTAACAAATAAGTGTGACCAGAGAAGTAAAAAATAAGTATAAGTGAAAATAAGTACGGCCGTGGATATATATTGGTTATGTCACCAGCGTTGCGGGTTGCTGTAAATAGCTCAAACAAACTTAACACATCAGGAGGATTGTGTGTATTCCGACCGTCATACGTCTTGTTTATTCACACTGCTTCATTATCTGCCAATTAGTTGGCAAGTTTGATGGAGAAACTAATTGGCCTTTAGTTTTCAATATTGGAGCTAAGCGTTTATGTCCAACCTTTTGTTGATAGCCAGAACGCGCAAGAACTATAAAATATTAAATGCTGGCACGATAAAGTTATACTATTTAAACTCGGAAAATTGACTTTTGTCCTCTAGTGCCTACATATACATATGCTCGTGTAAAATGGATACTATAATTAATAATTCATTATAATTATTTATTATTATTATTATAATTATAAATTTTATAACTTAAGTCAGCGAATGTAAATTAAAAAGTTATCTTACCATTTTTGAATATTTAATCAGAATTTAAAATATATCACACTTTTGCATTTTCAAGATGGGTTTCCATTCTTATAAGTATAAGATTAAGGCAGCAGGTCCTGGCAGAATACTATCGTACATAGTTCTTAGTCACTTCTATACGTTCTTGCTGATAGTTTTTCTCCTTTCAAATGCTGCGACCCACGTTGACCAACAATGTTTTACAATGTATGTGAATCGCTCTTAAAGGGACTATGAACTTCCATATTTATGGCGTATCAACATATTTATAATAATCAGCTAGGCTAATACCCAAGGCACCACCTTAGGCCTAAGTCATCAAGCGACTTTTAAAGCCATTAATTCAGGTGGCTGGGTTACAATGCGTAGGAGGGTGGCGGCAAGCCCTGCATGCCACGCGAGCCAACAGCTCCCTACACTAACTATTACCGTTAACCTCGACAAGTTTTTATGGAAGGGGAAACCGAAGAGCTCGGGGGAAATCCCCTTAAACCAGTGGGGAGAGAACTTGCAAACGCAGAAGGAGTTGTTCCGAGTTTTCACCCAGTGCGCATGTGTCAGATATTATTGAAACTCCCTTATTTAAGCGAGTTATAATAATAATCAGCTATGCACCACCTTAGGCCCAAGTCATCAAGCGGCTTTGAAGCCATTAATTCTGGTGGCCGGGTTACAATGTGGAGGAGGGTGGTTGCAAGCCATTTTAAGGGGAAACCGAAGGGCTCGGGGGAAAACCCCATAAACACATAACTGTCTCCAGGTGTAACAGAAGCTAAATTATTATCACTAATTACATTAAAGGGGAACGGTCAAGCTTTAACCAGTTAGATGGCCCTACCATTAAAAACTAAAATGTATGGCGAAAACCGCATCAAAAAATATTGAGTGGTTAATTTTTAATAAAATAAAGAAATTTCGGGAAATCGAAAAGCGCGCGTCCTCCGCGACACCTGGTGAGAAGTCGGTGAGACAGAAAAACAACGTAAAAGAGCGCGCTGCTGAAGAATGCAAAAAAATTGTTTTGCACGCGCGGCACGTTCCAGTTATAAGAGACCTAAGCCTAAATGGCGCGATTTTAAAAGTTAGGATAGTTCGCAAATCGGTCATACGGGGTTAGGGGCGCTGGCGGCAGCCCCTAAGATGGCGGCGAAAATTCAAAACCAAACACCTGGCGTTATTTTTCGTTTCAATATTTTGGGCCAAAAGCTATTTTTTCAAGATAAAAAACGTACGTGTTAGTATATTGAACGTCTTGTTAATCTTTTGATAAGGAAATAAGGCCATATTTGCAAAAGCTTGGCCGTTCCCCTTTAAAAACAAGACAGGACGATTTTTTGATTAAGTTCTTACATCCTTTACGGCATCGTATCGGGTTGTTTTTGATTAAAATATAAACACACTTCTTAGGACTTTGTTTCACTTCTTATTTTCTTTTTGGGGAAAACTGATTAATTGGGTTTTATGTCATCATTTTTCTCTTTTTAACCCCACAAGGAAGAAAGGTACGAGTAGTGTATTGTCGCAAGAATTCTTAATAAATTAGTGAAAGTAATTACTCCTAATGCGACTGAGGGCTTAGAAAAGCTACTTCCGTTTTGCGGAATTATTTTCCTTGCAAGAGTGGTGAATCATGGAGGAGCATCCGGGTGCGTTTTGAGCCCCAATAAATGATTTACCGCTTTTTTCTTTCAATAGCTAATAAAAACCAGTGTATGCGAAAGCCTAAATAAATAATTTTTAATTTCGGAGGAATGATTTGTGGAATAAACAACTTTCATAAATTTATCAAACAGAGAGTGAGTTTAATATCTGAAACGGGTAAATATACTATTCAACTCAAGTAAATATGCTATAAGCTTCAGGTAAGTATACTACCAACCCCAGGGAAATATAATATATGTGAAGTTTAAATATACTACCATTTCTAGGAAAATACGCTATCAGCCTTAGGAAAATATACAATGACCCCCATTTAAATATATACTACCAGCTAGGAGCAACAAACACAACACTCCACACAAGGAGAACGCAACCCGTCAAAAGTCGTGGAATCTCTTGCGTACGTTTCTCATTGGCTAGACGCTTTAGCGCCTGCTGCCGTCGGAAGGGAAAAATTCAGAAATTGTCTTCCCCCCCCCCCGCCCGTAAAACGTTCAGCGTAAAGGCTCGTGACGCTCGTCCAATGAAATTCGTACACAACCCTTCGTTAGCGTGTTTAAAGACTAGCTGCGTTCGACTTGTGTTTGTTGCTCCTAGCTACCAGCTTCAGGAAAATAGGCGTCCAGACTTACAATGTTAGTATATTTATTTGGGCTCATAGTTTATTTTCCTATCAGATTAAGGTGAAATTTAACACTGTAAATTGCAACAAAATTTACTAAAAAATTAAGGGATTTAATTAAGTATCAGTTTAGAGATATAATTTTATCTGCCATTTTCCAAGATGGCGTCGGATTTTAACCAAAACAAGAGGGCTTATAGGTGGTTTCTTTTCGCCTGTTCTCGGACTAAAAGTGTACTCTTTTTAACCTAAAACCTTTTTATTCGCCTGTTCAGGTGGATGAGAATTACTCCACCCCATAAACTATTCGATTGTTCCGGAGTATCAGGGCTACTCTTTTTACTCCTTCTGAAAAGGAGGCGTAAAGAGCGTAAATCGGTTTTTTTCGTCTGCTAGCCAGAATTTATCTACTAAAAAGGCCACAGGCAGCCATTTTGGAAAAAGTTTTTACTCCGACTTGAACTATTCACCTCCACAGAATCGGAGTAAAATGACGTCATAGCGTTACTCTTTTTACCCTACTCCGAAATCCCAAAACCAGCGAAAAGAATAACTATCTTATATGACCAATCAACAGAGAAAATAACAACAATAACGCAGTTAGTTGAAGTATTGTACACAAACCGGTATCATTCAGCTCTTAGCTACTCTAACATCATTGCAATTATGGGGTGGCAGAGTGGTTAGCGCTTTCGCCTCGTAGCAAGAGGAGCTGGGTTCGATTCCAATCAGGGTGGAGTTTGCGAGTAATCTCCTCCCTCGTTAAAGGGAGTTTTTCAGTTTTCCCTTCCCATGAAAACTGATAGAGGTTAACGGTAATGGTTAGTGTAGCCTAGGAGCAACAAACACAAGGAGAACGCAGCTAGCCTTTAAACACGCTAACAAAGGGTTGTGTACGAATTTCATTGGACGAGCGTCACGAACCTTTACGCTGAACGTTTTACGGGCGGGGAGGAAGACAATAATTGAATTTTCCCCTTTTCGACGGCAGCAGGCACTAAAGCGTCTAACCAATGAAAAATGTACACAAGAAAATCCACGACTTTTGACGGGTTGCGTTCTCTTTGTGTTTGTTGCTCCTAGGTGTAGCGAGCTATTGGCTCGCGTGGCATGAATGGCTTGCAACCACCCTCCTCCACATTGTAACCCGGCCACCAGAATTAATGGCTTCAAAGCCGCTTGATGACTTGGGCCTAAGGTGGTGCATAGCTGATTATTATTATAACTCGCTTAAATAAGGGAGTTTCAATAATATCTGACACATGCGCACTGGGTGAAAACTCGGAACAACTCCTTCTGCGTTTGCAAGTTCTCTCCCCACTGGTTTAAGGGGATTTCCCCCGAGCTCTTCGGTTTCCCCTTCCATAAAAACTTGTCGAGGTTAACGGTAATAGTAAGTGTAGGGAGCTGTTGGCTCGATCGCGTGGCATGCAGGGCTTGCCACCACCCTCCTACGCATTGTGACCCGGCCACCTGAATTAAAGGCCTCAAAAGTCGCTTGATGACTTAGGCCTAAGGTGGTGCCTTGGGTATTAGCCTAGCTGATAAAACCTCTAAACCAAAAAGCAGACGATGATGCTTAGGCTTCCGTTTGTTGTGAAAAGTACCATCCTAATAGTTATTTTTAAACCCGATAGATGGCGGTGTGGTTATTGAAACTCCCTTATCAAAAATAGTTTCATTGTGATGAACACCAGTGTTGTAGTCAGGATTTGGTTTGGGCAAACAAGGCCCCTGTGCTTCCCACCGGCTACGGCTCAGTTAACTAGCCCCCCCCCAAACGCTAACAAGTTGATTGAAAGGCACCCATTACGCACCATTTTGCACCATCAGTAACCCATTACGCACCCATGGTGTTCAGTAAGAAATTAAAATTTCAAAGGGGGGGCCAACTTTATCCGAGCCCCCCTACTTCCACTTTTCCCTAAAATTTGTTAACCAATCAAACGCACCCATTACGCACCATTACGCGCCACAGTCGAATGATTACGCACCATACTGGTTAAGGAAATAACTTAATTTTTCAATTTTGGACTTTAAAATTTCCGATTTAAAAATGTGGGGGCTAGGTTAACCCCAGCCCCCCCCCCCATTCACCATTGGCATCGAAAATGGTTCCATTCAAACGCACCCATTACGCACCATTATGCACCACAGTAGAATCATTACGCATCCTTATCCCTATAGCATTACATCAAATATTAATTGTGGGTGGACTTGGTTAACCCCAGCCCCCCATTCACCATTGGCATCGAAAATGGTGCCATTCAAACGCACCCATTACGCACCATTATGCACCACAGTCGAATCATTACGCACCCTTATCCCTATAGCATTACATCAAATATTAATTGGGGGGGGCTTGGTTAACCCCAGCCCCCCATTCACCACTGGCATCGAAAATAGTGCCATTCAAACTCACCCATTACGCACCATTATGCACCACAGTCGAATCATTACGCACCCTTATCCCTATAGCATTACATCAAATATTAATTGAAGGGCCAGGTTAACCCCAGCCCCCCATTCACCATTGGCATCGAAAATAGTGCCATTCAAACGCACCCATTACGCACCATTATGCACCACAGTCGAATCATTACGCACCCTTATCCCTATAGCATTACATCAAATATTAATTCGGGGGGGGGGGCTTGGTTAACCCCAGCCCCCCATTCACCATTGGCATCGAAAATAGTGCCATTCAAACTCACCCATTACGCACCATTATGCACCACAGTCGAATCATTACGCACCCTTATCCCTATAGCATTACATCAAATATTAATTGAAGGGCCAGGTTAACCCCAGCCCCCCTTTCACCATTGGCATCGAAAATAGTGCCATTCAAACGCACCCATTACGCACCATTATGCACCACAGTCGAATCATTACGCACCCTTATCCCTATAGCATTACATCAAATATTAATTGAGGGGCTAGGTTAACCCCAGCCCCCCTTTCACCATTGTCATCGAAAATAGTGCCATTCAAACGCACCCATTACGCACCATTATGCACCACAGTCGAATCATTACGCACCCTTATCCCTATAGCATTACATCAAATATTAATTGGGGGGCAAGGTTAACCCCAGCCCCCCCTTTCACCATTGGCATCGAAAATGGTGCCATTCAAACGCACCCATTACGCATCATTATGCACCACAGTCGAATGATTACGCACCATACTGGTTAAGGAAATAACTTTATTTTTAAATTTTCGAATTAAAAAAGTGGGGGCTAGGTTAACCCCAGCCCCCCCCCCCAATTAATATTTGATGTAATGCTATAGGGATAAGGGTCCGTAATGATTCTACTGTGGTGCATAATGGTGCGTAATGGGTGCGTTTGAATGGCGCCATTTTCGATGCCAATGGTGAATGGGGGGGGGGGCTGGGGTTAACCTAGCCCCCCAAATTAATAGTTGATGTAATGCTATAGGGATAAGGGTGCGTAATGATTTGACTGTGGTGCATAATGGTGCGTAATGGGTGCGTTTGAATGGAACCATTTTCGATGCCAATGGTGAATGGGGGGGGGGGGGGGCTGGGGTTAACCTAGCCCCCCCATTTTTAAATCGGAAATTTTAAAGTCCAAAATTGAAAAAATTAAGTTATTTCTTTAACCAGTATGGTGCGTAATCATTCGACTGTGGTGCATAATGGTGCGTAATGGGTGCGTTTGATTGGTTAACAAATTTTAGGGAAAAGTGGAAGTAGGGGGGCTCGGATAAAGTTGGCCCCCCCCTTTGAAATTTTAATTTCTTACTGAACACCATGGGTGCGTAATGGGTTACTGATGGTGCAAAATGGTGCCTAATGGGTGCCTTTCAATCAACTTGTTAGTTTTTGAACACAGCGCTTGGGGGGGGGGGCAAGTTAACTGAGCCCCCGGCTACGCCTCTGAACTAACAATGTAAGCGCGTTCGAAGTCTAATTATGAGGCTTTTCTCTCGCCTAAATAATGTCGCAATACCTGTTGTACGTTTAGTCTAAGCCCAAAAGACCAGAAATTAATTTAACTTACTAAATGAATATGCCACGTAATAAGGCATAACGAAATGGCGTTTGCAAAAATATATAGCGAAAGCAATTGCCGCTGTGTAAAAGACATAAACGACGGACAATAAAAATGCGTTGTAGCCTTTCATATTTTCCGTGACAGAGACTTTTTTGTTATCTCTCGAAACGACGCCACCTCCGAGAAGGAAACAGCTTCGGCGCGCGCCTAGTTATAAATTTCATTTCTATTCTTTTTATCATTGAAACGCTATTAAGCCGCTCTCTTCTGTCGCATTCAGAAAACAGTGGCCGTAAAGATGGAACTATAATTCAACGGAATAATGCGTTCCCGCTTTTCCCATAGACCGGAAGAATGGGGTTATATACATATATACATATATATCCGCGCTCGCCCCTTTCCTTTAGGCTTTCATTTATTACATAATAGGGGAAGAAGCCTCCAAATGGTCAACGCGTGCATCGCGCGCTTACATATAGCATTGTTTCTAGCGCGGCCCCTCTTTCAAAAGGAAAATGAGACCGTGAAAGAGAGAGAGAGAGTCCATAAGGCGCAGCGGGCCCCAAAGGGGATCACCGTCGAAGCGAGCGGCCCCAACCTAAGCTAATGGGACTGCCGCGCAGTCTGCCGCTTGGGGACCAACCGAGATGTTTGAAACCGACTAAAGTTCTACTCTATAGGTCTACGGTGGCTTTGTGTCCCGCCATATACTGATAGCGAAAACTCCCTAACGTATTACCTACGGGTCTTTCCCTCAGCGTAAGACTTTACACCAACGGGAACGACGCTGGTGAGTGCGGAGGGGGACCAACGGAATAATAACCGTTTGCACCCGCGAGGCGCCCACACCTCGCGAGGATCGATAATCTACCTTAAGTACTAACTGCATTCTATAGCTCCGTCGATTTTAAAAGATACGGCGCTTAGCGGCGCTAGATTAGAACGCCCGAAGACCCACCCGCCTCTTTTTAATTAAAATTTATCGAAAGATTTGAGCGGTGAAAACTTCTAATCAAGAGTTTTACAAAGGTCGCGCCTTCCCTTTTCTGGACTTTGTTCCCTAAATTTCCACGGAAGAGTTGTATTAAGTGAATGTACGTGTTTTGAAATCGGATTCTTTCGAAGGAAATTGGATACGAAAACTGGCTTCTAAAATTGTATCATATTTGTAAAAGTCGAAGCGATTAATGAGAAAATTGAAACCACCGGGATAAAAACGTAAGCCACGTGTTTCGTTGTTTTCCTGTAGACGAGGACAACGACAGCGCAAAGTTCGGAGTTGCGCCTTTAACCTCGTAACTACTTTTAAATGGTAATGGCTCGTTAAGGATAATTGGATCTCAACTCGCTCATTCGTCGAAAAAGAGAAACTTTCGGTTTCTTCTTTTTTCCTCTTATTTCTCTATCTGGGCGTACTTTCGGCGCACTTCCGTAGTCCTAACGATCCGGAGTCACGATTAAGAGAATCGACCGTCTATCTGGCCCGCCACCGCCGCCACTAAAATAAACCTCGCTGAATATGGAGAGGAAAGGCCCACCCGAGCGAGAGAGCAAAAAAACCACGCGCGTTTTGGTTAATTCTCTCTTTTTTTTTCTTGGTTCTACTGTTAATAATCATTCGCTTCGTTAATTCGTGTTTTATTTGTCCTTCATTAAAATGAGCGGACCCCCAAAAAAAGAAGTCTTCAATCTCACGCGCCGACTCTGGTCCGGATAATGCCGCGACGGGACGTATTCGAAAGCGGAAGAAAAAGAAATTTTCATTTATGTTTAAAAATGTTTCAACCGTAATGAGGTTGGATGAAAAAAACGGCTGAAAAGAAATAATGGATTTTAGGGATTGCGAAAAAGAATGCGCTAACAAAACGGTACGGAGTGGCCGACCTAATTACCGACTTCATCCATTGTTTCTGTCTGTTTACACGTGAGTGATGAAAAAGAGATATTTAGAGCGTGGAAATGTTCTGGGCTAATGCGGCTAAGATTGCCGTTTTTTACTCCCGCCAATAATGCATTCGGGTACTTTAAGAAGTTTAACGTTAGCCTTTGATACCATTCTCACGTAATTGGTATCGTAATTTCGTTTGCTTCTTAATCTCGTAACGTAACCATAGATGGCGTTAAATAGGTGGGGTGGCGGAGTGGTTAGCACTTTCGCCTCGCAGCAAGAGGAGCCGGGTTCGATCCCAGCTTGTGGCACTGGGTGAAAACTCGGAACAACTCCTTCCGCGTTGAGTTTGCAAGTTCTCTCCCCACTGGTTTAAGGGGTTTTTCCCCGAGTTCTTCGGTTTCCCCTTCCATAAAAACTTGTCGAGGTTAACGGTAATAGTTGGTGTAGGGAGCTGTTGGCTCGATCTCGTGGCATGCAGGGCTTGCCACCACCCTCCTACGCATTGTAACCCGGCCACCTGAATTAATGGCTTCAAAAGTCGCATGATGACTTAGGCCTAAGGTGGTGCCTTGGGTATTAGCCTAGCTGATAATTATTAGAATCGAAAGCGAACCAGGATGGGATTTAGCAAAGACCCCAACGCCGCGAAATTTTGACCGGCGACGGCGATTCGGTGATTTTCCATCGGCGGCGGCGTTGAGCCAAAATTTAACGGCTGCGGCGTTTATATGAAATTTCGTTTAAATTGTAGAACGTTTAAATAATCCCTTTTCTAGGAATTTAAGACGTTAAGAGTACACACTAAATACCAACATCCGTGATAAAGAAAGAACTAAATTTTTGTTAAAGCTGCATAGAGACTGATATCAACAGAAAATCTGGTAGACCTGTTAAAATATATTATAAACATCGGTGGCGGCAGTGGCGGCGCACCGTTCAAAATCATTAGGCGGCGGCGGCGGCGCAAATAAACGATCGGCGTCGGCGGCGTCGGGATCTTGTTTAGCATCTGTACCTTCTCATATCCTTAGTTCTTCAACTTCGTCGTAAGTTGGAGAGGGTACCAGTGCCATATTATCCGTGATTTATAGGCGTTGTCCTATGGACGGGCGCCCCCTACCGCCGTCTAGGGAGGCTAAAAACAAATGGCAAACGAAGGGGACTAAACAGGGGCAATAATAGGTATGATCATCGAAAAGGAATATACACGCGGGAGATAGGGACGGGAAAAAAGGGAGAGTTCGGAGCGTTCCACCGTAATGAGCCATAGATTTCCCCTAAAGAAAAACGAGCCCCGCTCTCCTCGGTTCCGGCTTTATCCCCAACGTGGCGCTCAAACACTCCCCTCTTCGCGGGAGGAATAGGCCGCCTTTTCAGCTTATGCAAAAGCAGCAAAAGCCCTCTCCCTTCGCTTTGGTTTAACCTCGCGTGAAAACTTTTCCTACACAGAAAAAAATCATTCCTACGAATTTATTGAATTTTCAATCGGCGTGTTAATACCAGGCGAGAGTCCCTTCAGAATACACCCGTCTATTTCTCTCTCTCTTTCCGCTCGGAAACTTCAATCGTTATTAGGCCTAGTCCTACTGAAAAATTTAAACCGACGCCTTTCCGAATCGCGGATATAAAGAAATACTAGGAGTGTAAAGTTTGTTTACACGCTAGCCTCCGAAGCGAAACAGTTTCGTAAACGTACCATTACGGGGGCAGACTCGTCTATTTTTGGCAAAATTCTGAGCCGGGTAAATTAATCGATGAATGATTTACGACTTCGTTTCGCGTAGCTTAGGTTTAACGTCACTAAAGAGGTGTTGGCTAAATATTTCAATCGCTTCGTTCACCTCAATTAAAAATGTTTTAAAAGACTCCGGTATGAAAAATGGGCGTCTCTGGTTACGAAGGGAACCGGGGGAAAGGAACGGGGGTCGGAGGGGCAGACGGCTGGAAGGGAAGAGAGGAAAGGGCTTTATTTATATCAAAAGCGTTCGAGTCGGGGCTTATGACGTATTAATTAGTTCAAAATATAAACTATTATTAGTGGGGAGGCGGGCTTTCCGTCTCCGCGCTACCAACAGCCAACTATAAGGATAAAGCCCGCGTAATGAATGCCGTCGAACTGTAAAAGGAGTAAACGGTGCGGCGGTGGCGTCCCCTCGCGGGAGTGTTGGGTGTCACTTCCTCCCTTTTCGCTTTTAATTACTCGCGGGCTCCGGCAACTTTCCACCAAAGAGTAATTTTAGATCAAGTAAAGCGGCGTAGCACGCGATACTGCTATACACCCGTACACCCGTACGCGCTAGGAGAGGAAGCGCGGGAGGCTCCGGTTTTCCAAAACTTGACTCGTTAATTTCGAGCAGAAAAGCGAGAAGATAGCGGCACGAAAGTGGTTCCCGGTCGTATTAAATGTCGGGGACAAGATCGGCTTCCAAAATTTAGCGGAATCTCCTTTCTTCTTACTAAAAGCCGCCTCTAACGAGACACTGAGTTTATTAAGGGCTATAGACGCTTAATTCCGCCAAACGGAGCCGCGGATAGGCTTGACCGGATATAAAGAATGAAAGGGAGATCCCGCGCGTCTACGTCCGTCGACTCTGTACGGCTTCGCGGAGAAACAATTAAGTATGTCCAATTTCCGGAATTGGCGAGTGACGAGCGTAGAACCCAAATCGGGAGCTCCCTTATTTATTTTATTACCTCGTAGGCCAGACGGTCCGATTAAGGATATAACTTACGGATCGGATGAAACGGGGGCTTCGAAACCTATCAACGTCCGAAAGATTGGATATGATCCAAGTTGAAAATCTAAACTTAGATAAGAATATCGTGGAAAGGGGTCGCCGTGGCTTTGGCCGTGGTCGGATTCGGAAAAGGACCCCCTCCTGTCGAAATGACCACGCCCGAAGCGAGCCCGCTAATTAATTACCGGGAGACCCGCTCGAAGCCCTCGCCGCCGCCGCCGCCACCTACGTCGCCTCCCGAAGCGCGAGTAGGGGCGATATATAGGCGGCCGCGGTGTAAAGGAGGTGGGAGGGGATATTCAAAATTAGCTTGATAGATGGGCCCGGGCATCGTCTTCGTAGACAATTCCCTTATTAATTAATGATCCCGATCGCCGTAAATTAATGAGCGCCGCCTTTTCAAAGACTGTTGATTTTGCCATAATAGAGGAATTATTTCGGAGAGTATAACGTCGAGAATTAATGAATACTCCGGCGACGCCGACGCCCGGATCAAAGCGATATATACACGTTTGCGTATAAAGTCAAACCATTTCCAACGGGAGGGGAGGACGCTTCCGAGGGAGCTTGTCAAAATTACGGACACGGCTTATATAAACGTAATCCCATATACAGTCTGTAGACAGACGCTTCGTATTTGAAGTCGGAGAATTCCGCGTTGCGTAATTTCATCATCTAATCCCGTAAAACCCGCAATAGGCCGAAATACGCGTTGGCTTTCGTTATTTTGGAGGTGAAAAAAGGACGGATATCGCGTTTAATCAGAAATAAGCGACAATTATATCGAGTTTGAAATTCCCAAATGACATTTATTAAGCCAAAGTATTTATATATACATATAGTCAAGTATATTATTTGGAATTAACGGAAAGACTGATGTCTATTTACGGATAGTAAGTTTCCAAGTCGCTCTTGGGTTTCGGCCTCTGTTTAATAATACGCTTTGGTGGACCTTCCGTGACGCGGAGACGTTAGAAGTTTTACGAAATTAATTTCAGATGCGTGTATAAAGGTAGCGGATCAGTTTGGAAGAAGCGTTTAATGACGGGTGTCTCAACTGGCCGGCCCCCCTATCGGTTCCCGTTTAATAAGATTTAATATGGATTTCCAATCCCCCCCCCTTTCTCTCCATTTTACGAAATGTACATCTGGCGAGTGACTGGGGAGGAAACGAGAGCTGATAATGTCCGCACGCCGCCGAAACTTTCTAATTACGACCACGATATACGGTACGATGACTTTTCACGCGTTCCCAACTTCTCCGCCGCCATGGCTGACTGGCAATCGGTCCTCGAATCCCTTTTTGCGTGGAAATAGAGACGTGATAGAATAGGGGACGCGGACCGGCGTGAGTCACGCGCCACTGTGATTGCTGGATGGCATGACTAATCCCATCTAAGGCGAGGGAGAATGTGGAATCCAATTTCAAACGGACCCTTTTCTCGGCGTCACCGTATCCTTCCCCGCGGACCTTTGCATTAAACATTTTTCCGTTTAAAAAACACGGTTAAATTACTCGTTAACACTATCGGTCGGCCGCCGTTTTAATGTTCTCCGCGGTTAATAGCGCCGGGTTCCGCCATCTCCCCATTCTGGACTGCGACTAAGGGAGTGGCTTCGTTTCTTTCTCTCCAGTTTATCGTATTGTCGTTACGAGACTGTGGATTATCGGCAGTATGTAATGGTCATATCGGGGTTGTTACAGGATCTACCTCAATTTGAACCACCTACTTTGATTTATAAACTCAATAGAGGATTAAAATGATAGAAACTAAACGTAATGGTCATATCGGGGTTGTTACAGGATCTACCTCAATTTGAACCACCTACTTTGATTTATAAACTCAATAGAGGATTAAAATGATAGAAATTAAATGTAATGGTCATATCGGGGTTGTTAGAGTTGGCATCCCTCAATTTGAACCACCTACTTTGATTTATAAACTCAATAGAGGATTAAAATGATAGAAACTAAACGTAATGGTCATATCGGGGTTGTTACAGGATCTACCTCAATTTGAACCACCTACTTTGATTTATAAACTCAATAGAGGATTAAAATGATAGAAATTAAATGTAATGGTCATATCGGGGTTGTTAGAGTTGGCATCCCTCAATTTGAACCACCTACTTTGATTTATAAACTCAATAGAGGATTAAAATGATAGAAACTAAACGTAATGGTCATATCGGGGTTGTTACAGGATCTACCTCAATTTGAACCACCTACTTTAATTAATAAACTCAATAGAGGATTAAAATGATAGAAATTAAATGTAATGGTCATATCGGGGTTGTTAGAGTTGGCATCCCTCAATTTGAACCACCTACTTTGATTTATAAACTCAATAGAGGATTAAAATGATAGAAATTAAATGTAATGGTCATATCGGGGTTGTTAGAGTTGGCATCCCTCAATTTGAACCACCTACTTTGATTTATAAACTCAATAGAGGATTAAAATGATAGAAACTAAACGTAATGGTCATATCGGGGTTGTTACAGGATCTACCTCAATTTGAACCACCTACTTTGATTTATAAACTCAATAGAGGATTAAAATGATAGAAATTAAATGTAATGGTCATATCGGGGTTGTTAGAGTTGGCATCCCTCAATTTGAACCACCTACTTTGATTTATAAACTCAATAGAGGATTAAAATGATAGAAACTAAACGTAATGGTCATATCGGGGTTGTTACAGGATCTACCTCAATTTGAACCACCTACTTTGATTTATAAACTCAATAGAGGATTAAAATGATAGAAATTAAATGTAATGGTCATATCGGGGTTGTTAGAGTTGGCATCCCTCAATTTGAACCACCTACTTTGATTTATAAACTCAATAGAGGATTAAAATGATAGAAACTAAACGTAATGGTCATATCGGGGTTGTTACAGGATCTACCTCAATTTGAACCACCTACTTTAATTAATAAACTCAATAGAGGATTAAAATGATAGAAATTAAATGTAATGGTCATATCGGGGTTGTTAGAGTTGGCATCCCTCAATTTGAACCACCTACTTTGATTTATAAACTCAATAGAGGATTAAAATGATAGAAATTAAATGTAATGGTCATATCGGGGTTGTTAGAGTTGGCATCCCTCAATTTGAACCACCTACTTTGATTTATAAACTCAATAGAGGATTAAAATGATAGAAACTAAACGTAATGGTCATATCGGGGTTGTTACAGGATCTACCTCAATTTGAACCACCTACTTTAATTAATAAACTCAATAGAGGATTAAAATGATAGAAATTAAATGTAATGGTCATATCGGGGTTGTTAGAGTTGGCATCCCTCAATTTGAACCACCTACTTTGATTTATAAACTCAATAGAGGATTAAAATGATAGAAATTAAATGTAATGGTCATATCGGGGTTGTTAGAGTTGGCATCCCTCAATTTGAACCACCTACTTTGATTTATAAACTCAATAGAGGATTAAAATGATAGAAACTAAATGTAATGGTCGTATTGGGGTTGTTAGAGTTGGCATCTACCTCAATTTGAACCACCTACTTTGATTTATAAACTCAATAGAGGATTAAAATGATAGAAACTAAATGTAATGGTCATATCGGGGTTGTTACAGGATCTACCTCAATTTGAACCACCTACTTTGATTTATAAACTCAATAGAGGATTAAAATGATAGAAATTAAATGTAATGGTCATATCGGGGTTGTTAGAGTTGGCATCCCTCAATTTGAACCACCTACTTTGATTTATAAACTCAATAGAGGATTAAAATGATAGAAACTAAACGTAATGGTCATATCGGGGTTGTTACAGGATCTACCTCAATTTGAACCACCTACTTTGATTTATAAACTCAATAGAGGATTAAAATGATAGAAATTAAATGTAATGGTCATATCGGGGTTGTTAGAGTTGGCATCCCTCAATTTGAACCACCTACTTTGATTTATAAACTCAATAGAGGATTAAAATGATAGAAACTAAACGTAATGGTCATATCGGGGTTGTTACAGGATCTACCTCAATTTGAACCACCTACTTTAATTAATAAACTCAATAGAGGATTAAAATGATAGAAATTAAATGTAATGGTCATATCGGGGTTGTTAGAGTTGGCATCCCTCAATTTGAACCACCTACTTTGATTTATAAACTCAATAGAGGATTAAAATGATAGAAATTAAATGTAATGGTCATATCGGGGTTGTTAGAGTTGGCATCCCTCAATTTGAACCACCTACTTTGATTTATAAACTCAATAGAGGATTAAAATGATAGAAATTAAATGTAATGGTCATATCGGGGTTGTTAGAGTTGGCATCCCTCAATTTGAACCACCTACTTTGATTTATAAACTCAATAGAGGATTAAAATGATAGAAATTAAATGTAATGGTCATATCGGGGTTGTTAGAGTTGGCATCCCTCAATTTGAACCACCTACTTTGATTTATAAACTCAATAGAGGATTAAAATGATAGAAATTAAATGTAATGGTCATATCGGGGTTGTTAGAGTTGGCATCCCTCAATTTGAACCACCTACTTTGATTTATAAACTCAATAGAGGATTAAAATGATAGAAACTAAACGTAATGGTCATATCGGGGTTGTTACAGGATCTACCTCAATTTGAACCACCTACTTTAATTAATAAACTCAATAGAGGATTAAAATGATAGAAATTAAATGTAATGGTCATATCGGGGTTGTTAGAGTTGGCATCCCTCAATTTGAACCACCTACTTTGATTTATAAACTCAATAGAGGATTAAAATGATAGAAATTAAATGTAATGGTCATATCGGGGTTGTTAGAGTTGGCATCCCTCAATTTGAACCACCTACTTTGATTTATAAACTCAATAGAGGATTAAAATGATAGAAACTAAATGTAATGGTCGTATTGGGGTTGTTAGAGTTGGCATCTACCTCAATTTGAACCACCTACTTTGATTTATAAACTCAATAGAGGATTAAAATGATAGAAACTAAATGTAATGGTCATATCGGGGTTGTTACAGGATCTACCTCAATTTGAACCACCTACTTTGATTTATAAACTCAATAGAGGATTAAAATGATAGAAATTAAATGTAATGGTCATATCGGGGTTGTTAGAGTTGGCATCCCTCAATTTGAACCACCTACTTTGATTTATAAACTCAATAGAGGATTAAAATGATAGAAACTAAACGTAATGGTCATATCGGGGTTGTTACAGGATCTACCTCAATTTGAACCACCTACTTTGATTTATAAACTCAATAGAGGATTAAAATGATAGAAATTAAATGTAATGGTCATATCGGGGTTGTTAGAGTTGGCATCCCTCAATTTGAACCACCTACTTTGATTTATAAACTCAATAGAGGATTAAAATGATAGAAACTAAACGTAATGGTCATATCGGGGTTGTTACAGGATCTACCTCAATTTGAACCACCTACTTTAATTAATAAACTCAATAGAGGATTAAAATGATAGAAATTAAATGTAATGGTCATATCGGGGTTGTTAGAGTTGGCATCCCTCAATTTGAACCACCTACTTTGATTTATAAACTCAATAGAGGATTAAAATGATAGAAATTAAATGTAATGGTCATATCGGGGTTGTTAGAGTTGGCATCCCTCAATTTGAACCACCTACTTTGATTTATAAACTCAATAGAGGATTAAAATGATAGAAACTAAACGTAATGGTCATATCGGGGTTGTTACAGGATCTACCTCAATTTGAACCACCTACTTTAATTAATAAACTCAATAGAGGATTAAAATGATAGAAATTAAATGTAATGGTCATATCGGGGTTGTTAGAGTTGGCATCCCTCAATTTGAACCACCTACTTTGATTTATAAACTCAATAGAGGATTAAAATGATAGAAATTAAATGTAATGGTCATATCGGGGTTGTTAGAGTTGGCATCCCTCAATTTGAACCACCTACTTTGATTTATAAACTCAATAGAGGATTAAAATGATAGAAACTAAATGTAATGGTCGTATTGGGGTTGTTAGAGTTGGCATCTACCTCAATTTGAACCACCTACTTTGATTTATAAACTCAATAGAGGATTAAAATGATAGAAACTAAATGTAATGGTCATATCGGGGTTGTTACAGGATCTACCTCAATTTGAACCACCTACTTTGATTTATAAACTCAATAGAGGATTAAAATGATAGAAATTAAATGTAATGGTCATATCGGGGTTGTTAGAGTTGGCATCCCTCAATTTGAACCACCTACTTTGATTTATAAACTCAATAGAGGATTAAAATGATAGAAACTAAACGTAATGGTCATATCGGGGTTGTTACAGGATCTACCTCAATTTGAACCACCTACTTTGATTTATAAACTCAATAGAGGATTAAAATGATAGAAATTAAATGTAATGGTCATATCGGGGTTGTTAGAGTTGGCATCCCTCAATTTGAACCACCTACTTTGATTTATAAACTCAATAGAGGATTAAAATGATAGAAACTAAACGTAATGGTCATATCGGGGTTGTTACAGGATCTACCTCAATTTGAACCACCTACTTTAATTAATAAACTCAATAGAGGATTAAAATGATAGAAATTAAATGTAATGGTCATATCGGGGTTGTTAGAGTTGGCATCCCTCAATTTGAACCACCTACTTTGATTTATAAACTCAATAGAGGATTAAAATGATAGAAATTAAATGTAATGGTCATATCGGGGTTGTTAGAGTTGGCATCCCTCAATTTGAACCACCTACTTTGATATATAAACTCAATAGAGGATTAAAATGATAGAAACTAAACGTAATGGTCATATCGGGGTTGTTACAGGATCTACCTCAATTTGAACCACCTACTTTAATTAATAAACTCAATAGAGGATTAAAATGATAGAAATTAAATGTAATGGTCATATCGGGGTTGTTAGAGTTGGCATCCCTCAATTTGAACCACCTACTTTGATTTATAAACTCAATAGAGGATTAAAATGATAGAAATTAAATGTAATGGTCATATCGGGGTTGTTAGAGTTGGCATCCCTCAATTTGAACCACCTACTTTGATTTATAAACTCAATAGAGGATTAAAATGATAGAAACTAAATGTAATGGTCGTATTGGGGTTGTTAGAGTTGGCATCTACCTCAATTTGAACCACCTACTTTGATTTATAAACTCAATAGAGGATTAAAATGATAGAAACTAAATGTAATGGTCATATCGGGGTTGTTACAGGATCTACCTCAATTTGAACCACCTACTTTGATTTATAAACTCAATAGAGGATTAAAATGATAGAAATTAAATGTAATGGTCATATCGGGGTTGTTAGAGTTGGCATCCCTCAATTTGAACCACCTACTTTGATTTATAAACTCAATAGAGGATTAAAATGATAGAAACTAAACGTAATGGTCATATCGGGGTTGTTACAGGATCTACCTCAATTTGAACCACCTACTTTGATTTATAAACTCAATAGAGGATTAAAATGATAGAAATTAAATGTAATGGTCATATCGGGGTTGTTAGAGTTGGCATCCCTCAATTTGAACCACCTACTTTGATTTATAAACTCAATAGAGGATTAAAATGATAGAAACTAAACGTAATGGTCATATCGGGGTTGTTACAGGATCTACCTCAATTTGAACCACCTACTTTAATTAATAAACTCAATAGAGGATTAAAATGATAGAAATTAAATGTAATGGTCATATCGGGGTTGTTAGAGTTGGCATCCCTCAATTTGAACAACCTACTTTGATTTATAAACTCAATAGAGGATTAAAATGATAGAAATTAAATGTAATGGTCATATCGGGGTTGTTAGAGTTGGCATCCCTCAATTTGAACCACCTACTTTGATTTATAAACTCAATAGAGGATTAAAATGATAGAAACTAAACGTAATGGTCATATCGGGGTTGTTACAGGATCTACCTCAATTTGAACCACCTACTTTGATTTATAAACTCAATAGAGGATTAAAATGATAGAAATTAAATGTAATGGTCATATCGGGGTTGTTAGAGTTGGCATCCCTCAATTTGAACCACCTACTTTGATTTATAAACTCAATAGAGGATTAAAATGATAGAAACTAAACGTAATGGTCATATCGGGGTTGTTACAGGATCTACCTCAATTTGAACCACCTACTTTAATTAATAAACTCAATAGAGGATTAAAATGATAGAAATTAAATGTAATGGTCATATCGGGGTTGTTAGAGTTGGCATCCCTCAATTTGAACCACCTACTTTGATTTATAAACTCAATAGAGGATTAAAATGATAGAAATTAAATGTAATGGTCATATCGGGGTTGTTAGAGTTGGCATCCCTCAATTTGAACCACCTACTTTGATTTATAAACTCAATAGAGGATTAAAATGATAGAAACTAAACGTAATGGTCATATCGGGGTTGTTACAGGATCTACCTCAATTTGAACCACCTACTTTAATTAATAAACTCAATAGAGGATTAAAATGATAGAAATTAAATGTAATGGTCATATCGGGGTTGTTAGAGTTGGCATCCCTCAATTTGAACCACCTACTTTGATTTATAAACTCAATAGAGGATTAAAATGATAGAAATTAAATGTAATGGTCATATCGGGGTTGTTAGAGTTGGCATCCCTCAATTTGAACCACCTACTTTGATTTATAAACTCAATAGAGGATTAAAATGATAGAAACTAAATGTAATGGTCGTATTGGGGTTGTTAGAGTTGGCATCTACCTCAATTTGAACCACCTACTTTGATTTATAAACTCAATAGAGGATTAAAATGATAGAAACTAAATGTAATGGTCATATCGGGGTTGTTACAGGATCTACCTCAATTTGAACCACCTACTTTGATTTATAAACTCAATAGAGGATTAAAATGATAGAAATTAAATGTAATGGTCATATCGGGGTTGTTAGAGTTGGCATCCCTCAATTTGAACCACCTACTTTGATTTATAAACTCAATAGAGGATTAAAATGATAGAAACTAAATGTAATGGTCGTATTGGGGTTGTTAGAGTTGGCATCTACCTCAATTTGAACCACCTACTTTGATTTATAAACTCAATAGAGGATTAAAATGATAGAAACTAAATGTAATGGTCATATCGGGGTTGTTACAGGATCTACCTCAATTTGAACCACCTACTTTGATTTATAAACTCAATAGGGGATTAAAATGATAGAAACTAAACGTAATGGTCATATCGGGGTTGTTACAGGATCTACCTCAATTTGAACCACCTACTTTGATTTATAAACTCAATAGAGGATTAAAATGATAGAAACTAAACGTTATGGTCATATCGGGGTTGTTACAGGATCTACCTCAATTTGAACCACCTACTTTAATTAATAAACTCAATAGAGGATTAAAATGATAGAAACTAAACGTAATGGTCATATCGGGGTTGTTACAGGATCTACCTCAATTTGAACCACCTACTTTAATTAATAAACTCAATAGAGGATTAAAATGATAGAAACTAAACGTAATGGTCATATCGGGGTTGTTACAGGATCTACCTCAATTTGAACCACCTACTTTGATTTATAAACTCAATAGAGGATTAAAATGATAGAAATTAAATGTAATGGTCATATCGGGGTTGTTAGAGTTGGCATCCCTCAATTTGAACCACCTACTTTGATTTATAAACTCAATAGAGGATTAAAATGATAGAAACTAAACGTAATGGTCATATCGGGGTTGTTACAGGATCTACCTCAATTTGAACCACCTACTTTGATTTATAAACTCAATAGAGGATTAAAATGATAGAAATTAAATGTAATGGTCATATCGGGGTTGTTAGAGTTGGCATCCCTCAATTTGAACCACCTACTTTGATTTATAAACTCAATAGAGGATTAAAATGATAGAAACTAAACGTAATGGTCATATCGGGGTTGTTACAGGATCTACCTCAATTTGAACCACCTACTTTAATTAATAAACTCAATAGAGGATTAAAATGATAGAAATTAAATGTAATGGTCATATCGGGGTTGTTAGAGTTGGCATCCCTCAATTTGAACCACCTACTTTGATTTATAAACTCAATAGAGGATTAAAATGATAGAAATTAAATGTAATGGTCATATCGGGGTTGTTAGAGTTGGCATCCCTCAATTTGAACCACCTACTTTGATTTATAAACTAAATAGAGGATTAAAATGATAGAAACTAAACGTAATGGTCATATCGGGGTTGTTACAGGATCTACCTCAATTTGAACCACCTACTTTAATTAATAAACTCAATAGAGGATTAAAATGATAGAAATTAAATGTAATGGTCATATCGGGGTTGTTAGAGTTGGCATCCCTCAATTTGAACCACCTACTTTGATTTATAAACTCAATAGAGGATTAAAATGATAGAAATTAAATGTAATGGTCATATCGGGGTTGTTAGAGTTGGCATCCCTCAATTTGAACCACCTACTTTGATTTATAAACTCAATAGAGGATTAAAATGATAGAAACTAAATGTAATGGTCGTATTGGGGTTGTTAGAGTTGGCATCTACCTCAATTTGAACCACCTACTTTGATTTATAAACTCAATAGAGGATTAAAATGATAGAATCTAAATGTAATGGTCATATCGGGGTTGTTACAGGATCTACCTCAATTTGAACCACCTACTTTGATTTATAAACTCAATAGAGGATTAAAATGATAGAAATTAAATGTAATGGTCATATCGGGGTTGTTAGAGTTGGCATCCCTCAATTTGAACCACCTACTTTGATTTATAAACTCAATAGAGGATTAAAATGATAGAAACTAAACGTAATGGTCATATCGGGGTTGTTACAGGATCTACCTCAATTTGAACCACCTACTTTGATTTATAAACTCAATAGAGGATTAAAATGATAGAAATTAAATGTAATGGTCATATCGGGGTTGTTAGAGTTGGCATCCCTCAATTTGAACCACCTACTTTGATTTATAAACTCAATAGAGGATTAAAATGATAGAAACTAAACGTAATGGTCATATCGGGGTTGTTACAGGATCTACCTCAATTTGAACCACCTACTTTAATTAATAAACTCAATAGAGGATTAAAATGATAGAAATTAAATGTAATGGTCATATCGGGGTTGTTAGAGTTGGCATCCCTCAATTTGAACCACCTACTTTGATTTATAAACTCAATAGAGGATTAAAATGATAGAAATTAAATGTAATGGTCATATCGGGGTTGTTAGAGTTGGCATCCCTCAATTTGAACCACCTACTTTGATTTATAAACTCAATAGAGGATTAAAATGATAGAAACTAAACGTAATGGTCATATCGGGGTTGTTACAGGATCTACCTCAATTTGAACCACCTACTTTGATTTATAAACTCAATAGAGGATTAAAATGATAGAAATTAAATGTAATGGTCATATCGGGGTTGTTAGAGTTGGCATCCCTCAATTTGAACCACCTACTTTGATTTATAAACTCAATAGAGGATTAAAATGATAGAAACTAAACGTAATGGTCATATCGGGGTTGTTACAGGATCTACCTCAATTTGAACCACCTACTTTAATTAATAAACTCAATAGAGGATTAAAATGATAGAAATTAAATGTAATGGTCATATCGGGGTTGTTAGAGTTGGCATCCCTCAATTTGAACCACCTACTTTGATTTATAAACTCAATAGAGGATTAAAATGATAGAAATTAAATGTAATGGTCATATCGGGGTTGTTAGAGTTGGCATCCCTCAATTTGAACCACCTACTTTGATTTATAAACTCAATAGAGGATTAAAATGATAGAAACTAAACGTAATGGTCATATCGGGGTTGTTACAGGATCTACCTCAATTTGAACCACCTACTTTAATTAATAAACTCAATAGAGGATTAAAATGATAGAAATTAAATGTAATGGTCATATCGGGGTTGTTAGAGTTGGCATCCCTCAATTTGAACCACCTACTTTGATTTATAAACTCAATAGAGGATTAAAATGATAGAAATTAAATGTAATGGTCATATCGGGGTTGTTAGAGTTGGCATCCCTCAATTTGAACCACCTACTTTGATTTATAAACTCAATAGAGGATTAAAATGATAGAAACTAAATGTAATGGTCGTATTGGGGTTGTTAGAGTTGGCATCTACCTCAATTTGAACCACCTACTTAGATTTATAAACTCAATAGAGGATTAAAATGATAGAAACTAAATGTAATGGTCATATCGGGGTTGTTACAGGATCTACCTCAATTTGAACCACCTACTTTGATTTATAAACTCAATAGAGGATTAAAATGATAGAAATTAAATGTAATGGTCATATCGGGGTTGTTAGAGTTGGCATCCCTCAATTTGAACCACCTACTTTGATTTATAAACTCAATAGAGGATTAAAATGATAGAAACTAAATGTAATGGTCGTATTGGGGTTGTTAGAGTTGGCATCTACCTCAATTTGAACCACCTACTTTGATTTATAAACTCAATAGAGGATTAAAATGATAGAAACTAAATGTAATGGTCATATCGGGGTTGTTACAGGATCTACCTCAATTTGAACCACCTACTTTGATTTATAAACTCAATAGGGGATTAAAATGATAGAAACTAAACGTAATGGTCATATCGGGGTTGTTACAGGATCTACCTCAATTTGAACCACCTACTTTGATTTATAAACTCAATAGAGGATTAAAATGATAGAAACTAAACGTAATGGTCATATCGGGGTTGTTACAGGATCTACCTCAATTTGAACCACCTACTTTAATTAATAAACTCAATAGAGGATTAAAATGATAGAAACTAAACGTAATGGTCATATCGGGGTTGTTACAGGATCTACCTCAATTTGAACCACCTACTTTAATTAATAAACTCAATAGAGGATTAAAATGATAGAAACTAAACGTAATGGTCATATCGGGGTTGTTACAGGATCTACCTCAATTTGAACCACCTTCTTTGATTTATAAACTCAATAGAGGATTAAAATGATAGAAATTAAATGTAATGGTCATATCGGGGTTGTTAGAGTTGGCATCCCTCAATTTGAACCACCTACTTTGATTTATAAACTCAATAGAGGATTAAAATGATAGAAACTAAACGTAATGGTCATATCGGGGTTGTTACAGGATCTACCTCAATTTGAACCACCTACTTTGATTTATAAACTCAATAGAGGATTAAAATGATAGAAATTAAATGTAATGGTCATATCGGGGTTGTTAGAGTTGGCATCCCTCAATTTGAACCACCTACTTTGATTTATAAACTCAATAGAGGATTAAAATGATAGAAACTAAACGTAATGGTCATATCGGGGTTGTTACAGGATCTACCTCAATTTGAACCACCTACTTTAATTAATAAACTCAATAGAGGATTAAAATGATAGAAATTAAATGTAATGGTCATATCGGGGTTGTTAGAGTTGGCATCCCTCAATTTGAACCACCTACTTTGATTTATAAACTCAATAGAGGATTAAAATGATAGAAATTAAATGTAATGGTCATATCGGGGTTGTTAGAGTTGGCATCCCTCAATTTGAACCACCTACTTTGATTTATAAACTCAATAGAGGATTAAAATGATAGAAACTAAATGTAATGGTCGTATTGGGGTTGTTAGAGTTGGCATCTACCTCAATTTGAACCACCTTCTTTGATTTATAAACTCAATAGAGGATTAAAATGATAGAAACTAAATGTAATGGTCATATCGGGGTTGTTACAGGATCTACCTCAATTTGAACCACCTACTTTGATTTATAAACTCAATAGAGGATTAAAATGATAGAAATTAAATGTAATGGTCATATCGGGGTTGTTAGAGTTGGCATCCCTCAATTTGAACCACCTACTTTGATTTATAAACTCAATAGAGGATTAAAATGATAGAAACTAAATGTAATGGTCGTATTGGGGTTGTTAGAGTTGGCATCTACCTCAATTTGAACCACCTACTTTGATTTATAAACTCAATAGAGGATTAAAATGATAGAAACTAAATGTAATGGTCATATCGGGGTTGTTACAGGATCTACCTCAATTTGAACCACCTACTTTGATTTATAAACTCAATAGGGGATTAAAATGATAGAAACTAAACGTAATGGTCATATCGGGGTTGTTACAGGATCTACCTCAATTTGAACCACCTACTTTGATTTATAAACTCAATAGAGGATTAAAATGATAGAAACTAAACGTAATGGTCATATCGGGGTTGTTACAGGATCTACCTCAATTTGAACCACCTACTTTAATTAATAAACTCAATAGAGGATTAAAATGATAGAAACTAAACGTAATGGTCATATCGGGGTTGTTACAGGATCTACCTCAATTTGAACCACCTACTTTGATTTATAAACTCAATAGAGGATTAAAATGATAGAAATTAAATGTAATGGTCATATCGGGGTTGTTAGAGTTGGCATCCCTCAATTTGAACCACCTACTTTGATTTATAAACTCAATAGAGGATTAAAATGATAGAAACTAAACGTAATGGTCATATCGGGGTTGTTACAGGATCTACCTCAATTTGAACCACCTACTTTGATTTATAAACTCAATAGAGGATTAAAATGATAGAAATTAAATGTAATGGTCATATCGGGGTTGTTAGAGTTGGCATCCCTCAATTTGAACCACCTACTTTGATTTATAAACTCAATAGAGGATTAAAATGATAGAAACTAAACGTAATGGTCATATCGGGGTTGTTACAGGATCTACCTCAATTTGAACCACCTACTTTAATTAATAAACTCAATAGAGGATTAAAATGATAGAAATTAAATGTAATGGTCATATCGGGGTTGTTAGAGTTGGCATCCCTCAATTTGAACCACCTACTTTGATTTATAAACTCAATAGAGGATTAAAATGATAGAAATTAAATGTAATGGTCATATCGGGGTTGTTAGAGTTGGCATCCCTCAATTTGAACCACCTACTTTGATTTATAAACTCAATAGAGGATTAAAATGATAGAAACTAAATGTAATGGTCGTATTGGGGTTGTTAGAGTTGGCATCTACCTCAATTTGAACCACCTACTTTGATTTATAAACTCAATAGAGGATTAAAATGATAGAAACTAAATGTAATGGTCATATCGGGGTTGTTACAGGATCTACCTCAATTTGAACCACCTACTTTGATTTATAAACTCAATAGAGGATTAAAATGATAGAAATTAAATGTAATGGTCATATCGGGGTTGTTAGAGTTGGCATCCCTCAATTTGAACCACCTACTTTGATTTATAAACTCAATAGAGGATTAAAATGATAGAAACTAAATGTAATGGTCGTATTGGGGTTGTTAGAGTTGGCATCTACCTCAATTTGAACCACCTACTTTGATTTATAAACTCAATAGAGGATTAAAATGATAGAAACTAAATGTAATGGTCATATCGGGGTTGTTACAGGATCTACCTCAATTTGAACCACCTACTTTGATTTATAAACTCATTAGGGGATTAAAATGATAGAAACTAAACGTAATGGTCATATCGGGGTTGTTACAGGATCTACCTCAATTTGAACCACCTACTTTGATTTATAAACTCAATAGAGGATTAAAATGATAGAAACTAAATGTAATGGTCATATCGGGGTTGTTACAGGATCTACCTCAATTTGAACCACCTACTTTGATTTATAAACTCATTAGGGGATTAAAATGATAGAAACTAAACGTAATGGTCATATCGGGGTTGTTACAGGATCTACCTCAATTTGAACCACCTACTTTGATTTATAAACTCAATAGAGGATTAAAATGATAGAAACTAAACGTAATGGTCATATCGGGGTTGTTACAGGATCTACCTCAATTTGAACCACCTACTTTAATTAATAAACTCAATAGAGGATTAAAATGATAGAAACTAAACGTAATGGTCATATCGGGGTTGTTACAGGATCTACCTCAATTTGAACCACCTACTTTAATTAATAAACTCAATAGAGGATTAAAATGATAGAAACTAAACGTAATGGTCATATCGGGGTTGTTACAGGATCTACCTCAATTTGAACCACCTACTTTGATTTATAAACTCAATAGAGGATTAAAATGATAGAAATTAAATGTAATGGTCATATCGGGGTTGTTAGAGTTGGCATCCCTCAATTTGAACCACCTACTTTGATTTATAAACTCAATAGAGGATTAAAATGATAGAAACTAAACGTAATGGTCATATCGGGGTTGTTACAGGATCTACCTCAATTTGAACCACCTACTTTGATTTATAAACTCAATAGAGGATTAAAATGATAGAAACTAAATGTAATGGTCATATCGGGGTTGTTAGAGTTGGCATCCCTCAATTTGAACCACCTACTTTGATTTATAAACTCAATAGAGGATTAAAATGATAGAAACTAAACGTAATGGTCATATCGGGGTTGTTACAGGATCTACCTCAATTTGAACCACCTACTTTAATTAATAAACTCAATAGAGGATTAAAATGATAGAAATTAAATGTAATGGTCATATCGGGGTTGTTAGAGTTGGCATCCCTCAATTTGAACCACCTACTTTGATTTATAAACTCAATAGAGGATTAAAATGATAGAAACTAAATGTAATGGTCATATCGGGGTTGTTACAGGATCTACCTCAATTTGAACCACCTACTTTGATTTATAAACTCAATAGAGGATTAAAATGATAGAAATTAAATGTAATGGTCATATCGGGGTTGTTAGAGTTGGCATCCCTCAATTTGAACCACCTACTTTGATTTATAAACTCAATAGAGGATTAAAATGATAGAAACTAAATGTAATGGTCGTATTGGGGTTGTTAGAGTTGGCATCTACCTCAATTTGAACCACCTACTTTGATTTATAAACTCAATAGAGGATTAAAATGATAGAAACTAAATGTAATGGTCATATCGGGGTTGTTACAGGATCTACCTCAATTTGAACCACCTACTTTGATTTATAAACTCAATAGAGGATTAAAATGATAGAAATTAAATGTAATGGTCATATCGGGGTTGTTAGAGTTGGCATCCCTCAATTTGAACCACCTACTTTGATTTATAAACTCAATAGAGGATTAAAATGATAGAAACTAAATGTAATGGTCATATCGGGGTTGTTACAGGATCTACCTCAATTTGAACCACCTACTTTGATTTATAAACTCAATAGAGGATTAAAATGATAGAAACTAAATGTAATGGTCATATCGGGGTTGTTAGAGTTGGCATCCCTCAATTTGAACCACCTACTTTGATTTATAAACTCAATAGAGGATTAAAATGATAGAAACTAAACGTAATGGTCATATCGGGGTTGTTACAGGATCTACCTCAATTTGAACCACCTACTTTAATTAATAAACTCAATAGAGGATTAAAATGATAGAAATTAAATGTAATGGTCATATCGGGGTTGTTAGAGTTGGCATCCCTCAATTTGAACCACCTACTTTGATTTATAAACTCAATAGAGGATTAAAATGATAGAAATTAAATGTAATGGTCATATTGGGGTTGTTAGAGTTGGCATCCCTCAATTTGAACCACCTACTTTGATTTATAAACTCAATAGAGGATTAAAATGATAGAAACTAAATGTAATGGTCGTATTGGGGTTGTTAGAGTTGGCATCTACCTCAATTTGAACCACCTACTTTGATTTATAAACTCAATAGAGGATTAAAATGATAGAAACTAAATGTAATGGTCATATCGGGGTTGTTACAGGATCTACCTCAATTTGAACCACCTACTTTGATTTATAAACTCAATAGAGGATTAAAATGATAGAAACTAAATGTAATGGTCATATCGGGGTTGTTAGAGTTGGCATCCCTCAATTTGAACCACCTACTTTGATTTATAAACTCAATAGAGGATTAAAATGATAGAAACTAAACGTAATGGTCATATCGGGGTTGTTACAGGATCTACCTCAATTTGAACCACCTACTTTAATTAATAAACTCAATAGAGGATTAAAATGATAGAAATTAAATGTAATGGTCATATCGGGGTTGTTAGAGTTGGCATCCCTCAATTTGAACCACCTACTTTGATTTATAAACTCAATAGAGGATTAAAATGATAGAAATTAAATGTAATGGTCATATCGGGGTTGTTAGAGTTGGCATCCCTCAACTTGAACCACCTACTTTGATTTATAAACTCAATAGAGGATTAAAATGATAGAAACTAAATGTAATGGTCGTATTGGGGTTGTTAGAGTTGGCATCTACCTCAATTTGAACCACCTACTTTGATTTATAAACTCAATAGAGGATTAAAATGATAGAAACTAAATGTAATGGTCATATCGGGGTTGTTACAGGATCTACCTCAATTTGAACCACCTACTTTGATTAATAAACTCAATAGAGGATTAAAATGATAGAAACTAAACGTAATGGTCATATCGGGGTTGTTAGAGTTGGCATCCCTCAACTTGAACCACCTACTTTGATTTATAAACTCAATAGAGGATTAAAATGATAGAAACTAAATGTAATGGTCGTATTGGGGTTGTTAGAGTTGGCATCTACCTCAATTTGAACCACCTACTTTGATTTATAAACTCAATAGAGGATTAAAATGATAGAAATTAAATGTAATGGTCATATCGGGGTTGTTAGAGTTGGCATCCCTCAATTTGAACCACCTACTTTGATTTATAAACTCAATAGAGGATTAAAATGATAGAAACTAAATGTAATGGTCGTATTGGGGTTGTTAGAGTTGGCATCTACCTCAATTTGAACCACCTACTTTGATTTATAAACTCAATAGAGGATTAAAATGATAGAAACTAAATGTAATGGTCATATCGGGGTTGTTACAGGATCTACCTCAATTTGAACCACCTACTTTGATTTATAAACTCAATAGAGGATTAAAATGATAGAAATTAAATGTAATGGTCATATCGGGGTTGTTAGAGTTGGCATCCCTCAATTTGAACCACCTACTTTGATTTATAAACTCAATAGAGGATTAAAATGATAGAAACTAAATGTAATGGTCGTATTGGGGTTGTTAGAGTTGGCATCTACCTCAATTTGAACCACCTACTTTGATTTATAAACTCAATAGAGGATTAAAATGATAGAAACTAAATGTAATGGTCATATCGGGGTTGTTACAGGATCTACCTCAATTTGAACCACCTACTTTGATTTATAAACTCAATAGAGGATTAAAATGATAGAAATTAAATGTAATGGTCATATCGGGGTTGTTAGAGTTGGCATCCCTCAATTTGAACCACCTACTTTGATTTATAAACTCAATAGAGGATTAAAATGATAGAAACTAAATGTAATGGTCGTATTGGGGTTGTTAGAGTTGGCATCTACCTCAATTTGAACCACCTACTTTGATTTATAAACTCAATAGAGGATTAAAATGATAGAAACTAAATGTAATGGTCATATCGGGGTTGTTACAGGATCTACCTCAATTTGAACCACCTACTTTGATTTATAAACTCAATAGAGGATTAAAATGATAGAAACTAAACGTAATGGTCGTATTGGGGTTGTTACAGGATCTACCTCAATTTGAACCACCTACTTTAATAAATAAACTCAATAGAGGATTAAAATGATAGAAATTAAATGTAATGGTCATATCGGGGTTGTTAGAGTTGGCATCCCTCAATTTGAACCACCTACTTTGATTTATAAACTCAATAGAGGATTAAAATGATAGAAATTAAATGTAATGGTCATATCGGGGTTGTTAGAGTTGGCATCCCTCAATTTGAACCACCTACTTTGATTTATAAACTCAATAGAGGATTAAAATGATAGAAACTAAATGTAATGGTCGTATTGGGGTTGTTAGAGTTGGCATCTACCTCAATTTGAACCACCTACTTTGATTTATAAACTCAATAGAGGATTAAAATGATAGAAACTAAATGTAATGGTCATATCGGGGTTGTTACAGGATCTACCTCAATTTGAACCAGCTACTTTTATTTATAAACTCAATAGAGGATTAAAATGATAGAAATTAAATGTAATGGTCATATCGGGGTTGTTAGAGTTGGCATCCCTCAATTTGAACCACCTACTTTGATTTATAAACTCAATAGAGGATTAAAATGATAGAAACTAAATGTAATGGTCGTATTGGGGTTGTTAGAGTTGGCATCTACCTCAATTTGAACCACCTACTTTGATTTATAAACTCAATAGAGGATTAAAATGATAGAAACTAAATGTAATGGTCATATCGGGGTTGTTACAGGATCTACCTCAATTTGAACCACCTACTTTGATTTATAAACTCAATAGAGGATTAAAATGATAGAAATTAAATGTAATGGTCATATCGGGGTTGTTAGAGTTGGCATCCCTCAATTTGAACCACCTACTTTGATTTATAAACTCAATAGAGGATTAAAATGATAGAAACTAAATGTAATGGTCGTATTGGGGTTGTTAGAGTTGGCATCTACCTCAATTTGAACCACCTACTTTGATTTATAAACTCAATAGAGGATTAAAATGATAGAAACTAAATGTAATGGTCATATCGGGGTTGTTACAGGATCTACCTCAATTTGAACCACCTACTTTGATTTATAAACTCAATAGAGGATTAAAATGATAGAAATTAAATGTAATGGTCATATCGGGGTTGTTAGAGTTGGCATCCCTCAATTTGAACCACCTACTTTGATTTATAAACTCAATAGAGGATTAAAATGATAGAAACTAAATGTAATGGTCGTATTGGGGTTGTTAGAGTTGGCATCTACCTCAATTTGAACCACCTACTTTGATTTATAAACTCAATAGAGGATTAAAATGATAGAAACTAAATGTAATGGTCATATCGGGGTTGTTACAGGATCTACCTCAATTTGAACCACCTACTTTGATTTATAAACTCAATAGAGGATTAAAATGATAGAAATTAAATGTAATGGTCATATCGGGGTTGTTAGAGTTGGCATCCCTCAATTTGAACCACCTACTTTGATTTATAAACTCAATAGAGGATTAAAATGATAGAAACTAAATGTAATGGTCGTATTGGGGTTGTTAGAGTTGGCATCTACCTCAATTTGAACCACCTACTTTGATTTATAAACTCAATAGAGGATTAAAATGATAGAAACTAAATGTAATGGTCATATCGGGGTTGTTACAGGATCTACCTCAATTTGAACCACCTACTTTGATTTATAAACTCAATAGAGGATTAAAATGATAGAAATTAAATGTAATGGTCATATCGGGGTTGTTAGAGTTGGCATCCCTCAATTTGAACCACCTACTTTGATTTATAAACTCAATAGAGGATTAAAATGATAGAAACTAAACGTAATGGTCATATCGGGGTTGTTACAGGATCTACCTCAATTTGAACCACCTACTTTAATTAATAAACTCAATAGAGGATTAAAATGATAGAAATTAAATGTAATGGTCATATCGGGGTTGTTAGAGTTGGCATCCCTCAATTTGAACCACCTACTTTGATTTATAAACTCAATAGAGGATTAAAATGATAGAAATTAAATGTTATGGTCATATCGGGGTTGTTAGAGTTGGCATCCCTCAATTTGAATCACCTACTTTGATTTATAAACTCAATAGAGGATTAAAATGATAGAAACTAAATGTAATGGTCGTATTGGGGTTGTTAGAGTTGGCATCTACCTCAATTTGAACCACCTACTTTGATTTATAAACTCAATAGAGGATTAAAATGATAGAAACTAAATGTAATGGTCATATCGGGGTTGTTACAGGATCTACCTCAATTTGAACCACCTACTTTGATTTATAAACTCAATAGAGGATTAAAATGATAGAAATTAAATGTAATGGTCATATCGGGGTTTCTAGAGTTGGCATCCCTCAATTTGAACCACCTACTTTGATTTATAAACTCAATAGAGGATTAAAATGATAGAAACTAAATGTAATGGTCGTATTGGGGTTGTTAGAGTTGGCATCTACCTCAATTTGAACCACCTACTTTGATTTATAAACTCAATAGAGGATTAAAATGATAGAAACTAAATGTAATGGTCATATCGGGGTTGTTACAGGATCTACCTCAATTTGAACCACCTACTTTGATTTATAAACTCAATAGAGGATTAAAATGATAGAAATTAAATGTAATGGTCATATCGGGGTTGTTAGAGTTGGCATCCCTCAATTTGAACCACCTACTTTGATTTATAAACTCAATAGAGGATTAAAATGATAGAAACTAAATGTAATGGTCGTATTGGGGTTGTTAGAGTTGGCATCTACCTCAATTTGAACCACCTACTTTGATTTATAAACTCAATAGAGGATTAAAATGATAGAAACTAAATGTAATGGTCATATCGGGGTTGTTACAGGATCTACCTCAATTTGAACCACCTACTTTGATTTATAAACTCAATAGAGGATTAAAATGATAGAAACTAAATGTAATGGTCATATCGGGGTTGTTACAGGATCTACCTCAATTTGAACCACCTACTTTGATTTATAAACTCAATAGAGGATTAAAATGATAGAAACTAAATGTAATGGTCGTATTGGGGTTGTTAGAGTTGGCATCTACCTCAATTTGAACCACCTACTTTGATTTATAAACTCAATAGAGGATTAAAATGATAGAAACTAAATGTAATGGTCATATCGGGGTTGTTAGAGTTGGCATCTACCTCAAATTGAGCCAACGACTTTGATTTTTATCAACTTTTTATCCTCTATTTAATGGCGTATAAATATCATGTCTGTTATTTACTTTTTAAATAACCCGACCACCTGAATTTATGGCTTTAAAAGTCACATGATGACTTAGGCTTAAGGTGGTGCCTTGGGTATTAGCCTAGCAGATTATTATTATTAATCTTAGTATTAAAAAATTTGTGAATTAAAAATTGTAACTAGTAGATTCGTATTATTCGTAACGGTCGGTAATTATTTAACTTAAAAGTACTCGAAGCGTACCCAACAGAAAGGGGGCAGTTGTATGAAGAAATTGACTACATTGTCCCTAAACGTGGCCAACGGAAAAGAGGAAGGCCAACGTGTCAAGCGTTTTTAAAAAGGGCAAAACGCGGGAGCAGCTGCTGGACTATATTGGATTTTTACGCTTTTCTTTTTATAGTTCCGTCGCGAGAAGGTTGACAGTTTAAAATAAGAAGCTCCTGGGACTTTTAGCCATAATTTCTCACTACTAAAAAAATTGCCCTTTTTCCCGCGCGTCGTCGTTTCGCGAGGAAATCCGCCTCAAGTTTTTATCAGCCTGTCCAAGTTTATTTGGCCACCGCTTTCGAGGAGACCGGAAGAAAGGAGCTGACAGCATTCGCTCGCTTCTACTCTAACGAAATATGCCTAGCGTCTACGACCCAATTCTCCCGGACTACCTGACGCTCGAGGGTTCGTGGTTTAGAAAAGATTGCACTTTTTCGATAAACATATTATTATCAAAGGATGGTAAAGCCTAAAGGTTTGTCAGGATAAACCAAAGAATCGCGTATCTTTCTAATTGATATAGTCACGAATCCCGGGAGATACGACTCGTCTGGAAAGACTATCGAAACCCGAGGAACTTTCTCGATAAAAGAGGGGCGTTAAGGGCGCGTAAATTAGTCAAAAACCTGTTGACGGGTAAAAGAAATCACTATGAAAAGATTAGTCGAAATTGATAATTTGAACAATGCCTTCCCGCGAAATGGCGCAAACCTTTCAAAATATTCGCGAGAATCTTTCGCTCCACCGTTTTCGAAATGGCGAAGCGATATTAGCGATCATTCATCTTTCCATTAAAGGAAACGAAGAGGAGACATCAGCGGCGAAAAGGAAGGAAGGGAGAAGCCCCGAAGAAGAGAAGAGAGAGAGGAAGCGACGCCGGAGTTGGAAGCTGTCTGTCTGCTGGAGGAAGATTTCGATGATGGCGCTCGTAGATAATCATTCATTAAACGAGACAAAAGGAGAAACACGGCCGAGACGATTTAAATTTTAAACGAGATCCTTAATTGTCAGTATCGGGGCCATCCGCGAAGGATTCATTTATTTTAACGCTCCGCTGCTTTTGACGGTTCGCCTCAATAAACGAACTGCCAGAAACTCCACGCGCCGAATCGAAAGCGAATAATATCCGGGAGGCCCTCCGACGGCGCCCAGGGGGTTCAGACGCGGATGAACCATAAATCCCGAAAGGGGACCCTTCTTGCCATCGCATTTGGCCTCCGACTAAGGCTATTTCGGGGGCTTACACGACCATGCCCGAAAAGGGGTTCGCGAGAGAAAGACGCCGCGAGCCACATCCGCGATTGTAAGCGGATCTTATAACTAAAGAGAGAGAAACGACGTACACGCGCGTACGTTCGGAATAACTGATTCGAGGGGAACGAGACGGGGTGTTATACAGTCTAGCACCCGTTCCCGCGCTTAACACGAATTCATTAGTAGAATTACTCCTCGCAAATTGCGTTCGAAGCTATAGCTGACCAGGAGAGCGGTCCAATTCGAAGCCTCCGCCGGAGCACCTTCCGGGGAACCTTACCGGCGAACAAGCGTTGGGGGATCTCTTCGAAACTACGAAACGACGTATTGTTATAGCGATGATAGACATTGAGTCCCTAAACTAGCGATACGGGGCGCTTATAGTTTAAATTAACCCAAAGGGGTCGGGAGGAAAGGGCCGTATAAAGGGATATACATATTCGAGGAGCCCGTTGGCGAAATGGCGATTGTGTTTCGGAAGGTGGCTCTAGAGCGGCTTTCTCGACGTCCTTCCCTTCAACGCGCGTCTCAACAGCCGCGAGTTGAATCGGCGAAGGCCAATATTAAGCCAGGAAGCGAAGCGTATTTACACTCGCGGAGAGACCCCCGACACCGTCGCCGCCTGTTCAACCTCCGACGAATTTGCGCATAATTTAGGAGCGATTAATTGGCTTTCGATAAACCCCCGATCTCTTATCTCGCGCCCTAGTCCGGCTGCCAATCACTCGCGCCTACGGAGCGCCTCATTCCAGGCCGCGAATTACAGCCAGACTACAGCCTCGCTCCTACAAGCCATAAAGCGTTTCATTACGTGACCCGTCGAGGCGCGATCCAACGTAAACAAAACTCGCGACGAATCGAGTGTTTACTTTCGATTAGGGCCGCGTCGATTATAGGTCGGGACGCGTGACGCCAGAGCGCGTCGTGAACGTAGACCGTGACCGATTAATAACCGCCAAGTTATATCGCGCTAGACTGTCCACTTCAAATAGCTCTCGGAAAGGTCTTGACCTCGAATAAATTTCCGCCCGAGATATAAACGTGTCAGCTTGTTGGACACTAGCCGCGAAATAAAAGTTGTTGTCCTTTAAAGCGCGTTACGAAGATGTACGGATTGCGTTAAACTTTTAAAGGACAAATAGCTTTGTTGGCGCTTAAAATATCCCCTCTTAATGGGTTTAATTCGAGCGGAGATTCGCTAAAATGAGCCGAGCCGGTAAACGAACGTCTTCGCGGAGTCATTATGGTTCGGAGACGCTCTTGTCTTTGAAATATTAAACTTTTCGCCACTCAAACAGGCGACGTGAGCCGAATTAATTGTTGCGCGTTCAATATTAGCTCTAACTAATAAACGTTTACTAGAACGGAGGAAGTCGGCTCTCTCTCTCTCTCTCGGGGGAAGAGGCCAAATAGTCAACTGCAGCGAAGAGAGGGAGAGAGTAGCGAAGTCAGCAAAGCAAACAGAGGGAGCCGGAGAGGGCCACTTGAGGAGTACAGTTCAAGCGAGCGGCTAGAGAGACTCATTTGCATTTTCGGTAGCCAACCTCGTAAAAGGAGCTTCAGTAGCGTCCGTCTCTTCCCTTAAAGGCGGCACAATGAACGACTTCGTCGGGGTCCGGGGTGGCGTCTTTTCCTAAATTGTCACCGCTGGATTCGAATCTATAGCGCAGAATCTTGCATGGGCGCTAATGAATAAGCAATGACTTTGAAATAGAAAAGGGTAAAAGGATAGGCCCGCGCTGGCGTAATTTCTCGCTTTGAAAACGAGCAACGTCGAGACGACGGATTCCCCGGTGACCCTCGTTGACAAAAATCCCCCGTCGCCGCACCCGCTCGCATCGATCGCCCTCTAGAAGCCAGAACGACAACATTTCTCCGAAGAGACGATAAAAGCTGGCGGACACTGAAGAGAAGGCGACCACTGAAGAGAAGGCGACCATTCGTCGTCGTGCCGGGTCCGGATGAGACTGCGATAATTTATCAACGAAGAGCCCCTCACCTCACGCGCCCAGACGGCCTCTCTCGATTCTCTTCCTCCACCTCTCACTATCCTTATACGTATAAGCGTGATTAATGGAGCGAATTAGGCGAGTCTCGGCGTGGCGGAGGCGGTGGCGGCCTCTAGGCACTATTTACTAACGTGTTAAGGATCCTAAATAACTTATTAGCTACCAGGCACCAATTAATCTTTTTCATTCGTAGAAACATTTGATTTTCTACCAGAAACGAGAATTAATTAGCTTCCAGCCGAAACCCCGGAGGAACATTTCCATTCGTTACTGATCTACCGTATACTTCTCGGCTCCTTCAGTCGTTACTCCCAAAAAGCCCACTCGATAGAAACCGAGAAAAAGACCCTTATAAATAACGTCCGACGAAGTGCCGGCGGTTTTGGAAATATTTACCCATCTCTTTCTGTAAAATACAAACGCTAATTGAAATCTGGTTTTCAATTAAATCTAGATTTAGAGTACATAATTTAATTTAACGGAAATACAATTATTATGCTTTAAGGCTGGTTTTCACTAGGACAAAAACGCAAAAATATTGCATTAGGCCTAACGGAAATTTTTCGCGTCGACGTTCACCGTCGTGGCGTTTTTGCCCTAGTGAAAACCAGCCTTTACGCGTAAGCCAACGATTCAATTAAGCCATATTAGCATCGATTCCAGATCTTGTTTAAGCGTCGTAAGCTATAGATCAGTTACTGTACCGAGTAGGCTTGGATTAATTAAACACAGGGATATACCACAGAAGCAAAAACGAGGAAACGATTGCTGTGTAACCTCTATTGGTGAAATCGACGCCCGAATGGAAATGACTAAAGCCCATGCGCGATAAGTGGATCAAGGGGCAGGCTGAGAAATAAGGAATTTTTTTAAACTGGACCTGTGGCCAGTAGAGCCCAGGTAGTTTAATTAAAAAACTGGCCACTGCCCACTTACCATTTTTAACCTTCAAAATCAGGCTTTCATAATTAAAATTAAAATAATGGTAAAATTATCTATTCTTGACAATATGTGCTAGAAGCAAAGACCAAACAATTTTAGGGGTTAATATAGTTTTTTTTAATGAACTAAAATCTTAAAGGGAAAAAAAATAATTAAGTGGTCACCAGGGCCACTAACACCCCAAGCATTTAATTTTTAAACTGGCGATTGGCCTGTGATAGTGCTTTATTTCTCACACTGTCAAGGGGAGATTCTCCATAATAGCAATTGAAACTAAAAATGTTTAGCGATCATATATTTGAGTTGATAGGTATTAAATCATCAGAACCAAGCAATATAAGCAACCGAGTCAATGGTAAGAAATTAATTACTGAAATTTGTAGTCTGAGAGTATATTAAGATTTTACCATATTATTTAGGTGAAAAGAAAGGGGTGTCACTAAGCCTTTTCTCAAAATGTGAAGATGCGCTACTAGTTTGACACACATTTCGTGCATGCGCAATGGGAATTTCCGTTAATTCGCCGATTTCCTCTGATAGAGGGTTTATAACAATCTTTTCCGCTACATGATGGAATTTTAAACTGGAGCGGTATATCCGCGTGTTTAATTAATTCAAGGAGTAGGTAAGGTATTTTAGTTTTCATGGAATGATGAAACAAGTCGTTCCAATATCCAACTTCGAAATAGTAACTTCAGTTACTTAATCATCAACTTATCAAAAAGATGTTTCCAAAGTGGGGGATGGAAGAATGGGGGGCTGTAGAAAAGAGATTAACCCAAATGCCTTTTAATAACCCGATTAAAAATGTGATGTACGTTCTTCGTTGATTCCCAGTTCACCTAGCGCGGCTGACGTAGCAGTGCAGAGAGAGAGAGAGAGAGTGAGTGAGTGTAGGAAGGGAGTTTGACACGCGGAGACCTTCCCGTACAAGCGTAACAACTCGATAATATTTCTTCGCGGAACCTTCTTAATGCGTTTCACGTGTTTCCCATTTGTCTCAATAGAGTCCCGGAGCGGGCCCAACTTACAATGAACGATACACGTCTCCGCGTGGCCCCCGTTCTTAGCCCCACGCACCGAGTCCGCCATTCTTGGACTCCTTAAACATCAATATTCCACCACGAATGTCGCCCAGTCCGCGACTGAACTCGGACGTTCGCCGAGCTGTATAGCGAACGAACGAAACTTTATTACCGGGCCCGTGTAGTGATAGATTTACGAGCGTCACTTCGTATTTATCATTTTCGCTAAAGGCTGGTTTTCAGTAGGGCCAAAACGCCCCGACGGTGAACGTCGACGCGAAAAATTCCCGTTAGGCCTAACGCAATATTTTTGCGTCGACTCTCACCGTTGTGGCGTTTTTTCCCTAGTGAAAACCAGCCCTAACGCTGGTTTTATTAGCGCGTTAAATGAAGTTGAATCGATACGTAAAACTTTCCCATAATAAACGAAAACGAGCCTCTCTTTACGCAAACAAAGCTTTTCGCGTTTCGGACACGGAATAGAGAACTTGATTGAAACAGACTGCGTGATTTAAAAGGAGCCTAATGATCTTTCTCTCTGTCTCTCGGGATATTTGCAATTCCGTAACGCGCCTGGTATAGAGCGAACGCTCAAGTTGACAGTTCTTGGTAAAGCGAGGCGAAGTACGGTTACGAAGTATACCCACGAGCGTGTCTAGTCTATTTACGAAATGAACTTCAACGCGATATCGAAACTCCGTTAAATATTCAAACTAAAATATATAAATATACTAAATGAACGTTAGCTGTATAACGTATAAAGTGAACGTAATGGAAAAAAATACTTAAAAATTCCGTTTTCATATACACAAACTATAGAATTTCATTTATTCTACAAAGAAATTCAAAACGAAAGATGAAAATAAGGTCAGCCACATTAGGAACGAAACCCGATATTTCAAAAAGGCCGAATGGCTAATACGGAAAACATTCGCTTTTAATCTAAGATTAAGTTCATTCTCTGTAGGCCTAATTGAAAACTATCGGAAACTCAATTACTTCGAACAAAGCGCGTTTATTTTGCACTCTGGCTGAAAATATCGACATCTATGACCTAAAACTAAACCGGGGAAATAAAACTAAGGTTAGCCGGGTTATTTTGAAGGAATTTCTTTTTTAAGCGCGGGAATCTGCTCGCTTTTCTTATAGCAACGGGAATTTCCAAAGGAAACGGTAAACAAGTTTGCCAGGGGCAAATTATTCGCTCTTCTTCCTAAAATGTATTTAAGAGTTAGCTCTTTATTTGAATAAGTAAGTCTACCTTTTGAGAATGATTTCAGTAATGAGACAAATAATAAATGCGCGTGCTGCTACCTAAGATCGAAGGTCAAGCAAGTCGAGGTACGTTATTTTTTAAATAAATTCTAAATTAAAATCCTCGAGTATTTTTACGTTGGACTTACCCATTACCTTTAATAATAATAATAATGGTGATTTATTTTGTTAAAATGAATATTTACATTTTGTTTGTTAATTTTTTTTCGAGTTTTAAATGAAAAATTAAATATCATTCGTTACATAAAAAAAAGTTACAATAAGAGTTGTTGTACAGACAAGAGAGATAAATTTATACAGTTTTAATTAATACGCATGATTTTTAAATGATTCCACGGTAACTGGGGCCAGCGGGTTACTATTATTGTATAGAAAATTGATTTTAGTTTTAAATTTATTCGTGCTAATGGAATGTCTAAAATATATTTTTGACCGGTTGATTCAGGCCCGGACTGGCTCCTTTGGGGGCCCTCGGCTAGAGACTGAAGATGGGCCCCCTTACCGGGTGGTGTGGGCGTATGGAATAAAAATCTATTTATTATTAAAATTGATTATAGGCAATTTGGGACCCCCTTGAGCCAGGGGCCCTCGGCGATCGCCGACCAGCCGACCTGACCAGTCCGGGCCTGGGTTGATTTTTTATAGTTGAAGGTATTATAAATTTTAGAAGCTAGGAACTCCAATATAAAAATAAGACAAAATTATCCATAGATCTGAAGGATAATTAAAATTTCATGGTATTTAAATATAGGAGATGAATGCGCAAAGTACTTTTTGTTGTCTATTATTCTCTATATTCTTTTTTGTAGTAAGAGCAATCGATTAATTTTTTCCCCGCGGGGTTTCCCTAGATAGAGACGCAAACATGGATAAATTAAACTATAATATAAATTCAGACTAGTTTCATTTCCAAAAATTGAACGGTTTCGATTAATTAAATATGTACCATAAGTAATCTTTTTGGAAATGATATCCATGTGCTCATTCCAATCTAGATACCATAATCCCGGATATTTGCCAATCATTGCGTGTTTGTTCTAGAATATCATAAATACTGTTTTTTGTTTATTTACTTCCAGGAAATGATTTTTTGGCCATTTATCTATTGTATTCAGGGATATATTGGTTCTAATTATGATGTCGTTTAGGACTGGACCTCCATCTAGATTTAGCGTGTCATCAGCGTATAGGAACCCTTGGGGCACACCGATATGCACTATTCTTTGTGTGGATAAAATTTCGTTTAATTTGGTTTGAGTTGGGCGGTCGGTAAGATAGGATTTTAACTAATTGCGCGCCTGGCCTCTGATACCCATAATTTTTAAATTACTTAGCAGACGTTCATGATTTACGGTGTCGAATGCTTTCCTAAGGTCTATGATATTATTAAGATATTTCAATTATTAGATTACTATAGCAATTATTATAAATATAACACCTTAAATAAGGGCGTTTTATTTGCTTGACCTTGTCTCTCAGGTAGCGGTGTATCGTTGATACATTGAACTGAATACGCCCTTATTTAGCACTAGACGCGGCTAAGGTAAGGTCAAAAATATTTTTAAGCCGCTATTAACGAGGTGCTGATTTTAGTTTTATACGGTTATTAAAGTAATTTTAAAGTTAGAGCTTACAAAAACTCATCTGGTAAATACTGTGCAGTGTTTAATTGTCAAACATAATTTGAGTTGAAGAATTATCCTATGACGAACATAAGCCTTTGCTTCATTCCATATTCATTTAACTCATTACCCAAAGATGAAGTTTTACGACAGGCTTGGATTAAAACTATAAATCGAAAAGATTTTAAACCATCTCAATTTACTTTCGTAATATTAATAATAATATTTGACCTATCAATTGAACTAATAAGTATGTTCACTTCATTTTGAAGAATAGCATAAAAGTAATCGTAACAAAGTACCAAATAAGAACCTTGGTTATAACGGTAATAGTTAGTGTAGGGAGCTGTTGGTTCGCGTGGCATTAAGGGCTTGCCACCACCTTCCTACGCATTGTAACCCGGCCACCTGAATTAATGACTTTAAAAGTCGCTCGATAACTTGGGCCTAAAGTGGTGCCTTGGGTATTAGCCTAGCTGGTAATTATTAAATTAATTATTATTATTATATTCCCAAACCAAGAAGAATTTTAAAAAGAAATATAAACAACGATGCTTTAAAGAAATGTAAGAAACCAAAATTAGACTCTGCTATAGGAATTATAGACGCTGTTCTAAATATGACTAGCAATAATTAGGAGCTAATATTAATGGATACACATTTATTTGATAATGAACGAATCACTGGTTTTGCTATGGAAAATAAAGAACTTTCTTGTATGACGAGACCTAAAATTGTGGAATCTGCCACACAATACATCATTTGTACGGTAAACCTCTTCGTGACTCACGTATAGTTGGGACGCAAACCTATTTTCCATCATTTTCACGTAAAATGTTAAATAACACAGATTGGTTTAAATTTAGTGCTGTTTTTCCGCTTATTTACATGAATGAGTGGATGCGATGTTCCTTTCAAGCTTCCTCACCCTGGTACGACCAAATATTAGTTCTTACGCGAGTTCTAGGGTGACGATTTGGTATTCCAACAAGCCTTGCCAGCAATATATTCAATACATGGATCAGAAAAATGTCAGCCGCATCAATAAAACCTTCAGTGGTTTGCTTACCAAGAGAGACAATCCCAGAAAATATGCCACGTTCTTTTAAAGAAAAATACCCTAACACAACTGCAATTCTTGACTGTTCAGAAGTGTTTATTGTACGACCTAGATCACATCTGACGAAGGCTTTAACTTACAGTAATTATAAGAAAAAATCATTATGAAAAGCTATATCACCAAATGGATTTATTATGTTTATTTGAAAATGCGTACGGTGGACGTGCAAGTGATAAATTTATCGCTGTTGTATATAAAAAACTAAGATCTATTTCTTATCTACATCTGATAAGATATTAGATAATGCATATGTGGCGGCGTGTCTTAACGACAGTATAAAGGGCGTACCTAACTGATTCCAGACACTCGAGCTGGGAGGTTGGATAATGTAACTTCATTGTAAATATCATCATTCTTTAACCTTGTAATAAAGACTTGAATTTCACTTCAATCGTATCGTTATGATGTCCAAAATACATAACAAATGGCGACGGAGATAAACGGAAACCTTAAGGAGGACAGTGTAGAAGCCTAGCAACGCAATCCAAGGAAATCACGGCACGTTATCTACCGACCGTAAGAAATTTTCATTATGGCATCTATAAGTCAATTTGGATCTTTTAATAGTAGCGTCGAGTCCTGGCCATTGTATTCAGAGAGACTAGAACAGTTTTTCATCGCAACGAAAGTCACTACAGAAGAGATGAAACGAGCTCAATTACTGACTTTTATCGGGGCTGAGACTTATGCTATCCTAAAAAGTATAGTCTCGCCGATAAATCCCAAGGACAAGGACTTCAAAGACTTGATTGACGCTCTTACCAAGCATTTCAACCCTGTTCCATCTGAAATCATCGAGAGGTACAAATTCAACATTCGGGAAAGGAAACCGGAAGAGTCAATAGCCATCTACATATCAGAACTTCGTAAGATGAGCGAATTTTGTAATTACGGAGCTGTTCTCAATGACATGCTACGGGACCGATTAGTATGTGGCTGCCGAAACGATGCATTGCAGAGGAGATTACTTTCGGAAGAAGGTTTGACATTGGCCAAAGCCGTTCAGATTGCTCAAGCAATGGAATCTGCCAATCGTCACTTGCAGGACATCAAGAGTCAATTAGCACCGTCACCTCGACCGTCACTACCAGAGAATGTCAAGGCCATTTCAATTCTTCACAAGAAGAAAAGATCTCAAAAGTGTAATCAAACTCACTCTCAAACCAGAGGACATCAAAGAGACGGAGACAATAAGCAGATCCCTAGATCGCAAGAGAGGCAATTTTCGAAGTATAACCGATGCAACGATCCGATTCACTCATCAGCTGAATGTCCGTTTCGTGATTCCAAATGCCACAAGTGTACGAAGCACGGCCATATTGCACGTGTCGTTCCAAACCAAGCAAGACCAACCACGGTGGTAGAATCTATGTAACCAATACCAACCAGATCAACCACAGCGGTAGAAGCTACGATGTGTTTCCTGAATACGAGTCGCAAGACCCTAGTGTAAATCACATCACCACGAGGAAGAGTCAATCTAGAGCAAATTCGAACGCACAGTCTGAGAGCTATCAGTGTCTAATTGAGCAAAGTTCACCGGCAATCTATCATATAGCGGAAGGCAAGAACCATCAACCATACAAGCTACCAGCGCCTTACCAGATCACAGTCACCATGAATGATCGAAGCGTCGACATGGAAGTTGACACTGGGTCAGCCTATTCACTCATTCCAAGTTCCAAAATTCAAGATCCCTTGAAGACTTACGACCTAGAACCCTTCAATACACGACCAACTTCATTTTCTGGTCACGAAGTAGACGTAGCCGGGGTCATTTATCCCAAAGTCTCGTATAAGAATGTAGAAGTGGAACTGCCTCTGATCATCTATTGCGGTCATGGTCCGACATTGTGTGGAAGAACCTGGACGTCTTCACGTTTACCGATCTTACAAAACGGAGTCGTACCCCAAGCTGTTGACCAGGTCGCTCATATCACGCAGAATACGCATTTGGATATCATTCTGGATAAATACCAAGAACTTTTCAATGACGAAACAGGATGTCTCAAGGATGTTGAAGTTCACCTGCATCAGAAGTCAAATATTCATTCTGTTTTTCATAAACCTCGATCAGTTCCTTACGCTCTCAAAGACCAAGTAGAAGAAGAGTTGAAACGAATGGAAGATCAAGGCATAATCAAGCCGATTTCCTTCGCCAAGTTCGCAGCGCCGATAGTTCCAGTTATGAAGCCAAATGGGAAGGTTCGAATCTGTGGAGACTTCAGCGTGACTACCAACAACATTATCAATGCAGACCAATATCCACTTCCGAAGGCTGAAGACATATTTTCGAAGATGTCGGGATGCACTATATTCTCCAGAATCGACATGAAAGACGCTTATAGTCAACTCCAACTGGACGAAGAGTCGAAAAAGATCACTGTCATCAATACGTCGAGAGGACTATTTCAGTATAACCGACTTCCGTTTGGTGTCTCATCCGCGTCGGCAATTTTTCAAAAGCATATGGAGGTTCTCCTGGCGAATCATAAATCAGTCTCACCATATCAAGATGATATCCTTCTGGGTGGCGTCGGCGAATCCGATCATCTCGAGAAATTGGAGAAACTGCTATCTACACTACAAAAAGCTGGTCTCAAACTGAGAAAAAAAAAATGTCAATTTCTGCGAGAAAGTTTGGACTTCCTGGGTTACCACTTGGATAAAGAAGGCGTGCACCCTCAGCAATCTAAAATGAAAGCCATCATGGAAGCACCAGAGCCTACGAACCTCGAAGAATTGCGATCGTTCATAGGATTCCTGAACTATTACTCAAAGTTCATTCCGAACCAAGCTACAGAACTGGCTCCGCTGTACGACCTTATGAAAAAATCATCTGGATGGAAATGGACTCCGGAACATAAGCAAGCTTTTATCAATTCAAAGAATTTGCTGTCGAAATCCAGTTTCCTGACGCATTTTGATTCGAAGAAGGAAATCAGATTGGCTTGCGATGCTTCGCCGAGAGGAATTGGCGCAGTTATATCCCACGTTGTAGACGGTAACGAGCAATTGGAGCGAGAAGCGTTATCTCTAATATTTGGAGTGACGAAGTTCCGAGATTACCTCCTTGGGCGGCGGTTTACATTAATCACCGATCACCAGCCGTTAATCTATCTGCTTTCAAAGAAGAAACCCGTACCTCAAATGGCTGCAGCGAGACTCCAAAGATGGGCTTTGACGTTATCAGCGTACCGTTATACCATTGAGTACAAGAAGGGAGTACTGCACGCCAACGCTGATGCTCTGAGCAGATTACCGTTACCAGCACCACCAGGAGATGTTCCTCTTCCAGTAGAATCAGTATTGCTCATTCAACAATTGGATTCTGGACCTGTAACTTCGATGCAACTTCGAGATGACACTAAGAACGACTACCGTTTGACAATGGTCTTACGTCAATTGCGAGACGGATGGGAGTCGCGGTATACAACTGGAGATTTCGAGCCATTCTATAGACAACGAACGGAGTTGTCTACACTTAAAGATCTCTTGATGATTGGGAGAAGAGTCGTAATCCCGAAGACCAGACGACAATCCATGCTACGAAGTCTTCACGAAACTCACCAAGGTGTAGTGCAAATGAAAGCCGTTGCACGTTCAACATTCTGGTGGCCCAACCTCGATAAAGAGATCGAAGCCATAGCTCGAGAATGTCAAACTTGTCAAGCACTCGCTCCTGATCCAAGAAAGACGTTCATAACACATTGGCCAATTCCAGACGACCCTTGGCAACGAGTTCATGTCGACTTTGCTGGACCAGTCGAAGGGAAAATGCTTTTCATAGTCATTGACGCCTACTCAAAATGGATAGAATGTGAAGTAATAAATTCAGCATCGACCGAAGCCGTAATACGATCATTGAGACCCATCAATTTAAGATTCGGTATAATGAACGCGTTAGTCTCGGACAACGCAACCTGCTTCACCAGTTCAGAATTTGCCACATTCACGAAAAAGTATGGGATCAACCATCTGAAGATAGCGCCATTTCACCCACAGTCCAATGGACAAGCGGAACGAACGGTTCGGACGGTCAAAGGTTATCTCAAGAAACTCTCGGGCGGGACAAGCACCGAAACCGAAATACTTGAAATGGGACTTGACCTCTTCAGAGCTGGTACACTAGAGGAAAGGATCAGCAAGATCTTACTAAGATACCGAAGGACGCCATTATCAACTGGGAAGTCACCCGCTGAACTACTTCTCGGACGTAACGTAACGACAACTATTGATCTATGTCATCCGAGAACAAATAAAGCTAAATCTTCAACACACGCTGAAAAGACGCTACGCTTCAAAATCGGCGAAGAGGTCCATATACGCAATTTCAGCAGAGGACCTAAATGGATTCCCGGTCGCATCGTCCAAGTCATTGGCAACAATATGTATGAAGCTCAGTCCTCTAATCGTATTCTACGTAAGCACGAGAATCAACTGCGACCAAGGCAAACTGTTCGATTCAACGAGAGCAACGTCAAAGAATCTCGTTCCGATAATCCCGAACGTTCGTTCATGACCAAAACGTCATCAGATGTATCCAATAGAACGCCAGTCATAATTCGTAACCAGTCGAAGGAACCTGAGCCGGATTCATCAGCGACAGTCAGCGACCATCCATCAGCTAACGATGTTCCAGTATCACCAACAACGTCGGATTCGAACACGGTACCATCGGACAAGATCATATCCACCGATTCAAATACCAGTCCACCAGTAAGACGATCAACACGTCACAAGAAACCCATCGAACGAATGGTACTTTAAAATTAAAAATGGGGTAGTGTTGTATATAAAAAACTAAGATCTATTTCTTATCTACATCTGATAAGATATTAGATAATGCATATGTTGGGGCGTGTCTTAACGACAGTATAAAGGGCGCACCTAACTGATTCCAGACACTCGATCTGGGAGGTTGGATAATGTAACTTCATTGTAAATATCATTATTCTTTAACCTTATAATAAAGACTTGAATTTCACTTCAATCGTATCGTTATGATGTCCAAAATACATAACAATCACCAATGATTGTGGAATTTCAGATTTCATTTTGCCAGGAGATGAATTAATGTGTGATCGTGGGTTCTTAATTGAACAAGAATTAAGTGAACGCTATGCTCGTTTAAATATGTCAGCCTGCAATAAAGGGAAAAGCAGCTCAAAGCGGAAGATGTTCACGGAACAAGGAAATTTGTTTCAGTTAGAATTCACGTAGAACGGGTTATTGGCAGGTGGAAAACTTTTAGAATATTTAAACAGATATTACCCGTAAGTACTTTAAAAGAATTTGATGTTATTTATAGTGTTGTAAGTCGGAAAATTTTCCGTGGAAAATGACCGAGACCATTTCTCCAAAAAAATGAAAAACAAAAATTTCATTCCATGATTAGTCTAATACCGTTTGCAATTCTAAATAAAATGGCATTTTCGCCTCATTTTTTCGAATCTAAAAGTAAAACTATACCTCTAGACTAGCTTTAAACTGATTAACATTGTAACACTATTAATGTTTTGTAGTATGTTTACCCTTAAAGAGTAATTTATGTTTCAATTTTTAATTTTTACGATTTGGGGAAACGTTTTCGCATTTTATTTTTCCGGAAATTTAACAACACTCGATATTTACAGTCGCCCAGAATATCAAAGGAAATATAAAGTAACGTAGAAAACAGCGTTACAAATCTTCATGGTTTTTTACTTTTTTATATTAATTGTAAAATTAATTTTTGGGTCATTATTAATAATCTATTTTAATTTATACGCTATCAAAAATTAACTATAGTCGTTAAAGAATTTCAAGCCAATTAATTAATTTTTAATAAAGTCTGAATTTATTGTGTACAAAACTTTTCATATTCCTTTTGCACAATAGTTTTATGAATAAACATTTCTTCAACATAACGTAACAATGGGTTAAAGTAAAACTGTTTTAAAAATTGCTAGGGTCAAATTTAATTTAAAACATAACAGGGTCTTTCTCGGTATAAACAAAAAAGAAACAATACAATACATACAATAAATAGCAATTTGAATTTGTAAATAATACCCAATAATTTATTTTAAATATTATTCGGTGTCTCCATTTCTGTCCACTTTTTCTCTTACATCGATTTTTCCACCCTGAATTAATTTTCTGGCGTTTCTCGTATCAGGACACTTAATTTCCAAAATGACAAAGTCACTAATTAATCCGTCGGGGCTTGCTAACATCCAGAACTCTGATTGCGCAATCCAAGTCCCTGTTTGGACAACGGTTAGGCTTTCGAAATGCTCACGAGCCACGGATTCAAGGCAGATTCCTCTTTCCATAGCTGATGAGGATAACCTTTTTAAACTTAAATATTCACGTTCTTTCTTTGGGACACCATTAGCCGAAGTACCAGTAATTCTTATCATTCTACTTTGTTTCCATTTAGTATAAACAGATTGATCACATGTGTTCCATATAGTATTAACAGATTGAATGATTGATCACATGTGTCATTTGGTCTTCTTACATCTGATAAGCGAGTTAACCCGGGCTATTTATTTTAAATGTGGAGGTCAAATTTATAAAATAAGCTTATGGGGTCTAGTGTCCTCTTTTACGAACAAAGTACCATATAGAACACCTCGTTATATTTTCCTCTAGAATATGTTTACAAAAAAATATTAAAAAACAAATTATATTTGTACTAATTTCTGCACCTCCGTTATGGTGACCGAAAAGTTTAAATAAAATGGCGCGCTACAGGCCTTAGTATATTCATCTGATCATGTCCAACCAACAGTGGCCTGTGGTGCGGGAGGGCCCCTAAAATATTCCGGTAAAATGGTCCACGAGTTTCGTGGGCGGGCCTCAGAAACCTTACTTATGAAATATAAGGTACATACTACGATTACGTCTGTAATCAACGCGTTAGTTACGCTACGGTAACTCCATCGACGCGGTTAAGCTAAAAAGAAATCGAAAGAGGAAGGAAACGTCGGGAATGACTGGAGGAATAACGGTTAAACCGCTTTTTAGAATTTATATTCACCTGGCATTATTTACCTGGACGTCTCATCTAGCCTTCGTGGGCTTAAGAGCTTAAAAAAACTCGCGGGGTTTTTTTTTGCGAGCCGCGGCGTACCTACCTTATTCAACAACAACAAAAGAAAGTATATTTTTTCGCTCTCTTTCTGCCATCCATTTTTATCAGCCCGTGGCTCTTTTAGTCAGCTTATTGGCTCTGTTCGCTACTAAACGCCGACATCTATATAAGCATCCGACCCCGCTAAACAGGCCGAGCGCGGAGGCGGGTTACCTCGCTTCGCCGTATAGACGCTTTATAAAATGGCCTCTGTAATGAATAAGGGTTAGACGATATTTGGGCACGACTATCCCCGATTGAGATGCCGCCTTTCGTAATAGATGAAGGCTATTTATCTTAAAAACTGTCGGCCGGGACCTAACCTAGCCTCTGATCTATTTTTCAGCCACGAACGTACGAGACCCCGCCAACTGCTCCCGCTTTGTTTCTTATAAAGCGAACCTATATAAAGGAAATCTTTTGACTTCGCTATCTAAAGCGGCTCGCCCGCGATACACCCTATATACTACGTACCGTATAACGTGGTCGGGATCAAAGTTGGCAATTCGCTCAATTTATATAAACAATCGCTATTATCTACTACTATTGCGAAAAAAGGCGGATGAAAATAACGGTTTATTGACAATTTGTTGGAAGACCAGATTACGAGATTCGGTATAGAACTACGAAGGAAATTAAATTTTCAATATAACACGCCCCGAAGCTTCGTTTACCACCTAAAGTGGTACACGTTTTAACCGCGATTTCTATTTTTCGCTCTATAGAACGCCAGATAAAGAGAGAGCCTTTTATATACATTTTTCTGGAAACCAGATAAAAGAGACTCCGGGTTGTGGGCTGATCAAATCAAGATATTCTTCGTCTAAAGTAGGTCTACAACGCGTTTACGCTAGCTAGATTTATGAAGAAATAAAAATTATCTATGGAAAAAGTAGGGTTTGTAGAAAAATAATCAACGTTATAATCGTCGAATATGGGACGATAGGATTAGGAATCGGTGGGTGGAAAACTCCTGTTTACGGAGATAATTGCTGGCCAAATCGAAGAAGCAATTATGGAGAAGTTTCCGGGATAAAAAGACGATTCTTTTCAGAAGAGCGGAAAATTTTGAAAGCGGGAACGTCGGGGTATTAAAGGGAAGTAATTGACTGGCGAGCCAGCGTTTCATTCTTCTCGCGAAATTCCAATCTTCCAGAGGGCTACTGCTACACACCGGTAACCGATGTTACCCGATATTTAAAACGCGGGCACGGTATACAGGTACACTCTGCGAGTCCCAATATCGACTAGTAATTTCAAGTGCCGTTCTTATCGGACTATACACCCTCTCCTTTAATATATTCCGATCTGATTCTCGGGGTTGGAAAATTTTTAGCGAAAGCGATTTTTATTAAAGTGGAGCCCCTTCTCCCCCCCCCCCCCCTGCCACCATAAACGATTCTTCTGCGCAAATAAGAAAGGATCCTAGAAGACTAGCCGAACGAAAAAAATGTTCCCATCATTTCAGCTGTCCCGCTATTAAAAGGATCTTTTTCGCGTCGTATCCGGCCCACTCGGTCTCTCTCTCTTCGCCTTATTTGCAATTTATTTCTAGCCGTTTACGGTTAAAGACGGTCGGAGTTGGTCGTCACTTATATACATTATACGTAACAGTCGATATTGAGAAGGCCGTTTCTCCCGATACAGGTAATAGGATGAGAAGGAGCTGATTCTCGATAATAGCTGGCGCGTCTCTTCCACCCATTCGTTAACTTGATCGCGGACGACATTCGATATAGTCACGGAATGAGGCAATCGAGTCCGGCCGTCGCTGGCTCCCAGTTGCCGGCAAAGAAAGAAAGAGGCTCTATTTGAGAGGCAAATCCGCGGCCACCCCGGGACAAATATCCTTTTTCATCTCGCAGCTCCGAGAAAAGGCAATCAACTCTTTCGACACCTCAATCAGGGCGCTCAGCTGTCTGTCGCCACCGCCGCGCCAGAAATAAACGATAAACGCCCTCCCCGATAAATCTATTCCGAAAAATTAGCTTTCTCTCTAGCTCAAGCGCGTTGTTACGATATAGATTTTCGAAACAAACTTTATTTATGGTGTTTCTTATTTTGCGTGTAATACTATTTAGAAATCCCACGCTATTTCGCGATCTGGCCTATTTGTGACCTACTAGCGCCTGTAGAAGTGTTCAACACGCGGCACACCAATGTTCAGAAAGAAGCCTACTACCAAGGTTTAAAAGGATCGAATATTATTATTAATCGTTATAAATAATATCGTATTTTCAGTGTTTTAAACAGGAAAATTATAGTTTGTTTCCATTTTATACTTTGTATTTGTGGATAAAAATGACATTTGTAGATTCGGAATATATAAATAAATATGTTTAAAAAACACGTAGACTTTTATACCGTGGAAAGTGTCATCACGTTAAAATTTAAAATGAATTCCCTAGTAAATCCCATTTTGATTTAGACGTACGATTAAATGTTTTTTCACACGGATATATGAAAAGTAATTAATACCGGTGTTGACGACCTTAGTGTAGATTAGCTAGGAAATGCAAACGCTGGTGACAACGGTATCAAGACACGAAATATTCGCGTACTTCAGAGCGAAATAAATTTGCCTGCAAGGTGAGTGATATGATCTGGAATGAGATTACTAAGGTGACTGTCCTCTTCGTAAAAGCATCTTGATATTTGATTCGTAATATTTGCAAAGACGACATCGAGTATATACGGAACGCCGTACATCGTGGGAAGATGGATCTCCTCTTAATTCGCTATCCAAATATGTCATTTCCTTCGCTGTCTCGCGCTTCTCAACAGTCAGTAAAACGAGACCACGAAATTCGTAAACTGACGCGCCGCCCGACCATATTTGCAACTCCGCGCCTAATACCATCCATACATAGTGATCGATAATCTTAATATCAAGACTATTTCTAACCGAAAAGGGGGGTCGCAAATTGAAAAGTCCAAATGAAAATGTCGGCGGTGAATGCGTGTGTATTCATCGGGGATGGCTCGACTGGGATTCAAAGATCTTTGCAACAGATATATCCCCTCAAAATGAAGGTTTCTCCCTCTCTTGATATATAGCGAAAAACTTCCAAAAACCGGGATGAAAAGTTTTTGACCGAAAATATAAATAGAAATATATAACTCCAGCTACTGCAATAAATTCTACAAGCCACCCAAATTAATGGAAATTGCTATTTCAGTCGGGCTTTCCACGGCCGATACAGTTTTTTTTACGGTATAAACAAATCTTTTTTTTGAACACGGGTGAAATTTAACGTTAAATATATAAAAATTATTATTTCCTTTCATCCGATTTAAGGAGCTAGAAATAACATTTTATTACGAAGATCTAAAGTTTTTGTTTTATATTTGGCTAGATGAAAAAATATAAAGAATATATATAGTTAACAAGACGTCCAAATGGCCATAATGTGATGGACTCTTCCTTTGATAAGAATATTGAAGCGGGGATGGGAACCAAGACCGTATTGTAGTATTTACGTAATACATTTTAGGTTTACTCGGGCGCTCCTGTAAAATGGGAGCCAATTTCGGAAAGAGTTTTTTCGCCGCTTCCTTCCTTGTTTTTATTCGCGCGTTACGCGTCGCCAAAAACAAAGGGTGACACTCGTTTGAAGCTTAATGGTCTGTAGTGGAAACAAAACGACTTTCCCCACCCAAGGATTCTTACATACATCAAAAAAGCGATGTTTTTAAACCCAAGCAGCCGCGCTCGCCCGTAGTCGTTCCAAGTTGGCAGGGATAGGATACTCGTAAGTTACGTCAAAACGAAGCCACCTTGTTGGTCAAAAGAGATAGACCGCCGAGAGAATATACCAGCCGGGTTCAAGACGAAAAAGGTTTTAAGGGCGCCCTTTTCATTTGCGGGGACGCGTTAAAAACAACGACCCCGTCCTCCAAAAAGCGGCTGGACCATTTAGGGGGCCCCAAGTCCTATCGGTAATACAGTTTTCCCGGGTATACGTCGTCCGTTTTTCCGGGACAAACTGGCCGTGTCGAAGCCACTGTACCAAACCACGCTATTCACTAGCGGTTATTATACACATCTTTGATCTCCAACCTCTTCCAGCGGTTTTATGGAGCGGTTATAAAGAGAGAGAGAGAGCTGGCTAGTAACGACGTGGTGCCGCTGCTTGTCTCAGGGAGGACTCACCGTGGCTAAATTTCGGACGTTCTCTTTCCATAACGGATGACAATTATCCCCAGAGAGAAAAGAAAACTGGAGTTTATAGCGAAACTTTCTAAAGGGTTTTTGGGTTCGCAAAAAAAAGAACTACCCAAAAGAGAGCTATAACCGTTTATATGGAAAACCAAATGCGAATTCGGCAGCGACGAAAAAGTATCACTACAGACAACGACAGCTGGCTCGAATGTATACGCGCTCTTTAACTTCACTACGCATTGCGTTCCCGCCATCGCTCGTGCATGACGGAGCTTGATAAAAATACATTCCTTATTACATTCGGTAATTTTAATACAAAAACAGTGTACATTTTGTTAGACGACAAGCAAGAATACTATGCATATATTATAGTTAATTTGTTATTACCAAATATCTCTTATAACAGACGTAACTTACTAATTAAACTCTACCAGAATATGTTGCTCAATCGACCAGGAGTCGTGATCCAAGCTGAAGCGACAGACATTTCCCTCGATATTGGCGGAGGGCAGCAAAAGCCATAACGACTCGGGGTGTGGGCTACCATGGAAGAAGCAATATAAATCTCCCTTCTCCCAATAGGTATAACCATCAACTCCAAAGGGAGGATATACCGGCTTATTTTACAAGAAATAAGGGTCTGGTAGAAGGTGCGCCGCCGGCAATTTGATAGGACTATTCGAACGATTGCTCGAGCGATTCAATTAATCAAAAACTTCCAAGGAACCCATTTGTTCGTCGACTGGGGATTAAAAAAGCGATGGTCCTTCGGGGCCTCCGTCCATCCGGGTGGGGGAGAGGTGGTAAGGAGGGTGGGAAAGAGGGTCGTCGAAAACGACAGGGTGCTGCGCCGTCGAGATCTCCGGAAGAGATCAAAAATGGGCGGAGGAGAGATAGGTGACATGTTTCTCTTTCAATTGTTTCGATCACTGTCCTATACGCTCAAATGCCTTTTTCGTTTTTTTAAGGGGTCTTCACGCTCCCTTCCCTACATATCGCGTCCTCCCGCCAGCTTGTTCGTTCCGCGATGGATTTTCCTCCTCCCGTTCGTCTCCCCCGTTTTGCTAGCTCCCAAAATAAGTAATAGGTTTCGACAAAACGTCGTTAAACTGTCTTTGGCCAGTCACCCCATTTTTTACCCGATACCGTTCGATCTGTTTCTACACAAAGTCTTTCGCTTTAACGTCATACTGGCGCTTCCCAACAGCCTAAAAGAAAAGTATATCAATATAGAGTTCGCGAAATAAAATCCAATGAAATCAAGCTCCAATAGGAACGGAAACTTTAACCTAAAAGGTCTACGATGGTTCCGTAATTATCATATCAGTTGATTTTTATATATTCGAAGCGTATGGCCTATTTACGTTTTCATTTTGGAAAATCTGACTCTAGAGGTAATACACGCCGAATTGACTCTAGCTTAAGTACCTGATATCAACTCGAAAATATTAGCCTAAGGATTTTGGCCTCAAAACGGAACAGCTGATATTCTATAAGAGGTTTATATACGTACATATACCATCGGTGTTAGGCTGTCTAAAATCTCAAATTCTATCCAACGAAAACGATCAATTCAATATAGTGGAAAACGTTATCGAGTTATTCACTTTGGAAAACCGTACAGCTCGCTCTACGGAATATATATATATATATTTGAAGGAAACTTTTGACCTTATCGAGCAAATATATGAGAATTAAACTTCATATTTTGATTCCCTTCTGCATAACTGCTCGTCGAAGCATTCGAAAAATCCATTTCATAGAGAGAGAGAGACAGAGAGAGAGAGAGAGAGAGAGAGAGAGAGAGAGAGAGAGAGAGAGAGAGTGGGCGCGAAAGGCGAATGGAGGAAAGGTGATTTTTATTTTTCCGCTTGGGGGGAGAAGGTGGCTTCTCGAATACCGTTGTCGGTTTAGCCACCGTGAGCTTCCAGCTCGATTTCATCGACATTTTTCGTCCCTCCGATATTGGTTAATACTTCGCGCAATGACGCATCGCCGTACATTCGCCAAATTTTCGCCTTCAAACATCAAATCGAGTTTCGTTCACATTTACTTCCTACCCTTTAAATTCCCTTCCACCAATACCGAAAACCATTATTCGTATGATAAGAGAACGGGAGGCTGACGCGTATAGGACCATGAGAAAATTTGACAAATTATGAAAAGAGAAATTAAGCGGAGAGAACCGGACAACGCGGGCCGCTCGTAAACAAGCGAGGGTCGAGCGGGGGTTGAGTGGCGCAATCGTGCGAACGAGACATATTCTCTCTCCGGGGGAAGAGGTCAGTTTGAACGTATATGATCGGATGCCTCTACCGAGGATGTACCGGTCTCTGGGAGTTGGTCGATCGTCCGTTGCCGGAGGGGCCCTCTCCGCGGGTGTGTGTGTGCATGCGAGAGCTTCAAATACTTAGCGCGCTTTATTTCAGAGCATGGCCTCGCCAAACGCCGCAGTGTGTAGTTCCAGCGATCGTTTTTCTTCGGTCAGTGCATTCCATTATCGTAACTGTCAGGGAGGAAGCGCGATCCGGGAAGCTCGGGAAGAGAATATCGCAAACCCCGCGAGCGCTCCTATAGGATCTCGAGGTGTCTGGATTTTTCGGAGCAGCGCGCTGGCCCGAGCTATAATAATAACGCGTCTTCTCCCCCGTATATACTTCATATCATATATTACGTTTTACGTAAATCACAAACCTACTCGAGAACCCGAACGGTGAAGAACCGGGAACACCTCAAAGTCGCGAACTCAGCTACTATCCTGAACAGTGGCGCCTTAAAAACTAGCGCACCCATCGCAGACCCCAAAAATTATTAGTTTCCAATTTTGGACACGGAATTGATATCTGATTTTTGAATATTTCCTCGGAAGAGAATATAGGAGCAGAGTTTCCCCTTCCCCCAAAAATGCGATCCACCCCAACCGGCTTCATTACTATTCGTCCATTCCGGGGGAAATTTCCATACGTATAGCTTAATAAAATTTCTCGACCATTCAGATAAACTAGTCAAAAGAATTTTTGCATAAAGTAAAACTCTTTCGGGCAACGTCGGCGGCGAAATCGGTGGAAGTTCGTAGGCGCAAAATTCTTCCGCGAAGTTATTTAAGAAAATGCGCTCGGGCCAGTGAAAAACTGAGAAAGCGGCCTCGAAATAAAAATAGGAAATGAAAAAGAGAAAACGAACGGCAGAAAAATCCCCTAATTTTAACGAATGAATATAAATTTGAAATGTAAAATTTTTAACGATTTATTTAGCGGAACTCTCTCTCTCTCGCCTTTGGAGGAAAACGAGGGAGGTGGTGGGAATGCAGCCCAGCCAAGCTACTTCTAAAAAGAATAAAGAATTTTCTTAACTCGGGAAAAAGTTTTACGGCTCGACGAGTTCGAATAAAGCTCGCCCGTATAACCGTAAAAGAGGGCCCGGCAAACGGGGAAGTCTTCGAACGAGAGAGAGAATCGGGCGAAGGAAGAAAGATGTTTAGGAAAGAATTGTTCCAGAAAATCAGTTGCGAAAATACATATTTCCATTTCAAATATTATTCCGACTTCTTCTCGGGAGCTGAGACAGAGAGGATGATAGAAAAGAAGGGAAAACGGAGCAGAGCCGCGAGAGGAGATAGAACACAATTTAACACTTCCCCCCTTCAGCCCGGGTACGACGAAAATCTGCTCAACCTTATTCAAAAACCCCCCTCGGAGTTTTATGTATTAGGATGAACGGTAAAAAGATCGTAAATATTTATGAGTTTCCCCTCTCGCGCGCACTCACTCTCGCGAGCCTCTAAAACGTCTATTCGGTAAATAAGAAAGAGGACGATGCTGAGAAAACGGACCAAACGGAAGATAGAGCCGACAGGGGAGGAGAGGTTGGACACAGGGCCCAAAATGACCCTAGGGCCCTTTTTCGCAGTTTCATAATCGATAGAAAAAACAAAAACCTTCACGCGAGCTTCTCCGTAGAGAACTTTCCCGTATAGCGGATAAAGAAACGTATACCGCTCTGTATAAAAAAATGAATGGTCAACTGTTTTTTCCCGGGCCTCCTTTCCACCCAAGGCTCTCTCTCTCTCTCCTTATATATATATACGTATTTATCCGGGTGCTCCTATCCCAGCGCGTTTACTTCAATCTACACTTTTCCATCAAGCATTGATGGCTCCGAGTAGAAAGAGGGCCAGCAGCATTCGATAATGTCCGAAAACCTAATAGAGAGACGAAGAAGAGAAGGCTGCGGAAGGAAACCCAAGGGTTATATCGCCTCCTCTCCTATCATACATTGGAGGTACGGGTATAGACAGCGACGGAGAAATGAAAAAAAAAGAGAAGAGATCTTCGGGGAATGGGGGCCCCGTCCGCGTTATCATTGGCCCTGGGAATAAAAGGAGACGAAGCCTGGATATGGCGAACTTTTTGGCCTATAATTTTTGGGGGGATAAATTCTTCTTGTTCCTACCGTCGCGAAGTTTTTCCAGCTTCAGTATTTAACCAAAAGCGATCTTCTTGCTCGGGTTTGGGTGTATACTCCGTTCTATACAAACATCATCAATTTCCCGCGGGACATCGAGGACAAGAAAATTTAAGACGTATACTCCGCTACTTCGCTGGTGGCGCAGTTAAGAAACGTTTTTCCAAGACAACGACCCTTTCCACCCTTTCAAAGTGCCCCCCCCCCCCCCTCCATCACCAGTCTCGAGTTTGTTCTCTCGTTAGCCCCAACTTTTTTCGTTCCGTTTTTTTCATCGTTGTCTTCGAGAGCCGCTTTCTTTCTCTCTATCCCGCATTTCCCCCCGCTTGTTTTAGGTTCCTTTTTTGTCGCGGCGGAGCCCCGCTGGCCGCCTCCGTTCTGACGCTGCCCGCATTTTCGTCCATCGGGGTCAGGGTATTTAGGACCTTTCGCCTCATCCTTTCACAATGTTTACGCGTCTCCAGTCGCGTCAGAAAATACGTAGCTCGAGTAGCCAACCCTTCTACAGCCATCGCAAACGCGCAATTTTTCTCCCTCCTTCAAACGGCGAGAGGATATACGTAAAACATTTTTCATATAACAGTGGTCAAGCTAGCAGTGGCCTTGATGAGCTTCGACATTTACCTTTACAAACAAATTTAAAAATTTAATTATTAAGAATTCAAAAGATATTTAAGTCATATTATGTTTTCGGTTTAAATTACGTGACGTTGATATAATTTATTATTAACTTGAATAATCAATATTAGAACATATATTGAATGATAAATAATAGTTTTTAAATTTTATACAGAGTTTCGATGCGAGTGTTATAAATAAATTAATTATTTATATAAATGAAAAAACAGGTAAATATAGAAGTAAACTTAAATCAATATATATAATGTCTTAAATGAAAATATTGTTGATAACCCCCTAACCTATGAACATTTTCATATTGTTTTAAATTATTTAGTACCTTAACACAATAATCTGGATTTACTCATATTTACGGTTATTAATAAAAATACCTTTTTTGCCATAATTTACCAGAGGCAATATCTTAAAAATATATATATTTTGCGACAGTGAGTTCATATAATAAAAACAATGGATGATATCCAACTATAGTTAAAGCCGAATTTTACGCGTACAGTGGTGATCATATGGTGCGAGGGGGAGATTTTAGCACTGGTTGTGGAGATAATAAACCCCGAAAAATCAGTCAGTTGGAGTTTATTAAATACATATTCAAAATAATAGAAAATACCGTATTTTGAATATTTTTTACCGAAAAAGTAAAATAATTATGCCAATCCATGCGATAAAGTTATACTGCGTTTTGTTGGTAAGCAATAGTTCGAAATAGGTGTTTCTTTAAAATAAGTAAAAAAAAAGTAAATGTTTTTTCTACCGTTTCTACAGCCCCAGTTATACGCGCGGAAGTCGGTAAAGATTTTGAAATTTGAAGTCACCTGCGAAACGCTCGTGCCAATAAAGTACTAAAAGGCTTAAGCTCGTGACGAGGGGAAAAACATTTTAAACTTAAAATTTTTTATAGTTTTAATTTATGGAAACTTCCTACCGTTATAGATTTTGAATAGGATTAAATACGTGTTAAAATTTGTGTTTTTTCATTTGATTTTATAGAAACATCTATAGGCTTCGTGCGTAGTTTAAACTTTGGTCAGAAGTATCGCCGCCTACCGACTGAGTTTTAAATCGAATATGTGAAAGCTGTCTGTTTATTTCAAATTATCTCGAAATAAAAGCTGAACGTTTCAGTTAAAGAACATTCATATTCAAAAGTCGTCTGCTATTTCTTCACACACTTAGTTGACAGGTATTAAAGTAGATGGCGCTATCTTTTCTAAGCTCGAAGTCTAACTAATACGTTTTTAACTAGTTTTAACACATCACTTCGCCATCTCGGGCAGTTTATAAACGTGCAAAAAGAAATTAAATACGTAGCATTTCTCTTTACCGATAGTAGATGGCGCTTTTGTAGTGTATTGGAAAGAATAATAAAGAATAAATTATTTATTAACTTTTGAGAAACCCGAAATTGATATAAACCATGACTCGAAAATTGACCATTCCGACCTCGTCAAGGTTGGTGATGAAAACTATAGAATACTGGTCGGGTTTGGCGATAAAATCCATAGAATACAGGTCGGGTTTGGTGATGAAAACCATAGAATACTGGACGTGGTCGGTGATGAAAACCATAGAATACTGGACGTGGGCGGTGATGAAAACCATAGAATACTGGACGTGGGCGGTGATGAAAACCATAGAATACTGGACGTGGGCGGTGATGAAAACCATAGAATACTGGACGTGGGCGGTGATGAAAACCATAGAATACTGGACGTGGTCGGTGATGAAAACTATAGAATACTGCTCGGGCTTGGTGATGAAATCCATAGAATACAGGTCGGGTTTGGTGATGAAAACCATAGAATACTGGACGTGGTCGGTGATGTAAACCATAGAATACTGGACGTGGGCGGTGATGAAAACCATAGAATACTGGACGTGATCGGTGATGAAAACCATAGAATACTGGATGTGATCGGTGATGAAAACCATAGAATACTGGACGTGATCGGTGATGAAAACCATAGAATATTGGACGTGAGAAAAGGGGTCGGGATCGGTGATGAAAACACGAGAAAACGTTCGGGTTCGGTGATGAAAACGTGAGAAATGCTGTTGGATTCGGTGATGAAAGCGTGAGAATAGTTCTCTAAGTCAGTTTCGGTGATGGAAACGCAAGAAATGGTGTCGGGCTCCGTGATGAAAACGCGAGAAATGATGTTGGATTCGGTGATGAAAGCGTGAGAATAGTTCTCTAAGTCAGTTTCGGTGATGGAAACGCAAGAAATGGTGTCGGGCTCCGTGATGAAAACGCGAGAAATGATGTCGGATTCGGTGATGAAAACCCGCGGAAAAGTTCGGGTTTAGTGATAAAAACGCGAGAAATGGTGTCAGGTTCGGTGATGAAAACGCGAGAAAAGAGGTCGGGTTGGGTGATGAAAGCGTGACAATATAAGTCAGTTTCGGTGATGGAAAACGCAAGAAATGGTGTCGGGCTCCGTGATGAAAACGTGAGAAATGCTGTTGGATTCGGTGATGAAAGCGTGAGAATAGTTCTCTAAGTCAGTTTCGGTGATGGAAACGCAAGAAATGGTGTCGGGCTCCGTGATGAAAACGTGAGAAATGCTGTTGGATTCGGTGATGAAAGCGTGAGAATAGTTCTCTAAGTCAGTTTCAGTGATGGAAACGCAAGAAATGGTGTCGGGCTCCGTGATGAAAACGCGAGAAATGCTGTTGGATTCGGTGATGAAAGCGTGAGAATAGTTCTCTAAGTCAGTTTCGGTGATGGAAACGCAAGAAATGGTGTCGGGCTCCGTGATGAAAACGCGAGAAATGATGTCGGATTCCGTGATGAAAACGCGCGGAAAAGTTCGGGTTTAGTGATAAAAACGCGAGAAAAGAGGTCGGGTTGGGTGATGAAAGCGTGACAATATAAGTCAGTTTCGGTGATGGAAAACGCAAGAATAGGTGTCGGGATTAGTGATGAAAACGTGAGAATACTGGTCGAGGTCGGTGATAGCACTTTTCCGAGCAGGTAATGAAATGCTGAGCTAGGATCCTTGACTTTCCAGATTAGATCCGGATGGCCATCAGCGCTCCCTATAGAACATACGAATTTACAAATAATTTTTTACTTATTACTTTTCACCCGAGCCTTCCACAAGCCACTGCCCCCCCCCCTTTAATTAATTTCTGGGCGCGTCACTGGTTCCCGTACTATCGCTAGTGTGGAAAATATAAAAATTGTCTCTGAAATTTTATTACAATATAATTTCTATCGTCAAATATCATTTGGACCAATTGCGATATCATCATTTAGGAAATACATACTCCGGTAACGAGAAAAAGAGTAGCGAAAATCAATTCGGCGCGGACAATAAAGCTTCCGTATTTTATCCCGGCCCGTCCTCGCGGGGTAAACAAAAAATACGCCGCTTTGTGTATATATATGGCAACAAAAAATAACGGTAACGATAAGTAATTTTTCAGGAAGACAGCTAATTAAAAAGAAAGATAAAGTGGTTGCCGGAATAAACGGACTTTGGCCAAAGAAAAGCGAGGCGTGGGGTCCCAGAGAATATAATAAACAAGAGACATTTTCCATCCCCAGAGAAACGCTAGACGAGCCCCAAAGATTGATGCAAGCGCGGGCTCAAAGAGTATAATTGTATACAAATGAGAAGACCGTCATCCATTATGGATATCGAGAGACAGCCGCGGTGTCGCGCGCCGCTAGCATCCGATTTAACGCCAGAAAACTACATAAACACCAACTAGGGCCTCACCCGACTCCCGTGACCAAAGAAAACAGGCGTCGCCCCGCCTTTATCCCTAGTGCGTGGTGAGGTATAACGAAGCCCGATTGCCGCTGTATTATACCAAGACAGAATCTTGGCAGGAAAGATGCCGAACTACTTTCATTAAAAGCCAAGTTTTAATAAATAATCCGACGCCGGAGCGCGCTATTCGAATAATAATTCTCGGGGTTCCTCTCTCTTTCTGCGGAGGATCTCTCTGGGGTGTAGAATTTGGATGACAATAAGAGAGAGAGAGCGCGCGTTATTCGAATGGAAATCCGCAAATCCCAGAGTCTTAAGGATGGTCGAATGGCTGGCAAAAGGATCCGAGAGGAAAGCTGTCGGATCGATGGCCAGCATTCTCGGCGCACCGGTGCCAGATTTAATTATTAGCAATAAGTCGTCGGCGCTAGAACGCTCCGGAAAAGGAAGAAAGCGAGCGTAATTTTCATTTCAATATACGAGGGATTAAACGGGTATCGGTTTCGCTTCATTCTCAGCCAACTGCTCCCCGATCATTTATAGACTGCGGCCTTAAAACCCGCGACAACCTCATCCATCCAGGCGAGCCAACTGGAGGCTGATAATTAGGAAATCCTAATGTCATTCTATCCTCTTCCTTCATTCACTCGCTAATACACGCGTTGGAAAGCCGCTTCTAGCTTCGTCAACCAGTACGGTATTAAAGTTTCGCGCCGTGTTCTTTTTTGTAAGACTAATTCCGGAAGAATAAAGCCGGCTTGGAATTTCATTACGAAGAATAAACTTTCCCGGAGCCAACGCAGTTCCGCCAAAATAATAATCCCATTTAAAGGGAGTATCCAGTTTCATTTTTATGGAACGAATTTCGTATTTCTGCCGCTACGTTTAAGAGAAACTAGGGGTGATTGGCGCTGATTACGTAAAACCAAGTCGTAACTCGCGATAGCGGACGCTTTTTCTATTTAGTTTCTACTCCGGAAAACTCCACTTTGTACACTACTACATAAAGTATAAGAAAAAAGATGTTATCCAGCCGTGTATTAATAGAGTGGTTAAGCCGAGCAGTGTAGAAGTTTGAACAGCAACGTTCAATATCATTTTAGACCTTTTACTTTTCCCGTTTGTACTTCGGAGTCGAATATTTTACCACTTCAAGACGACTGTTGAGCTCACGGGACACGTAGTAATATATTTATAGTGTTTAAATAAAAATACTGATAATTATAATTTTCCAACACAACAAATCGAGGTAAGTTTCGAAAAATTATCTCGGCCATAAGGCATTTATTTCTTCTTAGGGATAATGACTATCCACCTCGCACTCTGTATCATCCCCTTAACGTCAAACAAATTGGATCGTTATCTCGTTGGTTCCCTAAATCTGACGACAATGCAAAAAAGTTACCAAGCGTTTGGAATTTACAGAAAAAAAACGACGATTGGATTTTGTACTTTTACCAGTTTAACTTAAGACGTTTTACTTTTCCAGTTTGTACTTCGAAGTCGAATATTTAACCACTTCAAGACGACGCCATATTTCTGTTGAGCTCACGTGACACGTCGTAATATATTTGTAATTTTTAAATAAAAATACTGATAATTATAATTTTCCAACTCAACAAATCGAGACACAGTTATGACAACTTATTATTCATCTAGCAGCGTACTTGTTAAAAAGCGTAAATACTTGTTTGAATTGAAATACGCCTAAGCCTTGTGGAATTAAGACTAACTTGGCCGAGCTTGGCTCAATAAGTACGAGTATCCAATAAGATACATTTTCGGTACACCCGGGCACATGAAGAAACAAATAATGGTATTTCGACAACACTGATACCCATACATAACGCCTGTTTTAGTATTGTTCAAACGACGTCTTTAATTCTTCGTGTACCCTGCGTTAACGAAAAGTGTTCAATTTGTTAAAATTTGATTGCAAACGTACTTGATTGCGTTAGCCGGCGAACTGAACTAAAACCGATTTTACAGAATGTTTCTCCTCGAACGTCGAGACGTCGAGAGTAACTTCTAGGGCGCTTGGAGAGGATGGTTACTACAGTTCCAAGAAAAATAATAGAGCGTTCTATAAAATCGGTGTGGTGTGCTTTCCCCCTTTTGAGTTCGGAGGAGGTGAAGGTTTGGCCGGTTTTTCGTGTGAGATAAAAATATTTATCCGGCAAACCCGTAAGAAATTGAGAGCAGTCGATTTTTAGGAGTAGCGTAGTTGCTAGCCTAGGCTTCACAAATTTCCGGCTTTCCGCGCCGTTTTTCTTATTTTAAATGATTTTTGTAATAAATGTATGATGGCAAATAAGCCAAATACTAGTCCCAAATACACGGGTTAAAAAGAAACTTAGATCATGAAAATATTCTTAGGGGTCCTCCTACAACTCCTAAAAGGTACGTCTCTAAAATATTCATATACAGACAGGACATAAGCCGAATTCTCTCAAACCAAAGAATAACAAATGTTGTTAGTCCTGCTCAACTAGCTCTATAGTCTGTATGAAAGTTGGCCGGTTTTGGGCCGATTTTATAGAACGCTCTATTCTGTACTTTTTAGTAACGCTAAATTTGAGTTTAAAAAAATTAACTCTTCGATAAAGTTAATAACACCAACGTACAATAAATTTCCTACAAGAATTAACGTTTTCAATTTCAGGTTATATATAGCCATAAATGTATTCATTTCTACCATGAATATAGAACTATACCATTACCCTTTCTACCACCTAAGGGTAAGATGGGCAGTACCTTTCTGCACTTTACGTAATCACTTGAGCCATAGACAAATAAAAGATTATCCAGGACAGAAATCCCGTGCCTTACCCCGTACTAATATGGTAGTCTCCGCAATGTTACCCTTCACTTGGGGGTGAGAAGGGGATGAACCAGAATTGGGTACAATATCCGGCTTGTTTTTCCGGTCGGTATTAGTCGGTTTAAAAATTATCTAAAAAGTCTGTGACGTAAGTTGTACCCAAAGTGACGTAATTCTACGCTTTCACCTTTTAATCAAAAGGTGGCGCTCGTAGTTAACGGTTACGTTGAGAAGAAGCGTTTTGAAACGGATAGTTTATTTTATTTATCGACTCATCATTTTTCTATCAATTTTTCTATCAATTCTATCTGATTTCCAAATATTTTCGATATTTCTTAAATTTCCGGTATTTCTTAAATTTCCGATATTTCTTAAATTTCCGATATTTCTTAAATTTCCGGTATTTCTTAAATTTCCGATATTTCTTAAATTTCCGATATTTCTTAAATTTCCGATATTTCTTAAATTTCCGATATTTCTTAAATTTCCGATATTTCTTAAATTTCCGGTATTTCTTAAATTTCCGATATTTCTTAAATTTCCGATATTTCTCAAATATTTCCGGTATTTCTAAATTATTTCCGGTATTTCTCAAATATTTCCGATAATTTTCATATTTCCGATATTTCTCAAATATTTCCAGTATTTCTAAATTATTTCCGATATTTCCGATAATTTTAATATTTCTGGCAATTCTCAATTAATATTTCCGATATTTCCGATAATTTTAATATTTCCGGTAATTCTCAAATATTTACGATATTTCCGATAATTTTAATATTTCCGGTAATTCTCAAATATTTACGATATTTCCGATAATTTTAATATTTCCGGTAATTCTCAAATATTTCCAGTATTTCTTTGGATTTCTAGATTTCCGGAAATAATTATTTTGATTTTTCGCTATTTGTACACCATATTTCTTAAGTGGCTACCCCCTTGTCTGATGGAGCCAGTTAGAAACAAACAGAATTATTCTAAATGCTACAAACTCTTTAATTGATAAAAGAGCCCGTGTTCGTGTGTTGGCTTCAGTAAACATTCGAAATAAAAATATTGATTTATAGTAACCATTAAATTTTCTGAAGTTTCCTTATATATCAATATTGACAGTTGTTAGAACGATCTTTATATTACCCATAACTCGAAAGCTCTGTAAATTGAAAAGAATACCCGTAAAGTGATCAGAATACCCGTAAAGTGATCAGAATACCCGTTAGTATGCCCAGAGTGCTTTAACTTTATTTAGGATATCATTAATATGCCCAAAGCCGCGAATCTAATCTTATCGTTCCCGAATGAAATTCACCGTAGCCGTATTTAAATTAATAAATTTAAATCAATTGAAACCAGGTTTCGAGGAGAATTTCTCTAAAGTGGAACTCACACGATTTCATTGAAGTCAAAGCGACTTAAACTGGGTTTTAAGGTCTTGCTTATGACAACAAAGAATTCCTTTTTATTAAGTGGTTATACCTAGAACGTCCGTAAAGATAGTTATAAAGATCTATAGAATTTCATAATAAATAACTAATTAATTCCAATTAATTCCAATGATTTAAATTGAAAAATATTCGGCTGGAAAGAAGAGCTATTTTATCTAACTTCGTTTCCGCTTTTTTATTACAGCTACAACATAACAAAAATGTCTATTTTTAATAAATATTGGTGGTGGGATTAATTTATTTTATCCATGACCTTTGACTTTATCACGATTAACTCTTTGTTGAGAGTTTGTGTAGGTGGTTATCGAATTACATGTTTTTAAAAATGAGACCATTTTCTAAGATGGCGGACAATCCTGGATTGCCTTATTCCTTTATCATTAAAATATAAAAGATGGCACCTATTACGCCCACAGTCGAAGCATCAACTAAAAAGGAATCGAGCTAAAAACAGCCATATCCCTCGGGAAATAAGAAAGAAAAGCTCGAAAAAACGCTATCATTGCGAGGGACCGGTGTTTCTTTAATAATACTCTACCGTTAAAATAAACTAAGCCAAGGCTTAACACCAACGCTTGAAGCCTACGTTTTCCCACATATTCCCAGTTATTTAAGAGAGGGAACGTACAGAGATGCAACGTCACCGAATGAATAAAAAAAGTGCGAAAGATAAATCCAATAAAAAATATATATTTCCTTTTAAACTGGAATGGAAATCCCGACGGACTGCCGCGTAGAGTGTACGATACAATATTACCCACGTGCATCAGTATAAATTGAATAACGTAGAAAATTCGAATTCACTGCTGGAATGTAACAATACTCTACAGTTAAAGCTATAGAATTTTCCAATGTTATAACATATTTCATTTAAACTGAATTAAATTTTGATTCATATAAGTGGAGGGGCTTTAGGTTTTTAGAAGGAGCATATTTCTCCAAGAATTTGGTCAAACTAACACTTTGACCTTTTCGGCGTTGCAAACGCGTTATTAGTGAGAAAAACCTTCTGTTCAGTACCGGATTTACTGAAGGTGGGGCCCTAGGCAGATTTTGGTGGGGGCCTATGTAAGGAAAGCGTAAAAACGCTAAACTCGCGTGTCCCGAAGCTGAGCTTATGTCACGAGAATAATGACTTTTCAAATAATAAAGCAACAAGCCTGATATGTTTTTCTCTTAAACCGAATCAGTGAGGGCATTCTGTTGGTGCGGCCCATTGGCCAGTGCCTAGTAGACCTAGTCCTTAATCCGGAACTGGGGCGGTAAATACTAATCTCTTCCTGTCAGATCTACCAAAGATTTATAGAACTGCGTACCCTAGATTCGAATTCTGAGAGCTTTGGGATTGACGGTTTTGTAACGAAGCATTTACCCACTGGCGGCACTTGACCTCCGGTCGCTGCCAATAGTCCTATCGCGGTCAACTTTGATGACTCGCTGTTGCGTGGCCAGCGCGTCATCAAAGTTGGCCGTGTTCTTAACTTTATTTGGCTACCATGGAAACAATGGAGCAAATGTTTTCGGAGTTTCCGGCAAGAAGTGGGTAAACGCTATTGATACGCGCGAGGCAGTCATTTCGAATCTAGGGTTCCAAGTTTATATTGTAAATTTTCACGGCTAATGTTCTATGGTAAGGCTAGATTGAACCGTAGCTTGGAGATGAGTGAAGAATGTGTAAAATAAAGATACTTCTACATCGATTTCTACTCGTTTCACAAAACGTTTTTAACCCCTCCTTTTATCTGTTGCACGCGTACTTACATAATCATAATGAAAAGCAGCTAGACTAATACCCAAGACACCACTTTAGGCTACGTCATCTAGGTAATTTTAATTGGGCTGGGCTACAATGCGTAGAAGGCTTGTGCAAACCCTTCAAGCCGAGTGAACAAACAGCTCTCTACATTAACTATTTGGCGGTAAAGTTTTTTTGGAAGGCGAATCCGAAGAACTTCTTGGGAAAGCCAAGATAACTTGCTGCGCGAATTTTCACCAAATGCCACAGGCTGGGATCGAACCCGTGTCCTCTTTATGCGAGGCTAACAACAATAATAATAATAATAATCAGCTAGGCTAATACACAAAGCACCACCTTAGGCCCAAGTCATCTAGCGACTTTTAAAGGCATTAGTTCAGGTGGCCGGGTTACAATGCGTAGGAGGGTGGTGGCAAGCCCTTCATGCCACGCGAGCCAACAGCTCCCTACACTAACTAAGTAACTATTACCGTTAACTAGGGGAAAAATCCCTTTAACAAGTGGTGAGAGAACATGCAAACTCTACGCAGAAGGAGTGGTTCCTAGTTTTCCCCCAGTGCCACAGGCTGGGATCGAACCCGGTTCCTCTTACTGCGAGGCTAACCACTCCGCAACATCACTACATTAGCATCAAATTCATATGAAAAGGATGACTCGAAATAACTGAGGATACAATTCTAATTTTTAAAATTCGGGCTTTCGACTGACTTGTTATATTTTCAATTAGGTTCAAATTGACCAAGGTTTCATATGTTTTCTACTAAAACTAATATTTTCATATTGATTTACACCCCCAGGGATACTGGTATTCGTCGAGATCTCGAATAGTAACACTTTAAGACGACGGATACTTCATGGTAGTAATTTTATTTTGAAAACACAATATTTTTAAAAACACTTTGCGAGCTTTCGGAGCCTAGTCCTTACAAATTTAATTGTATAAAAACAATACAATTAAATTTGTAAGGACTAGTGCTTGAAAAGGGACTCCGCAAAGTGTTTTTAACAGTGATGGGCAACGCTCCTCTCATTATGAGCGCTTTTGTTATTATGAGCAAAATTGAGCGGCAAAATGATTTTTTAAAAGAGCGCGAAACTAAAATGAGAGGAGCGCCAATTTCAGCGCTCAAAAACAGCGAAAAGTGAGGAGCACCAATTTCAGCGGTCAAATAAGAGCGAAAAGAGAGGGGCGCTTATTTTACCACTGAAAAAGAGCGAAAAGAGAAGAGCGCTTATTTTACCGCTCAAAAATGCGGGAGCGTGAGCGGATATTATGCTAGCGAGTACGAGCAGTGAGTGAGCTGAGCGGCTCTTTGACGAAAATGCCCAACACTGGTTTTTAAAAATATTGTGTTTTTAAAATAGAATTACTACCATGGAGTATGCGTCGTCGTAAAGAGTCATTATTTTAAATCAATTAAAAACCATAGTAAATAAATTCAACATATACGATTCCTATTGTCTTAATGCTAATTTTCTTCACGAACCTTTTTTCGACACTGACACAGCTACAACTTGCACTTACAAATGAATTGAATATTATGCCTATATTATCGTTCTTTGTAGTAGTTATTTCATCTTCGGCACGTTCACACACTAGGCGGATCTGTTTTAACTAATCCGTGATCGCGCGATGAATCTGAAAATCATTTCGGTGATAATAATTGCTAATGAGGAAGATTTTTGCCCTGAGAATGCTCTTTTATAAAATAATGGTAAGTTAAAAGGAACCACCTATGAATTGCATTGTAAAGGATGATAAAATTACCGAATAAGTAATAAATAATTTAATTTAGTTTTTTAACTCGAAGATCTATTTGGTCCGAGTTTCGTGTCTTTTTGTTTGCTCGAAGACCTATTGGTACGAGCTTTTAGTAAGTTTTTAAATTCATTCAAATTTGTTTAGGGTTTAGCTCTACTTATTCGGTAATCTTATCATCCTATAAAATAATGGTACGTGCTTAATTAGAACCTTCCTCATGCTCGTATTTATTGTTATTATGTTACTTATGGTATTATCAAACAAAATAGCTCGGTTGGAAGCACTATTCGAAGACAGGGTCGTGTTGAATTGCTTATCTCCAGTCCATTTGATTTTCTTTGTCGGGGGCGTTCCTGTCAACGCGAGAAGCGCCGCAATACGGTCACACTTTCCATTCCTTAGGTGTATATTCTTCGGGTAATAAATCACTCCGTGTTAACGAATAAAGTACCATTTTAGCTCGTGCTTATGCAAATTAGATTTTGACTCGTGATGATGACAACCGCGTTTTATTATATTATCTTAAATATATCATTTATTTGACTGAACTTTGACCAGCAATATCGCAGGTCGAATTTTTAAATTTGGCCTTCGTCACGACCCAGCGAAATATCGTTATTTTATTTTTATTTGAAATTTAATTAAAATTGATTCGCAATTGGAGTCGGTCCTACAGCAGCGGAATATTTATTACGGTAAAATTATTTATTTATTAGAGATATACGGGTATTAAACATAAGGTTTAACAATTTACGAAACAGCTGTTGATGACATAGAATTCATTGTCCCGCGATATCTTAACAGCGGTAGAATCACTCAGCTTGAAACTTTATATGGTCATTCTTCGAACTGAATTCTAGATACAATTATAATAATAGTCAAAATAATTAAGTTTAATTGGCTTTTTTTTCTTCAAAAATAATAAACTTTATTTTGGTGCACATGACAACTAGGTCTTCGCACCATACACACCCTGATACAGATACTCAAAAACCAAAGAAAAAGAAAAAATATATATACAGAAAGATAAAAGTTGGCAGTCCTTTCTACTGTTTTCTGTTTTTTTCCCGCAAGTTTAATTGGCTTTGATATATTTTTTAAATTATCGACAGAAGCGATAGCGTTTCAATGCCAATTATTCTACCTATAATTATTATTTAAAACTATATTCAATCATTAAAAATAAAATGGCCGAGTTAATATATGAGTTAAAAGATATTTTCATAAAACTTTTATCATATTTTATATTAAGCTGAGTACAAATTAAAATTACTCAATCAAAATTATTTCAAATATTTTAATGCTAATTTTTAATATTTTTATTCTACATGGGAAATTTTAATAAACTGTCTTGGGTATAAAAATAATTATTGGACGTGGAACCCTCTTCAATTCCAACAGAAATATTTGGCCCCAAAATGACCCAACTTCATTTTTTGGGTACACTGCTCAAAGGCCTTGGTATTAGCACTATTTGTGACTGTAGTTGAAAATGTCCTTAACAAAAAGGGATTCGGAACACACCAAGGTTCGGAGTCAAAGTTTTAATCAAATAGTACACTCTTAAAAACGTTGGGTTAAATGATTTTGGTCATTTCATTTTTAACTACTTTTTGAGTAAAAAATAACCCAAATGTAGTTGAAAATCTTGAAACGCAAAATTTGGGTTAAATAAAATTAGGTTGTTCTTAAGATAATATAATAGCAACCCAAAATTGGGTCATACTATCGAATTTAAAGTTCCCTCGCGCCAAAGACGATATGAGCAACTAAATGTGTCCATCGAACTTGTAGTCTTTGGAAGACTGGAAATTAAACTTTCTGCATCGTTTCCATGAGTGCTTGAAAGGATTCTTAATTTTTAATTCTAAAGGTATAGAATATTTTTAATTTTATTTACTATTTATAATTAACATTTTTCCAATATTTTAAATTTATTTTTATGTTGTGTTGATATTTCAGCGGAAGAACGTAATGAGCTCCCATGTTTAAATTTATTGCAAATTGCCAAGGCCTTACGATATTCTTTCAAGTGTGATCAAATTTATAAATGGATGTTTTTGTGGAAACAAAATTGAATGAGTGGTCAATTTATAGGCATCTTTATATCCCCATAGAAAAAAATCTTAACAGGACATGCAGGTACAAAGAATAAAATTGGAAGGCTTATAATTTCAAGACATAATTTTATACAACCAAATTAATTGTTAATTTATAACAAAAAATTGAGTCATATATTAACCATATTTTGAAAAATAACCCATTTTGGGTGAAAACGAAAACCACCCAATATTTTGTTTGGTTAAATACTGACCCAACAATGAGTAAAAAAAACAACCCAATTAATTGTTAAATTATAACCCAAAATTTAGTCATATATTAACCATATTTTGGGCTAATATTCAATCTATATTAGGGTAATTTATAAATTTAACCCAAAATAGCGTTATGAAAATAACCCTTTTTGGGTGAAAACTAAAACAACCCAATATTTTGTTTGGTTAAATACTGACCCAACAATGGGTAAAAAAACAAACCAATTTGGGTCAAAAACAACCCAATATTTTTAAGAGTGTAATTAAAAATACAGTGCCCGAATTTTCTTGGTGTATTTGATTTTTGCATGAGGTATATAAATAGATAATTTAAAATTTGAAAGGTTTTACCTGCCATGGCTTTAGAATTTAAAATAAAATAAAATTACGTAATAAAAAGACTGGATACTTCATGAAGTATCCAGTCTTTTTATACGTTATTTTATTTTATTTTATTTTAAAATATATAAATAGATAATTATAATTATATTGGTAATGACGATTTTACTTGAAAAATATATATTCACTGGCAAATTGAAGTTTTTAAATGATGGGGTAGGCTTTCCTGCATTTCTTGGGTGCCCATTATTGACGTCATTTGCGGGTAGATGTTTATATTGGTTGCTACTAGAGCGAGCCGAGAGATAATGTTTCGAGGGAAATCAGAGAGAAAATAGTAGGATTAAAATTTATTGTTGAAGTTTACAACATGCACGCAGGGCATAGCCGCTTGAGGGTTTAGGAGTAACCAAACTGAACGACGTTAGAAATAACGAACTAGTAATTTATTAATAATGGCATTAAAAGAATATTTACAAACTATATACATTTAACGAATATTACTAGAGCGACATTACTGCAAGAATTGCAGAAGCTAGATGACACACCTTAGTGAAATGACAGGCGGTTTTATATACGGTCAAAATCTTATCTCTCAAGGAGATAGCGGAAAGATAAGATTTCATTGATAAAAATATCTTCATTGCTCTTTTTCTTCAACATCTTACTCCTCATTTTAGGATTAACATTAATACGACATCGTAATCAAAATTCTACCTTTAATTAAATCATATTATATTTTTACGCATAAAGAATTTAATTCTCAATAAACATAAATCAATTCCTTATTTCCAAACGAAAATTTTATAATCTTTCGAAAATTATTGGTGGTTTTCGCTTTTTTCCGATGCACCATTAAATTTATGGAGCGCGCATTTTTATTTTTGAAGGGAGGGGGCAAAATCACGCCAGTCACACCCCCTCTGAAATATTAAGAGCGCTCGCCCAAAGAATCAACACAGATTTTACACGTGTTTAGTCCTTAGTCGATAATTAAAAAAAACGGTCAAAAACGCCGCCGATCAGTTTAGTAAAGTATTTTCGGCGGCGTAGTCGTTGGCCATTTTCGGTATGGAGATACCGGCTGGAAGGCAGGCAAGGCTGCCAGATTTCGATAGACCGAAAACGGCCAACTCTCTCAAATGTTTTCGTTTTCAAAACGAAAATTTTGCGGCGTAGCTATCGACTAAGACTATAGCTGTTTATATAAAATAAATCAACTAAGAAATAAAAATATAAAACTTTTTTCTCCGCGTCACGAGTTTAAGGTTATTAGTACTTTATTGGCACGTGCGTTTCGCCTTCGCAGGTGAACTTCAAATATCTCTTTCTATAAAATAATAATAGTTCTTTTTATAAACTAACGTGGCCTTCTTGTTGAAATGTTGCTCTTACGTCACAGTCTCTTACTTTGACAAGCCTACTAGCGCGCGCTACAGTCGCGAGGAATATAGCTTTTTCTAGAGCGCGTGCAAATCGCTCGTGCGAAGAATACACAAATAAAGCTGGGTCTTGTGACGTAAGAGCAACAGTTTAACAAGTTGGGCAAGACCACTTTTTATTTTATAAAATCAACTATTACGCATACATGCAAAAAAGTGTTATTTTTTGGAACGCGCGCTTCCTAATATTTTCGTGCGTTTTCGCGCGTGCTCAACAAAAACAAAAATATGCGCGCGCTCTCTAACTTTAACCAAAGATAATATAACTACGTACCCTAGATTCGAAATCAAGCTCCTTGCACGTAAACGCAGGCTCTTACTGATTTCGCGGCGGAAGTCGGAAAAAACTGCCTCCATGGAGCTGGCAAGGCTACCGACACCTAGAAGTGAAGAGAAGCACATTGTGAAAAACTAAATGAAAAGAGACTTAAAACGGTTTTAAAATTCTCAATTTATTTATTTAAAAAATCCAACGTTTCGGAGGAACTTTTCCTCCTTCTTCAGGGATTTTTACGTTGGAATTTTTAAATAAATAAATTGTGATTTTTAAAACCGTTTTAAGTCTCTTTTCATTTACCGACATCTAGTTAAAACGTCAAGTTTTAGTGAAAATTGCGCCGTGGTTTTTGACTCGCGGTTTTCAAGATACCAGATATTTTTGCGTTATATTGTTTTAAGACATTAATGGATCATGCCTGTAGCTCTAAAAATGTTTCTAAAACTAAAGGCGAGTAATATAATCTTGGGTTATCTATTGAAATTCCTTATTTCTCACCCTGCTATGGAGCCCGATTTTTTCGACTTCCGGCGCGAACTCGGTAAAAGCCTTACGATAAAACGCGCTATCGAGAAACGCCGTGATTTCGAATCTAGGGTACGTAGTTATATTATCTTTGCTTTAACTGCACGATGAATCTAACGTAATCACGTGACCCCTCGTATTTTATATAAAGAGCTATTTCATACTATATTTGTCGACTCGAGCCCGTGCTCTCTATCTTCAATAACTGTAGCTAGTGACTTTGAAAAAACATTTAAAAGCGACCTACCGTATTTTATAGAAATATTTATGAGGTAGGAAATCTTTAAAAAAAAATTATCTCCGCAACAATGTATGATGTCAACCATGCGGCGAAGTGATTAACATATACATATTTTAATATTAATTTAATATATGTTTTAAGTGCCATAACATATATATTTAACATAAAAATCGATCTTATGATGTACCGTAAATCACAAATTTCGAAATTGCTATGTAATAAAGAAATACCTTTATTATAACTTTTTAAAACGAAAGCAACAAGAGCCAGCTTTCAAATGTTTATCCATCAATTTCGACAACTTTTTAATTAAATTAGAAAAGAGCTTTCTATGTTCAATAATGAGATAAAAACAAGTTGGCAAGCCAAAATATACCTCTCCTCGGAAGAATTGTCCCTAGTCGTATTAATTTCTCGAGACGACCGCAATTCGGAGTTATTTACTTAAAACATAGTCCCGGTTCAATCCCGCCCGGTATAAAATATTAATTTTAATTAAAATAATTGAGACGAAACCATGGAGTTTAATATATTTATAATAATCTAAACAAGTTCACCAAAATAAAAAAAATCGCCGTATCATAACGGTTCCTTTACTTCAATATTTTGCCTGTGATGTGTTTTGTTTTCAAGGAAGTCAGTAGCTCGGCGGTAAAACATCTGCTCAGTAACACGACAACCTGGGTTCGATTCTTCGTCATGAGCGTATTTTACAATTAAATTATTAATTCATAAATTAGTTATAAAATTATAAATTTTTTATAAATTTAGTTCATAAATATTTACAAGATTAAATCAACATAATTTCATTCGTAAAAAAACCAGATTAGGCCTTCATAAATTCATTCATAAAAAAATTCAAGACTTTATTACCTATTATGCTTACGATGAGTGTCTTATTTTCAGTGAAGCTAAGCAGATATCGCTGGTTCTGTGGTAGAGCGCTCGACTGCCAAGTCGAATGGCCTGGGTTCGAAACCTAGGTGGCGCTTTTGTTTTTAATCAATAGAGAAAACGCTAAATTAGAATTTCTTCGATACAACAATTTCAATTTTAATTCTATTTCAATTAAACCAAAATTTCGTACTCTATTAAATACGCTTCCGATAAAGCTAAAGGTCTAATTTTCAATGAAGCGTAACATGTGTCGGTGGTTCTGTGGTAGAGCGTCCGCCTGTCAAGCAGGAGGTCTCGGGTTCAAATTCCGCCCGATGCGATCGCAAATTGATACTAAGACGAATACCGTAAAAATTGGTGGAAACCCTGCTATTGGAAGTTGAGAGGTTGCCATAACACTCAGAGAGGTAAAAACTTACAGAACACAAACCGGAAACGTGCTCTCCTATTTTTGAAGATATACATGATGTTAACTATTAACGATACAGAGCTAATAACTTGATCCAAATGTGTTATAGGTACGAATTTGAAATTTTAAACAAGGATAATTTCAATGACTTTGAACCATGTCTTCAAGGTAATTCGAAATTTATCTTGAGAACCATTAACTTGGTTCCAATTAGAAATGTGTTCCCCATCACAATTTATGTTGAAATGCTCTAAGCCCGACCTTATGTGACCAATCGAAACCCGATCAATTTTACACCAAACGCAAGAAGGTCGCAAAGGGAATAATAGTCAATAGATTACACTTAAAGGCTAGTAAATCAAAAACTACTAGTTCTAAGGCATCCAATAATTTTTCATGACAAACTAGTTGAAATTTTCATTGTCGAATGAGCCCCTACACGCTCTATATACTCTTAAAATTTAAAATTCGTACCTAAAACACATAACTGAACCCACGACTAAATATTTAGCGAGCGTTGTCTTAAGATGAAAGTTAATTTATAAATTACTTCGAAGTAGAAGCTGAATTGTCTTACCAATCCTGTGTCCCTGTCAAAAAAGATTCGTCTGTATTAAGTTGGGTAATACTAACTTTGTATTTGTTCTAAGCCAAGTGTCTTCGGGGCATTTTAATTCTAGTTAGTAGTAAATTCAAGTATAAAAGCGAATGGTACATCTACTGTGAAGCTTCCTCCATCCAAAAACATTCATCGATGAGATTCATTGCCATAAGAAGTCATTTAAATCAAAACAAAAATTAAATATATCGAATTTTAAAAATGGCGTTTACTAAGCTTTGCCATGGGACTGCCAATTTTTAGTTTCACTTAATATTATACTTTACAACGTCTTAATGGCAACTTTGTTATTTTTATATTATGTCCAAACGACTCCTTTTTCGCTAAGTCTGACTGGAGGAAATAATATTGTAAGTTTTCTTTTACTTTTAAAGCATATATTTCATATTTAGATTCGACTGAGAACTTAAGCTTAATTTTATTTTGTCTAGAGCCAGCAGTCTGCTATAACCTAATCTATAAAATTGAATTATTTCTAAATATACTATTCTAATAATAATAATAATCAGCTAGGCTAATACCCAAGACACCACCTTAGGCCTAAGTCATCAAGCGACTTTTTAAAGCCATTAATTCAGGTGGCCGGGTTACAATGCGACTATGCCGGCCATTTATTAGTGATAATGCATTATACAATATAGAATATCACACATACAAAAAAGTGTCCAATCCTTTGAAATTTTGCTTCAAATTTGATCGAGTAAAAAATACATATAATAATATTTATTTTTAATAAAAAATGGTGCTCTTGGGGTGATATCGATCTTAAAATGGTGATCGTTAAAATTGAAAATTGGGCACATGACCTGTATGATTTAAAACTATTAAGTAGTAGCCTTTGCGCGTTCATTTACAAGATTGCAGCGCAAAATAAATAACATGCAATCTAACTGTCGCTTCTTTTCTAACTGCTTACTGTTATAGAGGCTAAAAAAATTACAGCTGCTGTGGAATAAAGTGGCATATAACCAACCTTGTGTCATTCATCATACCGAAGCGGACACAGGAGTTTGAGAGGATATTTAGTAAAATCCCAACAGTACAATTCCAAGTATACAATACCAATGTACAAAAATTGTACTATTAGAAAAGATTGTTGGATCTCTTACCGTATTTATAAAACTATAATTTATTATATTCAAATTTAATTTTAATAACTGCTGTACCAGTAAAATTTAATTTGTTATTGAAAAGACACCCTTAATTTGATTAATTGTTACGTAAAAAAATTATATACCAACTGAAAAATAAATTATAATTTTTGTACATTGGAGTTGTATAATTGCTTAAAACGTTTGTTCCATCTTTGTTAGACATATTTGTGTTACCTAGAATGTATTTATTTATTGGTACCCTAAACTCACGTTTTCCAACGCAATTGAGACAGACGCAAGTATGGATTTCCTCCCCTCCCTTCCATGCTGGGTGTCCACATCTTTATCTTTAATTAAAGACAATCTTGGTGTTACCAAAAGTAAATAAATTATTGTTCCTTTCCGAAGTTTTTACGTATATTTTTTATTATTTACGTTCAACGTTAGCTTAAAAAAAACTATTTTATTTTATTTTATTAATTTAAAAAAATTTGATGTGCCAAAAATAACTTATCTTGCACTACGAAAATCCTTTTCAAAGACTCATTTCATTATTCGATATTGTAAGAAAAACATTTACACATGCATTGTTGCTATTTGACTAATTTCGAAAACTTTAGGCCATATTATTTTCATATAAAAGGTGCGATAAATGACATTTAAACCCGTGATATTAGACCAATTTTCAAATCCCTTCCACTAGAAAGACTATTCTGTAAAAATCAAAAATGAGCAAAAAAATCTCGATCCGTCAAAAATGTCAATACGCATGTTTAGAAGGGGCGGATATCGAAATATCAAACTATCGATTGTATAAGTTCAATTTTAAGCATTGGTAGTATGTTACGCTATATCCGATATTTTAGTCAAATCATAAACTAAATGCTTAATCGAACGAGAAATAACTCACGTCGGCATTACAGACCGCTACGATTTTGAATTTGACCAATACTATCGATAGTTTGATATTTCGATACCAGCCTCTTCCGCACACGCGCATTGTCATTTTTGACAGAACATGATTTTTTTGTCGTTTTTTATTTTTACAGAATAACCTCGACCGTAATGATGAGAAATAAATAACAATATTTAATTTATCATTAAAATATTACGACCAAAAGTGGGATAGATAGGGATCCTATATATTATTTTTGTTTTATAATCGCGATATCTGACCTATTTAAAAGATATAATATTTCCGGGCATCGAAATAGCATCTCAATTCTCAATGAATACGAAAAATATCGTCTCTAGTTGTATAAAAAGAAGGAATATTCAACGGATCAAAGACATCTGCTAGAAATATGGCACAGGCCGTAGGTCAATAACTCGAATAAGACCTACGTCGTCGGGGACATAGGGAAAATCCGCATTTCTAAACCTTAGGGCTTCCCGGGCGCTTTCTTGAGCCGGGCTCGGAATTCGATCGAGTCGACACTATACAACGCGGAAGGCCTCTACGACAGAAACTATAGTCGAGTCCAAATGTTTATTTGATAGCCCCGGCAAAGTACGCCGAAAAGAACAGCCCGGAGACTGAACTGCCACCGAGTTATTAACTAGTACTCGAAAGGTGCTATATCAAAATTCGGCGTCACATCGCGTGTCAAATGCAGAAGGTGAACGCTATATGGACGCTCCTACGTCCGAAAGGGCAAAGACGACGAAGATGACAAACAGGCCTCTCTCTCTCTATCTCCGCTGTTAATATAGAGGAAAATCTCTATTTAATCCGATGACCAAAAAAGGAGAGTGGGAAGATGAGGATGAACGGAGGAGGGAGAGTCAGGGAGGAGTGAAATAAAGTATATTCCAACGTCGAGGCTCTGGAGTTTATGGGAAACCAATATTAGAGCGACATTATCGCGAAATTCATTTCAAGGACTCCGTTTTATAAGAGGATGCATTCGGCTAGTGAAAACTTAATAGTAGGTCCGGGTGATCTCCAATAATATAGCGACGGAAATTCTTTCTAAAAACGGGTGCTTATTTCTCACACCAAATCCCCAAAAACGCATTAAGGCGGAGTACATTTGTCTCCTCGGAAAGCGGGCGCCAAAACATTGGTTGACACCTCGGGAAAGATTGCTCTAAATAAAAAAGAGACGCGAGCAAAACACGAGGCCGGGTAGTTGATCATTGCCAAAACTCGGCGGGATAAAAACCGGCTGAAGGTACGTCGGAGAGACAAAACATTTAGGGAAGCGTTAATCACGCCTGCCAGAGTCTTTCGTGTCCGATCAACTTGGCTACCCCTTCCCCTTTTTATAGGAAGAAAACTTAATAGTAGATAAGCCTTGGCGTAAAAAATAACGCGCTATTTCCGAAAGTGGGCCGACAGAAGGTGCTCAAAGACAGAGATGGAAAAATCTTTACGAAAAAAGCGACGGCGTAAGAAACTCCCCGAGAGAGATTCAACGCTAAAACCAAACAAAAAAGCAGAGCTAAAACTTTCCCAACGGAGAATTATTTCCATTAACCCAATATGTTAATTTTCTTCAACTAGAAAAGATGAATAATTTTTTTCAAAGAGAATTAAATTTAAATATTCTCCGAAACTGAATTTAAAATCTATCCTTATTTCCTTAAATTTCCCCCATTGGGTATGGAAGTTATTTGGAATCAATCGTCAACGGACCGAAACAAAATAAATATTTGAAAATTTAATTTAAAGCATAATTTCAGTCGTAATATTGACTTTCGGAATTACGCTGCTAGAACCGATTTAAATATGAGAATTTACTCTTATTTAATTTATTTATTTATTTAATTATCTTTCTATCACCAAAAATTAGTTTATCTTTACCTTAGGAAGTTTAAAAACAAGTTTTGTTGTAAAAACTAAATACAAATTGTTGATTTTTCCAAGAAAATCCGAATGAATATTTCCAATACTATTTATCGTATTGGCAGAACCTACGAGGATTGATTAAACTTGGCAATTCAAACTCGTTGTATTTGTTTGTATAAAAACTCATTTAAATTTACCGAAAATCAAGTTTTTTAAATAGTTAAACAGACATTTACATTTAAATTAGTTTGTAACTTACACTGAACAACTGAAGTGGGCGAAAAATTCATTACTACTACGTTCACAATTTTTATTATTTCTTAGAACTCTGCACATTTTAGGATGGAAATTTTGAGATTTTATTCAAGATTTTAAAAAAAGGATGTGATAAGGAGCGTTAAATAATAATCAGCATATAGCGTGTGTATATTTTCGTATTCCGTACAGAATCGAAACTTATTTTTCTACAACAACATGTGGCTGGGAAGCGGAGATAAGGAGTCGTCCCATCCACCGAGAAAGCCTACGAATTGCGGAGGCAGGGATGGAGAAGGAGGAAGAGTCGAAGAAATTTATGGGACATCATGTAGCACTCGTTCCCTGCAAAACCCGATATCGCCCCCCCCCCTTACCATCGCCAAAAAAAACACGTTACACGCTCCAAGGCTATATTGAAAGGTTTTTCCTGGAGCCCCGTGAAATATCGCCAGTAAAATGCGAAAAAGAACCAAGCAAAATGAGTCAATAAAATAAGGCTGGATAAATAATAAATCCCCTCCCAGTCCGATCGAAACCAATCAAAGAGACTACAACCCAAAAATAAAAAGCGAAAGAAAGCGCGATAAATTAAACTGTCCAACGTTATAGCTCGCCTTCCACTTAAGTTTTCTTCAATTTCTACAATAGTATTAGCCCTAAAAGTAATGTTACGCTTTAAAAGAAGGACGAGGTCTCGTTCATAGTCAACAACCAACTCTTTTCGCGGATAACTGCAGGGTTGCCACAGGTCACACAAAATAGGGATATCAGGGAATAAATAGTGAATTTAAAAATTGCCCTTAAAATTTCCTGGGAATTTCAAGAATTTGTAAGAAGTCAGAGATAAGTCAGGGATTTTTAAGAATTTGTAAAATGACAGGGAATTTAAAGAATTTGTAAAATGACAGGGAATTTAAAGAATTTGTAAAATGACAGGGAATTTAAAGAATTTGTAAAATGACAGGGAATTTAAAAATAATTTGTAAAAAGTCTGGGAATTTAAAAATAATTTGTAAAAAGTCTTGGAATTTAAAGAATTTGTAAAAAGTCTTAGAAAAGTCAAGGAATTTAAAGAATTTGTAAAAAGTCTGAGAAAAGTCTTGGAATTTAAAGAATTTTTGTAAAAAGTCTGAGAAAAGTCTTGGAATTTAAAGAATTTTTGTAAAAAGTGTGAGAAAAGTCAAGGAATTTAAATAATTTGTAAAAAGTCTGAGAAAAGTCAAGGAATTTAAAGAATTTTTGTAAAAAGTGAGAAAAGTCAAGGAATTTAAAGAATTTTTGTAAAAAGTGTGAGAAAAGTCAAGGAATTTAAAGAATTTTTGTAAAAAGTGAGAAAAGTCAAGGAATTTAAAGAATTTTTGTAAAAAGTGTGAGAAAAGTCAAGGAATTTAAATAATTTGTAAAAAGTCTGAGAAAAGTCAAGGAATTTAAAGAATTTTTGTAAAAAGTGAGAAAAGTCAAGGAATTTAAAGAATTTGTAAAAAGTCTTAGAAAAGTCAAGGAATTTAAAGAATTAATAAAAAGTCTTAGAAAAGTCAAGGAATTTAAAGAATTTGTAAAAAGGTTGAAAAAGTCAGGGATTTTAAAGAGTTTGTAAAAAACCAGGTAATTTCCATATATCTTGATAATCTTTATGAAGGTGATCTAAAAAACTAAGCTTTGTCTAAAACCTAAATATTAAAATATAAGAAAATTCCTTAATTTTGGCTTTAAAGGGGTTAATGATAATATCTAAATAATGGTCAACGAAAACAGAGCAAAGTCAGGGAATATTGGAAAATAAATTATCCACCCGGAACTGGGTACGCGTATAAAAAAACGGCGTAATATTAGTTGAAAATGGACTTTTCCATCATTTAACAAGAGACGAAAACATGTTAGAGCGAATAAATATACACGTATACATAAAGGCTTAAAGATACGGTCACGTATAAAGAGCCTAAGGGGATACACATTTTGGAACATTTTTGGGAATATCCCAGAGGAGGAAAGCGCGGTAAGGGACGGTGAGGTATCGGTGACTAAATCAAAACTTTGACACGATTTCGACAAGAAAGTCGGTGCGCGGTGTCCCCCAAGCGGCGGCAAGGGCAGAAGCGGCACCGAGAGAGAGAGAGAGAGAGCACGCTTTAGCCTAAATCTTTCGACGCGGAATGACGAATGGAGCGTCATCGTCCGAAAGAGATACATCGAAGGCAACTGCTCTCCGAGGTTTCGCTCGACGATAGGTGCATTACCAGAATTGCCTATGAATTATAGAGTTTTCGGGGCCTTCTCCTCTATCCATCGCCTTTCGCCTTCACGTACAGAACCGCGCCGCATCCTTCAATCTTCTCTTCGCCCGTTATCCTCGCGTCAACCTGGGTTAGCCTTTATTTCTTCCGAGTTTCGTCTCGTCAAATATTCGACGCTACGCGGACTGTCGACGTAAAGACGACCAAAAAAAGAAGAGAAATAAACTATTCAAATCAAAGCCAAGAACCTTTTCCGAAGAAAAATTGAAGACGGCGAGAAAGGGAAAAAAAAGGAACAAATTTTCCGTGGAAAACATTGGAGAATATTAGATTAGGTGACAAAAATATTTCAAAGGGAGATGGAACGAGTTGAACTGCGGAGAAAAGGGAATTTCTAATCAAACGAATTTGCGACGGCACGTATCCGTGATTCGGATCGCGAACTAGAAGAGCTAACAGACCGGCTTCGGAGCTAGAGAAGACACGCGTCTTGAATTAGTCTCGTTTAAATATTTCGGACTCCTCTTTTCGGACGCTACCTTTATTTCGGCGAAGCTGGAGCCGTATTTCGAGACACATGTTGCCAAATATAGAGGCGGGCTCGTTCAAACATTCATTCGTTTGATGTCGGGGAGTCACGGATCAAAGTTATGATTCGCGTATAATTTAAGGAGATCTCGTCTCTCCGATATTAAGTAGTTCTCCTTCGAATCATTTACTATTTAATGAACGAGCTAATTCAAACTTGGAATGAGAGTTAGAAAATTCCCGGAAGCATACCTAGGAACACGACCGCTCTGCTTCGATAGTTCGGACTCGGCGTGGATTGAGAGATGCAGACTCTCCTAGAAACCGATGGAATCTTAACTATTACTCCGCTCGGTGTCAGCTTTCTAGCATAAAGTAGGGGAATTTCGCTCGGGGAAATAGGATACTGCCGATATTATTAAGGTACCGGCTGCCTACCGGCTTCCTACCGGCCGAATGGCGACTCTATCCAGTGACTGGATGCCGCTGCTATATTTCATTCCCAACAAATTCATTTCATTCAATTTATAACGGCCAAAAAGGTATTATCCCTCCAAGGTGTTTGCTGTTATCAGGTAAAATTCATAGAAATTTCAAACCATTCTTAACTAATCAAAGGAAACGCCGTTTTTCTAAATTATTCGCTAATGATAAATTTTATCATTTACTCTTTATCAAAGAATAGCTTTCTTAAATAGCTATATTTTAGCTTTTTTCTTTTAATTTGTTCTAATATATTCCTACTCTGCGTGATTAAAATATTTTAAGAGTAAAAACGCGAAGAAGAAAAGAGACCAAGAAGTGGGGGAGAAAACTAAGCTTTATTGGGGAAAAATATGTGGTACTTCGGCCGATAGGCCTTCAAGGCGAAAAACTTAATTGACGGCTTTTAAAATTCATTTTGCGCGTGAAAATACCTCTACATGTTATGGTCAAAAAAGCACGCAAAGAAGGCTGTGTGCCCAAGACAGGTACCTGTAGTGTCAAGCGCTAAAACGTCATTTCAAAATCCGTCCATTAGGCCTAATTGACAAATTGAAAATGTTTAAAAAATATTAAAGACGCGTGGCGCGAGACGTTAACACGCGACAGCAAAAATAGAGGGGATTGTTCGCAATAAGTTTGATGAAAATATACCAAATGTAAACATTTGGATCATTTTTAAAACTTATTTATTTCAATTTACTTAACTCAAATTATGAATCGTTTCTATCTATCTATCGTAGACCAATCGTGTCTGAGAAGCTTATCTAATCTCCCCACTGGTTAAAGGGGTTTTCCCTCGAGTTCTTCGGTTTCCTCTTCCAAAAAACTTACGGAGGTTAACGGTGAAGGGCTTGCCACCACCTTCCTGCACATTGTAACCCGGCCACCTAAATTAAAAGTCGCTCGATGACTTAGGCCTAAGTTGATGCCTTGGTATTAGCTAGAGATACGTATCGGTAATTTTCTTGAATCTTTCTGGCTAAAATGTACCTAAAATACGTCGCACAAGATTACAAAACTCAAAACCAACCGTTATTCCTGTTTTAGTGTATTTTTGCATCGTTTAATAATGTAATTTCACTCCAGCAAACCCTAGATCATAGGCGTAAACCGCGTAACGCACTAACAAGGAGACGACCCGAGGTGATAATCACCGATTTTGTTCAAACTCGGGTATAGTGTACACCTCCATGTAACTTAAAAAACCTGCAAGGGAAAAGTTGCGACGGGCTTTCGTTTTGCCATGGCAACCGAAAACGTTTTTGACAACATCATTTGGAATTATTACCATTGAAAATAACATGGGAATCTGAAGGATTTTAAGGGTCCCCCAACTGACGAAATTGCATTTAAAATTGATTAAATTTAATTTTTAAAATCAATTTATATTTTTTTTAACGTTTTTGAAATTATAATTGTTTTCATTTTTTAAAAGGTTTCCCAGGGAGGGGGGGGGGGGACCCTTAAAATCCTTCAGATTCCCAGGTTATTTTCAATGGAAAAATCCCAAATCATGTTGTCAGAAACGTTTTCGGTTGCCATGGCAAAACGAAAGACCGTCACTGATTTCCTAAATAACGTTAATTTAAGACCTCTAGTATTAGCCTAGCTGATTATTATTATGTCAAGTTACGGTGGCAGAAACTCCATATTTTTAATTTGTATCGAAGCGTCTATTAACTTGACTTACGTCGTTAGCGCCCAAAGGGCTTTGTAAGTTTTTCGTAAAAACCCGCAAAGGTCAGATGTGAGGAGTTGCTATAAAGATTCTTTCCAAGAGACGTTGTCCAAACACGGGAAAGGTTTCCACCTTTCCCGTGTTTGGACAACGTCTCTAGGAAGATCGTCGGTACCACGTCGTTAGACGAAGAAATCAAGAATTTATTAATTCAAACAGGCTCTCTTTTGGGAATCGCGTCGGCAATACCTAAGTAGGAGAAACTATAGTTCCTTTCTACGGAAACTCTACCTGAGCCGTTTGATAAATTGGTAAAAAGAGGTTATTTCGTCTGGAAGCGTAACTCGGCATATTCGTCGGCGTCGGCATCTTGGGGCAGGCAGCCGCGTAAAGGCTCCATTTGTTAGATTGAATTTGGGAAAAACTGGACGCGGAATGCCGGTATTAGCGCCAATACCCGCGGCTTCTTTATTTTGGCACGCTCTTGAAAGAATAAAGACATCGGAGCAACAAAGTTGTTTCCTTTTGGGATAAGCGAGAAAACCTCCGAAAAAATACGAAAAAGTAAAGGAATTCCCTCGGTTTATTCGGCGAGCTATATTCCCCGGGCGTTTTCTAGTGTTTATTCCCGGCTACAGAGGGCGCGACCAGCTTGGTGGCGAACTTTAGCCGAGCTTCCACCTTCGGGCAGGCGTCTCACTCCGCGCGGCCCGCACTCCATTCCAGTTTGGCGCTTTATAAAACCCGCGGATCGAAGGGCGAGACGCGCACATTAGATTGGAGCGTCGGCGCTGAAAGATTCCGGCTGAGAAGCCTCCGAGAATTCCGTCATTCTCGGCCCGTGCGAGCGAACGTTCCAACATCCCGAACGTTAAAAGGGTTCCGCTAAAGAACTGATACTAAGCCCCCTTCTTCGGAGCGAGCCACCCCCGGTGTCTGCCGCCAGATATAATTTGGGCGTCGGACGCTCCCGCCGTACAGCCCGGAGGAATGTGATCAGTGCGGGATGCGGACGGATCTCTGGTGGATGAGAACTCGTTTCAGTTTCGGTTCGGGCCCGCTGAATTTCTTTTCCCCACGGATTAAAGTTTAGTTTCGTTCGTTTTTAAGTTGCTTTTTTTACGCGCAAAGACTTTCGATCGTCTCCGAATCACGTAAATAAGGTTGAAGATGCCGTGTCCGAATTCGACCGTCGAAGAGACCGAAGTTCCGAGGAAGGATGCTGCTGGTCACGGATTTAGGGGAGAAGGATGGTCTGACCATCAACGGGAAACTACCGGGTACCGTCCGTCACGATTTCGTGATACAGTAGCTTCTACGCGTGGTTTCGCGACTCGGTTGACCGCGAACGGACGTCTCAGCGTACGCTTCATTACCGTGTCCACTCTACTCTTGACGTTTAGTATTACGACCACCAACTGCTCACAGATTTTATCAGGTCAGTATATACTGTCGTTTCGCTTACTATTTATATCTAGGATTATCTTAACTCGCTTAACTTAAATACGATTAGTTTTTGTCATTGGATTCCCTCCATGTTTTTGACGATAGAGATTTCGAATTTTTATCAGTCTCGATTTAAAGTTTATACGGCTGGAACGGTGGTAGACTTACAAGGAGAGTACCCGAGGTGTAACACACCGATTTTGTTCAAACTCGGGGGTTTGGTAGACCTTCATGTTACTTGAAACACCCTAAAGGGAAATGTCTCCATAAGCAACCGTTTTGGCATGGCAACCAAAAATGTTTTTGACAAAACAAATAGGAAATTTTCCCATTGAATATAACATGGGAATCTGAACAATTTTAAGGGTACCCTCTGTAAAAATTTTAATCAATTTCGAACTTTTGTATTATTTTTTTATTTATATTTTCTAGCATTTTAAAAAAATTAATTTTTTTACACGGGGTACCCTTAAAATTGGTCAGATTCCCATGTTATATTCAATGGGAAAATTTCCTATTTGTTTTGTCAAAAACATTTATGGTTGCCATGCCAAAACGGTTGACTATGGAGACATTTCCCTTTAGGGTTTTTCAAGTAACATGAAGGTCTATCAAACCCCCGAGTTTGAACCAAATCGGTGTGTTACACCTCGGGTCGTCTTCTTGTTAGTTGGGGTGGATCGTCAAAATCTAAACTAAACGTCTCCCGAGCTCGATTCAAAGGCCATAAAATAAAAGAGCGTGACCGGCTCGAGGGGAGGGGTGTCCGCTCTTCGATGTTGGCCATAAGGCACGACTGGGTTTCGCATTATTGGATCCGCGATAAAGCCGATGGTTACGCTTACTCGGTTCCGGAATGCGATATCACGACCGGAATCCGAAGTAAACCAGAGGCACCCCCGAAATAGCCAAAGCGAACCTATCGAAAAGTCCTCCATACACGGTTTCGGAACGTAGAAAATAAAATATCTGCCTCATATTGTTTCCAATTTCTTTCAATTTGGCTGAAATGTAATTTTTTTGGCAAGGTCTACGGTAGAATCCCTTTTCCCTCGTGTTAAGTTTTCGTACTCCCTCAAATATACGTAAGACAGGCTAAGAAGACCCGAAACACTACGAAATTATACTTTGGATAAAAGCAAATATCACAAAGTGCCTTTGCTTATTAAAAACCAAATGATCTATAAAATCATCCTTTTCGCGAAACTTGAACCCAACTAAAACTAAGATGCTTATCGAGGAACTGATGCAATTTTAATCCACGTAGCGAGCATTCTCGGGTTGGTGGAACAAGAAATGCGAAATTCTGCGAAACGTACGATAATAATAATCATCGTAGAGCTACTTAGCAATTTACAATCCAGGTCGGACAACGAATGTTAAGGACGCCGAGTTCCGTCCAAAGAGAATTATTAATCGTCAGGAATGTTTCCGGGACGAATCTGTCATGAATTAATAATGGAATGAGTAAAAGGGCCGGGGGAGGGGCCCAAAATATACATACGCCTTAGACGATAATGATTAAAATTAACGGTGGCTTTATTAGCGGGACCTCTGTCTGCGCGCGCTCTCGCGGCTTTTCAAAGTGAATTAGAGTGCAGATTAACGAAAGGACTACGTAAGAGATTAACGCTCTCCTGAACGCCTCGCGAAGAACGAATTTTCACCTGACAAATGTCTTTCGCATATCGGTGACCCTTAAGCGGAGAGTGCCAGGGAAATAAAAGAATTAAACCTACAAAAATGGTTCGTTAATTTTTAAATACAATCGTAATGGAGTGTTTTACGTAACGGCGTAGTTAAAAATGATATTAAGAGAATATATTACCTTCGTTTCTACAATTTATTATCAATTAAATATAAAATACTGATTTGGATCGTAATGATATAAAATAGCAGACAGACGGGATGGAGCTGAATTTCCATAAGAAACCCATTCGCTTGACAATATTTAGGAAATGTGTCTAACCTAATTTGTAGATGGAGTAAATTTAAAACTATTTAAGGAAAAAAGTCCCGTTGATGAATTACCCTCGTTTACCACCCTCGGATCTGTATTAAATGTAATTTAGATTAATTTGAATAGCATCGGTGTAAGCGATGGTCTTTCTCGCTCCTAATAAGCCAATTAGAACCACAACACAATTTAATTAATTATCCCGCAAAAAATCATTAAAAATTTACAATAGCCCATTCTATAAAATCCAAGCAAAACCAGCCAGACTGTGGGACTTGCAACTTCTGTATTATTTCGTTTCAAAACTTTAGATCATTTTCGGTCTTTACATTTTCAAAGGTATTTATAGACATTTTTTTACGTAACCGAGCACAACTCCCATACTTCAAAGTGGGAAAACACTGGTAATTGATTTTATAAAACGTTCTATTCTCGGGATATAATCTAAACAGCGTAGAATTTCCATTATTTCATCTTACAGTTACGCCCCCAAAGACCCACCGATTTTAAAAGACCATAACGCGCCTGGTTTCAAACATTGTTTGCGCTTCCTAAAAATGAAAATCCAAGTATATCATTAAATTAATTCGCTCGGCTCATCCTACTTTGCATCCGATTAAAATTAAATCTTCGAGGTTTACAACATTAAATCTAAGGAAGCGCGGGGGACGCTCAACCTGGCACACTGTCCGCGTTATACGTTTAACCGTAACCAGGGAATTATATCGTGAAAAGGGGACAAGAAACGTCGCAAACTGGGGCTGACGTGTTTTATAAAAGCGGGGAGTACGAGGCAAACCCGAAATACTACAAGTCGTTAGAAAACTCTTCTTGGAAAAGATTGGAGGCGAGCGCGCGCGGGCCAAGCTTACGAGCTAATTAGTGCTAATTTGCATGTTTTTGCATACTAATAGCTTCGGTTTGTCCGTCGCGACCACCGCTCTTAACGCATCTTCAACGATAGCGACGTCTCTCTTTCCTTCATTATACGGAGCCTTAAAACAAAACTAAAACATAAGCGAACCTCTTTTATAGCGTCTATTTGTCCCGTTACGAGCCTCGAACCGACTCCAAAAAAGAAAAAATAATAAAAGCAAACTGTGCCAGAGGGGGGCGAAGCGGAATCGCTTCTTCCGAGAAGAAGCTATTTGTTCCTTAACGAACTCATTTCCTTTAATGATGGTACGAAATGCCAGTCGTTCTTTTAGGTCCGAAGACTCTACGTACGCGACTGGGGCGTCTCTCGTATTAAGATGAGTTGTTAGTTTAGAATAAACCGCGTCCGATGAATACGCGAAGGGAGCGAGCTAAAAAGAAATACCTTTAAGCGACCATTAAAACATTCCTTGGAAATGGATTTTTGAGGCTTAAGTCGGTTCGCCTTTAATATTCTTAAAAAGAGAACGAGAGATGGCGCTCGCTCAAAGGGGAAACGATATTTACTGCAATTCTGTATCGTGATAAACTTTTAAGCGGCTTACAAAACCCGCTCCTGAATTTTTGCGCGCTAAGACAATCCCCGACTCGTACAATCCATTAAAATAATATAAATTTATTCCGCTGTTATTCGAGAAATATTTCGCGTGGGTTTAGTTTTAAGTGTATTAAAACTTTTAAAAGCGAGAGATGAAAATTAAATTACACGTAGTTTAAGCGTCAACTCGAAATATTATCGCTGATAAAACAGCGAATTGACCTTAAGCCGTCGCGATTTCGGGATCGATATAAGCTCAAATTTCAAAGATGTACCAAAAATACTTTTATTTTCGTTCTTGAGTTATCGAAAACTTTGCCCTTTTTGCCCGAGCAGTAACAGTGTTTAAAATCCACTTCCGATTTCTCTCCTCCGGGTTCAAGTTTTTTTTATATATACATTTTTTTTTCATTTTATCGCCCATCGATTTTTCTTTTGGTTCTATCTCATCGGTTTCGTTTTAGTAAAAGCGTTTTGGCTTCGACAGAGGAGTCGGCCGAAGGAAATTTCTCTTTTTTTTTTCGCCTGTCGACGCTGCCCCGAAACATTTGTGTAGAAATTCAAAACAGCCAAACGCGAGAACAATCAATCTATCTCGACGGCGGATATAAGTGTTGAAAAAAAATATTTTCCGGGGATAAAAATAGAGGCTCGTACGATTGAATGAATGAAAAAGGGAGAGAAAACAGCCCCCCGCGACCATCTACGTTACGTATGGGAGAAAACGAATCGCGAGAAGACACGTACAAGCCCGAGGCTACAGGGACGAGCGTAGTATTAAATGCGGGGAATCGATATTGGGTCGCGTTTTTTGTCACCTTCTGATGAAAGAACCCGACGATTAATCTTCGAGAAGAACAAAGATTGTCAAAAATGGAACCCAGCCTCGGAGATAAGCCTTTAAAAACGCGAAGGAATGAATTTTGGCCTAAATCCCGCCAGAAACCTTTTTTTTCTCCCAACTTCTGGTTTTTTAGTATTCCACTGCCGGGGTATTTCTGGGACTTGGAAATAAGAAGAATAAAAAAGAGTGTAGTATTAAGTACGTGCCCAAAATATATTAGCGAAGATTTCCGAAGACTCGAAAGATACAGAGCCGCCGAGTTATCTAGGCTACTTTTCTATACGCCTTCTTATGGATATTTATTATTATTATTATTATTATTTTAACCATACATACACCTGGAGCGAAAAAAACAGTGAGGAATTGGCCACGAAAAAAGTTGGAGAAATATATTTTGTTTTTAGTTCGTTCGGGGCAGCGTATACTAAAAGGAAAAAACCTGAAAAAAGGCAGTGTTTTTCATCCGGAAAATACATTTCTTTCCTTGGCTTATTCCTTCTTATACGGCCGCCGCTTATTTTACTTTTTTCAATTCCGACTCCATAAAAATAAACCCTAACGGTACTAAGAAAAAATTAGACTTTTCTCTCTATCTATCTCGTACGATAGAAGTAGAATAAAACAATAGGAACGGTGGTTTTTAAAGAAAAGAAACTACCTCGGATTATTCTTATCCCTTTAAATATAATTGAAGTTCGCTGTAAACAGATCATAAAACGCGTTTTTCTTTCTTTATCCATTTTCAAAATAAACTATCGCTGTTATATTAAGAAAACAATTACGTAATCTATTCTATGTTTTACGAATTTCGTGACTCGAGGCTATTTCCTCGAAGTCAAATCGATAAACAAGCAGATACCGGTGAAATAAAATAGATATATACGTCACATTTCCGCTTTTATACGATGAAATGCGCAACAACAAACATTATCGTCACTTTATTGTTTACGTTCTCAAATTTCCTGATTTATCGTTAAATATATTGACTATACGAGGGAATATCACTGATTAAAGAAAATATCATTTTTAGTTTCTATTTCCGATTGCGAAAAGCTAGTTTACAATAAAAGGTATGGATGCGTTTTTCCTTTCTCGTGAAAGCGATGGCGAAAGCCCTTCTTATTGTAGTACACTTCGATATGTCGGCTAGATTCCGGAGAATCCGAAAGCCAATTACGCGGAACAAGTTGAAGCTCACTAGGGTGCTGACCGTATATGGAAGACGCCAACACCCCGGGGACTGGCGACCTCGGAGAACATTAGCCGCTACGTAGAAGTTCGGGTTTTGCCTCCCGGAAGGAACGATACCAGAGGTAAAGAGTCCGTGCTAAAGACAGAGACGCTGAGAGAGAGAGAGAGAGAGAGCTTCCGAGGGCAAAGCCGCGACAGCGTCGCCCAATAATTGGTGATTCGGAACAAAGATTTACAGAGGAGGTTTTCTAAATAGAAGCTTACCTAACGGTTTCAGAATGATGGTTTTATACGCGGATTAACTGGGGTCTAGGGAGGGGAGAACGATCCGGTAGATCCTCTCTCTTCCACCCCTCCGTCGCGACTCATCTCGACCCCACTCGCGGTTCTTCTATCGGTTCCAGGCTGGTACTGACTTGGTCCTCCGCCCTTTCCTTATCTCTCATATGCCGGGGGACTTCAGCCACACGCTGTCTTACTTTAGGACAAATGCACCCGGCGCCTGTGGAAAAAGAGTGCCATTCGGTTTTAATATTAATGAGACAACTTCTCCCTGGTAAAGCTTGTAAGCGTTCATGCCAGAGGGACGAAACTACTTTAATTGCGCCGTTTTAATCAAATGGGCAATTGAGAGATTTTTATCGCCCTACCTGGGTTGTGTTTCTCGGAGACAATTTTTTACTTAAAAAATATAGTTAGATCCGTAAGCCACCTAAGCGTGTTCGAATTTAATGGCGCCATTCATTTTAATTCATGAAATGAAGTAACTTTGAAAAAGATGGCAGAACAAAAATAGGCCAACTTGCTTGTTGAAGTCATTGAATTTGGAATAATACTGCTAGAATTACAACTAAGACTGTACAAAATTCATCTTTATAATTAGGCGGTAGCGCCATCTATATTTTGTAAAGTTATATGGCTAAAAATAAATAATTATTAGCTAACTCGCCGTAACTTAAGTTAAAAAGGATCGTGTTGACAGAATAAAATTATTTTTAAACAACTTCAAAGTTTTGTTTGTTACGAGAAATCATACATTTCAATTTCGCATCAGATTCGCGAAAAAATTCAATTGCAATATCGTTGCCACACTAGAGACAGATGCCGCCACGGTAGAACGATAAAGTTGATAAAGTCTCCTTATTCCACGAAATTGGTCCCGCGCCAGCCAGATTTAGTTGTACCTCTATTTATTCCCAACTCAATGGTTGAAGTGTTCTAAACGCGGCATGAATGAATGTATATTTACTCAACACAATACAGTGAATCCCTTTTAAATCAGGGAGAAGCCTCTTTTGAGGTTCTCAAGTAACGATGAGCAGGTAATCCGCTTTAACCGTGTCAACCAAATAGCAAAAAAACGTATATATTAAAAAAATTAGATTGACAACGAATTTTTCTCGTGCACAAGCGTAAAAAGTTTATTTTAAAATAAACTTTTTGCGCTTGTGCACGAGAACAATTCGTTGTCAATTTTTTTAATATATATATATATATTTTGCGCAAGTCAATCGCTAACCTCTGAATAACAAAAAAAGTGTTTTCAAAAATAAAATGAATTCCAATCTCCAACGGTCAATAGGAATAATAGAGTGTCACCCCAATGGTCAATTCATTGAATGAGGGAGCTGAGGTTGGCGGGTATACTAGCTTTTGAGTATGGATAATGTCACTTTTAGGATCTGGGGCGCTTAGAAAGACCAGGACCGTTTTATCCATAAGGCAGACTAGGCAAAGTGCCTAGGGCCTACGAAAATTTTAGGATATATTAGAGCCTACGATTCCATAATATAAGGCCTACGATGGTGCTAAAAATCGGTAAATGAGATATTTTTTCATTAAGCCAACTGAAGGGCTTAAACGGTCATGAGAAAGACGCGACCCACCAGGCGCTTGGCCAAGCATGCTTTTGACTCGAATAAAATTTAACGAAATGTTTGTTGCAGGTCGAGAGTACACGATCGGCGGCAGAGTGGGAGACGACGTGGTGTTGCCCTGTGATGTGAACGTGACAATGTGCGGAAGGGTTTATTTCATTACGTGGACAAAGAACACTTCGACCGAATGGAAGCGCGTCTATTTGTACAGCGACTCGTACGAAACGCCCATGGGTCAATTGACAGACCCGGAAAAGGCCTCCTTCTTTTTGGAGAAGAACGCCGCCTACCTGAGAATCAAATCGCTAAGCATAGAAGACGAAGGCGCTTACAAGTGCGACGTCACCTACGTCCACGGAAAGTGTCCCTCCCTCTCATTCGTCCAGCTTCACGCTTTCAGTAAGTACGCCGCTACTACACGTACGTCCCCCGAATTCTGTACCATCCAACTTCCGGCCCGAGCTACTCTACCTTGATAACCCGCCACACACCACCCTTTCCTCGACACCTTTTTCCTAACTTTTTAAACGGGCTAAAAGTCGACGCGAAAAGCTTACGCTTTCTTGATAAATTGGATAAAGCGAGAGCGAACGTTAAAGCCTGGTCCAAAGTGGACCCCTTTTACGGTCGCCGAAGCTATAAACGCTTTTGTCGAATTTACTGGAAAGAAATGTAATTTTCCTTTCTACAGCGGACGAGCTAATATGGTTTTAAAGCTCGGCGTTCGGAGCCACTTCGATCGACGGAGCGAATATATACGTTGAAAGAAATTACGGCCGACGACAAAGTTAAGAATTGGTTCGAGAAAACGACCGAACTCCGCGTTGAAACGCGTTCCAAAACTTCCCAACTGCGGACTTTACCGATATACTATTCGAAGTCTCCGGACCGTATTTAGTAAATTACTTTAGAGAAAGTTTCGTAGCGACCGTTCCTATTTCGAAAAATAAGAAATCATTATCGTCGGCGGTCGCTTAACGTATAAATTCTAAACAGGAGACTAGGCTTCTCTTCCGTCATCGGTATTTTTATTCTAGCAAATGTCTATTCAAGAGCGACGGAGCGAAGCCTGCAAAGATGTTTTATATACGGAACGGCGCGGAGAAAGAAACGGAACTTGTAGCGGACGAAAAGTAGCGAACGAGAGAATGGCAAATGACGCGTATAACAGCGTGAAAGTTTCGCGGAACTAAATTTATTTTCTCTCAATCGATCACGAAGAGAATGCCAAGCGGCCAGAAGAAGAAAGGCCTACGACGGAAAACGTCCTACGTATCCTTTAAAAGGCAAATAGGATACCACGTTTGTCTGAAAGGCAAATAAAAGTTTTCCAAGAAGAAAAAAAAGTGATATACCCCGTGTTTCGATATCATGTCCGAAGTATACGTGGCCAGTCTTTCGACAATCATTCTTGCCTATTTTTTATTGCCTCTTCGGCTAAGATTACCAATGGAGACCTCAATCCAATATATTCGATAATATCATAAGTCTAATATACACTCTTTAAGTAGGACACTTCCTATAATTTAGCGTAAAAAATAGAGGCGTTCTGACCATGTGGGCATGTGGGTGGTCACTTTACTAAGGAACAGAGGTATGAATCCATACGGAATATGAAGTAGTTGTGCGATCGAAATAATGTTTCACCCTTTGTGGAACCGAGAGGGTACTATGGCCACCTGTCTATAAAACGTCACCAGTTCCCTTCTGGCGCAAGGTGATTAATCACAGCGATTTGCTTCCTCTAATGCCTTCCTCCGCGGTATAAATATTATCTAAAGAGCCATACTTATGGAACATAAATTACGATAATGTAGATCGAGATATAGAAAACATATAGAGATGAAAGCACGCAATTCGTAAATATAAATGAAATGCTTTCAGGTATAGAGATTTTCCGTATAACCTAAGAAATCACGCTACAAGATAATATTTCAAGCCCCAATCTCTTATAAACGTAAAAATAAATTATGATAACGGCTAAATGAAATAGATTACCGCGAGTTAGCGGATACGTCAGTTGGGCTGTAAGGCAACGCTTTCGGGAACAAATCGATTCCGGTAATAGTCTAGACTAATATTTCTCTACGCACTATTTGTTGGTGGGCCCCAAATCATATTTGCAATGATAAAAGATGCAATTCGGTACATTTCGTCCTTACAGTGAGGAATAGGATAAAAGGGAAATAACGCGAAAGGAAAAAAATACAAGACGGAACTTTTTTTTATAATAAAACGCGTAATCACCTCGACTAATAGCTTCGTTAAAAATACATAAAAGGGAAAGTGGTGACCTCTGACGCTGAGAAAGCGAAGTGGAAAGAAAAGCGTGTATATAAAAAGAATTCTTAAAAGGTTTCAGCGCTTATTTTCTTCCAAGAACTTTGGAGTTTCTCCGATTATAAAAGTTAAGGTACCGTATCTACGCGTATAAAGAGAATAGCGAAGGAACTATTATATTTTGATCCAGGGGGGGGGGGTGAAAAAAGCGTGCTCGAGTGAGGGTGAAGGCAGGAGGGGGGGGGGGGTCGGTCAAGTGAGACGCGAAGGGCGAAGGTAAGATTTATAGCCTTAATGGCGAAATGTGCCCGATCTCTATTACCGGGAGAAGATCGTTAATAACAATCGGCGAGCGGCGCTCCAATGGAAAAGTACGCGATAATACGGCTTAAAAGACTATACTTTAGAAGGGATAAAATTGCTCAAACAGTAGGCTTTTAAGAGTCATTCTACTTTCTCCAGCAGACGGGATCGTCATTGCTTTCTCGTTCGGTTCGAAACTTCAAAACCAAAGGATCCAGATAAAAATACGATCAAAATCGATCGGACATTGAAATTGAAATTGTGTATGATTTGAAGGATAATTTATTCTTTTAATAGGAAATTAGATTCATACTCTCTCGAAAATGCTTTTGACAAATAATTCAAGATTTTGCCTTTTATACTTAAAAAAAATATTCTTAGCTTAGATTTAGTATTACCTTGGACGAATAATTACTGGACCCGAAACCAAATGGCGCGCTTGGTGCTTTTACGACAGCACCGCTTGTAACGCCGTAGTGTCAAGTGTTGGAAAGATTTCTATCCAAATACTAAACACGTGCCCAATATTAGCGGACGCCGAAAGGACTAGCGTTCTTAGCTCGTCACTGTCATCAAAGCTTTCATCTTTATTTCCATTTTGACTAAGCATTTTTAAATTTATAATCTATTTAAAAATCCACACAAACTATATGTACAAAAACATTAAAATGAACTTCCTATTTAAATAAATTAAATCAATACCCTTTCATTTTCATTTCAATACAATTATTACTGAATAATCTAAAGCCTATTAAAATTCCAAAAGCCTCATTTCTATTAAAAATTGCGGAGCAGACGACGGAATCTGACATTTTTACGCACGTGTTTTGTATTTGGATAGAAATATTTCGCGATTCTCTCGGTAGAAGCGTTGACGGGCGATGCAAATTGTGGAACCGGAGATTTGGCTAAGGTTTCAAGTCCAGTAATTATTCGTCCAAGGCATCTCGGGGACCGTTTTCGGTGACGTGAATGAGAAAAAATCGCCCCTCTCGCACCCGTCTCCCCTCTTTGGGAGTTTTTACCCCGCGCAACCTCCCGTTTTTACAACTGTAGTTTTGTTGTCGTCTGCTCTTCAAGTTCGCCTATTTATCTTCCGTTTTCGAATTGGTAGAGTACCAAAACCCGTAAAAATTTTGCCTTTTTCTTATTTACTATAAAATCATTAATGCATTTTTCCCACAAAGCTTTGTATAAAGATTTGAACGTGTTTTCCTTATTCCCATTGAATTCCAGTATCTTTTGGCGGCTCTCCGTGAAATTAAAATAACAATTCCCTATCCAACGTTTTTGTTCTTTAAAAACTTCATCTAATTTAACTGATTTTATTTTTTGTTTTAATAGGTTTAGTTTTACTTTCGACTGCCCGGCCATTTCGAAATTTAGGGTTAGGTTTGTCCAGATTATCTAGAAGACGACTATATTAGGTAATTGGGGGGGTCCATGATATTTTTGGTAGGAGATTTTAAGCCAATGAAAATCGTAAGAGAAAACACGTATGCTCTGACTTCAAAATGATGAAAAAAACGGTCCCCTATAGATAGAGACGGAAATCGGCCGAGATAACCATTCCTAGTTCTAGGTCTGAATTCCTGTCTACACGTATCCCAAATTGTTTAATTCATATGCCGAAACTTTATCACCATTTTAATGATTGTAATCCAATCTTCGAAAAGACGTGGTAACAGTGGGTACGGATAAAAGTCCTTCTTTGCCGAAATCGAATTGGCTCGTTCCTATAATCTTTAACGACGCGAGTAAAAGTCCATCGCACGCCTCCGCGCTTCTTCTTGCGGGGAGAATCCGCGCGAGTCTCTTTTTCGATCCCGTCGTCGAAAGCCTTCCTCCTAATTACGGGGAAACTTGTAAAGCCTATTTGACTCGGGCGTGAAAAATAGAAGTTGGGCTCGTTACCAGAGGCTCCTCAGACTCGCGCACCGTGCTCGGCCTCCTTGATTACCTTTTTCATTAAATAAAAAAGCGAACAGAGGCTATTCCGCAATGGGCTCCCACCTACTCTACGCGAGTCTCGAGGGGAAAACGTTGCTCACGCGAGAAATACATTGAATATTTTATGCAACGTCGACACGCGTATGTATATAGTTCCCCGCGGAAGACTTAACCCTGATTATATACTTTGTAACAGTAAAAAAAATCCCTGGTGTGCCGTCTCTGTTATTTTTACTTAAAACAAAATAGACCGAGGTAAAAAGTTCACCTTTTTTCGCGCGAACAGACAATCCGCTTCTTGGATAATAAATGAATAAATTAATTCCTTGTCGCGCGTTCAAACGAATTAAATTAACTATACGGCCGAGAATGGAATAAATGAGGTTTTTTTAAGAGAAAAAGTATCCAACCTGATACCGCTATCAAAATCTCGAAGACTCTCGTGTTTCGTCGCCGTTAGTTTCAGGAACTAATGATTTCTATTAAAGTAAGGCTAGTTCCAACGTGTCCTTCGCTTTAATAGCGTTTTCGTAAATGAAAATGAACGTTAAGTAGAAGCGACTAGCTTTATCTCGAAAGAACAAAAACGAAATTCGCCATAAAATAAAAGTAAAAATTCCCTTGTTACGTGTATTTCCACCGAATTTGGATAAAGTTAAAATTTGCAATTCAACAAGCCAAAGAAAACGGGGGCGTTAAAAAGAGAGGGATTATTCAAGCTGTCAAAAATTTCTTTGTTTTCAACAAAAGTATAAAGCTTCCTAGCAACGAAAACCAAAAAATGGGGATTTGGGATCGAAAATGGTTTCAAAGGGCCACCGTACAGTTTTCACAAACAAAGGAATAAAAGGAATGGGTTTAACTTAAAACTTGTTTAAATACAGACGAAACCACGGTACACAAGCGTCAGTGGGAGGAGTGGGGTGAGAGTCAAGAGAAAAAAAAATTAACGGCTTTTTCCAAGGTTCGGATACGTTATATCTGGTAAACCTCGAGGTCACGGATTCCTGGGTCGAACGACCGCCATCTTGAATATATATTTTTTTTTGGTCTTTTTCCCTCGGTTATAGAGGAGTCTAGGTCAGACGAGCACCTTCCGAAAGAGAATCGGGAGGCTCGGGTAGGGGGTCGAGGGGTTTGGATTCCCCCCACCCCCTTACCTTTTGTTTCTACCGTTTACCGTTAGGCTTTTCCGCATCGCCAGTTCTTCCTCTCGGGAATGGCTTTCGAGTTCAAGAGAGAGCGAAAAAAAGAGAAAAAGATAGCGAATGTTCGAGCCATTATTGAACGCTCCTCTCGCTCGCCTATTCTTTCGCAATCAAAGAAAAGAAGGGAGACAACTTTACCCCCAGCCCCGCCTTCCCAACTAGTTCCGTCGAAACGTTATTCTGGCGCGCGGAATCGTTAAAATATTCAATCTTCGCTCTTATATGGAAATGGGAACATCTACAGAATTTTAAGTCGAAAATAATTTCTTTAAAATCAAGATTTCTATCCCCCATTTTTCTTCAATCATCAATAAAGAGATAAAAAATGGAAAGTGGAGTGAGCTTGGTAGTTATGGGAATAAATTTAGCAGCACGTGAAAAGAGCGGGTTGAAATGATTCCCCTTAGTAACGTGAAATGATTCCCCTTAGTAACGTCAGCATCTTCGAATATATAAGTCATAAAAGCGCGAGGGAAGTCTCTCTCATCCAATCTATATAATAGGGGTCACGAATGAAACACGATGATATTTCAGCCCGATTTCTAGCATCCAGAGTAGCGGGGCTCTGGCTGATCGAAAGGAAGAGACGCGTGGGCGGTTATCGGGCGACTACGCGTCGCCTGGGGACGAAACTAACCCTTCGTTCTCTTTCCGAGTCGCTTTTCTCTCAGCCTCTTCCTCCCTCCCAGCGAGGCCTCGGCCTCTTCGTTTCTCCGATATTTCCGTACGGTTGGAATTTTCGGAACAGGGCCAATAAGCTTTAAAGGGTACTTCTTACCAAACTCTTCGTGTCAAGTTGAAAAGCGCCCTTTTCCAAATATCGATTCGGCCTTTCGTCGGTCGAGCCCAGGAACAGGCAGACCTCGAGTCTCGAAGCTGCTAGAGCCGTAAACTAACTCTATCGTAAATTATCGCCCGAGTCGGCGGGTGACTCTTTTTTTGTTTCTTAAATTGGCGCTGGTGGAGAGGAATGGCTGGAGGAATAAGGCTGCGGGCTTTTCCGTCGGGTGTCGATGAGAGGCGACTAAGGTCCGGGGCTTTCTAAAGTGGATCTTCACGTCGGACAATAAAACTCTTTATTGGCTTACGAACATTTATTTCACCAAAACATAAGTCCCGTTTTTACTCGTCCCGCTTCACTCCTTTCTTACACCCCGACACTTCTCAATCGATACAGTTTTTGGCGGCTTCTCGACGGTAGAAACCGTTCGAGTCGTCGAAAAACGCCCGTAAAAAAGGCAGAGGTCAATTTCGTTTTGGAGTAGTAAGAAAGGGCTCCCGAGAAGGACTAGAGTTCGAAATCGACCACGTTTAAGACGCGATTTTGGGTCGACACCGGTGGACCCGACATTAAACAACAGGTTTGGGGTTTCGACCTTCGCAGTCGACGTCAGCCCCGGTTCGATAAGAGGGCGAAAGAGCCGGGGTTGGCTCCCCGACCGAAGAAGGAGAGATAAATTTCTTCGGCGGGTCCCCGAGAGTGGCACCCAATAAGCCTTATTGCTTTCAAAAGTTAATGTCTTTCTTCTCACCCCTCGCGCGCAGTCGTTCCCTCCGAGCCGGTCGTAGAGGTCGAGAGCGAGGTGGCTCTCAACGGCACCGAAGTGGGTCCCTTCGTAGAGGGCTCGCCCCTCACTCTCAACTGCAAGTCGCGCGGCGGCCGCCCTCCGCCCAAGGTCACGTGGTTCAACGGAACGCGGGTCATGCTGTCCAAGACGAGAATGAAGGCTGAACCCGACGGAACCTTTGACGTCATATCACAGGTGCGCTTCGTGTTGACACGATGGGATCTGGGAGCGAAACTAGTCTGCGCCGTCGTGACGAACGCCACCAAAACTCCGCAAGAGAAATGGATCAAACTCGACGTTCACGGTAAGTCTAGATCGACGACCTCGCGGGTCAAAAGGTTAAGAAACCCCGGTCGGACTCGTGATAGAAATAAAAAGTTTTCGAATAAATTAAATCCGTTCGTGGATGATAAAAACCTTCGAATTGCGGGAAAAGACATTCCAATTAAAAAAGAGCCCCGAAAAGAAAGTGCATACTATCGCGATCAAAGTCGGTTCGGTCCCCGCGGAATCGACCTCAAAAGCGGACTCGAACCTCTTTTAAAGCGACGGAGAGAAGGGAAAAAAATCATACGTCGAAGAAGTTGGGACCTTTTCTATTTCAACCCCTTTTTCCTAATCACGGGTTCTTGAGTTATGTTTCGACCCTCCCGAGGGATTTTCTTTTAAATTGCTCTTAGCGCCACCGCCGTCGCTCCACCTTCAATTTCCATAGATTGGCTACGGAGCCCTTCTAGCCTCTCTCGTTTCCCTCTGGCCTCCCCGGAACTGGTGGCGCGCTTCCAAGTACGAGCCTTCTCCGTTTCAACGGATTCCAAACCCGGCATCACGTAGCCGGCCCAACCAGCCACCATTAGTTCGTTTCCACCTCGTTAGGAAACTCCGTGTATATCGTTTGTATCAAACGGTCCAACAGTTTAGGAAACTCTATAAAAGACGTATATCAAAGGAAGCGAATAATAATAAAAAAAAATATATATATATGGAAAAATCCCTCGCTAGAAAAAGGTCGGCCCTAGTTTCGAACGACAATGTTATCACGGTAAAAAGTCGAAGAAGAAAAAGGGTTGAGTTCGTTAAAAAAATCCCCTCTTTTTGAAAATCTCTCGGGTGCCAGAAATTTCAAGCCCGTGTCGCGTACAACGAAGGCCAAGATTTTCGTCCTTCCTATCCATCGCGTACCGGGGGTCGACCGAGTGGGACCGGGTCGCTATTTTTTGGAGGTAATAATCCTTTAATTGACTCCCGGGAATTCTGGCCGATAAGAGAATAGGAACTCGTTAAGAGAGAGAAAGTGAAGGTCCTCTACTCTTTCTAAATTGCATTCCAGCTCCGGAACGATTTCAATAAATTTACCTCCGAGCCGGGTCGAACCCTACCGACCGTTGTCGCTGCGCCTAAGGACGATTTTTCACGCGCCCGTTCCCAAGATTTGTAGAACCGGCTGGAGATGGTTAAATTACTCGAAACGACGGGGAAGGGTCGTTCTATGAAATTTAAACTTCAGATAAGAAAAAAAGTGAAGGGTTATCTTCCTTAATGAAATACCGAAAGGTTGAGAATGTTTATACTTTCCAAAAAGAAAAGACTAACATTTTCCAAGGTGAATATGAAATTGAAAGAGCGCGAATAGAATCTTCCCGGTATCCAAAACGAGCTTGTATCCTCGCGCGTACTTGGGGCCATTTACAGGCTCGGAGCGTCTCGCAATATTAACGCGAATTAAGAAAGCGAAAAAAGGTTCCTAAGGGTCTGCGGAGGAATACCTGGAATGGAGGAGTTTGTGGCGGCCACGAAATGGTTTTGATTTCCCCGAGCTCTCCTCTAATCCAATTAGGGTAAAGGATCCACTTAAGAACCCGAAGAGATGATGGCCGCTTTCCCCCGGAATCAGACAAGACCCTTCGAGAAAGAAACAATAATTCCCTCTCCTCATCCTCCGCGGCGTGTGTCTTCCCCGCAACCACCTTTCTCTCAACTTGTAAGCGGCTGCCGTCCGCTTTAAAAAGCTCTTTTTCGGGATCCTTTAATAGGATTTGCCTCTTCTCCTTCGCTTTCCCCAGCGGAGAAAACACCTTGTTAACCCAATCTAGTCGACGTTCTTTTTACGACTCAGTTCCCTCTTCAAAATCTAAAGAATTTCCCCCGGACCGGCGCGTCCACTTTTAGGGTGACTCGACGGGAGCGTAATGAGACTTACATCGAGCTGGTATTATTTTTTAAAAATCATTTTTTTGACAGTGAGGCCGCATTCTCTTCTGGTTCGAAGCCCGCAGGCGCACGTAGTGGCCGGTGAGATGGTTTCCTTAACGTGTACCGTCAACGGAGCACGGCCAGCGGCCAATATCACCTGGTACAACCGATCGGACATCGTCAGGCCGCAGCCTCCTTCTTCCAAAGATCTAATGAGCGAAGGAACGTATCGGACATCGAGTACCTTAGTCTTCACCGCGTTAAGGTACGACCATCAGGGGGAATTCTTCTGCAAGGGTACCAACGAAGTATTGAAGAAACGGCAGGAAGCGCCACTACTTACGGCGGCCAAACTACACGTCCTCTGTAAGTCCGTTTCGAAGTTGCGTTAATTCATTTTTTCTTAAATGTTTCCATTAGACAAAGTGCCCCCGTTTTCAAAGTATGTTTACGCGAAAGACACGAACTGAAAAATCTAATAAATATTTATCGTAATTTTAAAAATTTTCTTTGAAAAGTTGTCACTCCCAAAAATATCGCTTTTCGGATCTTAGGCTTCCGTTTGTTTACCCATACGCGCCACTTTTTTTTTCACTCCCAGCGCGATTTGAGTGTCTTCAAAAATTCCCAATATATTGCCCGCCTTAGAACGAGTCTTGAGAAATATTTTAGTTGGATTAAATTGTATTTATACGCAATCTCGGGAAGAGGATATTTAAATACAACGAAATATCACGAATGCAAGCCCAATGGAAATTTTAAAAATTGGCCATGGATTGGAATCCACAGAGAGGATACACGGACCAACAAACTTTGAAAAACGTTCTACGATAACGGAATATTGGCTTCTCTAGAAACAGCAGGGCATTGCGTGGCGTATGTTTTGGTCTTAGGATCGGGGATTGCGAAGTGGCTAGATCTGGTCGTGACGAAACGAATTCTCGGGCGTCGGGGACCATTAAGAATTAAAACGTTTTCTAGTTAGTGCCAAATTTAAAACTTTATTCCTCTTGCAAATGCATTTCTATTTGAGCTTTATATATTTTAAATATCTGTTCTATTAGTTCTATTCATACTTTTGTTTTATTTTATTTTTCTAAATTTCCCTAATTTTTGCCAAACATATTATTACAATAATTTCGATAGAATGTGTTTTTTTGACGATGGCCAATATATTTAAAGTATGTCACTCGTGAAACGATATTTATGGTATCCTCCTTGTTATAGAAGGAATTTGTTCTTTAACAAAGAGTAAATGAACATTTATTCATTGCTACTCGCGTTTTTATGTCCAAAATAGCCTTCGATTTTTTATCGATGACTCTACGGATACCAGAACGCAATAGGTTTGAATATGACCGATAATATTAAAAAGTTTGCGCGAAATGAAGGATTTTATAAAGTTCGCGTAAGGAATAAAACGATCGATAAGAAAAGGAACCAGAGGGACTGATCCGACGGTTCGACTCTATTATTTTCGGGGAGCGAGTTGTACACGCGCCTATATATCCTTCCTCTTGGCAGTTCTTTCAATCCGTGGCCATATCCTTTTCCGAGAATACTATAAGCGAGGGAATAAGGGACGAGTGAAAGAAATCTTCGTTCAAGATTGACATTCGGCCTCTCTCGGCCCAACTAAAAGCCTATAATAAAGCTAGATATCTGGAAGGGCTTCCCTTTCTCTCGAAGCAAACAAGGGTTTCGTTTGGGAATGGATTTGTCCTCGATAGGGGCCGACCCCTCCTCCCGGCAATAGCTCCCAGTAGCTTTGGCGTCATCTCCTGGCATGGCGGCGGGTTAATGGCTCTTCTCGCCGTCTTCGCGACGACCTCCTTTCGGACATTACGAATGGCCGAATACATTATCTTTTTCTCGCTCTCTTTCCCTCCTCTCCTCGTCGTGATCGCTCCCAATCTCCGTTCTCGACGCGTGGCACGCCGTTGTTTGCGGGCTCGTCCGACGCGCTCGCAGACCCTCCGGCCGTGGCGGTGTCTCCCGAAGGAAAGCTCTCGATCCCGGAAAGAGGAGCTGCCAATATTACCTGCACTTTCGACGCTAATCCGCCTAACGTCACCGATATTCTCTGGTACAAAGACGGCAAAATTCCCAAGGCCAGGAGGAAAGGCGAGAGCAAAACGAGAAGGCCGCTGGCGACGGTCCTCCGACTTCGGAACGTCTCCAGGGAGGACTCCGGTTCCTACAGCTGCGAAGCCCGAAACGCCTTCGGAAGGGACAACTCCTCCAACGCCCTTCTCCTCGACGTCATGTGTACGTGTTATCTCTTCTCTCATTCTTTCTTCTCTCTCAGTCCGATATTTTTCTCTTTCTCGCGGAGTTCGACTCGATAACGGCCTCGTTCTTATACCCATCATTACTTTCTTTTTCCTACACCGGCGCTCGCGAAAAAAGGGGAACAGCCCTCGAACAGCCAGATAGCGGCGCCACGTAGCGACTAAAACTCGGGTCACTCGGTCACCGAAAGAGACCGTATTTTCCAGTTTAGCTAAATGACGCGAAATATTTATCTTCTAAGCGAAACCATCCGGTATACAATGTATAACGGCAGATGCGCCTCGTTCGATTGGAAGATATACGCGGCTGCACCGCTCTAAATGAGTATTCCCTCTCGCCCTCTCCGTATATCGTATACGCCCAGTTGCGCGCTTAGCCGCCCGTCGAGCGAAAAGGACCCTTTTAAAAGTACACATTGCCAATTACCGGTACACCGGATAAATAGACGATATCGATCGGCTCGATGAATGAAAAGCGGTGGGTGGCGGGAGTGGCGACTATCAGCGGGCCTTCTCTAATTTAAACCATTCGAGACGCCAAGGACCAGAATTCCAATTGACCATTACCACGCGGAGCCGCTTCTACTTAGCCCCGATGTACTCTTACGCGTGCCTAGGGAAAGAGGGTGTAAGATGTCGTACAGCGCGTACCTAATAGGAATATTTACAGCGAGATCTCCGTCTCTATTGGCATCTAGCCCCTCATTTGCCCGCGGAAATTGAGTTCCAGTAAACGCGCTGAAAATGAGTGAAGCGGGATTAGGACTGTTATCGGCGCCGAGTTAGGCCTCGCTCGCCATATAATATAAGTGCCGCTGTTTACCTTCTTCGCGCACCAATAACTCGCGTTAGTCCCGCTCGGGATCCAAATTTAGGTATTCATTATCCTTAAAGACACTCTAAGGAGACGCCGAGTCGCGACAATTCGCTCCCGGAGAAGACAGGACGCTATACGGTTTAATTAATTAAATTAATTTCATAGAGACCCGATTCGTTTCTCTCTCTCCATCACCCTTTAGACGTGCCGATCGTCGTGCTGAAGCTGGACCGAAACAGTATCGTCGAGGGAAGCAAGACGAACATTACCATGAGCTGCGAGGTGCTGGCGGGAAACCCGGATCAACTGAAAACGGTCCGATGGTACCAAAACGAAACGCTCATCGGGGAGACGAGTACCGCCTACTTCGTCCTAACGGCCGTCGATCGCTCCTTCAGCTCCATCTACTCTTGCGAAGGACAGAACGAAGCCGGGTGGAGTCCACGCTCGGAGTCGCAGCCGGTCCTGATACAATGTGAGTGATGCGCCGCGATATTAAACGAGGCGACGTCAACGCAATCGCCATACTCTCTTACCAATGAAGACATTCCGCAAATGATGCTTGTAAATCACGGCTAGCTACGACTCACTTTCAACCGCAATCGCGGACTGGTATAAATAATTAGTTTAAAAGCTTCATCATGAAATACGAGTCGTGCTTTTCCGTGATTCAACGGTTAAATTACAAATTTTAGGACATTAGCCTAAAAATTATATTTTTGCCACGAATTTCAAACCGCGCGTTTTCGAAAGACCCTTTAAAATTTTATTCGATTTTGATTTATTGATGCAAACAAAGATACAGATCAATATTAGATCACTTTGTCACATGAGAACATACTCGTGCGTGGTAGAGAGGTATATATTATTTATAATTTTTATTCATAAGCAAAAAAGTATAAAGAAAGTTATTTATCAATTTATAAATATATATAATTTTATAAAGAATGTGTTATAATAGCTACTTGTAGTTAACAAATTATAAAAAAGTAAACAAAAAGTGAACAAAGAGAGCGTATAAAAAAAACAAAAACTTAACTCCATTCTAAATTAATCTAGTGTTACAAAAAGTAATAAAAGTTACAAAAGTTAAACGTAAAATAAATTATTTAGTTCGACGTATTCAATTTTTGACAACCACTCAATTATCAGTTTTTTATATTTTGGTAGATTTAAAAGATCTCTCAGGAATTAAATTGCAATTTAAAATGTACAGTATAATATAATTAGACCAAAGTATCTTCGATTCGATATTCAGCTGCAAATCATTCTTTCCTAATGAAGGTATTTAGCTCTTTGCAACAAAAGAGAAACTCCTTCGGGAGATTTGTCGCGAATGAATAACTAGGTTAGTTTCACACGATAAGCGTCGTGATTTGCTTAACAACAACTTCCGCCTGGCGGATATCCATCAAAACCCCTGGAGCTCTCAATTTGCATTTTTCCTCCAACAATAGACAAAGGGCTCCGCGGATTGACTCGTATTAAAGAGGCGCTTCGAAAAGATTTCAGGGCGCGGGTCCTCTTAATTGGGAGGAGTCATAGTTTAAAATCCATTTAAAAGAGAAATTAGAGTTGTCTGGACTTTTCCCGTGGCTGCCAACGGATAATTTCCCGACGAGAGGTCGCTCCCATTAAACGCGCTACACGCTGGAACGCGTGTCGTTAGCGGCAAAATCTTGTTGATTTCATTCCCGTCTTAAATGGAGTAGACTCAATTATCTTGACGAGCTCGGAGGCACTCGTCTGAAAAGCGTCTTAGAGGCGACACCGAGTACCAGCAGTCAGCTAGAACTACGCCGAGACAGAGTGAAACTAGTTCCCCGTCTTCGCGGAACTATCTGTTGATAATAACTAGCAGCTATAGACCCCGGACTGGGGGTTTATAAGAAGAGCGTTAGCCGCCTCACCTCTCGTCTACTTCATTTCTGGCGCCCTTTCCCGAGTATAATTGCCAAATCGATTCGGGAGAGTAACGCGGCCAGCTAGGTAGCGATATTTTGCACAGCCGCCGTGACCCTTAATTCCCCGCTTCTCGGGAAGAGTTTTTTCTTCAAACTTACTTTTGGCCCTAAGTCGCTTTAGAAGAATGGAACAAATTAGAAATTGGTTCCAGGATTTTCACAACTCTGGAGGGAGCGACGGGTGCCGAGCGGAACCGAAACTCGAGTGTCGCGGGGGGCGGCCAGCGACGGAGGGGGCCTAAAACGTCGACACTCCGATTGGCTTCTAATTAATCAAATTACGCGGCAGTCTCGACTTTAGCTTTAACAAAAGGACTTTCCCTCCGTTCCCGGCAGCCGCGGACAGCCACTCCAGATCCCTTTAGTAGCTGGCATCGTCGTTCGCTTGTCGAATCTTGGAAAACTCTCGCGTCGAGTTACCTAGCTCGCAAAATAAACTAAAGAGGGTCTTAAATTCGAGCCGAGTGAGAGGAGCGCGTACTGTTGGAAAGAGTATACGCTGGGCTGAGCGCGAGTAACGATATCCGAGCAAACAGGGACAGAGAGAAAGCGTGCCAAAAAGAGTCGGTTCGGCGAAGGCCGTTTCAAATTAGAAAAGTAAATGAATCAATAGCGCGACACTTTTCAAACACGTTCTCCTGATTAGGGTTTCAAAATTAGAACTCTTTTGTCTTTTCTCTCTCTCCAAAGCGCTTTTCTCGCTCTCGGTTGGGGACGCGTGTACATCTGTCAAAATTGAAAAGAGTTCAATTTTAAAAGGCAAACTTTGTAGGAACAAAAAGTTAATTAATTCCCCCGGGACGCTGACGAGAGTCGAGGTACGTACGCGCCCTGACTCGAAATGGAACGTGTTGGAGTGTAAATCAGGGCAAATTGAAAGAATGGCCGGCTAAGGGTGAAGTGGGGTCGTGCCCGTGACGAACACGTTCCTACGGAGTATACGCTTCTTTTTCAACAATATCGCCATACCGGGGGAATCTACGTCGGAAAATGTTTCGAATTATTTTATAAAGCAAAGTATAATTCTTACTACAAAAGGGGACGTAAGTAGGTCGTCCCTCTATATAAAAATTTAAATTGTAAATGTATGCTGGACGGAATTGTACGTCTCCGGTGTATAGGCGGACCCTTTCCTCGTATCCGAGAATGACAATATTTACTAACGAGGTAATAGTGATGTAGGTCACGCTCGACGGGGATACGTTCGGATTCCCAGACACGCCGCTCGTTCGTCGCGGAGCCAAAGGCCTCGGAACGACAGACTGATCTATACGGGTTCGAGGAAGGGCATTTATAACCGCACGATGCGGAGTAGAAAGAGAGAACAACGAAGAGATATTGCCCATATATGGGGAGGGGGGGGGGGACGCGATATGGAAGGAGGGTTTCCTTCTCCACTTATTTCTCTTTTTTGTCTCTTCTTTTATCGTCGCGGCTTCTGCAGATCCGCCGGGTCCAGCAATCATCCAGCAGTTAGAAGCGGAGGCCGTCAAAGGAAAAGCCGTCACCTTGCGTTGCTTGGTGGAGGACGCCGGTTTCCCCTACCCCAGTCATTTCCGATGGCAACACGGAGGGGTCCCCCCGCAGACCAACGGCTCTTTCGAGTCCCTAGCCATCGACCCCGTCACCGTCTCCAGCCAAGGCAATTACACTTGCTCGGCCGTTAATGACGTCGGAGGTGGAGCCAAAGGATTCTTCTCGCTAGCGGCCAAGGGTAAACTACCGTCTCTCTTGATATTTTTTCATCTCCGAAGCATCCATCCCCGTTGCGGCCGCCGCGTATTTCGCTGGCCGCCAGTAGACCCGCGCACGTACACCAGCGCCCATTATAAGTGGCGCGCTCGTTTTCTTGACGCTCCCCGGTAATTGACAAGGAGCCTCTCGCGTTGTTGTTGTCTCCCTTCTCGCCTCTCTTTTATTGCATTCCTTCTCTGTCTTTTTTCTAGGACAGCCGCTTCTTTATTTTCGCACCTTCACGCCTATTTATATATAAAAAGATCACCCCCGCCTTTACGGCTTACGGCTATCATAAGCCGCGCTAGAAATTCCCCTATGGATAGACCCCCGGTACGAGATAAATTCACCGGACACTCCCGCGTCACGGTTATGGCGCTTACTTTAACAGTTATTCGCCTTCGCTCTTAATACCAGGTTGTTCGCTATTTTAGTAAGGGAATGATTGTACCTGAACCCCTTAAAATAGCGTCCCCCGGGGCGCAATTTCGGGCTTTCAGGCTACATAAAAGCGTTTAATAGTTATTTATAGCATCGTGAAAGTATCTTCCATAAAAGTTGCGTAATATTTTACGGTTTAAAAAATTGCGGAAAGGTCACATATTTTCGTTTTTCCCCCTCTAATAAATTTGCCAATGATATTTCTTTTATTTTTTATATTTTCGCGAAGGGGAACTGCGCGAATCGGAAAATTAAGCAATGAAGACCTCAACGAAATAAAAAAAAATAGGGGGAGTAGGGAATTCGTTTTTGATAAGCTTAAAGCCGCCAGTTTTCTTTCGTTATAGCCCGGGGAGATAAATAAGGCTGGTTACTGGAAACCAATGAATGTGTCATCCTTTAATCAAAATAAATTCTTTCTCCGGGTTTATGAAATAGAAAAAAAAACCTTTTCCCCCCAGAGGCGGAGTACAATATATACGGATGAAAAAATACCGCTGTATTCTATCGCTGGAGGTAATAGGAAAAGGCTGAAGGAAGGCAGGGTGCGAGGGTAGAGAGGAAATCACGTGACCTACGACGCGCATTATAAGCCTCTTTTCAGGCCGCGTCCAAATCTTCTTCCCTAAACGAAGAATATTGTGGCGTGCGAGGCCAGGCTAGTCGCGTGGGAATACGTTATAAATGATGAGTCTCAGCGGCCGATACTTTCTTATTTCTGAGTCGTGTGTTCCGCGGCGTGCGGCTGGTACTGGCTTCCTCCTCGCTCTCTTTGAGGCTTGTTTCCTGGCTCTTTTGGAAAAAAGGGAATGGCACTGAGAGAGAGAGAGAGAAAAAGGGAATGGCACTGAGAGAGAGAGAAAAAGAAGTCGTAATTGCTGGCCAGCAGATCCGTAATAATAATAATACAAGTCAGACCGCGCGCGGCGGGAAGAGCGGTCGTAAACGTCCGAATGATTTATTCCTCTTTATTTCGCCGTAACGAGCCCCTAATACCACGTGACGACTTTCTAAGAGTCATTCTTAGCGACCGAATGTCCATCGCGAACGTGCTGGCCACTCCATTGTAACGGAAAATCGCAACAGCGAGCGGCTAGTATCACGTATTTCGACGGAAAATATTTTACTAACATATTTAGTTTCAGAGATTATACGAATACGCGAAATATAAGGCTTCATTTGTCTCGCTCTTGTCATCAAACAAAATTGACTCTTTACGAATAAGATAATGTCAAAAATTATACTCCGAATTAATTGCATTTTAAAATGACAGACTGCCGTATTAAATCTAGTAAGATAGCGAGCTAACAGGCGCTTTTTACAAGTTGATTTACGACCACTTTCAACCGTGAAAGGCAAAGTTTGAAATCCTTTACGAATGAATCCACGACCTAGATTCCTTATAACGAGAATAGCATCTAAATTTACAATGAGACAGTTGATATAACGGCGACAGTTTATCTCAAGCTCATCCTTCGCGATCTTTTATTCTATACGCCCCTTTTCTCCGAACCCTCCAGCGCAGACACCGGATACCGAAAAGGAAAAAGCTCACCCTGAAACGCGTCTCTCGTTTCCAAAGTGTTCTATTTTTTGTCTGGCTTATATTTACGGGGACATATACGCGCTACAGTCCCTCGAGTTGATAAGTTACCATAAAAGAAAGGCGAGGCTAAGATAGAGCCGGAGAAATCCGAGTAAAAGAGCAACAAACTCGTCAAATTCACAAAGGTCTTTACCGCTTTTTTTTCTCTCTCTCCATTCAGGCTTTAGGGGGGGGGGTCGAGTGTGTGTAGCCCAGATGGTTTCTTTCGCTCTTTATTTTCCCGACTCGCGAGGCCAAAAGAGTGCCAGTGAGCGATTTGATCCGCTCAAAGAAAATCAAGTGGCTCTAGGCTACGCGCTGAAAGCGAGGAATATTAACACCCCTTTCTCGTATTATAGAGATTCGAAATCTACCAAATAAGGCGAGCGAAGGCTTGAACACTAACGCCCACTATATCGAGAGTTTGACCGAGGCTCTTCGGTGAGTTTCGAAGAGTACTATAGTATTAGTCCGATAGAGAGGGCACGCGAAAAACTCGTTTAGCAAGGAAATATCTCGATCACGTCGTGGCCGGTTATCAGTAATGTCTAAATAATTATCATCGATTTTTCTCGATATAAACCCGAGCGGATTTTCCTTTTCCTTATCCGCGGCAAAAGCTCTCTTCGGTCTTAGTCAAAAGGAGTTTATATCACGTGGCTAAACTAGCCTCGAGTTGTTAACGAGAAAATACAACTTTGAACGAATTAAGCTCTTTTGTCGATATGGCGGAATAAATTATATCTTAACAGAAATATCATTATCGCGAATGCAAGCCCAATGGAAATTTTAAAAATTGGCCATGGATTGGAATCCACATAGAGGATATACGGACCAACAAACTTTGAAAAACGTTCTACGATAACGGATTATTGGCTTCTCTAGAAACAGCAGGGCATTGCGTGGCGTATGTTTTGGTCTTAGGATCGGGGAGTGCGAAGTGGCTAGATCTGGTCGTGACGAAACGAATTCTCGGGCGTCGGGGACCATTAAGAATTAAAACGTTTTCTAGTTAGTGCCAAATTTAAAACTTTATTCCTCTTGCAAATGCATTTCTATTTGAGCTTTATATATTTTAAATATCTGTTCAATTAGTTCTATTCATACTTTTGTTTTATTTTATTTTTCTAAATTTCCCTAATTTTTGCCAAACATATTATTACAATAATTTCGATAGAATGTGTTTTTTTGACGATGACCAATATATTTAAAGTATGTCACTCGTGAAACGATATTTATGGTATCCTCCTTGTTATAGAAGGAATTTGTTCTTTAACAAAGAGTAAATAAACATTTATTCATTGCTACTCGCGTTTTTGTCGATATGGCGGAATAAATTATATCTTAACAGAAATATCATTATCGCGTTAAAGGCTTAAGCAGCGTTCAAACTATGTGAAAATATTACGTTAGCATCGGTCGTGTCGTTTCGGTTATGTTGGTCGCGTCGGTTCGTTCATTTCACCGTTCAGAAAGGAACCAACCTTGCACGGAGATTAACATAAAAAGTGATTGTTCATCCAATCAGAGCTCAGTAATAACGGCGGAAAAATTGAAATAATTTTTTATCCACCTCTGATTGGTTATAGTATTTCGATGGTTCTAAAGGTCGCCACTACCTAGAGTCAGCGCTGATCAGGCATAAGGCTATATGCCTGCTATGAACTTTTTGAGCGGAACGAAATGAAAAAATGTAAACGACACGCGCGAAAATTTAAAGTCTCTGTTGAGAAGTCTGAACGGTGTAAGAAATCGAAAGAACCGACACGATCGACGCAAACGTAATATTTTCACATAGTCTGAACGCAGCTTAAAAGGCATGTTCGGTTACCGGGGTTACTCGAGTGCGTGTGTTGGCTACGGATATTAATTAATTGGCCAGGTTGTAGAATTTCTCGGATGAAATTGGATCGTGTGAATCGGGAAAATATAGTTCACATTATGTGTTTAACGTTATGGTCGAAAATTGGTAAATTATTCATCGCGAATTGACCAAATAATTGCCTAATTACCCTACGATAGTCGTATAAAAGCTTTACAGCTTAACCGCGTTACACTGATCTAAGTGGTCTTTACTCGTAGTACCATAAGTAACAAAATAACAATAAGTATGACAATAATTAACGAGATTTACAACCAAAATGATTTTCATAGTTATTGCGTAATCAAGATGTTTTCTCAGCACAGAGCCCTCTAGTGTCTAAAATATGCGAGACTTCCGCTAAGCTGAAATATCTAGTTTCCGATAGATAGGCGGAATATTAGGCTAAAATGATAAAAATTAAAAATGTTTTTCTCGGCGCCACGAGCTCATGTTTTTTTTATCACGCGTGATTCGCACTTGGGCTTCAAAACAAAGCTAAAGCCCCTCGCGACTCCAGAACGTGCTCTCCGATATTAGACTTAAATTTTTATCAAAAAGTAGTTATCCAAAACGGTAAGTCGCGAGTCCAAGTCACAGCTTCAAGAGAGTATCAGTGCCGAAGAAAGGTTCGGTTAGAAAATTAGCATTAGAGCAATAGGAAGTGTCATAAGTATTGTTATTATGTTACTTATTGTAGTACTAATATTCCTAATTAATGTTAATGACCCCATTTTTATCAAATCGGAGACAATTAAATGGCATTAATGCTTATATCCATTTTTCAAACACGTTTGAATGTTTACAGACATACGCCCGAAGAATGTCAATAAAAATTTGCAAAAACGCGGAGCAGAAGGAATGAATGGCACGATCTATTTCGAAAAACAAATCTTGACCACATAGTCTGATAGTCTATTGAGAAAGAAAAGGTTGAACTGAAGAATATAGATTTTTCGCTTCGGAGAAGAAAAAACTGACCCATAGCGAAAGAGCGTGAAAAATGAGATGGTAAAAACGCGCCGTAAAAACGTTTTGATCCTTTTACATAAACGTGAATTATGCAGCAAAACTGCTAAGGCAACCAAAATTATCGCTAGCTTTTGGAAATATTGGGCAAAAACGGCTCTGTTCACGCGAACGCGAATCCGTCGACTCTACTATATATCGACCCGTTTCAGGTAGGCAAAAAAAAAATACATAGCCTCCTTTATCAGTGGTCGCCCGTCAAAACTCCGCAACGGCAACGTCACGCGGTTAAGATACGGCTGGAGAATGGCACTTTTCTTCTTATAACTTCGATCGCGAAACCCTACCAACCAAGCAAAAAGCGGGGAAAAGTTTTGTTTCGTCTAATTATATTATACCTCGCTAGGCGCTTTGTTCCATTCCCTTCCTTAAATATCACTAACGATGTAAATGTCCACTACGAATTAAATGGCGCGCGCTCGCCGTTTGAGTTAAATCGTTTCCTGTATGCTCGCGAGTATAGGTCGCGTTGGTACGTGTATATAACGGAACGGAGAGACGCGATTTTACGCTCCCAATTGAGTCTTTGTTTTTTAAGGGGGCGAGAGAGTATTAAAAATTTACGACAGAGACCGTTAACGGCCTGTTCACGCTGATAACCGCGCTTTTCGGCAAAGGTTAATTCACTCTCCGTTATTTACAGCGTGGGTTAAGTTTAAGCGGCGTTTCGAGAAGATATAAAATGGAACCGCCGAAAGCCCTGGTCGCCTTATGGAAAGAGTCGACGTGTTAGGCCTTGGCGCCATCATTGTTCTATAGTTGGCCGCGTGTGGGCGTCATTTTGGACGAAAAGAAAAGTCAAACGGACTCGGAAATCACCGTAATTTGAGAAATAATTTGCCCCCTCCATACCCCTCTTTGACGTAGAAGCGCTTCGTTTCAAATTATCTTCAAATGGTTGTTAGTAATTGCGACCAAATTACCCAAAATACTTATTTTCTACGAACGTGGGTGCAACGAAATAACGCTATTTAACAAATATAATATCGTAAAAGGTTTCGTGCATCAGAATGCGATCTGACCTATTTTTAATCTAATAACGCCTGTAGAAGTGTTCTAGCTGCAGTGATCAAAATTATTACTCGCGAGACAACTACCAGGGGCTAGCTTTAACATTTATCAGATAGGAAGTTTCTTATTAACCACTCAAATGGCGAATTTTTTTTTTCGTTCGTTAGATAGTTACAGCCGTAATAATAGTAAAAGTTAATTAATTCAACCTGTCCTGACAAAGTACGAACTTGAAAATTCCACCTGCGATGAAGTCAAAATTTAAAACACGCTAGTCTATGGGAACTCGCATAAAAAGCGATTAAAATATATTCATAAAATTCGACGAGATTTTATTTAAACAATCAATATTCAAAACTTAAAAAAATAAATTTCTTAAATGAGGTGATTGCTTTTCAAACAAATTTAAACGTTTCCATTATGGTTTGTTTGTAATACGCTATTACGTATTTATTTTCCTGTGTTCGAACAACCAAAATGACGTCGAGTAATTTCTAGACACTGCTAGACCTGTGAGTAACCATCGATCTCGGCAATCGGAAGGGCAATTGAAGGCGAATAATATAGTAATCACCCAGGCTAATACCCTTGGCACAAGTAATCTAGCGACTTATAACGCCTTTAAACACGTGACCGGGTTACAATGCGTAGGAGGGTGGTGGCAAGCCCTTCATGCCATGCTCCCTACACTAACTATTACCGTTAACCTCGACAAGTTCTTATGGGAAGGGGAAACCGAAGAACTCGGGGGAAACCCCTTTAACCAGTGGGGAGAGAACTTGCAAACTTAACCCTGAAGTGGTAGTTCCGAGTTTTCATCCAGTGCCACAAGTTAGGATCGAACCCGGCTAATCTTGCTGCGAGGCGAAAGCGCTAACCACTCCGCTACCCCACTGACATATGACCTTTTAAATCGTTTATTAGATTGGTTATAAACTAGCTTACTTCGCTTGAGTATCGGGTAGCTAGAGACAACCTAGTTACTTTTGTTAATTAAAGTTTAAAGAAATTGCAGCAATTTTAAACGTATACGCCTCTTACAAACAATCTAAGAACTCGTAAACAGACTTGAGAGTTACCTCTCCAATTAAGGCTGTTTTTTTTTCGTTCCTGCCGTTTGTAGCACCGCCAAATTTCGTCGAGTCCTTACCGGAACGAGGTGGCGCGTTGAGGAACGCGACTTCGGTCAGCTTGGTTTGTCGAGTGGAGTGCGAACCACCGTGCGACGTTCAGTGGTATCGAAACAACGAAAGCCTGGCTGAGTCGAGAATCTTCACTTCGAGCATTCAATTAGTGGCGGAAGACCCGGATGAGAATTTGTTCCGCTCGGTGATGTCGACGTTGAATTGGAACATGGCTCTCTCGCAGACGGAAACTTTCCACAACAGCGTCTTCACTTGCCGGAGCACCGGCAACGGAGTGGGGCCCGGGGTCTCCAGCTCCACCCTCTTCACCATCGAATGTGAGTAAACCTAATTACGCTTCCTCCACGTCCCCCCACCGCGTTAATTCTACTTCGCTCCGGAATATCCTTCTCCTCATCTCTAGACCGTCGCTACCAGTAACCCATTTCCTCAACAACCCGAGCTTCGCTTTTTCCATTTACCTGTTTATCCCATTTTTAGCCGGAAAACGGCATCCAATATCGAAAGAAGGTCATAAATAAAAGCAGCGCGCGCGAAGAGAGAGAGCCGCTTGGAAATGGCGCATTTTCACCATTCCCGAATTAGCTCGAATAGTAATGGGAAGAGAGTCGGCTGTTATTAAATTACTCGGGCCGAAAAAGGTCGTCTTAGTCGTCGCTTTTGAATTCGGACGAATGAGGAAAATTGGATCCCACGTCTCAGTCGGCCAGCCAAACGACCAATCCGTATAAGGGCATTCTTCTGGTGCCGCGCCAAAGAGGGGAAGGAGGAGGGGAAGAAAGACGGTAACTTTTTCGATCATCCGGTGGAAGGGGTTGACGATCGCAATCACGGCGCCGAAGGATGGCGCTGGACTCGGTCCCGTTTCCCGGCAATGAGAGCCTAAGCCAGGAATGCGAATTAGCCCCAGAGAGAAGACGCTGGCTACACCTTAAAGGGAAGATGCGGAGTTGAGGAGGCCTTCGGGTGCCGAGGAAAGGGGTCGAGGAAATCTTCATTTTCTCTCTCCCGCGTTCCTCGTTGAGTCGTGCCTTTCAACGCTCTCCGGAAATGATTTCCGCCGCCTCTCGTTCTCCTACATGGTGTTTCTACCGCGGGGGTCATCTGTATATACTTTAGTCGAGAATAACCAGACAGTTGGTTGCTAGAAGACGGTGGTAGGGCAAATGCTTCGCTCTTCACTTTACCATCGACACCGCTGTTTGGTTAAATTTGATTCCGGCGCTAAGTTCTCTTCGCGCACTCTACAATTACACAGAGCCAAAAAGCATCGCTCCCACTCAAAGCGCTCATTTGTATATTTAAATTCGGAGACCGTCGCGCGTGGACTTAGTTCGGACGTGACTCTTTCGTCTCTATCGTATTTACCTTTCGAACTCTTATTCCGGACGGTTTTTTCGTTCGTGAACAAAGAATAGCTTTAAAAATCACGAACTACTTCGACCGGGCAGAGAGAGTCTTTTCCAAAAACTTTTCATCAACAATTACCGGTTCGCGTGCTTGAAGCCATTTTGCTTTCCCTCCCTTTTTAACCAGTATATATACTTTTTTTCCCGCGTATAACTTGTGGAAATTACTTAGGACACGCCATAAACGAAAGACGAAACGAAACGTTCGAGCAATTCGAACGTGCCTTCGAATAATCAAGACAAAGCGCGAATTTCGTAAAGAATCAAATTAGGATATTTTATGAGTCGAAAAATTTCAATATTTGCAAAATTTTCAAATCATTTTTCTTGCAATGTTAAAAATCCTAATTACATTTAAAATAAAAAAGATAAAAAAGATATCTTTTACGATGACGGTTGTAAATAAAATTTAATTTTAAGAAACTACAAATTGTCTTATCACCCTAAAAAATATAAATTTAACAAGTCAGACGCCAAAAACGTATGATTTTAACTATAGTTAAAGAAAATAAATTCCACTTTTTTTTGGGTATTAAACCTCAGGCCATATCTTCCGAGTTTTTTAAAGAACCTTTTCTGATTCTCTATCGTTCGATCCATCTTTCATCTTTTCTAGACGGGATCACTTATAGGCGCCCGCCGCGAGAGAAGCTAGGGTTGTAAAAAAAATTATATTTAAACGAAAAAGTAAATAAGAAAGAGGAGGTTTTGAGCCTCGGGAATTTTAAGCCCCCAGACTCGGGTAAATCTAATTGAATTTCGAGCATAAGGGATTCGTCCACCCACGCCAGTTTCTAGCGGCTCTTTCTCCTTTGATTTTTGGGTAGTATCTTTCCCCGTCGGCGCAAAAAAGGAGGCTCTATTGTAGAACAGCGGATCGCTAGCCGAGAGTGGCTTACGAGGAATAAAAATCAGATTCATCGATTTTATTTTATCTTTACGCTTTATACTTTAAGAAAATAACCGGCGGGAGAGAACTCGGGACGCGAAACGTTCCGGTTTGGTTCACGCGTCACTGGCTGGTACAGATGCCCGCGCGGAGCGGAGAAGCCGACTATCGACGATAGAAAAGATGGGTCCCTACCGGAATAAAATAGCAAATGCTCTTTTTATATCATAGTCGGACGGACCCGGCTTGGCTGCGGGGGACCCTCTCTTATCCTTTATATATTAAATTTTTCGTTTCCCCTCACTGGACCGTTTCTCGAGTGTTTTCAAACAAGCTCGATAGAATGTCGTATCGAATTTTCCGATCCGCAAAACGTCGGTCGTAAAACTAATACGGGTTAGATTAAATATGATATCGTTATAGAGCGGCGCGCTGGCTGCCGGACATTGTCGGGTATCGTTCCTTTTCCTCCTCCCTCTTGGCGCGTACGAACCTCTTGGAAGCCGCCGCGGTGTCGGGGAACTCGTACTCCAAGCGCAATATCCGCTCGGATATTCCTTCGCGCCATTGTGTACGAAAGTTTACGATTCAATGGTTTTCCAAACAAAATGAGGCCTACGCGAAACTCGGCAAACTTTGGACCGCGACTCAACATGTCAGCGGATACGACGGACTTTACAAATTGGATTTTGCGGATAACGTAATTAACTAGGCCGTAATAAAACAACCCATCCGTTTTCATTTATAGACCGCGTAATAGACCATAGAGCGAGAGACCTACGGTAAAACGCCTAATATTAATTTGATTAGACCGATAATGCGGCGGAGTTAACTTACGAGGAGACTACCCGAGGTGATAATCGCCGATTTTGTTGAAACTAGGTGGGTATGTAGACCTTATGGTAACATGAAATTTCACCAAGGGAAAAGTTGCAATGGGCATTAGTTTTGCCATGGCAACCGAAAATGTTTTTGACAACACAGTCTGTATATTGTCCCATTGAAAATAACAATTGATCAATTTTTACATATTTTGATCAAATTGACCAAAATTCATCAAAATATCATAAAATTCATTTCATTTGTTAATTTTGATCTATTTTTTTTGGTTTTGAAATTTTTTTAAAATTTTTCACAAATATTCACAAATATACATACTGTGTTGTCAAAAACATTTTCGGTTGCCATGGCAAAACTAATGCCCATTGCAATTTTTCCATAGATGAAATTACATGTTACGATAAGGTCTACATACCCACCTAGTTTCAACAAAATCGGTGATTATCACCTCGGGTAGTCTCCTCGTTAGTCCAGTATTAAGTTATCTAATTCTAAAGAGCGGTGGTCGGGAAAATCTTCTAATAAGCCTTTAAAATTTAATTTAGATTAGAACGATACTTAAAAGCGCTTCTAAGTTACGGATAAGCTTAACACAACGGAGTAGAAAAGAAAATGTCGGAGAAAATGATCACTTTCTATCGTTACCATTAGACCCTCCGGAAGATGTCGAGCTATCGTCGGCAAAGATCGAACTGGTGGAGGGCGAGTTGGTGGAGGATCTGCGCTGTTCGGCGTCGGCCAATCCTGGAGGGGATTACCACTGGTTGTTGGGGGAACGTTTGGTTCATTCTGGTCCGGTACTGTCCTTCAATTCTTCCGTCTCCCGAGAGATGGGAGGACGCTACACCTGCGTCGTCTCCAACCGACACGGAAGAGCCCAGGCGGACGTCGATGTCACAGTCTTACGTAAGTCTCGTCTTTATACGCCTCTTTTATTTATACATCGGGCTCTGATTAAAAAGGAGCGGAACGTCCTCCCCGACGCCCAAATCTTAATCGAAAATGGGGAATTCAACAAGTCGGGAGTCCCGTGTTTTTTGCGCCGCTGGGTGTTGGCCGTTCTCTTCGCGTGTTTTAACAATGGCCTCTGGCACGTCAAAATATCGCTGCCACGATTGTAGACATACGCTCTCGCGTACATCTAGACCCTGGGCGACGGCTTCTCCTTATAACTCATACGTATATAAAGAACGGTGGCGGAATACGCGATGAATCTCGACTTCGCTCATTAAGCCGGGAACTGCGGGGAAAAGTGTTTATTTTATTCTCGTAGCAATCTAATAGCAGTTGTACTAAATAATGACCCTCTTAATGGAAAATATTCCGAGCCGTTACGCTCTGAGTCGCGGGGAGGGGTGACTAGCCATCCAGCGATATAGAATTAACTTTTGTCCTTTTCCGGCCACCTTACTTCCCCGACTCGAAGCGGACCACCCCCGGCAAACGAAATTAATCGATTTCTATAGGGCACTATCGCGTCTCATTTATTTCCTATTATCTATACGAAAAACAAGGGCCGGCGGTTTCGTAACTGGCCGCGTCGTTCCGCGGAAAACACGAAGACTGTTTTAGCGGGAAAAGTGGACAAATCATTTTCTAAAATAAACCGAGAACAAACGAAACAATAATTACTCGTTGGCGAGGCGCGCGGAACGAGATTTTTGTCCGTCTATTAGTGATTAAGGACGCCATTTCGGAGTGGCGAAATGGAAGGGAAAGAGCGCCTTCTAAATCGACGGCATGTTTACGATTAATCGTTGCGCTAATACAGCACCAGGGAAATGGACACTTTCTAACAAACTACGAATATTACGAAAAATCAATATTGCGTATATTATTATACTCTAACGGTCTCGGAGTATTTTTTATGAAACGACAAAATTGCGTAGCAAACTGTTCGGCGTTCTCGTTTAAAGGGGAACGGTCAAGCTTTAACCAGTTAGATAGCCCTATAGCCCGTTAAAAACTAAAATTTATGGCGAAAACCGCGTAAAAAAATATTAAGTGGTTAATTTTTAAAAAAATAAAAAAATTTCGGGGAATTGAAAAGCGCGCCTTCGCCACGACACCTGGTGAGAAATCGGTGAGACAGAAAAACAACATAGTATTAAAAATTGTTTCGCACGCGCGGCGCGTTCCAGTTATACGAGACCTAAGCCTAAATTGCGCGATTTTAAAAGTTAGGATAGTTCGCAAATCGCTTACTAACGTCCTGCTGGCGCTGGCGATACACCTTAAGATGGCGGCGAAAATTCAAACCCAAATACTTGGCGTTATTTTGCGTTTCAACTTTTCAGGCCAAAAACTATTTTTTCAAGACAAAATAAGGTACGTGTAAGTATATTAAACGTCTAGTTGATATTTTGATATGCAAATAAGCCGATATTTGTAAAAGCTTGGCCTATCCCCTTTAAGTACCTCGGTTACTGTACTATAGTTTCGTTTTAGTTTTCTTTTGAGGATTGTGAAAGGTTAAGTACTTGTATGGTTAAGAGTCTGCCCTACATCTACAATCCACTACGCCAGGGGTGCCCGATGGGCCGACACCTAGTTGTACACCGATTACGAGGAGTACATTGAAATAACGTGCTCTTTACGGCACTCGTGTACACGGACTACTCAGAATGGTTGGGATGTCCAACTTGCCAAGATATCAATATCCGTTTTCTAATATCCCTTACGAAAATGAGGATTCAATGTCCAAATTTGGATCCAAATGGAATCGAATCAAATCGATCGGAATAAAATTGGATTTTATACATTTTAATTGGATAAAATGTGTCACATTTTGGACTGCTATTTTCAATCAAAGTCCACTTTGTATCTTCCAAATTTTGGTATAAAATTTGATCCATCATTTGCTTAAGGGATCTTCCACCCAAATAAAACTTCCTATCAATGGACATAGAGTTAAAGATTTTGGATAAGTAAACAATAATTCCGTCAACATCGTGTTTACTTCGAATTGCATTACGCATACAAACGCGAGTTAAGCGCTTTCATCTAGATATTCCATTAGTTTCTGATTTATAATTTGGAAATCGTTAATAATAAAGTATAACTTTTTTAAAAGCGTTAGAATTAGGAGCGTCACTTATGTTTGGATAAATAGTTTGATATTAAGCGAGGTACATAAAGGTTTCTAGAGCTTTGTAAATATGGATATCAAATATCGAGTCGGAGCGCGAGCGTACACACACCGTAGAAGCGTATATACACCAAACATCTGGATATCCGCGTATACGTATTGGTATTAAGTATTAACGACGGAAGATTAAGTACCAATGCTTATAACTAATCTAGGATGCCAACTTCCCCTCTTGAATTATAAACGTACAACGCGTACTTCATATATTCGAAACGGGCGAATTGAATTTTAGGTTTCCAAAGACATTAATTTACGGGCGACCTATTTTACAGTTAATAAAATTAACCTTTAGGCTCGTAATATCCAAATTCGATATACGAGGCGTGCGCGTCCTTTTGGCCAAGTACGCAAAGTTCATTAATACTTAGGGCCCCAGATTTCTAATCGGCGTATTTTATCAAAAGTGACAACCTATATTGAGAATGGGTAGAGTGCCCATTTTGAAATTCGGAGGCCAACTAGACCCAGTGCCACGCGTTTACTAATCCTACATTTTAAGCCCACTTCACACGCACGAGCCTTTTGTAAAACTCCATCCCTGTTCTTCTCCTTAAACGAAATTATTGTTTCGATATTCTATAAAGTAAAGTTAAAGGGGGGGGGGGGGGCGAACAGGCGAGCCGCCTTCGCAGGGGGAAGGGGAGGGGTTTCCCGAGAAGCCATCGGTGAAGCGGGTGAGATTCCGGCTAAATGGGTTGTTAACAAAATTAGTTTCGGGCTATCACGGAAAATTCGGGTTTACGCGCCCCCGTATTTCGTGAGAAGAGGCCAGAAATCGTTTTCGAGTTAATTAAGGGAGGAGGGGGTGCCGCTTTCGCAGTTTAAAAACTCGTTGGAGACTAAAGTGATTAACATCCAACCCTCCTGCGCCACTTTTACGCGGCACCAATATGCTTAAATATAAATGTATAGGAAAACGCCAGAGCATTCTGGCCTGCCCCCAATGAGTGTTGTTGACCATGAATCAAAGGTTCTAATCCGAGTTTAGAAGCTTCCATTCCCCCAAACCTTTTACGCTTCTAGAGGTCCGCCTATAGAGGTCCTGGCTTCGTTGGTTTTCTCCTATTAAAATTTAATATAAAAGAGAGGATCAATCTCTAGTCGTTACGCTAAGTGACGTGTTTAGGGGGGGGATAATATCCTACACGCTTATTTGACGCGGTAAAAGAGTCGCTGGGAATTCTACGGTAAAAAAGCGGGGGGGGGCTGGTATTTTAAAAGGCCATAAGAGAGAAATGGTCTGTCTAATTTACGGTTTTAATTAAATTTGAAAAACAACGAAAGTGGAGGACTACTTATATCATAATTTAAAAACGCTAAATAGTTCAAAATGTTTAATTGCTTACACACGGTCAAACATTTTTGAATGCCTTTCCTTATTTAATAAGCCTAACAAGTTCTAGAATTACATATTCCTTTCAGCGCTCTGAGGTGGAAAATAGTGGAAAATTCCAGCTTGGAAAAAGAGGCCAGTAAATATTTTTACCACAGAAAATTATAAAATAATAAAAATAAAATATTTTAACACAGAAATTTCAGATTTGGGCTACTTAAGGCAAATATATATGTATAGGAATGGTCAGATTCTGAATAACATTAGAATAGTGTGTTAATTTTTTGGAAATAATTAATTAATATTGTAAGTTCAGTGTAAACTAAGACATTTTTACAGTAAACTTCTTAAACATTTAATTCCAATTACTTTTTTAAGCTTTGAAATGCAATTTTTCTTTATCACCCACTATTTGCTACTTTTGGCCAATTTTCCACTATTTGCCACTGGCAAATAGACCTTTATCCAAAAAGGTCGATTTTTAGAAACACTGATGCTTTTTAAACCCTGATACGTTTTAGATATAATAGAGATATTAAATAAAGTGCTATAAACGTTAGAACATCAACGTTGAAGGCACCATTACGTTCGAGAAAAGGTCTTCTCAGTTGGACGGCTTAAGCCCGAGTCAAGAATCTCTGGCTGAAAAATTATCGCGATAATAAGGGGAAACGGGAAATCACGGTGAATGTATCGTTTCTGAAAATCACAGAGTGAAAATTCCCTTAAGATTGGGAAAGTGTGATACAAAGCTAGGAACAGGGGCTTCGGCAAGGTGGGGGGTGATAATGGAGTAATTTCCGCCTTTTACGAGCTATGAATACACTACTAAAGGTATGGAGTCCTTCCCCCATAGATCAGGGGTGGACCGTCAACTTTGGAGGCCCGGTGCTAACACTGTTGGTCGAAAAACTGTTATTCTATCTCTTTTAATTTTTATTTTCGATTGTTTAGAAAATATTATTAAAGCGACACTTGTACATACGTATCAAGATAATAAAATGTTGAAAACCACTAAATGTAAAATAAAAAATTATTTAAAAACTAGTCTAATTTTTAAATAACAACTTTTTATTGTACATTTAGTGGTTTTTAACATTTTATTCTTTTTGATAATTTAAATTTTATTTATTTTTATTTTTTTCAAAAAGGGCACTGGACTGCAGCCCATAAAAACCATGCTTAAATTCGCGCCCTGCCATAGCTATGACGTAGAGAAAATTAAACTTCACAAGATATGAACAAGCTAATTTTCACCCACTGATTTTCAGAATCGACCTGTTATAGTTCATTTCGAACAAACTTGGCCGATCGCATAGTGATAATAGTAAAAGATCCTTAACTTCTTAAATGGCCTTGAAGCGGCAGCGAGTCTCCCTATTTAAGCCAAGCCTACCGTGTCGAAAAAACGGAAATAGTCAAGTCCCATTAGATTCTTGGATCATGGCTAACAAAAACTAACGCTGGTACAGTAGAAGTTTAACACATGGTACGAGTATACGGGAAGAAGAATTTTTTTATCAGCCAGACACGAAGAAAAATAAGTGTTTGAACAAAACTGAAAAGGAGCCTTTTGTATTGTCGTGAGCATTGTCTACGCACTCGTCCACTCCTTCGCGAACGAAGCGAATAAAAAACCAGGTTTAGTACACCAAAGTTATTTTTAAACTGGAGTTTGTAACCAGAACTCTATTTTTTCCTGGCTTTAAATAAACCGAAATCGGCTTATTTTATAATCGACTGATAAGGGTATTAGGGAACATTTTAGTCTAATTCCGTTTGAAATATTCTACTGCAAAGTATAAAAGAACACAGTCAGAAATAAGCACCCGAATCTCAACGTTGTTCAAGTTTCAAGAGCGTTTTGCTTAAGCTATCACAAAGCTCGACGGATCAGATAAATTAACCGCCAAAATTTCGATTATTCATAAAAATTTCGGTTAACTGTTTATTTATGGATATTATTCGGGGTTATAAAACGATTTAATATGCCAAAAATAAGATTTTATTCGGATAATTTTTGGTTATGGATAAAAACAAATAAATGGGAAATTTCATATATAAACCCCTAGATGTAAAAGTCATATATTCATATATTATATTATAAAATATACATATCAAAGCGTTTTCCAAGTGATGAGATGGAAAAATCGATAAACTTGAAAGCAATAACACCAATATAATCTAAATATTGTTTTCCGTCGTACCAATACAGAACGCGTATAATATTTATGACATAAATTGAATCAAGCGACTTATTGTCGGGTCAATTTGTTTCTGGGATCAACCAATAACGTATAATGAATACCGAAAAAGGACTTATGAATAAATCGGTGAAATATTTTTTCCGTAGATATCGCTACCTTCGACGGGGCTAAGTAGATAACTGCTTACTCGCCACGTATCAGTTGTATATAGGAGCGTATCCTAGATCCGGAGGAAAACCAATAACGCGTAGGCTATAGACTAGGAGGGTGAGAAATGATTATATCCTCGTATAGCGTCAGAAATATATAGGTATTTTACCTTAGCCGGATAGGATTATACGGTGGGAGGAGCGGCGGCTAGGAATTCCCGAGTGACTAGCCAGTTTCGCCCTTTTCAGCTATTCCTAGCTTGTTTATTTCTAATAGAAAGGCCAAGCGGAGGAGAAACATTCAGCCGAGCAAATCGAGTGCGCCTTGCTTTTCCGTTCTCGATACTTCTCTCTTCTTTTTTTTTGAGGTCCGCCCCCCCCCCCTCTTTCCTCTTTCTACCCCCCTCCGTGGCATTGCCCTGTTTATTCTCTTTGGTCGGCATCTCTGAAAAGATGCAGCCTGAGAAGGCCAAAGCGGGGATACGAAGGGATGGAGAGAGAGAGGGGGGAGTTTCCTTGGCGTTTCCGGATGAAAAGATTGTATTCAAAGCGGCGCAACCAACCACTAGGCGAACTTCCATTTGAAATCAATATCTCTTTGGCGATTTTTATCGGGATAATTACAAATGTACCTCTATCTGAGCGAACCCCGCGATGTGAAACCTAACTCGCGCACTCTTTTAATAAATGGGAATAATCCCGAAGCGCGGGAATCGGTTAGATATTCTTTTATATTGACTACTCAAAGACCCAGCGTCATATTCCTACGAAGACCATCCGTTACTTACGAGGGTTTCGCGTATATCAGGCCAAAATTACCGATACAAGCTTACCGTTTGAGAAATTATCGGTGTAGCGTATGGGTCCAGGTTCCAGCGGGATTTGGCTGTTGAATATACTTTCAATTAGATCCGTTTCTTTTTACTCAGTCGTAATCATTGAATTGGGAATGGTACCGCTAGAATGACATAGGCGCGTTCGGGAGACGTGATTTTTCGAAACAAATTCTGAAATTTCGAGTCGGCGCACTCAGCCGTCAACTCTATCGTTATTCGGTGGCGCCGTCTATCCCTTTCAAAGTCTTAACTTATATCAGTTATTAATCTTAAGCGCGTGACGCAAAAAAAATGTATAGGATATAGTTTCCGCCGCTAACAGCGGATGGCGCCACCGACAAATGAGAGAGTTATCAATTTTTAAAAATTTGATTCGTGGAAGGCAGATTAAAACTGTAATTCTAGCGGTACTAGTCCCAATTCAATGGTCGTGGTTTGTTTTATACAGATATTTCTTTGGAAGGTAATTTCAATTGGACATTACGGCTAACTAATATTCGAAGCCCGCGAGCTAACAGTTATTTGCAAAGGTCGTGGCGAGGTCTTTGAAATGATTAGGCTTACGTGTATTTGAAAAGCGCTTCGCTATAATAGACGTTCCGTTTTCTACGCAATGTATTACAGATCGGCCGGAGTGTTTCTTGTGGCGCGACTTTGATCACAAGGGGAACGTGATGCTTACCTGTTCTGCCAAAGGCAATCCGGGAGTCTCGAGATTCATGTGGTACCGAAATAACAGCGTCCTTCAGGAAGTCGTCGCCGTTTCCTATTCGGCAGAGGGTTCCTCCAGCACGTACTCGCTGCCCGCGGACACGCCGGACATGTATGGAAAATACGCTTGCGTCGCTGTCAACGCCATTGGAAATTCTGACTCTTGCGAACTGGAACTGGCTCCTTTGCCCTGTAAGTAATTAAGTTCCACTTTTATATTCGCGTGGACCCTATTCCTACTCTCTAAACACCCCACTTACAATCCTTCATTAACGATTGCTTGAACAATTATAAGTTTAACGAAAATGACTTCGTAATTACTAAAATCGTTCCATTTAATTGTCTCCATGTACAATCTTTTGCGGAAATTAAATTTTACTATTAACGTAATTAGTTCATCGCGCGACGGAAGTCCCTCATTATCAAGTTTAATTTCTTTAAAATATGCGCTAAAAGCAAGCGTTTCATTACTTAAGGGGATCCTTCGGGAAATGACTAAGCAAACTCAATTTTTTTTATCTTTAAATAAATATTTGAGTTTTTACGCTGATAAAAGAATAACCGGATATCTTTTATGTGTAGAACGCGATGGGAACAAAGAAGAGAACAAGGTTGTTAAAAAAAGAAAAATCGAAAAAATCAACCTTCTGCAAAATTAATAATTTAAATTTATTTTTCTTCCGACGCTAACTTATTGTAATAACGTTTTATAATTCACAAAAAAAGATGTTATTCTTTTCGCTTTAATACCACTATTAAAAAGTAAAACTAGGAATATACAGGGTGGAAGCCTCAACCGTGGTCCAGCCTCGCTACTTCACCTAGTACACCAGAGTGCTGCGGGTCGAACACTTCTACAGGCGCTGGTATTCCACAAATAGACCAATGGCATAATTAGAAGCGCATCTTTATCCAATCGCCCGAAAAAGCATTTGGAGGATGCGTTTCTAATTCTCCCATTGGTCTATTTTTAGACTAGGAAACGTACCGAGGCTGGACCACGACTGAGGCATCCAATTCTCCCATTGGTCTATTTTTGGCCTACTAGCGCCTGTAGAAGTGTTCCACCCGCAGCACTCGGGTGTACTAGGAAAAGTACCGAGGCTGGACCACGGGTGAGGCTTCCACCCTGTATATGGACAACGATAAAACGAATGGAAAAATTATACTAATTGGTGGCGTCAGGATCGAGTTTATATTGCTTTTCTCTACCATGAATATCGAGCTGTGTCATTAACCTTTCTATCATCTGGGGGTAGGTTGGCCAGTCCTTTTTGTGTTTTACGTCATCACTTAAGCCAACAGAAGAATAACATTTATCATTAACTCAGTCGACCAAGAGTTTCCGGGATTCGCATTTCAACCGGATAAATACCTCTCCTAGTACAAAATATTAACTTAATTAATACTCACTTGGTGAAAACTCCGACAACTCCTTCCGCGTTGAGTTTGCAAGTTCTCTCTCCACTGGTTATAGGGGCTTCCCCCTGAATTCTTCGGTTTCTCCTTTACGTAAAAACTTTGTAGAGGTTAAAGGTAATAGTGATTGGAGGGAGCTGTTGGCTCGAGTGGCATGGAAGGCTTTCCACCTCGCTCCTACGCAATTTAACCCGGCCACCTGAATTAATGGCTTTAAAAGTCGCTGGATGACTTGGGCCTAGGGTGGTACCTTTGGTATTAGACTAGCTGTGAGGTGAACTATTAATTATTATTTTAACTTATTTTGTTTCGGTTGAAAAGATAAGTTTTTTCATTTTATGAAAGAATATTTGGTGATGAGCCTTGTTGCGGAAAATAGCCAATATTTTTTTATAACTTCGCATTTCTGAGACCGAAGGAAGACTGGCTAATGCAGTTCGATATTATGGTATAAGTTAATACATTAATGGCAGAAATCATTCTACTTATCACCATGAGAGTTCTGCGTTTACTTTCAACATACTGAATTTGATGAGCTGGGGTCTAGCACTTTGTAACATACCTGTAAACGAGGGGAGCTTTTTCAACTAGTTAACCAAAAAACGCATTAAATTATTAGGTTGAATATAGTAATGTATAAGAAAGTATTTAGGACCTTAAGAAACTTGAGCTAAGACAATCCTAGGGCCACGCCAGTTTACTTTTCGGAATGGATAAGCCCTAAATTACGCATGTGCCGTCATCCCGAAGTTGGAAAACTAGTATTTATAGAAAGACCTAGGGTAAATCCCAGTTCCACTTTGTACACATATTTTTAATAGTCTTTTTTTTAATTAATTATATTACTATAAAAAATATATAATTTCATGTTGTTTTCGATTTTTAGAAAAATTAATAATTTGGTTCTAATTATTTAAAACTTTTATGAGATTTTTACTCCGATTCTCTTGAAGATGGCGCCACACAACAATAGGGGTTTTTCCGCTTCTATTTAATAACGGCGCGAGCAACACATGTTCAGTGCTATGTTTAAATTATCACCTTCATCTAATCGTGCGGTGGTGGCCGTTATTAAAAAAAAGCGGGAAAGCCCCCCAAGTGTTATCTTTAGCATAGTCAGATTAAACAATTTCCTCATTTAAAGATTTACAAAATATATATTATATTTATACACATTTTACAGTACGATGTAATATTTTTTTAGTATAACGAATACTTTTAGTAGGTATAGTGAATATTTTGATCGAACGAATATTTTTAGTAGATTTAGTGAATATTTTTAATTCCCGCCAATTTTAGTAGACCGAAAATGTGAAAGGTTGCCGATTTCTCAGCACTTTGGGGAATACTAGCTGGCTCTTAGCGGTGCCAATTTGCCTCCCCTTTTGAATAAGCTTCTACGTTCCCCTCACTTCATATTTTCCTCTTAGACCAATGGTCATACCGATAATTCGGGTCGGAAGCTTTTAGACCTCCCGCCCAATTATTCAGTCACCTTTGATGGTTTTCCAACTTTTTAGCTGGCATCTCGGTCTTTGAAAAGGGTTGACTTTCGGGGGAATGGCGCATGCTTTATTCTTGCCGCGCTATTTTCGTCGCGTGTCTTATGAAAGTTTTGTACTTATTTTAAATAATTATACCCGATGCCAGAGAGATACATAGCAATTATTTTTCAAGTTTCTCGGAAGCCGAATAATTCGAACTTTCCCAATTAATCTTACTTCTTGGAAGGTCAGTGAGAAAGTGTGGTTTCTCACGGAGAACTTTGACATCTCGTCAAGGAGAGGTCAAATAGACAAAGGATATAGTTCCTTGTGATTGGTACTTTTTGAAATTAGAGGAGGGTCCTAGAAAACCATCCTCCAACGCACCAGGTATTTATACCTAGGACATTATAGAAAAGGGAGATAAGGAAACCAAGTTGACAGAGATGTGATTAATAAGTTATCCCGCAATAAGAGAGAGCCAGTTATCCAAAACTCGGATCACGTAAAAGTAGAAGATATCTCCGCTAATTGCGATTCGGTCAATAGCCACCGACTACAACAAGCCAACCTAGTGATGAAGTGATGAGTATAAATCCACAATCAAATTAAAAAGACTTAAGTCACACAATGACCCCGCCTAACTTAATTTAATTATTGATCATCCCTGGCATCTCTCCCAATGTTTTGTAGTTATTGAGCTATTGTTATTGTTTAGCAGTTTTAGTTTTAGTAAATTATTAATGCACGCTGCGTGTCGTATTTTGGGGGATATGATTTTAGTTAGTCTTAGTGTGTTTAAAACCTGAACCATTCATTAATTTAAACCCATGTTTAATAATTCATATAAATATATTTTAATTTAATCAAACTCAAGCGATGACCAAATAATTTATCTTTGCCACCCGTAGTAGTAATTTCATCTTAAAGCTTGGCATAGTTAGGCCACCGAAGGCAGGTAGTAGGATCCGGAAAAAGCTGTTACAACGTATAGTACGTTAAACACTTTTATTCAAAATATATTTATCGTGTGGATCCGAGATTTTAAGTAAAATCAAAACTTTCCTATTTGGGCAATACATGCAGATCTTATGACATTCAGATCTAGTAGGCCAAGTTTCAGTTCAGGATCGTTAGGGACCTCAATACGTACTTTCCTATAGCAACACGCTTCAGTGTCGTTTTTCCAAACTGATATTTAAAATTTTCATAACTACGTAAATTTTGTAAAACTGCGAATAATTTAGTAAATGGGATGAAAACTAAATAAACGTAGAATTATGCAGAGCTTTATAAATATGTGAAAGTTGATTTCAAACACATTTGTTATTTAAGTTAAGTAAATACGGAAATTGAGATGATGTTGGTTAGTCGATTAAAAGGAATTTGATACAACCTAATATTAAATTAGGAGCCTCGTAAAAAGGCTGACGCCAGATGGAGAAACTACAGTAATTGAAATAACGACATCCGAGATAAAATTTAAATAAACGTTTAAATGAATCGTAAAAGCGCGTCAAATGGATTTGAAATCCCGGAGTTATATTACGTAAAGTGTAAACTAATTTCAATAATCAATACGAAACCCAATCTGTCGCGGTTAAATAGATAAATGCGTCGGAGGCGGTGGTAGGGCTGGCCTTTTAGTACTCCTAAGTTCAATCGCCTCCGATAATTTATCTAAACCCATAAACAAAGCGGATTGTTATCTGGGGAACACTGGCTCGTGACAGAGATAATGCGCTTTTGAATACGCGCGTCCCCGAATCGCTATCGACGGATAAATGAAGGGTACGCCTGTAATTCGCTGGAAACGGAAGAGAATAATCGCCTTTTCGTCTCTCGATGGCCAGTACACGACGGGCACGCCGACGCGGATAACGGATCGTTTGTTCTATCGACAATCGCCTATAATAGAATATACGGAAGAGAGGTGCGTGATATAAGACGGGCGGGGGACGAAGATCGACGCTTAATCAGCCATATTTACCAGTTCGGCTCTAATATTGGCCTACTGCGTAGACCCTCGCTGATTCGAGGAAAAGCCGCGCCGTAACCCGACCTCCAAATACTCTCGCTAATACTTTAACGTTATCGCGCGGATTTGGTTAGTTAGAGAGCTTCTACGAGCTCACCGACTGATGCTAATAACCGAACTGTATTCCGCCTGAATTAATTTGCGAACCGATTGAAACTCGAACCGCTCATGGCAACAACCGAACTATATTTACGGTTAAATCCTCAACATTTCCATATACCTAGAGTCGTGTAGGACTATTATATTGATTGAACCTGATAATACAAATAAGAATTGATTAATATTTAACGTAGAAATTTATACGCACGACGACGCACCCTGGTAGTCGAGCTCTCCTAGAACACTCGTGTACTGCTACTCAAACACTTCTACAGGCGTTATTAGATAAAAAATAGGTCAAATGGAAAAAAAGCTTGTTTTTTCATCTTTTATATAATCAGGAATAAAGAGCGCATCTTTTATTATAATCAGATACCATATTTTATATCATTTTTACTACAAATAATATTTGAATATGTCGAGCCTAATCTAATACCGAAAAATAAGCAAAAATGGTTCTTTTCCTATAGCTATATTTAATGCACACTCACGTAAAAATAATCAAAATCCGAAACCCTCGCATCTTTCCTTTTCCTCGTATCCGCGGCGTTGATCTGAAAATGACATAGAGCGGAATAAAGTAAAGAGTGGCGCGGGGTTTACTCAATGTATACGCTACGTGTAGGTGTATTTCAATTTTTGATTTTATTCCTCTCTCTCTTGCGCTCTCCCCTTCTGCCGGTATTTTGATAGCCCCCGCCGGATGGGTTCAACTCTTTCTGCAGGAGGAAAATCTAATCATCGTAGCTTGCGTGGCCGGCGGGATCGCCGTCTTGGGGATCATTCTGGTCACCGTCATCATCATTCTGGTCATTCGAAGACGCTTCTCCGGTAAGCCGAACCTTCTCCTCCTCCGCTCACTGCGAATACAACGTACAAGCTCTACCTTCTCCCCTTCCCTTCAAAAGATTACCCCCCGACGTCAACCGCAACTACTTGAAGCCATACAAGCCGCCTTTGGCGATACATTATCGTTTGGTTTACGAAGTTTCAGTGACCAATTTTGTACATATCGTCGCGTTTCCGGTAAAGTACGGCCCTCGTGTTTACTCTCAAATATTTATAAATGTAAGCAGCGTTCCTCCTTTTCCCCCTCAAAACTGAAAGTGATATCAGTTACATTTTCAGGCGTGGTTTTTATTAAAAATTAATTAATTGAAGGGAAGAGGTTTATTCACGGTGTATGGGTCACTCCTACCTATCCTAAAGATCTATTAAAAGTGTTAGAATTTACTGACTTCCGATACTTCAGTGAATTCGTACCGTGACTCTCTTTCACATTACATTCCATAAGTTTATTTTCCGATCGATATCCAATACTAAAAAACCGGATCGAAAAAATGCCGATTATTGTTTTGTTATTTTTATCCATAGGACCCCCGAAATCGGAAGTTGACGACCATGAAAAGTGAGTTAGATAGTTTTCACGCTTTTTTTTAAATAAATCATTGCACGTTTATAACCATTACCGGAAATTGCGCTCTATAGAGAGATAAAAAATAACTATATTATATATAGCAATCAGATCCTCTGGCACAAGTTTTCCAAAGGTTTTAATATTCAAAAACAGCGCGGTGTGGGGTATGTAACGGCCGGGGAGCTGGGCTTCGGTCGCCAGCGAAATGATCGAAATTTCCACTAGATTTAACCGTCGGAAATATTCAGAAAAGAGCAGCTAGTCTTTTTATTTTCCTCCCTTTTTTGGTATTCAGAAATGATTCACTTTTGTCTAGCTTAGAAGTCCTCAATACGGCAGCAGACGACACTTGGAGCCAAATTTATTTTCTCCGGAATCCGAAACAGAAAGGGAACCGTTTGCCAGAAGAATTTGTGGTAAAGTTTTACATTCCGAAAATTTCATTCCTCCTACTCTCACACTATCATTCTCTCATTCCACCTCTGCTAAACCACCCACCGCGCCTTGGGTATATATAAATATATATATATATATATATATATAGAGAAAAGGGAAGAGCAGTAAGAAAATACAGTGTCTGTCTGTCTGTCTGAAACCGGGAAAGAACGCGATTAAAATGCTAATTCCGCGAAGAGAGGCGCGCCAGTTTGTGGAAATAAAATAATGTTTAGCACGCGCGGTCTTTTCTAACGAAAGGAAGCGGAAACGGAAATTCGACACGATTGAAGGCAGAATGCAAATTTATTTAAAAAATATAACTTCCCTAAATTTATTTAAAAATCAGAAGGTGTGTAAAGCCTCTAAACGCAGACAATCACTTCTAATGATTTCCATTCAACATTCCCAAAAAGCCAAAAATTTATATAATTGTTAGGGAGGGATTTATATTGAAAAATTATCGCGGGTTTAGTAGTTAATATGTAAAATTTGTAACCATAGCGAATATTGTGCAAAGGCGAAACTAACAAGGAGACATCCCGAAGTGTAACTCACCGATTTTGTTCAAACTCGGGGGATTGGTAGACCTTCATGAATCATGAAAAATCCTAAAGGGAATTCATTCAATGGGCAACCGTTTTGCCATGGCACCGAAAAATGTTTTTGACAACAACAAATGGAAATTTTCCCATGGAAAATAACATGGGATTCTGACCGATTCCTAGGACCCCCCCCCCTGTGAAAAATTTTAACAAATTTCAAAATATCGGAAATGCCAAAAATAGGAAAAATAGATAAAAATTGACAAAACAACATCAAAATTGATCAACTGTTGATCAATTTGAGGTCCAAATCTCATGTTATTTTCAATGGGAAAATTTAATATTTTGTGTTGTGATAAACATTTTTCGTTGCCATGGCAAAACGGTTGCCCATTAAATAAATTCCCTTTAGGATTGTTCATGATTCATGAAGGTCTACCAATCCTCCGAGTTTGAACAAAATCGGTGGGTTACACTTCCGGATGTCTCCTTGTAAATGGACCCATTAAATCGAAGGGCAGTCAATAAAAATTAAAATGAAGTCAGGCTATTCCGCTCTAAGAATTTTATCAGTGACCATGACATTTTATCCACAAATTAACCAAACAGAAGCGAAACAGCTTAGTCGTAGCCACAAATCTGATCCCTAATTTAATTCACCAGCCTCTTATTTACATATTTTTAAATTACATCATTTCGCGTTGGCGATAGTGAAATTAAAATAGCCCAGCTTGATGAACTCGTGATACGAATGAGTGTGAATGATAAATGGGCGAAGGGAAGCGAGGCGGGCGATTAGCGGCGCTTATATAAGAAGCCGTCGCGTCTTTTCTGGGCCGCGGGCATTTGGCCGCTTGCCAAAGCCCAGATTTGACTGATGACACTCGACTTAATTTCTCTCTCAGGTCCGGTACCTAGAGAGTCCGTTCGGGGGCCAGAAGCGATGGCCAGCCTAGGACGCGAAGTACCGCGCCGTATAATTCATTACCATCCGTGACCCCGGGTCGCTGGCGAGTCTACGATCCGGGCTGCGACTTTTAAAGGCTACCGCGTTTCGCGTAATGGTCGCGGAAGAGGTCGAAACATCGCGGATCGCGGGGCCAAATTTCTATTCTTCTCTTTCGCGGGGGCCCTATACTCATTTCTATTCTCCGGAAAACTCCGTTGGAATTCGCGGTGTTCCGCCTTTGTTTTGGGAAAGACTCGGACGAGAAGAAAAGGGCTCTCTTTGTCCGTATATAGTCTTTAAAGAGCATCGACTAGAAAATCTCTTCCTCGGAGCTTTTCCTCGAAGCTGCGGATTTTAAGCCTTTTCAAAAATACAAAGGAATCCATTGGCCGGCCAGACGGGAGGGGGTGTTAGATTTCCTGGAGACTTCGTAATGGACGCTTATCAAAATCCAATCAGCGTTTCTTAAAAACGGCCTGAGCTCGTCAAAAACGAATTTTCCGGGAGGAAATTGTCGGGACCGGAAGATTATTTTGGTTGGAAAGATTTACTCGTAATTATTTTAGAAGAATCGTGAAAAATGATGACTATAGGGCACCCGCCCCACTACCTCCGTTCGCCTCGTCGGGGTTCCCAAAAGTCCGCGTATATATAGACAAACCCAGCTCCCGACCCCAAAAGTACGCGGGGGGGGGCTAAATCAGAGGGAGCCGTTGAAGCGGAAAAGCTCGTTTTTAAGCTCCCCCATTTATTCCGAATTCGTTCTTTTAAGAGAGAATGAATTTAGAAGTTTAGTGGAAGGAAATTATTTAAAACTTTTCTCCCAGGAATATTAATCGCTATTTTTAGTTAGGAGGGGAGCGCGTTTAATAAATGATTCTAAACGTGATACAGGCCACGCGCTCGAAAATAGTCTAAGTTAGATTAACGATTATGCTGGCGGCGAAAATTCGAAAGATCCGAATGTAACCTATTAAGTATCTAATAGGTAAATTGCCTATTAGAGCGAAAGATTAGCCTTTGCCGAAACTCAGCTTATAAACACTTAGGTCAAACGCTTCGTCGTAACGAATCACGGGAGAGGGGGAGGATAAGCAAGATGGAAGAAAAAACGCCAAACAATAGCTTCATCCGAAGCAACGGAAACTTATTATAAAATATCATTCGCGATAATAGAGCTATCGCGCACTCTGATTTCTTCCATCTTCTAATTCCAAGCTTATATTTCGCATCGACATCGCGTTAAAACGACTCTAATCTGATTAAATTATTTGAATCGCAGATTTCCACAACGACTTGGGACACCACAACCACCTTGACGAACCCGAGACGTTGAAGAAGCAAATCTACCCGGAGAACGGAGTTGGATGACAGATGGATCAATCGGTCAGTGAACTCCGCTGCCCCTGCCACACGGTAAGACCCTTTTTCCACGGGATATTTTCGAAACACCTACCACCTATAATCCACGGACCTTTCTCTGTTTTCTTTATTGTAAAATGGCTATAAATACCCGCGTCATACACCGCCGTTCAATATACAATGCCTGAATAAAATATGAAAACTCGAAATGAAAAATCTCCGCAGGCAAAGAAGAACCACCTGCGTGCCTACTTCTAGACCACTTAACCGTCATCAAAATGAGGAAATTCTTGGGAATATAACCAAAAAAAGAAATCGTATCATTCTCGACCACCAAACCCACTCCGTTACCCTCCTTCCCCCGTCCTAACTCCCAACAAAAATATCCTCCGTTGTCCACCTGGAAAAAAAAACGCTCTATCGTCTCCTCGTCCGAAAAATATAAGCCGCTTTTATAAATATATCAATACGGAAGAATGAAAAAAAGAATATGGAAAAAAATATATACGGTATTGACGCGTAAATAGTTGGGATATTTTTGTCGACTGCATATTTCTCAACCCGATATTATATGTATATATATGTATCAGAATCCTTCGAAAAACGCGGGGTCTAAATTTGGGTCAGCGGAACATTATTCGGATTCAGTCGCGGTTTTTATACGAGCCGAGAAAAAGTCAAGCTTTGGAAAAATATCGGATTTTCTTTGTTTGTGTTTTTGGAACAATATACGAGAAGATATAAACTTTTTCAACGGATTTGTATACGAAAATATTAAAGGAAGTGTATAAAAATGAAATCGCACGCGCGAACCGGGCTATAGTTTTAATTTTTTAGTTATCATTATAGCTTTAAAAAGGGGCCTAGAAATATACCTCGACCTATCCGTTTTTGGCAATATTTCGCCAGTCCCTTTAAATAAAAAAAAACATAACTATAGGTCTATTATAGCACGGAGTAAAAAAATGAGTTTAATTGTATACAAATTATTACAATGACGGTTTTTAATATAACGAGAAAGTAAATAATTTGTAACGTTTGAAAAAAAAAATGTTTGTTTCCCCCTAAGACTTTTGATATGCTAATTACCTACAACCGTATAGAGAAAAAATACCAAAAAATACCGCGGTGTTAAAAATATATATATATAAATTGAGTCATCGCCGTGAGGAAGAAAAATTGTATTAAAAAAATATTGGAGTAAAAGAACAAAAAAATGACGCAGCTGCGACCGTCTTCGCCACTGCGGTGGTTTCGAGCTAAGAGACGTTTTTTCTCATTCTCCAAAGGAGAAAAATTGAAAAAAAAAAACAAGCAAAGAACTGTAGAAGAATCGGCAGAAAACGTTTCCCCCTCCCCATGATGGGAAACCACCGAGTTTGTAGCGTTAAAATATATAAAAAAAATTAAAATACAAAAAAGATAAAAAAAAGCTATATTGCTAAAGGGAAGAATGAACTTGGGTAAGAAACCTTTTTCGTATAAAAAAAGAGATGATGTTTATAAATATTATATATGCGTAATAAAAACATGGTCAAATATACGTATATGTTAAATACGATAATATGTGTTCATTTATTTCTTTATTAAACATATTAAATAGGGTATAGTTTTCTGGTTGGTAACATTCTAGAGTATTGTGGTAAATATAAGGAGTCTAGTACGGGATAAATGTATTGGGTGAAAGACTGGTTTGTATTCTAGGGTATTATAATAATCCATCCTTTCGTGGCGACAATAAATGAAAATGATCGGGTATATTTATATGTATTAGAGAGTTTCAGCAAACACATTTCTAGGATTTTTCAGTTTAGGGGGCCCGACAAATTCCTAAGGGGCACCCTTAAAAATCCAATTATTTCCTTAAGACCTATGAGGCTATGACTACAGGTCCACTGACTACTTTAAAATGATCTTAAACGTGTACACGGGCCACACTGGCGTTTGACATTGAAACACGTGGTTTAAATAGATAAAAATTAATTTATATAAAAAGTAAATCGTAGTTGAATTTCCAATCAGATTAGTTTAGTTTTAATTTCTTGGTGTTTTTACCACACATTTATCCATACTTGGATTTACAATGACTTGATTAATCTCAAGCGAGCCGATAGCGAGACTAAAATTATGTAAACTGAGAACAAATTGAGAACGTTCTATTGTTGTGAACCATAGAACGTCACTACACGGAGGGAAATCCGGAAAAAAGTGAAATAAGCCGCAGTTAGTATACTTGGGTAAAGCTGAATAAACGACGACACTGTACAATAGCATATAAACTGCAGTACTACGGAAAATTAACCTTAGTTAGTAAAGTCCAATCAATTACGTGCCATATTATTGTTTCTGTTACAACTAAAACTTTTTACTTCAAATGGTGGAAGCAAAGAGTATGGAGGAAATAGAGATAAAACAACTGGGAGAAGTCCGCAACGAAACGTTCACCACCGAGGGGGATGACAATGGGGAAAAAGCTCTAGAAACCGGCTTCAAAATAGCTACCGCAATACTAGCTGCCGTAGCCGGTTTCTAGAGATTTTTCCCCATTGTCATCCCCCTCGTTGGTGAACGTTTCGTTGCGGACTTCTCCCGGCTGTTTTATCTCTATTTCCTCCATACTCTTTGGTGGAAGTGATACTAATATAGCAAAGCAAGGTATACGAAAGAAAATAACATAGTTTGGACAGTTATACGTAACTTAGTATAATATGTGAATATGATATTCTTTATTGATTTTGTTCACTTACTTTAATATTTCTCAAGGGCACAATGATATTTTTAAAGGGGCACAGATACATTTTGAAGGGTCACGATGGGGCACTCGCACAAATTATTTCTGAGGTGGCCGGGCACACTCAGGCCTCCTCGCTGGCTACGGACCTGCCCAGGAATCAACTTTCCAGCCGAGAACCCTTGACTCGGTTGCCATGGTGAATAGACGAAAGCCCTCGGTCATCGTAGTCCCGGCTTTAATCGTTCGTTGGGTCATTTACTAGAAACTGCAACGACCAAAACATTCGTCAGCTTCTCCCGTAAAAGCTAAACGGCTGGCGAATCTTCTTAGCGTATATTCGTTCGGCCTAGTTTGTAAGTTGATTGTATACGATTAAAAGGCCGCGTTAAACTCGTTCCATTTAAGACTAGCGGAACCGTAAACATGACGCTAAAATTGAGCTTAAAAATCCATTACCGGAGTGGAAGAAAATCAATGAACTTTTTGTAGTTTTTAGCCGAAAATAGGTCCAGAAAGCGGAAGTAATTAGTTCATACGGATCTATCTCGCGTAAAACGTGGCCTAATGATGGGCCCAAATTACTGGCTTAGCTAAAATATAACGCGTCTCATAAGCCTTAATTTAATGATGGTAATTTTAATTTAAAATCCAATTATATTTGAAAAAAGGCGTTTTGGCGTAATTCGACAAAATATGCATCGAGGGGAGCTTTGTTTCCACTTCCCAAAGAACAACAATTACCGTTTCGGGGGGCTTACGGGTGGACCGGAAAGGGTGACGCGAAATTTTATATTTGGGTTGACGAGCGACTATAGAAACGATGTAATTCGGTGGCAATAATTTTCGGCGAACGAGTCGTAAAGGTGGCTCTTAGAGGCGCTTAGCGAAAACGTAATTAAAAGTTGGTATTAAAGGAAAGCGGCTTAGAAATAGGGAAGAGGAGGCCAAACAGCGCCAAAGGGATCCGCGTCAAGAGGAGAGAGAATTTATTAAGGATCGAGGAAGCCTTTCATTCTGTCGGGGAAGCTGGAGTGAGGCCATCGCTGCAGCGATAAAGTCTATTCGCGGAGAAGGACAGCCTCTTCTAATATTACGAAAACTCGTCCCACCACCTCGCACTCTACGCCGTGCGTCTCTTCTTATCTGCCTCCCCTAGATTTCTGGAAGCTCGCGTTTGAATTTCACGCGCGGACAGCGAATGCCTATATACATATACGGGGAGACGGAAAGGATAGGGTAGGGTAGGATAGAACGGTGGAGAAGTTGGCGTAGATATTCTTCCTTTCGGGCGCTGTCTGTCTAGTCGGCGTTGGTAGGGTTCGCGTGAAGGGGCAGCGCGCCGAGGGATTCCGGGACCAAAGCCTCACTTCGGGCCAGAAAAGAGGCAAAGGGGTTTCGGAAAAGGAAGAACATTTTCTCTCTAACGCAATCAGTTCAATTACAGCGAAAAGGGGGTGGCGAGGGTGGCCGCACTCTGAGCCTCAGTCGCGACACCCTTCTCCCAGCCCCGCAAATTGATCGGTCAAGAGCTAGCCCGGAGGTTGCCAGCTAGGTAGGCCATAGAGAAAGGATCTCTCCATCATATATGCTCCCGTACGCTCTCTCCGCTCTCGGGCGCCTTTTGTCCCAACAGAACTAAGCGCCCCCTCCCCCCCCCCCCAACCTTTTCTAAAGGAACAATGGAGGCAACCTGAGAGAGAGCGAGCAGCGGGAAATCTTGGATATTGGTCCGGCTGAGAAGCGCGCCCACATCGCCCGGGGCTCTGTTACAGTACCACTAACTCCCTTTTACGCTCTCGTCTCGACCTTTTCTCTCTCGGTTGGAGCTCTTTTTCGTTGTCCGTTTCTTCTTTGGGTTTCTGGTAAGAGGACCTCCATCCCGTATAAGGTTTTATATCGGAAAGCGATACACGCCGCGATTGCGGACTGTATAGTTTTTCTCGGCTTTCGTTTTCATAGATTGCCGCTCACTCCTGTCGAACCCGATATACAACACGAACAAAATAATAGAAATAGCGCCCGCCCCCCCCCTCCCTCTCTTTTTTACGCGAAAGAATAAAAAAACACAATGGAGATCCCGACGAATAAACTGTAAAAGAAACGAAATACGGTACCCTCCATCGCCTTCATATCGAAGCTGGTTGTCGTCCATTGTCGCGAGTCCGCGTTGACCGAAGATCTTCATCCGTATACGCGGTACGTAAGCGTCCCGGCCGTCCGAAAAGGAGTTTCGTTTCCGGAGCGGAAGCCGAATAAGTCCCCTCTCCCCTCCTTCCACACCCGGGGTCCAGCCAAAGTCGCCGCTCTTGTCAAGACCATCGAGCCACACTCCTCGTCCATTCTTCCCTTATTTTATTCTTTCCGTACCTTGTTTTCCGGACAAACAAGACACGGACGCGTTTCTCCCTCGAGGGTATGCCAAAACCTTAAAGACGCTTCGAGTCACCTTATACCGTAGACACCCACTTCGGTCCGGGTGGTACGCGTTCTATATAGACGCGTCGGTCGGGAAATAAACTCTAGGTGGAGCAAATAAGGTATACGATATATACTCGATACGAAGGCGGTTTATAAAAATTCTTCAAAAAAAGGAAGTCGGAGCCTTTCGTGGAATGAATATTCTCTCCTTTGAAGAGCGCGATACCTTCGAATAAAAGCGTGAATGCCGAGGCTAAAGCAATACCGAAAAATCTACGGAAGCGAAGAGAGAGAAAAAGACTTGGAAATGGAAAAGTAAGGAAACTCGTATAAACCCAAATAAAGAAGGTAGGAGGCGAAACGTCAATTTTCTTTCCTCTCTCAAATCTTTTCTAGCCTGCAGAAGGATATAGAAATCTGGGACCTTTCTTATAGAAGATATTGAGAGGCGAGCCCCGGTTCGGTTTTCTTATTTCACTCATACCCCTTCTTCGTTCCTTCGTCGCTAAAGTTTCTTTTGACAACAACAGATTTCCAAAACTGCGAGCTAGACCGACTACGGCGACAACGCCGCTGGGAAACAGAGCCACTCCTCTTATATATATAGCTTCCTCCATCCATATATACGATATTTTATTTACTCACTTCCCTTCCCGTAAATATAGCGGAGATTTCGCGAAGCACACTGCCGCGCGGAGAAAAAAAGCCTAATATTCCCACCAAGAAAAAGTTCGTTTGAGTTCGGATTTCGACCCGATGAAAGAGCTTTGCAAAAATACAGTAACGATACGGTAATCTCGTATCAATTCGATAGGAGGTATACGGAAACGTAAAAGCTTTAGCGAATTTAAGCTGTTGAATAAAAAGTTTCACCTTATTGGTTTAATTTCGTCGTACCGAGAAAGTACACTTACGTTACCGCCTTAGTAAAAGCGAAATTTCGGTTTTTATCTTATACGGAAACTAACGTCTTCGCTCTCTGGTCGAATAAAAAATGATTTGATCGAGTCCTGGCGGAGTAAAGCGATAAAGAAAATGGCTTTCCCGATACGTTTAAAAGTCCCCGGCCATGACTTATCAGATGAAGAATGCCCCTGTCGGGCCGGGGAAAAGGGAATAGGCGGCTTTCAATGGAAGAGCTGATTAGACGGATATTTCCTTCTTTAGCCCTTTGATTATGACAATTTCGCGTAAAGACGCCACTAAAGGTATAATATATGTTCATAGTTCCTTTAAGTCGAGACGGGGCGAAGAGGATTAGGCCCTAATGGCCGACCATATCTCCCAATTCAATCGTTAGTTTCGTATATAGATATAGGCTATTTGGGAGCGAAAGAGAGAAAAACACTCCTCCGCGGATTCCTCCCCTTTTCCTTCGGGGATCTCTAAATCTCGGTGGAAACGTAAAAGGAGAAGCCCGCCCGTTTCTCCCATCGCCCGCTATATATATACACTCGCATCCTTTTTTTGGTTTGGCGGGCGGCTACGCTTCGCTACAAGTTCTCAGTCGTTAAAAGTATCCGCGGGATGGGAAAGAAGACGGACAAACACGGTGGACGGAGAAGACGGAATGGACGATTCGACGTGGGAGGATTCCGGGAGGGGGGATCAAAGGCTGACCACATACCGTCGCCCGTCTGTCCGCCCGCTTTGCTTCACTACTCGCGCTAGCGACATAAATCTCCGGCCAAAGTGGCTGTCCCTTTTACGTCAGAATCCGACAGTCAGCTAGTCTGAATACCCGCGTAGGGTGTACCCCCAATTTCCTCTTTCGAACGAGCTATCTGGTAAGACTGACGGCGCGGTATCAACTATACCACCAGTACTACAACTAGACACGTATACGTCCAGAGAAAGAGTCTCTCTCCCCGCTTCCGGATTCTGCGAAGCTATAAAGAGCAACCGGAGGGAGTTCTTCCTCGCTGGATAAAAAGGGAAAGAGCGCCCCCTTCGCGCGCGCTTCCTAAAGGGGGGTGTAAAAAAGAGTCGCTCTTCCTCCCTTATTGCTCGGACTGCGCTTTAAGAAAGCGCAATCTCCGACAGCGGCTGAGTAAAAAAGGAAAAGTAAGCCTTGGTCGCGGCTTCATTTGCCTCGATTCTAACGTCGAAGAATTATTCCGACGACGCGAGTTCTTCGTATAATAGAAGAACGTGAATCAGACTTAATTAAGGCTCGCATCAACTGGCCGAATATTAAAAGCTGGCGCGGTTTCGTCGTCGGAAGAAAAATATGAAATGGGGTCGCGACGCGGAGAGTAAAGACTTTAGGCAAAAGTTTCGTCGCGTTCTATATAGATGACGCGAAAACCATTAGGCCTTTGTTTAATATTTACGGGTCTAATATCCCAGCCTCCCTCGAAGACTGTAAATGAAGAATTCGTTCCATTCCATTAATATTATACGTCTTAATTTAAACGAAACCTAGAAACGCTACACCTCTGATACGGCCAAATAATGATGTTGATTTAAAGTCAACGAACTGTGAATTTTACAAAACGCTATTAACGCCGAGTGAAGCCTGTCAAAACACGAAAACTGACGCGTTTGTTTTGGTAGCAAAAAGTTATCAACTATTTTCGTAAAATCTCTTAGAGAAATACGTCTGTTTTGAGCTAGTTTTTCTCGATTTCTGTTTGGCCGGAGAAGCGATATGATTAGGATTGCTTATAACAATAATAACGCGAGGGCGAGACGCGAAAACCAGAAGAGCCCGGAGCTATTTTTCACATCAACATTTCCCTATTTTTGCGTCTCGCGTTGTTCTTATACGTTGCTCTCTAGCGACGCGTGGGCTTTGGGCACTTGGCGCCTCTATTAGGTCGCGGATCTCTCTGGAATATTTATAATCGGACAAGGTTCGGCGGGCGACGAAATGGAAAGGCGAGAAGGAAAAGAGAAATCCGAAGGAAGAAGGGGGAGCGAGCGAAGGCAAAAAAAATCCGATCGATTAAGGCTTATCCGACAGCGGCGAGATACGGCACATGGCAACAACTGCCGATGGCTGCTGCGAGGATTTTCGCGGACTGCGCGACGGATATAGAAGGAATCAGTGGCGCAAACAGGCGCTCGCTCGGGGCTCATCATTTTAGCCGGAACGAAGGGGACGGCGGAGTTGGGGGAGCCGACTAGCGCCTCGGGCGTCGCGACCCACCATCGCACCCTCTCTTCTATTGAATATAGCCGCTAGTACGAGGGAAAAAGGGCAATACTAAATTGGAGGCCTGTTCTACGCCAGAGTGGGATAAAGTTTGCTTTTGCTCCGGGGATCCCGAAGAAGCTTCCCAAACGGCCTGCCCAAAATGCTTTCTCGTTCCCGTAAGCCCGGGCCCGTTTACCTAAAGGATATTATTCATTGATTTCAGTCGATAAAATGAAAAAGAAAAAGATTGCCGTGGCATACCCAGCTGCGACATACGTATATCGGGGAGATTGGTAGATGTACCTCTGTTTGGGCTTTGTACCCGAGATAGATAGTTTATTTCCACGAGCGTGTGGATTTAAAGCGGTATAGAATCAATTTAAAATTTAACTTGTTAATGCCACGCTTAAAAGGAATTTGAAAGTATAATTTGGAAAACGGATTGCCACGAAGAGACGAACTAAGACTTCGAGCATAAATAAATAAATGGTACGAATTTGTTATAATTCAAGGCGTTACCTTCCATATTAGTCTATACCGCTTTTCAATAGAACATTCACCAATGTTAATCTACAATATTATACAATCATTGAAATTAAATCTGGCTAATACACCAATTATTTATCTACTGGATTCAACGAGCTATATTATTCCTAAAGAATTATTTGCCCTTATGATTGATTTTGTAGTATCTAATTTCGATAAAAAGTATAAGTAATAGACTTAAAAATAGCAAACAGCTATCAACTTATAAGAAAAAAAAACGTTGCAGTCTTCAATTTACCTCGAAAACGGGAAAGTTGTAATAATAAATTGCCATTTTAGAACGGTGACGAAAAATTTGAAGAATAGCTCGATAAACTAATATTTTTCGACAGGCCTCGGAGCGCTTCGTCGACACATTTTTGAGGGTGGGCCGAAGAAGCAGACTCTCCTCGCGCTTAAAAGCGTGATATTAGGCAGTCGAAAACAGCACTTTATATTAATAAAAGGTGAGCTAAAAGAGTGCTTTCTAGCGAGCCAATAGAGGAAGTAGAGAGCGAGTTTTAGTTAAAAGCGTTCGCTTCGGACGTGTATAGGGAGAACGGCAAAGAAAAAGCTTGGTAACGAACTTCTTAAACGAGTTAGAAGGGAGCGACCAAATTTCCCTTGACAAGCTGCCATTTTTCTCCGCCACCCCTCCCTGGCCGCCTTTCCCTCAAAGCGTACCCCGAAGGCTGGCTGACGAGCGTGGCGTAAGCGAAAAGGTAGGGCGTACGTATAACCCGGGCGCTATATTCGAAGACAACGCTCTTTCCGGCGCTATTAAAGATACATAATCAGAAGCTGCGTGGGCCGCCTTTTCCGAAGAGAAATTGCATTTCCCGAAAACTTTTGATCGGGGATATTTCCCTTTCTTCCCTTTTATCCCCGAGTAAACTAATAGCAAATATACGGGGAAGAGGCTGAGCCGATGGTTGCAATTTTAATATAGTATTTCCTTACGCAGCGGCTTCTAGAGCTAATATTATTTACAAAAGCTCGGACTGAAAGCGGCTTTTTTCCGAAGGATTATTTTTGAATGGCTTCGCTTAAAATATTCAAATTTAAGTCGACAGTAGATGTGATTGATATGGGAAAATTTCGTAAACATCATAAATTTGTAAACCCCTGAAAGAATGAAAGTGGGGAACTTTCCAGTATTTTCATACAAATTTTTATACCCATTGTTTTATTCGAAAGCCGATATTTTAACGCGTCAATTCTCTACAGTAAGATGATCCAAAGTTCAAGTGGCGAATCGCTATAAGTACGTCATCGTTAAAAAATTGGGTAAATGGTATCAAATCGTGATTAAAAATCTTGATCGGAAATATCCAATTTGAAATTGTAAGGTAACAGGAAAATCCAGATCCTAAACTTCGAAATGGTTTCCGAATAGCGAGTTCTTCAGTCAATTTTCCGCTATCAGATTGGAGAATAATGGAAGTGGAAGGCACCTAGGCTATAGTCCAACGCCCATAATGCGAAAGGAAGTATAAAAAACCTAAAGACGTTCTAAAAAGGAGAAAGGCACGAAAATGCCGTTGTCCAGGCGTGAAAAACTTTACGATTGACTCGAAATGGGCACGAAGGAAGAACTTCCCGCTTAGTTCGGCCCGAGAGAGGAAAAAATATCCGTATTGACAGTTTGGTCAGGCGTAATGAAGTTCGAAGCTCCGGCGAATGGAGGGAGAGGAGTTTCAATTCGAGTAACTGACGTTGGAAAATTGGCGTTGATAAGCTGGTATAACGGCCTCCAAATTCTATCGAGCGCGGTCGAAGAAAATGACGAAGAATCAAAGAGAGCCCGTACGATTTCCTTTAACGATTTTGGTTAAATTACATGAGAAATCTATACAAAGGAATCTTCGGAGGGTCGTAACAAAAGGCGCTTACTAAAGCCCCGGGGCTGCGCGTAAATTCCAACTGGGATTAAGGCCCCCGTTCAATCTAGCTTCGATCGTTAGAGATAGCCACCAGCTCTAAAATGGTGCTTCTTAAAATTATCATACATCGTACCTTACGCCAAATCACTTTGACTTTATTCTTTACCTTTGCATGATAAAGAAACTTTTCTCATTATTAAACGAGAAAAATTACGAAATAAACCTGTTTACCCGCGTATCCAGATCAAATTTATTATTTAATCTTGGAAGATTTAATAATAATAGAACCTGAAATTTGGCGATACGAGGTATTAAAAGATAAACATTTGTATAAAACAAAATCTCGGCAAAGACGTATTTTGAATTAATAATTTGACTAAGACTTCAAACACCAATATATATATTCCCTTGATTTCTAAAGACAAGTAAGTTTATCGGGAAAACGTGTTGCATAAATGATTAGTCGGTTCGGTATAATCATAAATGCTCCAGAGAAAAGTCTGGAAAACGCGCTATATTTCCCCGGCCAGATATTTATTCTGAGTGTCAGTGTAACGGACATTTATTATGATAAATTAGATCCCCGGCGCATCGCTATGATGTTTCGATGGCGCCTGACATCATATTCTCAGAGAGTAAGATAGATGAATCGAACGCGCGATAGACCGCTTTCGCGATCAAGACTACCTGGAATCGCGACCATAGAGCGAGATATTCTAGAGATATCTTACAATGAAGTATCAGATACGAGTTCAAAAGGACCCGAATGGTTTACGTTTTTATTGACGATTGTTGATTTAGTTAAAAATCATTTTAATTACAAAACTAAGGTTAATTTGGTTAAATATTGATTGTATACCATTTGACCGAATCCCATTCGTCCGAAGGTACCATTGAACCGAATTCCAATCGACCGAAAACCGCGTTTTGGCCGGTTTTCATTCAATATGATGTTAGGGATACATTTTTATATAAATATATAAAAGATACAATACATACAACTACTATACATTCGGTCAAATAGGAATAGACCATTCTATAAAATACCACTTATATGGATATTTACTATTGTGTATAGAGAGGCAGAAGGTTTGGCCCGATTTTTCATAAACCAGGGCGGCTCAAAAAAGCATTATCTGGCAAACCTGCCAATCTAGTTGTCTGAATAAATATCGGATGTTTGATCAAAATCCTACTCATTTAACGTTTATAGTTTTATACAAACCATTATAAATAGTTAATTACCTATATCTCCACGTAGGCTACCTTATCTATATTTTGAAAACAGACTTTTTGGAAGACGCTTCACGAAATACCAATTCAATAGGACTGAACATAAGTAATTTTTTTCAAACCGAAGAATTGAAGTGTTGGTTGCACGAAAAATCGATAGTAATAAAAACGAATGAATGCGGGCTTGTTTTGAAGCCCAGGACGTTCTCTTTCCAAAAATGTCATTGTCGAAACAAATTTCCAAGCCTAAGTGTATTAACTTTGAGTCCGAAACTGACCTTTTTCGCTCCCCAAAATCCTGAAATTTTCGGCGAATTTTCTCCTCCGTAGCACGAGCAATTTGGGGCAAATCAAAGCTGTAGTTTTATTCCTAAAATAGAAGGAACTGAAGTGGAGGGATTCTGTTTACTTGTAGAAGTTTTCAAACCAGAGGTTTTTAATCATAATATTAGGCTTATTATCGAAATCAAAAATATTTTTTTTACGCGCGCGCTACGCGACGCGCGCGACCCGACGTTTTAAGATGAATTTACAAGGAGCCTTCGGTTTCATATCGTTTTTCTACTACGTAGGCTTGTGTATGCCTATTTCAATTACTACTGCGTAGGACTTTTTCCTGGGTGTTAATTCAACCTGCTTTTAATCCCAGATGTAAAGAAATGTATTACTGACAATTAGCCAATGATACGCTTCGCATTTTCTGACGTCATGGGTGCCGAGAAGTCTGGATATTCGCCGAAAAACTCGATTTCCACCATTCCGACTTCTTTTTATAATAATACAAAGACCACTTAACCGATTTTGATGAAATTTTCTGTACTTGCTATAAAATATTTGCTCTTTCTAATGAACCATTAATTAGCCATAGCTAAAATTTCGTGCAACCAACACTTTAATATATTTGCAAGGCCAACTGAAATAGCGCGACGCGTTGTTAGTGATAATGTCTAGCCAGTTTAGCTACGAATAGGCGAAACTATAAAGTCCAGGGGGGCTGAAAAGATGATAATCACGTGGAGAATTTCAGCACCATCTATCCTAAGAAATACGAACTATTACTCGTTTTATTTTGTTAATGGCGGTTTAAATTTTGATAAATTCATCTAAATTATCTAATTTTTATTATTATATAAAACATCTTGTAATAGAAAGGTTGAAGTTAATTAGCTGTCTGCAGTATCTGGAAGGAATAATTTTTTTCTTTACCGTCGCACGGCCAACTATGAACACGAGTTACCGAATCGAAATTGGCTGTGATATGGTAGTCACGTGATTTTGTTTTCCCATTTTAACAAGTTGGTTAAGACCAAATTTACTTTATAGTTTCGCCTATTCCCATACGACCGAATCATATAATTTTGACGGATTTGAACCTAACCTAACCCGAACTATAGCCTTTACTATTGCCTATTCTATACCCTATACTATACCCTATACTATGTCTTTAGTGTCGGTTTGACTTATAAAACGTGCGATGTATTCTGAGTATTGGCGCCACCCCAACCGCATTCTTAACGCAACTTAGAGGACAGTACCCAGCCAAACGCACCTAGTATTTCCAATCCGATATTAATCTAACCTAACCTACCAAATCAGATATTGAATGGGACCCCGCCAACTTGGTGCTATTTTTATATATATATATATTGGCTATATATTGATTCGGTCAGATGTGAATTCACTTTAATCGTAAAAATACCCGAATAGACAATATTATTATCAGTCCCATTAAGAATCGCGCGTAGCTTTGTAACTCTCTAGAAATGCGAACGAGACAGAAAGAGAAGTAGCTAGAAATAACTGTCATCAGCATCTTCGTATATGGTAAGAGGGCCGCCAGAAAGGTGTCCATCCTCGCCTCTCCGGCTGCACTCTTGGAAGATGGAAGAAGTAATAGAAGATAAGGAGCGTAACTAGGAAGAAAATGGGCGGAATAGGATCACTTTACCGCGACAAACAAGAAACGGGAAACTTTATTAATACCTTCTTTGTCGGTAAAGGAGAGAAGGCTCCAATAATTTATACGAGGGATACCGCGCTGGCGTGACTCGAGGATTCCATCAAAAGACGAGAAGAGAGAGAGAGAGAGAGAGAGGACGCCAAGAAGGAGAAGAAGCGGCCTGCCCCAGTTTACCGGATAGGTCAAGTTTTCTTTGTTTTTGCTCTTCGTCGGCGGCAGTCCACTTTTCTTTTATCTATCGGGGGCTCGCGAGAGGCCTCAATTTGCCGGAGTTAGGAAAGAGAGGGGTTTATTTTGCACTCCATTAGCGTTATTTGATGCCGCGTTGTTTTAAGGGCCCACTACCCTCCCGAGACTGAAGCTCTGGAGAGAAGAAGCTCGACTGGCGGGTCGATTAAGATCGCTATCGTATGCGCAACGGGGAAACCAATTAAACAGAATCGCGATGGCCGGGAGAAGGGTGCCGCCCAAAAGGCTAACAGCGATAGCGTCACCGTCTTTTAGAAACTACGGCCTTTTTAATGAAAGTTCCTTATATCGGACCAACCTCCTAAAAACGCTCAGCGTAAGAAAATCGCGTTTGATCCTCAACATAATTTGACGCAGTCTGTACCGCTCCTCCAACTCCGGGAATTAAGTATCCGGTTTAATAAAGGGACATTTTTCTCGAGATTCAAGCCGGCGCGAAACGTCTGCGAGGAAGAGACATGTGGGGGTTACGTCAATGACATTGTATACTTCGAGAGAAGCACTCAGACAGTCTGATGACTACGAAAGACACTTTTAGGGAGGCTTTAAAGGGCTTTCCTTATTGCTTTGCCAATTTTGTCCCGCGAATTTATCTCGACGAAAAAGCCTGTTGTATTACACGGAAATAAAACTCGAAACGCGACGACTGTCAACAAACGCCATCTAGTGGCGTAATTTCTTTTCAACACGTAGTTTGGGGTCCCCAGAAATTGAATAGAAGTAGAATATCTAAGAGGGGAGGGCTCTACGGTCGTCATTATTCTCTATAGCGAGGAAGGGATGGTAGGACGCCCAAAACTTGAACAACGGCGCAACCCTCGATCGAGAACGCGTCGTGAAGACGAGATCCCGCTACGAGAACGAGCAGCCGTTCGATAAACATTTGTCAAACGACAGGTCCCCGGTAGTATTTCTAAATAAAGAGACGCGGAGCTGGATTATATCCCATATAGAAAAAAAAAGTGGCATTCTCAAAAGTAAATAGTTGCGGGGCATCCGGGAAAATAACGTGAAAAAAGGTTTATCCAGCTCGCACGCTATATTTGTGTTTGGGGTGTTGGCGCGATTCCCTCCTATATATTCCGGACTTGAAAAGGATCTAATTTTTTCCACCGCTAGGATGGGTGAATAGACGTCTGCGGGTTTTCTTACTGAGAGCTATTTATCCTGGGAATATTATATTTTCGGGCTATTCCGGGCGAGCTGATGTATATATTATCCATTGATAAGTCCCGCGGACGCAAAAAGAAAACCCACCCCCTCCCGAATATATCCGAGCGAGCGGTTTTATTTTTTAAATGATGGGTCCGCTCATTTATTGTAGTCGGTTTTAAACCCGTGGAAAGCCCAAGGTTAAGCTATTTTTCATCTAGTTTCTTATATAGCGACCGCGGAGGATGACTCTAGAGCAAAAACCCCCAAAATAAACCGGCGGGATGACGGGGAAAGAGAGACGCACCACTCGGGTGCCTTGGCTAGCCGGACCATTACTCAAGGAGGGTTTTTTTTCGACGAGGGTGTTTGAGAGAGGGTAACCTCGTGGTCGCCATTAGACCAGAGATTCTTATTCCTGTTTAAAAGAAACCTTAGAGTGACTGCGTCGTAGTCGAGTGGGAGGGGGGTTTATATGAAAAAATTGATAGAAAAATAGAGTATAGCGGGTAGTAAGGATGAAAAGATCCCCGAATCCTAATCTTTTCTTCAAACCGATTTATCAAGAGCGCCTTAAAGGAGATTAATTTTAGGCGGCGAAACATTTTATTTTTCTTTTGAGGCATCTTCCGATAGCGCGCGCCGCAACGATATACGAGAAGCTTTATTCATAGACCCGGTGGGAATAATTTGGAGGCCAGACAGCCACTATGAAAATAGATATACATTGCCCGTAATATACTCCCTTCTCGGAAGACAGATATTCTTATAAAACCCATTTTTATTTACAAAATAAAGGAAGCGAAGACATCTTTATTCCGCGGAGACACGCAAATTGCCTCTTTTATTGTACGAATTATATATTAGCTTTTATTTATATTTAAACAATTTAATTGAATAATAAAGTGTATTTCCTATTGAATAACCCAGTTTGATGTTTTAAATAGAGTCGATGAGGGGCTAGAGCACCATTCCCTCGCGTTAACTGATAAAAACATTTATTGCATAGTAAGTAGCGCTCTTTGGAAATTGTCCATTAAAGATATTTATTATACTTTCAACGCCAAAATTACATACTTTAGCTTAGCTAAAATATTGAAAATTCTTGAGATCTTAGAAAAAGAGTAGATTTATTTTAAAAACAAATTCCACGCCAAAATATTATTCCAGTCGTATAATTTAATGTTTTCTACTCTCAATTTATGTGATCAATTTCAAACCGAGAAGAATTTGGGTCAAAACTAAAATTTTCGCCCTGATTTGGAGTCCTCCAAAACCGAATTTATCGACGCGCAATATCGGTTAGACTAAATTTTATAAACATATTCTAAGTAAGACGAGTGACTAAATCTAACTGAAGATTTAAAATAAATAAAAGCGTAGAGATTGAATCTATAATACACGGTATACACGCGGTCTAGAAAAGAAGTGAAAAGAAATTTTGAAGGAAGAATTTCCGTCTTTGGGCCGATGGTATAGTCTCGACGGGATGAAGACTGGTTTTCATTCTTTTAGCCAAGCCGGAATAGAAGGAAAAGAAGATAGAGAGGGAGAGACTACAAACGTTCCTACACTGTTGACTCGGCGTTTTTACGATATCCTTGGGAGCGTTTTATTTAATTATCCGTATGCCGAAAGGAGACGATCCGAGAAAGAGAGTGACTGAACGAACCGAGAATGCTCTTCGACGAGGGCCGGATTAATACCCGACCATCAGTGCCTTCCTGAACCCCCCCGCGATGTGTTAGTCGGCCGAGAAAGAGGAAGAGAAGGTGACGGCGTGATATCGAAGAAGAAGGGGAATACGAAGAACTTTATTCGTGTAAAAAAGGGCCCCAAAGACCAGCCGTTTCGAGACGCGAGCGTTGGAAGGAAGAGGTTGCAGCCAGCCAGCAGGGTCCCGGACGGAAAAGAGGAAGCCCCCGTTTCGACGTACAAACTCTTTTTCGCTTATCAGAGACTATAGCGAAGCGTCCGTCAGAGGAAATCCAGCGTAATTGATGTCTCCCAGCGCAGCCATCAGCGTCGGAGACTCAACTTCCGCGAACAGTGCCACAGCCTCAAACTAATGAAGAAGAATGTCTTAACGTTCCAGCAGGATCAGCCAAAATAAGGAGAGCCCAGTCGGCCCAGAAACGGAAATTTGCCAGATATATTAGACGACGCGTGTGCGGAGACAGAGCGAAATCACTACCGCTATCGACTAATTTAGCTTACCTAGCTCGGCGGTTCCCAATTTGTTTTTGCTATGGAACCCTAAATTATCCACCTAATTCTGGTGGAACCCCAACTCATTTTTTTACTTATCTTAAAAGACTCTTGACACAAACAAAGATGGCCGCACTGCGAATTATCGGAACCCCTGTGACCCTTCCCCAGGGTTCCGCGGAACACCTTTTGGGAACCGCTAGGACCTAGCTTACCAATCTCCGTAAATATAGCAAATAATATTTTTGTTTGGCTAGAATTCTGATTTGATTTTAATGTAAGTTACGTAACTGGCCAAATACAGGGTCCGTACAAAATTTTCGGAATTAAATTCCCTGACCAAATTGCAAAATTTCCCTGACCATTTTTGTAGAATGAATTAATGTTTTGAGGTAAAATCTTCAAAAATATTTATTATGTATTTTTAATATATCTTTCAAAAATTTATTTTCTGGATTTTTTTGGGGTAATTTTAAAATTCCCTTACTTTTTTGGACCTGATTATTCCCTGGCCATTTGGAATCATTATCAAATTCTCAGACTTTTCCTTTTGGAAACATTTTCAAATTCCCTGACTTTTCCAGGTATTCCAGGTCGTGTACGAACCCTGAAAAATAATAAAAGGGTGAACTTCTAATTCTATACTTGGAATTAATGACGTCGCGATTCTTCAAAGTAATTTGGTTCTTGGTCACTATACACGACTGCCTTGATATACCCAGATAACACGCACCCAACCGAATTCGACGCTTTACAATATTCTATCTATTACAATATTTGCGTAATAGAGTATCATAACGGGACGCGATAAAAGTAAATCGATACTTGTACAAAAAGAATTCGACGTACTCGGTAAATTTATATGGTATCGCGCAAATCGTTTCAAATATTCTCGTCATACAGAAAAATTGAATATCTTCCTAGAAACCTTTCATTACACGAGCTGATAATATCACCTGCGCTCGCCTATAACTCGAAACTTGAAAGAACACCCACCGCATTTCTACGAGGTTCAAATCGAGTCCTATTCATCATCGTAGTGACATTTTAGCATTATACGAAAAGTAACCGATTTTCGGGCAGATGGACCAGATACTTCTTATATAGACGCCGGTTTAAATGAAAACGAAGCTCGTAGAAATGATTTCGAGGATTTGCGAAGGACGTAATTTTCTTACACCGTAAATAGACGCCGGTTTAAAGGAATACGAAGCTTCGAGGATAAGCGAAGGAGGAGAATGGAACGCTTCAAACTAAGCCCAAATTGTCCAGCAATCTTGGAATTAAAATTGGCCTAACTGATGAAATCGTCGAAGCGAATCCGTCGCCTCGATTACCGTTCCAGAGCCAATGGGCTTCCCGTAACTAGAAATTAAAGCCCTTCTAGCGGCGACATGAGTCGTGCCGAAACTCGGGGCTCATTCTCGGTGGCGTTTGGAAGCTCGCGATGAGGCAATCGCCGTCTGCCCCACTCAACTAGAGCGTGACGCACTAAGCTCTCAAAATCTAATTTTAACGGCGAGGAAACTCGGGTCAACACTGTCGACTAGCCTAGTAATATTTGTACGACTTAGGTCAGACTAACAAGAAGTGACTCGGCGGGTGAAAAGCTGGCGTGAGCGATTCCGAAACGGCGGTGTCGGCGGCGAAGCAAAATCCGTAAACAAAGCTAAAGGGGCTATTATAATTATTGGAGTCCGCAATTAAGTAGGTAATGGCTGATTCTTCCTTTTTTCCTAATCGTTTCGTCGGAATGCAATTCCGCTTTGGTAAACGCGTTCGTGATTGGATTTCGCACGCCCTCTAGCGACGGCACCCCGAGTTAGAAACGCTAGCGCTCCATTACTGTCGTCCCTGTTTGCTCAGAAATGACTTTAGAGACCCTCAACGTCGGAGAATCTAAGCCTACCAATTCCGTCTGTTTGTCCTCCGCACTTGACCTCAATGTCCTCTCGGACTATCGTCGCTTGGAAGGGCGGACGAAAACGACAATTGGAAATAAGACGAAAAACCCTTTGGCCGAACTTTGACCGAAAGGGGAAAAGAACCGAGGAAAACTACTTGGCGTGTTCTACGGGACGAAAATCGTTTTCTATCTCAAGTCTAATAATATTTGACATTACATATGTGCTAAGATATTATGTACACACTATAGTCGGATATTGGCAGTAGAGGCTAGATTTCTGGCAACATTGATATCCAAACAAGGGCATAATCATTTACCTACCCATAACAGTCAAAGCTACAGCTTTGTAAATCGATTAAGGGAATCAAAATGTTGGTCCTAAATTTGATAATAAATTAGTTTTCTCCTTAAGGTTTCATTTTACTTTATTAATTGTCTCAACATAGTTATTCACCCTAGCTACACATTATCATTATAACCAACTACAAATTATTTGTTCCAAGTAATAAAAATAATAAATTGTTTGAAACTATTATTTAACTAACTGTACCTTTTAAAACGAGAACAACGTCGTCGGCCGCATTTCCAGAAAATCTTACCCTAGCAATAGGATTCACGTTCTACTGACACCGGCTCGTAGTCAGTTGAAATTTTAAAAGCAAAAAAAAAACGGAATAGGGCGTGAATTTTCCATTTCCGTAATGCGGATGCTCCAGTTGAAATTTAAAGGCGGAAAGCGGCTTACCGTGGCTCGGTGACGGGGATTTGCGCGTTCGCCCAAAATGAGAAGAAACGCTAAAATGCCCCGAGCAATCGAGGTGAAAAGGAAAAACTTTATCTTCAATCCAAGACGTCTAAATATATATTGTATATGGCGCGGGACATGTAAAGCTTTAAAATTTTCAGTCGTAGGCGGATCGGGTCGCGCCTCGTATCGGTTGCGAGGGGCTTAAAGAATGTTCTTTTACTTTTTCATCAGCGAGACTATTTCTTTTAAGGCTCTCCGCGTGCCGATAATGAAATTGCTAAAACTAAACTCGGTTCCTAGGCTCCAGGCGTATCCTAATCCCGAGAAGCTTTCAATCTAGCTATGATACAATCATCAGTATAAACGCCTATTGTGTTCCAACATAATAACCATGACAAGATTAAGATAAGTAAAATAGTTTATTAATGAAGTTTATATCTACATGATGGTACAAAGAGTAAAAGGAGATCTAGTCGACTGATGCTTATCTACAATGACCCGTCGTATTTATAGTCTGCGGTCAGCGTGTATAATTGATAAGATAATAAGGTGTAGGTTAAATAGTTTTTTACATGAACATAACAACGCCAATTCTTACACTAGGCGAATCGCGTACCAACGATAGTTTATTTCGAGACACTTTGAAGCGCAAATTTAACGAGGAGAAGAAATCGACTTTATAACGCAGTGACGTGTCGCGAGCAGACGGTATAATCGCGTCGCTGTCTATTTCTAGGCCGAGTTCTCCATTAATCTTTTAATTACTAATGGCTTTGGCGGCAGATAAACGACGAGCTTTTTCTTTCGTTTAACTATCAAAAGGGACGCGTACGGTATCGTTAATCCGCTTCATTTCGATCGCGGTTAAAATGTTAAAAGGAGGGCTAACCCACCAACTGATCGTCACGGAATGGTAGGAGAGGGCGGAAGGAAAACCATTTAATATTCGCCTAATTTAATCCGTCTTTCGCATAAAACGAACGACGTTGCTTTGGCCAGATCGAATTAGCAACTGCGGGAAACGGGTGCAGCCCTGGTCGCTTGGCCCTTAAATGAGGCGGTGGCGACGGAGGGGCCCCGAACTGACGAACTGGAGCTCGTTCGAGCTGAATTTCACGCTGACAAATCGAAGCTCGTCCACCGGCGTCATCCATTTCGGGAAAGCGGCCAAAACTCCGATGACGCCATTTAACAAGACCTCAAACGACCCCGAGCGTATCGGTGCGGATGCTGGTGCTCTTGACAGTGATAAACACCTGTTAAGAATATAGAAAGGCGCGCGTCAACAAACAAAAACAAAAGCGTGCCTCGACTCTATTGGTATCGGCTTAAATCGCGAAAAGTTAAATGGCTCGGAGAAACGGCTTATTAATATAGGAGCGAAATTTGAAAGACCATCGTGGCGTAGGTTGCTTTACATATATCGAGAAAGTAATTCATTCGCGATTGTAGGATAAGTAAAAGGGCCACGGAATCGTTTGAATCACGTGTTTTAGAAAGTCGAAATTCGTCCCTAATTTTTAAAACGATTCCGCGGACCTTTAACTTTAATATAGATAGAAATAAATTAAACTACGTGGTAAGGAAATGATGTTCCTTAAATGTTAATTTCATTAAATGTTAATTTCGTTAAATATTAAAAGTACTCGAATTTACTAAAATACGTCCCCTTTCCAAAGCGGATAAAGTATATTAATAAATTTAAAAACGAATACTTAATAACAAAAGCTTCGAGCATTACAAATTTATAATTTCCGTTGAATAATTTGGAAACTTGGACGAAGATCCTTGGCGATATACCACTATGGAGGGGTCGAAATTTTGGATCCCCCCCCCCCCTGTTGTAACCCCTTACATATGTATATATGTATATATATATGTACAAAAGCGGATCTCTTCGCTTCACTCTTGGCGGATCCAAATTAAACATTCCCGCTCATTAATCGCGCGCTATTTTGTCAGCGGAGCGAAGCCTAATACCACCTGAATGACGCGACTGTCGCTGATGTCTCGAGCCCATATTCCCGCGCGTTATGGATGTAGGCGCAACGCGTCAAGAGGCGTCGCTCGAAGCCTGGCAGCCAGAGGCAGTGACACCACCGCATCTCGGGTAATATCAGAGCGGGCGGAGGATGGAGAGACGAGGGAGAATTAGGGGAAACGGGCGTCTCGTCCTACACTTCACCAGAAGAGGCGGTTGACCAAATTAGAGACGCTAGATTAGACGGGGGAGTCGCTCCGCTAGCTGCGAATCTCGTTAGACCCCAGTTGGTTTTATTCCAATTACTAGTTAGCGAACGAAAATATTTGAGCCACTTCTGTCGTCGTCTTTCGTATTCCGCACTCGGTCTCTAGCGAGCGTAAAAGGGCGCCAGCTCCCCGCAGCGGGGCCGGATGAAAGAGCTTATCGAAACACTCGGAAGAAAGCCGATTCCCCGCTCACCAACAATAGGTCTTATATACGCGGAGAAGAAGAGGGGAAAATAGGCAGCTTGTATAATAAGAGTCGGTGGCGGCGGTGAGAGGACACGTCGTTTGCCGCGTGTTTTTCTATAGGCAGTACCCCCGCGGAAGACCAAGTTGAGTCAGCCGTCGAATATAAAAGAACTTCCGAGAGCGAGGTATTTATTCTAGCGTAAAATAATTATAGGATTTTCTCCCTTCCCTGGCCAACCCAACAAAGGACGCCTAATTATTCTAGTAAGGAACCTCCTCCCTCTCTTTAATTAAAAAACAACATTACGGTAGACCTCCAAATAAGGTGAGCCAGAGAGAATAACGTCTCCGGAAGAGATTCTGTCGTCTCCTCTTTTGCGTGAATACGCTATATACGCGGCCCAACGAATCGACGACCCCTTTCAATACGACTCGCTTTCTTTTATCTTTCGCTCGTGTTATCGAAGAAGGAAAGAATACGATTGTTCGAATAAATAGGATTCCTTACAATAAAATCGACTGCCGCGCGGCTATACGCCCGAGATGTACGTATGCCACTCAGGATCGAGCGGCGAGACTATATCGCGTAGTTTTACGCGACCTTTTTCAATAAAATTCCATCTATAATAAAGTAGGCCTATTTGAATAGGAGAAAAATGTTGGGCGAAAGTTCGTGTTTCGAGGGGTTTCCAGTTCTGATTTCCATATTATTTGTCCCTCCGCGGTTCGTTCTTTAGCGGGTATAGTCGCGGCCCCCGTTGGTCGACAACAAGAATTCGAGATCGCGTAATCCTACCCCTAAGTATCATTTCCTTCTCATGAATTATTCAGAGTGGAAAATGCGCGTATTAAAGCAGTCCGTCGGGGGAATAGAGTCACCCCCCCCCCCCCCCACCACCACCACCGCTACTTTTATTCCGATAGAGCCGCGGAAAGTTTCAGCTCTACGGACGAGGTAGAAGGGGAGCCCCGGCTGATTGATCCACCCGAATCTTCTTATTTTGAAAGCCAGCTCTGGGCGGACGCGGCCACCCTTTTTTACGCGTCGACTCTCATTAAGCCAGTAGCTCTTCTTGCCGATTTTACCCCTCTCCCTCCCCCAGAAAAACCTAGATTAAAAAAAAACTAGAGCGAAGGAAATGGGGAGAAGGCTCAGCTAGGCGGAAACGCGAGGAAGTGCGTAATGGTATACCCCTTCGTAGTTATATAAGCCGCGGGGATAGAGTAAATTAAAGGTACGCGTCACTTTATACCTGGTCTTAATGAGGTTTGATCGGCCAATCATCGGATAACCCCAACATTAATTGCGACGTAAGATATAGGATCTACCTCGAGGTTCGTCGCAACTTCTCGAAGTTGTACTTTTGTATGGTGATTAAGACGCTTTCTTCGAGTTACGGCGTTGCGCCGGATGACGAACTTCGTTCGAAAATTGGAACGAAGTTAGTTTGACTCAATCACAATTATTTATGGATCATGACACTAGCTGATTGGTGAGCCGAAATAACCCTCAAATTTGGGGAGGAAAAGTTCGGGAATGACCTACTGGTCATTTGGTCTAAGAACCCCTGAGGAGGTGGACTTTTCTGAGACCGAATGAATTAATTAATAATTAATATTTATTTTCCCTTTAAAATACAAATCCCTTTTATAACAGGGAGGAAACCATTTACTGGATTCGCGGGTAAAAAACATAAAACGAAATACGCTAGCACTTTAAATACAAATATAAAATGCGCCAAAAATAAAAACAATGAAATTAAATTAAAAAAATTAAAAAAAAAATAAAATGTACAAGCATGATATATACAGCCAATATACTCACTATGTACAATCAACACAAACCGAAATGTCAAGAGCCCCCCCCCCCCTCCTCCCCCCAACGACCAAGAATCCTTTTGGTAACAAGAATAACCTGCCATGCGGCACATCCAGTCCCCAGGCCCAGTAGACCAATCCGGTGATCAGGGAGAAGACACCCACCAGGCGTTATAGATTGTAATCATTTCGAACAATCAAGTCAAATAATATAAATCCATAGCTATTACAGTAGTTAGAAAACCAAATAAATACTGTATGTATTAATTAGTTTTTCAATAATATTATGAATTATTTTCTTTCTTATAAAAGTTTAAAAAGTATTCTGTAAACTAAATTTGAATATTACATATTTTTGGTTTAAAAATAATAAATAACTTAATATTGCATAGGGTAGTAGCTGTTTTTTAAATATTAAATATTTAACTTCAAAAATCTTATTTAAATATTAATTTATATTAATGGGCTTTGTTCCTATTTCCCTCAAGCGGTGGTTTTCGCTAGGGTTGCCATGCATTTATGCGTTCTAAATTATTTATTTGACACCAAAAATGTATGGCAAGCCTGTTAATCAGTCGCTGGAAAACCGGGTTGCCATACATTTTCACTATGATATAAATATAATAGAACGAATAAATGCATGGCAACCCTGTTAAAGTAGCGTCTGCTTCACCATGTTCCCCACGTAAGCTTCTGATAACCGCCGCTTGAGGGCAATAGGAATAACACCCATTGGTATTTCACATCAAATACATAATTTAATATTGCATGAGATAATAAATATTTATCATCAAATGTAATATATATAATTTATATAATTATAAATATATAATAATACTGATCTCAAATAATCCCGAATTATCAAACTTAGTTAAAAAAATTAAAATTTTAACCAATCGTTTAATTATTTACTTTAATCTTAAGCGACCAAAAAAGGCTTAGGTTAATACGCAAATAAAATGTATTTGTAATGGGTAAACCGACCATTTTGGTGCAAACAATTTAACAATTAGGTACCTTTAAAATTCAAAATATAAGCAAACAATATTTGAGACGGCACCAACTTTATACGCAAGAAGAGAAGCTAGCGTTATCGATTTTGTAATTATTCTGGCGACCAATATGTCTCCGGCAAATGGGTCAACATTTACTCAAAATATTATAAAGAAAACGCATCAATATATAAAGCGAAGCAAAAACACTCTGTTTCAGCCTTATAAGATTTCAATTTGGTGGCTACAAAGACTATTTCTTTAGCTTGGGCTTTTAACACAGCACCGACATTCAAAGAAGTCGGTAAGCAAACATAGAAAAACTTGGGTGAAAAAAAGATATACAAAATATGGTCTTGTAAACAGAAATTTAAATTAAATAACATTCCGAAGACATATAGTTTTCTCTTTGTAAACTAACATAAATACAAATACGTCGGTCAAGGTGCGGAGTATGAATGAATGTAGAAAATATGAAAAAGAAATAGTAACTCTAGTTTTGCCAAGTCATTAAAATGTATCTTGATGTTCTAAAGCTAGTGGTTTAGGAGGGTACTTCCGGTTGAAATATATATGTCAGTAGACGACATTAGCCGAGT